>NC_090266.1:1043048279-1043674390 GCF_040414725.1 Anabrus simplex
CATGATTATTGTAATGAAATATTTTTCCCACATTTTGATGAAGATCAATTGTTCATTAAGTTTGCGTTAGTTGCCACTGATAACATAATGATGCTTGTTATGACACCGTCGACTGATGTTACTCTTTTCAGTTCAGTTTTGTTGGTACCGTTCATAAACGGTCGGATTAAATTGATTTAATTATTATTCAGTGAAGCTATAAGATTAATTTTCAGAAATCCGTCCTTATTGGTTTATTCAATTCAAAAATTGGTCTATTGTAAACTAACATAATCTGAAAATTATTTGTGTGTTAACTTAAATGTAAACTCAAGCTTCTAATTACATTTTATAAATATTGTATTTCAGTGAAACCATATTCTATACAATTTTAAATAATTAACTAAGAAAGTAACTTTATTTCTGGGTGTCTAGTTGTGACACAACATGGTGCGATCATGTGTTTTACTGATATATTAGGGATTGATAACACTGAATTTTGGAGCACCATGCGTTGCCATGGTGCAAGTTAACTTGTGAAGCAAATGCTTTTTGTTTATAATTAATCGGTTCAAATAAAACCGGAGGTTGTTTTGGTTCGATTGAGGGTCCATTCGGTGGCTGATGATATCCTACGTGGTATTTCGTGATCGGTGGAAAAATCTTAGTTACGGAAAATGAATCTTCGCGGATCAAGTGAATCGACCAATTGCGTTAATTGCAATCCGATAGTAATTTTCAGCTTTTTCCCTTTTCATGTTTTTGTTATCGAATTCTATTCTGGAATGGCAATTAACTTTTGACTTAACTAAATAACAATAAAACTAATTTTTCTGAGGTCTTCATTTTTATCCACATTTGTGTCAAATCTTTTGTTATCTGTTTCGTTATACCAAAAAATTATTCGATGCTTCACATCTACTGGACGGAGTATCGATTCTCTAATAAATCCACTTTACCCCACTTCTTGAATTTTATTTCAATTAATAATTAGATTTCCTTGTGCCACCCGCCGATTCATTTCAAGAAGTGACTGAAGTACCCGGAACCCCCTGAGAATATGAGAATGTACATTTACAAGATCCAGAGGCAGATGTTGACATTCGGCAAGCAAGGGTGCAATACGTTGTTTGGGTTTAACTGGTGTTCCTGCCTACGTCTTGAGTAATACCTCCACGGCACTTTCCTAGATAAAGAAAGGGGATACAACCAACAGAGTCCAGGAAATTAAAACGTTGACGTTCCAGAATGTTGATCTCACGTGACGGGAGTAAACAACCCAGGTGATCTCCGCTCCAGGAGTTACTCCGTGTCTCAGCTGATCACTTCCAAATGGTGGGATGGACCACCTTGCTTATAACTCCCAGAGGATGAACGGACGTCCACGGTTACTCCAAAAATGAAGAGGAATTTAATAAAGAAAGAAAAATGAATGAATTTGCCACCACGTCGATGGTCTCGAACGAGTAACCGCAATGGTATTTGCTCTAT
The DNA here is from genome assembly GCF_040414725.1 of Anabrus simplex. Lineage (NCBI taxonomy): Eukaryota > Metazoa > Arthropoda > Insecta > Orthoptera > Tettigoniidae > Anabrus > Anabrus simplex. The sequence goes on from NC_090266.1 coordinate 1,043,049,750, forward strand.
TTCTCGAAGTACTCTAAAATGGTCAGGGTGTTGCCATGGATATTTAGATTCGTAAACACTGTGCAAAGGACTGAGTACAATCATTTTTCATCGCAGTTGACTTTCGAGGAAATTGTGTTCGCAGAACGAAAACTGTTAAGCATAGTACAGACAGAAGTATTCACTGACAGAAATAACTTCAACACATTAGGTGACTTTGAGATCTAAGGATCAAGACTAAAATAACCAAACGAAAGGACCCGGAAGATTTTCGTACACCTATTCTGTTGCCGTTGAATAACACTCTGACAGAGCTAGTGATCGGAGAAAAACATCTAAAGGCATTGCATGCTGGTATTCATATACTGCTGGTAACTTTAGGGAAACGTTATTGGATTTCGAAGAATAGAAGAAGTATTCGCAAGGTTTTTGACAGGTTTATTCGATGTAGAATTTTTGAAGGAAAACAACCTGTGACCAAACCCGTCCGCCTACATGAAGCACGCGTTAAGGCCGGTCTGCACTGATTAACATTTAACACCAACATGTTAAATTTAACATGTTACAATTGACATGTATATTGTGATTGTGTCTTCCAATTGACTTTACATGTTAACGCACAATGTTGAGGTTAACACTTTTAAAATGTTGGCGTATTTTCCGCTCCAAGTGGAAAATATGTCAAGTCAGTTCGTTGTTCGTGAGATGTCGGCACAGCTTCGGCAACTTCCGTGCTGTTTCCAGTCCAACAGATAGCCTAAACAATGCAAACGACGTACTTCTCGAGAAGTAGGATTATAGTTACAACACTCCGCAATACTCATTCTCTTTGTTATTAGCTACAAATACAGTACGCGCACGTATGTCGTTCTCTCTGAACTATACCGGTAGTAAAATTTATAGTCAGAAATGGAGTGGAGTAAGGAGATTACTCTGGACATAATTAATGATATAATAGATGGACCTTGTTCAAGCTTAAAAATGTTCATACGAAAATAATAATAATAATTTATTGGTTTTAGCAAAGATGATATTTACATATAGTAATAGTAAACCTTTATTTTTCTCCCGATCTTACAGTATACACAACCTAATCGATCTTAACGGAGAAAAATAACAATCCTCAGTTGGGAGAAAAAAGAAAAAACCATGCAAAACTACGACAATTACAGCAAAGACAAAAACAAGGAAACCTAGATGTAATATACGATACATTATAAAGATACAATGATACACAACACTGGTGGGCATAACAGCACAAAATAAAGAACACAAGGGAAAGTTAGTCCACTGGCCTCTCTGCCAGCTGAATTTAGAAAAAATTAAAAGGACAATGAAAAATAAAATTAAAGGCAATTAAAAATAAATGTAAAACGGCAAAGTACGGCATCCCAAAGTTAAAACCACCTCGCTTGCTGGATAAGTGATGGCATGTGTCACCCGCCTGAACTAGCATCTATTACATATGCTAGTAATTCTCTCTATGGTGACACACGCCAGCACCTCTCTTCCCCGCTACTAATCATCAGCTAGGAAGGTCGACAACTCCACTGTGCTGATTCAGTACATTGCTTCTGTCATGACAAACCACTACACTAACTTCCTTCTCATGGCACAGCTGAGACTTTGCCTTTAAGGCTGCTGAGCACCAGTTTCTGATTCTTGTAAAAAACTCACACAAATTTCCAGCACTTTTCCATTCCGCCACTAACACCTCAAAAACTTGTCTTCATTGCATGGATGAGAAATCCACTCCAACTGTTGTTTATTAAACAGCCGTCTCTCTTCCAGCGTTTCTTTACACTCTGTCAGCAAATGAAAGTCTTTCCTTTCTTCACAACATAATACACACAACGTATTTACTTTTAACTTAGTCCAACCCTTATTAACATATACACCTAACAACCATCAGATTAGTCCTCTTCTCACCCCCCTATTTACATTTGCCACTCTCAGATTTAGCATCAGATTAACTTTCAGAAACATTTTTAGGGTAGCCTTCTCCCGGCATTCGGCCTCCAATTCTTGTTCAACAATATCACGAGTTTCCAACGCGCTCCCTTACTCCCGTTCCATTTAACGTTATAAAACTCGCCCAACCCAGACTATCTAAGGTGTTTTTCACCTTGTCCACCCAGTAGTCACCATAATTATCCTCCATTTGACTTTGGTAGGCCGACTGAAGGATCTGGCCCCCTACCCATTCTCTTAATCTACACCAGTAACCAAGCACTCTTTTTGAAATATCTACCTTAATATACTCTTTACATAATATCTTCGCACCTGCACTCGCGGTGCACAAGGATAGGCCTGTAACAATCTTGCTCTCTACCTGCTCTAATATCACACACTCTTTTTATACACCCCAAACCTCCGAAGCATACCTTTCACAACCGTGTTAAATACCATGCTTTGAATAGCATAGATTGCTCCCCTAAATTTATTTTCCAATATTCTATTTACTAAGAGTGCTGCTTGACCTCTCCATTTGATACGCCTAATCTGCTCCATCCAACTACCATTTCTACTCAGCATTACCCCCAGGTACTCCATCATTTCCACCACCTCAATCTCTTCCCCGTTTATTACCCAGTTTACTCCCGGTTTCTTTTTATTCCCTTTCCTGCATACCATCACCTTAGACTTCTTACCACTAATCTTCAATGACCATTTCTCCGCAAAACTCCCTACTTTATTCAAACTTTTTTGCAAACCTCAGGCTGCCAACGACAGCAACAACACATCATCCGCAATGATTAATCCTGGAATTTCTTGTTTGCCTAGCACCGGGTAAGCCCATTTTCTCTCTACATGGCCACTTAGTAGGTCGTTTATAAACAATAGGAAAAGGATTGGAGACAATTTACATCCCTGTTTCAACCCAACTTTCGACTCAATCACTCCACTCACCACCCCATCTTCCACCCTGATGCTACAATAAACTTTCTCATATATACTTCTGATCGCTCTTCTCATGTTCTCTCCCACCCCAACCCTTCCCAATCTTTCGAACAGGGCCTCACTACTCAATGTATCGAACGCCTTCTGGAAGTCAATTTTGGCGATAAATACTTTGGCACCTGCTTTTCTCACATATATATCAATTATGGTTCTCACGATCATTAAATTATCAGCCGTCCTTCTCCCCTTCCTAAATCCATTTTGAAAGCACGATAGAATTGAGTAATCCTCTACCCACTTCCTCAATCGATTTGCTAGAATACCCGTGTACACCTTTCTCAGGGAGTCCAGCAGATTTATACCTCTATAACTGATGGGATTAGTCCTGTCCCCTTTATGTTGCCAGACACACTATCATGTGCTTATTTTCTGCTGCTTCCTTCCAATACACATTAGTTATCCCACTTTCCCCACCCGCAGTCTTGGTTTTCAATTTCTTTATCACTCCGATCACTTCTTCACCTGTTATTCTCTTTTCCAACTCTTGGCAGCCCCCTCTAGCCCCCTATCTACTTTATCACGCCCGTCAATCCTTATCCACCCCTCCTGTTCTCCTAATACACTGACTGATAGAGCAAATGCAACACCAAGAAGGAGTGGTCAGAACTTTATGCCAATTGCAGGATAAACTGACGTCACTGAGGTATGCTCATGATGTGAAATGCGCCGCTGTGCTGCGCACGTAGCGAACGATAAATGGGACACGGCGTTGGCAAATGGCCCACTTCGTACCGTGATTTCTCAGCCGACAGTCATTGTAGAACGTGTTGTCGTGTGCCACAGGACACGTGTATAGCTAAGAATGCCAGGCCGCCGTCAACGGAGGCATTTCCAGCAGACAGACGACTTTACGAGGGGTATGGTGATCGGGCAGGTTGGTCGCTTCGTCAAATCGCAGCCGATACCCATAGAGATGTGTCCACGGTGCAGCGCCTGTGGCGAAGATGGTTGGCGCAGGGACATGTGGCACGTGCGAGGGGTCCAGGCGCAGCCCGAGTGACGTCAGCACGCGAGGATCGGCGCATCCGCCGCCAAGCGGTGGCAGCCCCGCACGCCACGTCAACCGCCATTCTTCAGCATGTGCACGACACCCTGGCTGTTCCAATATCGACCAGAACAATTTCCCGTCGATTGGTTGAAGGAGGCCTGCACTCCCGGCGGCCGCTCAGAAGACTACCATTGACTCCACAGCATAGACGTGCACGCCTGGCATGGTGCCGGGCTAGAGCGACTTGGATGAGGGAATGGCGGAACGTCGTGTTCTCGGATGAGTCACGCTTCTGTTCTGTCAGTGATAGTCACCGCAGACGAGTGTGGCGTCGGCGTGGAGAAAGGTCAAATCCGGCAGTAACTGTGGAGCGCCCTACCGCTAGACAACGCGGCATCATGGTTTGGGGCGCTATTGCGTATGATTCCACGTCACCTCTAGTGCGTATTCAAGGCACGTTAAATGCCCACCGCTACGTGCAGCATGTGCTGCGGCCGGTGGCATTCCCGTACCTTCAGGGGCTGCCCAATGCTCTGTTTCAGCAGGATAATGCCCGCCCACACACTGCTCGCATCTCCCAACAGGCTCTACGAGGTGTACAGATGCTTCCGTGGCCAGCGTACTCTCCGGATCTCTCACCAATCGAACACGTGTGGGATCTCATTGGACGCCGTTTGCAAACTCTGCCCCAGCCTCGTACGGACGACCAACTGTGGCAAATGGTTGACAGAGAATGGAGAACCATCCCTCAGGACACCATCCGCACTCTTATTGACTCTGTACCTCGACGTGTGTCTGCGTGCATCGCCGCTCGCGGTGGTCCTACATCCTACTGAGTCGATGCCGTGCGCATTGTGTAACCTGCATATCGGTTTGAAATAGACATCAATTATTCGTCCGTGCCGTCTCTGTTTTTTCCCCAACTTTCATCCCTTTCGAACCACTCCTTCTTGGTGTTGCATTTGCTCTGTCAGTCAGTGTACCAATTTTCACATGTGTAAACTTTTAAAGTTTTGAGATATAGATACACTCATTTTAAAATTTCACACCCCCTTTTCACCCCCTTAGCGACGGAATATCCAAAAATCCTCTCTTAGCGAGCACCTACATCTTAATATGAATATATCCTCAAAATTTCATTCATTTATGTTCAGTAGTTTTGGTTCGGCGATGATGAATCAGTCAGTCAGTCAGGACAAGTTACTTTATATATATATATACTAGCAAGATACCCGTGCTTCGCTACGGTATTATACTGAAATTTATAATGGAATGCTTATTGTTTTAGATATATAATCCGCCGAAATTCGTGATCTGACTCGTTTTCTGCGAGAATCCTCCAAAATTCCCGATCTGACTCGTTTTCTATTATTTTACAGCACGTTTCCTCCCATTTTTCAATATTCCTTTCCAGCAATCGATTTCGTACTTCCCGGGCTAGGCTCAGGTATTCCTCCTGCTCAGTTGGGTCCGCAAATCTTTGCCATCTTTTCCTTTAATCATTTTTAATATGGATAAAATCCTTCAGGAGATGCGGCGTGGTGTCATATTGGGCGATTTGGTGGCACTGAACCCGCGGCCGGACTGCATTCTTAGTCATTACCCGTCCAGGAGCCGTTGCCAGCGCGGTCCGCACATTTGACGACGGTCCGGAACATTATTATTATTATTATTATTATTATGTGTTGCTGGAATGGCTGATGACAAGGAAAACCGGAGTATCCGGAGAAAAACCTGTCCCGCCTCCGTTTTGTCCAGCACGAATGTCACATGGAGTGACCGGGATTTGACCCACGGAACCCAGCTTTGAGAGGCCGGCGCGGTGCCGCCTGAGCAACGGAGGATCATTATAAGTACATTAATAACAGTAAAATCGATTGGTCTCACCTCCTTCTACACCCCACCGCCGTTAAGTTTATTTACCGCCACCCCCCCCCTCGCAAAAAAATTAAAAGAAGGCTTGTTTCTTTATGTTTAAGGGAGATTCCAAACACAAATGTTCACGTCTATTACCTTCAGTTTTGAGATATAAGTATCCCCATAAAAGTAATTTACTTTTTTCACTTCATTTCACACTACTCCCCCCCCCCCCAAGTGAACTTTCCCGAAAAAAAATACTTGTTTCTTTAATAGTAAAGGATCTTCTAAATACCAATTATCACGACTCTAACTTCTTCAGTTTTTGATTTATGTGTCCTCATGAAAGGAATTCAACTCCTTTAGACTCCCGCCCTCCAAGATGGTTTCCCGCCCAAAACGCGTTTTTCTTTGTTTTTAAAGGAGATCCAAATACGAATTTTCACATCTGTAATAACATTAGTTTTTATTAGATGTATGTATTCTCATACAATTAAGTCAATTAATTTTTCAATTCTTTCACACACACCCCGCCCGCTTCATTGGATTTTAAGAGAATACGTGTATTTTTACTTTTAAAGCAGATTGAAAATATCAAATTTCACGTCTGTAAAATCTACATTTTTGATATATCAGTAGCCTAATTAAAAGAATTCAACACCATTTTCAGTCACTTTTACCCCCCCCCCCCCGAAAAGTGGTATTTCCGAAAACTAAAAATACACGTTTCTTTATGTTTAATAGAGATAAAAAAATACCATTTTTCACTTCTGTAACATGTTAAGTTTTTTAGATATACTGTAAAAATTCTCATTTCAAAATTTCACCCCTTTTGAGTTCCCCCTTAAGTGGAGTTTCCAAAAACAAATCACCTATGTTTCTTTACATTTACAGGAGATTCCAAACACCCAATTTTTACGTCTGTAACATTTTACGTTTCCAAGATATTCTGTAGATATAGTCTTTCAAAAATTCACCCTAATTTGTCACTCCTGTTTAACCGCCATTAATTGGATTTTCCAAAAACAAAATATACGTGTTTCTTTATTTTTAAAGGAGATTCTAAATACCAATTTTCACATCTATAACCTTTAAAAGTTTTTAGATATAGATACACTCATTTTAAAATATTACCCCCCTTTCACCCCCTCCCTTAATTGGATTTTCCAGAAACAAAAAAATACGTGTTTCTTTATTTTTAAAGGAGATCCCAAACACCGATTTTCAGGTCTGTAATATCTTCAGTTTCTGAGATATAAGTAGCCTCATTAAAGGCATTCAACCCTTTTTCCACCCCTTTTCACTCCTATTGCGATTTTCCGAAAACAAAAAAATACGTGTTTCTTTATTTCTAATAAAGATTCTAAATACCAGTTTTTACATCTGCAAACTTTAAAAGTTTGGAGACAGAGATTCACTCATTTTAAAAATTCACCCCCTTTTCACCTTCCCATTAATTGGATTTTCCAAAAACAAAAAAATACGTGTTTCTTTATTTTTAAAAGAGATCAAAAGTACCAATTTTCAGGTCTGTAATATCTTCAGTTTCTGAGATATAAGTACCGGTATCCTGATTGAAGACATTCAACCCATTTTCCCCCATTTTCACCCTTTTTCACCCCTCCTATTGGGGTTTTCAGAAAACAAAAAAATACGTGTATCCTTATTTTAAAAGAAGATTCTAAATACCAATTTTTACATCTGTAAACTTGTAAAGTTTTGAGATATAGATACACTCTTTTTAAAATTTTACCCCCTTAGCGACGGATTATCAAAAAATCCTCTCTTAGCGAGCACCTACATCTTAATATGAATATATCCCCAAAATTTCATTTCTTTATGTCCAGTAGTTTTGGCTCGGCGATGATGAGTCAGTCAGTCAGTCAGTCAGTCAGTCAGTCAGTCAGTCAGTCAGTCAGTCAGTCAGTCAGTCAGGACAAGTTATTTTATATATATAGATAGAATTTTGGGCATAGATTCATACTAAGATGTAGGTGCTCGCTAAGAGAGGATTTTTGGATATTCCGTCGCTAAGGGGGTGAAAAGGGGGTTGAAATTTTAAAATGAGTGTATCTATATCTCAAAACTTTGAAAGTTTACAGATGTAAAAATTGATATTTAGAATCTCCTTTAAAAATAAAGAAATACGTATTTTTTTGTTTCCAGAAAATCCCAATAGAAGGGGTGAAAAACGGTGAAAAGGGGGTTGAATGCCTTTAATCAGAACACCGGTACTTATATCTGAGAAACTGAAGATATTAAAGACCTGAAAATTGGTACTTTTGATCTCATTGAAAAATAAAAAAACACGTATTTTTTGTTTTTGGAAAATCCAATTAATGGGAGGGTGAAAAGGGGGGGGGGTGAATTTTTAAAAACAGTGAATCTATATCTCAAAACATTTAAAGTTTACAGATGTAAAAATACATATTTAGAATCTTCATTAAAAGGAAGGAAACAAATATTTTTTGTTTTCGGAAAATCCCAATAGGAGGAGTGAAAAGGTGTGAAAAATGGATTGAATGCCTTTAATAAGGATACTTATATCTCAGAAACTGAAGATATTACAGAGCTGAAAATTGGTAGTTTTGATCTCTTTTAAAAATAAAGAAACACGTATTTTTTTGTTTTAGGAAAATCCACTTAATGGGGGTGAAAAGGGGGTGAATTTTGAAAGTGTATGCATCTATATCTCATAACTTTTAAAGTTTACAGATGTAAAAAGTGGTATTTAGAATCTTCATTAAAAATAAAGAAACATGTATTTTTTGTTTTCGGAAAAACTCAATAGGAGGGGTGAAAAGGGGTGGAAAATGTGTTGAATGCCTTTAATGAGGATACTTATATCTCAGAAACTGACGATATTACAGACCTGAAAACTGGTGTTTGGAATCTCCTTTAAAAATAAAGAAGCGCGTATTTTTTTGTTTTTCGAAAATCCAATTAATGGTGGGTTAAATGAGGGTGAATTTTTAAAATGAGTATATCTATATCTAAAAACTTTTAAAGTTTATAGATGTAAAAATTGGTATTTAGTTCTCCCTTAAGAATAAAGAAACACGTAATTTTGTTTTAGGAAAATCCAATTAATGGGGGTGAAAAGGGGGTGAATTTTGAAAATGTATGCATCTATATCTCATAACTTTTAAGGTTTACAGATGTAAAAAGTGGTATTTAGAATCTTCATTAAAAATAAAGAAACATGTATTTTTTGTTTTCGGAAAAACCCAATAGAAGGGGTGAAAAGGGGTGAAAAATGGGTTGAATGCCTTTAAAGAGGCTATTTATATTTCAGAACCTGAAGATATTACAGACCTGAATATTGGTATTTGGGATCTACTTTCAACATAATGAAGCAGGAATTTTTTCGTTTTTGGAAAATCCAAATAACGGGGGTTGAAAATGGGGGTTTAAAAATGTAAAAATTGGTATTTAGAATCTCCTTTAAAAATAAAGGAACACGTATTTTTTTTGTTTTCTGTAAATCCCAATAGGAGGGGTGTAAAAGGGTTGAATCCCTTTATGAGGACACATTTATCTCAGAAACTTAAGATATTACAGAACTGAGAATTTGTATATGGGATCTGCTTTAAAAATAAACACGTATTTTATGTTTTTGGGAAATCCAATTAATGGCGGTTTACTGGAGTGAAAAATTGGTGTGAATTTTTTGAAAGACTATATCTACAGAATATCTGAGAAAGGTAAAATGTTACTGACGTAAAAAGTAGGTATTTGTAATTTCCTGTAAATGTAAAGAAACATAGGTGATTTGTTTTTGGAAACTCCACTTAAGGGGAAATAAAAAGGGGTGAAATTTTAAAATGAGAATATCTACAGTATATATCAAAAAACTTAACATGTTACAGAAGTGAAAATGGTATTTTTATCTCTATTAAAAACAAAGAAACGTGTAGTTTTAGTTTTCGGAAATACCACTTGGGTGGAAGGGGGGCTGTGTGTAAAAGTGACTGAAAATGGTGTCGATTTCCTTTAATTAGGCTACTGATATCTCAAAAATGAAGATGTTACATACGTGAAATTTGATATTTGGAATCTGCTTTAAAAGTAAGGAAACACGTATTTTCGGAAAATCCAATGAAGGGGGGGGGGGGGAAGAATTGAAAAATTACTTGACTTAATTGTATGAGAATACATACATCTAATAAAAACTAAAGTTGTTACAGACGTGAAAATTGGTATTTGGCTCTCCTTTAAAAACAAAGCAAAACGCGTTTTGAAGGGGAAACCATCTTGGGCGGCGGGAGTGAAAAGGAGTTGAATTCCTTTCATGAGGACACACAAATCAAAAACTGAAGAAGTTAAGAGTCGTGATAATTGGTATTTAGAAGATCATTTACTATTAAAGAAACAAGTATTTCCCCCCCGAAAATTCACCTGCGGGGGGGGGGGGTGAAAGGAAGTGAAAAAAGGTGAATTATTTTTATGGGGATACTTATATCTCAAAACTGAAGGTAATAGACGTGAACATTGGTGTTTGGAATCTCCTTTAAACATAAAGAAACACGCCTTCTTTTAATTTTTCTTTGTGGCGGGGGGGGGGGGGGGAGGGTGTAAATATACTTAACGGCGGTGGTGTGTAAAAGGAGGTGAGACCAATTGATTTTACTTTTCATAACGTACTTATAAGGAGCCTCCGTTTCTCACTCGGCAGCGCGCCGGCCTCTCACAGCTGGGTTCCGTGGTTCAAATCCCGATCACTCCATGTGATATTCGTGCTGGACAAATCGGAGGCGGGACAGGTTTTCTCCGGATACTCCGGTTTTCCCTGTCATCATTCATTCCAGCAAAACTGTCCAATATTTAATTTCATTTGTCATTCATCGCTCATTGCCCCAGAGGAGTGCTTCGGCAACCGGCACAATTCCTACTGTCGCTGCTAGATGGGGGCTTTATTCATTTCATTCCTGACCCTGTCGAATGGCTGGAAACAGGCTGTAGATTTTCGATGTACTTATTCGAATCATAAACCGATCATTTTTAATCTTTCCTGGGTTCGATTTCAACAGCCATCTTTTCCTTCGGAGAACATTCTTAGATTACAGTAGACTCTCCTGGCATATAAATAAAAAAATTACCGGGCGAGTTGGCCGTGCGCGTAGAGGCGCGCGGCTGTGAGCTTGCATCCGGGAGATAGTAGGTTCGAACCCCACTATCGGCAGCCCTGAAAATGGTTTTCCGTGGTTTCCCATTTCACACCAGGCAAATGCTGGGGCTGTACCTTAATTAAGGCCACGGCCGCTTCCTTCCAACTCCTAGGCCTTTCCTATCCCATCGTCGCCATAAGACCTATCTGTGTCGGCGCGACGTAAAGCCCTAGCAAAAAAAAAATAAACACATTTGAAATAAACGATAGGAATGAGATTGACCGTCAAATTATTCACCTCTATAATAAGGTCAATAATGCACGGAAGTATGTCATTCCTATCGCCAGAAATCTTGCACACTTGCCTACGCGCGACAATGGTGCTGGTCACATTGTCAACAATGACAATGGTAGCAGATGTAATTTACCGCCAAGTAGCGGTCTTGCATCTTGCTGTGGGGTCCAGAACATCTAATGAAAATAATAATAATAATGTTCTGGACCGTCGTCAAATTGTGCGGACTGCGCTGGAAACGGGTCCTGGCCTGGTAATGACTACAAATACAGTCAAGCCGTGGGTTCAGTACCGCCAAGGCACCCAAGACGACACCACGCCGGATCTCCTTCAGGATTTGATCCATACTAAAAATGCTTATAGGAAAAGATGGCAAAGATTTAGGGACCGAACTGACCGCGTGGAATACCTGGACCTACCTCGCGAAGTACGAAATCGATTGCTGGAAAGAAAGATTGAAAAATGTGACGAACTTTGCCGTAATCTCTCAGAAAACGAGTCAGATCGCGAATTTCGGAGGATTATATATAAAACGTTAAGCATTTAATTATAAATTTCAGTATAATACCGTAGCGAAGCACGGGTATCTTGCTAGTAGATTATAAAGAATTAATTAAAATTATTCACCACACAGGCACTTGTGAGTAAAACAACAGCACTGATTAACTGAGAGACCGACAACATAAAAACAGGAATGGGAATAGCGATTCCCTTGATTTGTGAGGCAACTGGGGGATTTTCCCTGCTGTTACAAAAATGTTTTAAAAAACTCAATGTGAAATAAGTTTGCTTTACTCAAGTAGTTGGTGGTTATAATCTAGGTAACACTGGCTTTATATAGCTACAGCAGATAACACAGCCCTGTAAATGTGATCCAAGTACACAACTTAAGTAATTTTTTTTCCAGATACTTCCGTGACAGCGTATCTGATATATCAATGACAAAGTAACAGGCTGTGATTTATTGACCATCTTCACTTGTAACATTTGCTGGCAATCAGCTGGTGGGTTGTTTTCTACAGCACAGCTTCATTCCGAAGGGGTGGTTTCTGCTACACATACACCAGCATGGAAAATACAGAGACCTTCTCTAGAAACCATTTGCAAATAGATTCTCACTGCTTGGACTCTGTAATCAGGAACAAAACTATTTTTAAAAGTTTCAAAAATATTAGGATCTCGAATGCTCTTGACAGCAGTGAGGTTGACGTCATTTGGGATGATGACAATGCCGGTAGCAGGGAAGTTGGCGGCACAAGACAACGATAATTCAAATTAAAGCAGTGATAAGGTTTACAGTGTGATAGGTCTACTGCTCAAATGACAAAGACAAATGGCTGGCCATTATGTTCTTTTTTGTTCTTTTGTCTTAATAGTGCATTATACAATAAATTAAACTGTATGTCCAAACCTTATCCCTTTTCGCTACGGGATTATGAAGTGAGATAAATCTTCGTAGTGAGTTTTTACGACTGTATGCCTCATCAGAGAAGTTAATGAGATGAAATGAATGACATGATACAAGAGAAAATAAAACTAATCATAGTTACAGTATATGTAGCCCTAAGTCATGTGCTCACCATTTAAAATTTATTTAAAATTTAGAATTACTGCCTTCCAACAAAGGTAGTCAGTAAGACTCAGAATACAAACCAAAATTTGTTAAAAAATAGTGTAGAATACACATTTGTACCCAGAAGTCACTGCACAAAATGGGAGACCATCGTATATTGGACCCCTCCTCCTACTTTTTGCAGCTATAAAAGTGAGATAAAAAAGATGGGGGGGAGTCTTATGCAAGTTAATATGGTACAAGTAAAAAATTATAACAGGATAGGTTAAGTCTTCTTTTATTATGAATAAGTAGATAGGTCCTTTTTTAGGATCTTGAATTTTAAGTCCCACTAATGACTTTTTTTAATGGTTTTCAGAGACGCCTGTTTGAGGTGGCTTTTTAGGGTCGTTTTCTCATGACTTTTTAAAATTATATTTTTTAAAAATTATATATTTTTTAAACTACATATGATACAAGGAAACTGAAATGATTTCTATAACCTGCATTGAAAAACTGGTCCAGAAATATGTACATTTATTTAAGTGTTGGAAAGGAACAAACAAGTGTTGATTCAAGTCATATATATATAGACAGATAGATAGGAGGAATAAGAAAGGAGCACAAAATAGGATGAACATAAAGAGAGGTCAGTGTGTGAAAGCAGAAACAAGCTCGTCGGGGTTGAGAAGAGATGGATGTTGAAGAACTGGTACTGATGAGGAGGCAGCCTATATATATATTTATTGATGACAAGGTAAAGATATGGAGATTGTCCTTGTCCTTTTATATTTTCATGCTCATCCTTATCTCATATTCTGTTGCTCCCTCTTCCCACACTGACCTGTCTTTATGTTAATCCTATATTGTGTTCCTTTCTTGGTCCTCCTATCTAACTGTAAATTCAACTAAGGAGACTGAAACCAATCCTATTTTGAAGACCTGTGTAACCTATGGGTACTTACTAAGTATTTGAACAGATCCTTGTCAATGATAATAATGATATTTATATTAGATAACATTTACTTTTCTGGTAATATTAGGGCCATTTGGCCCTACTGTTCAACTAACCAGATTATGAGATACAGGCCCGGTTTCTTCAACGAATGTTAAGTGTTAACTCTGCTGTTAAGGAGACTTAACACATAATTAAACAGAATGATCGTCTCATCAAGGATTGTTAACTGTAACAAATTGTTAATACTTATGTTAAATTAACCTGGCAGCAGCCCTGTGTTAAACCTCTTAACAACTGCTAGAATTTAGATACCAAGATGGCGACTACTGTGTGTGAGTCTGTGATATCCGTAGTAGATAATGGTGTAAGATGCAGTGAAAAATGTGGCAAATGCAGAAGAGTAGTTAAAAATGGGATTCTGTGTCGTAAGTGTGATGAATGGTACCATTTTCGTTGTGCAAATATTGCAAATAGGACTGATATTGAAGAAAGTGAGTGGCTGTGTCCCGAGTGTAAACAAACTGATAGTGAGGCAGAACAACAAGAAAGAGAGACTTACGAAACTATAATTAAGATTTTAGGAGTGCTACAAGAGGACTTATGCGCCCTGAAACATGAAAATGAATGCTTAAAGGACAGAATAAAGAAACTGGAAGATAAAGAAGACATTGGAAAAGAAAGATCGCCGTGGACGGAAGTGACGCGTGGCCATTTTAGGCCTAATGTTAAACATATGGGAGAAACTACGTACAACTTAAAACCAGGAAAAAACTCTTTGCAGTGCCAAAATAGATTTCAGTTATTGCAGCAAGTTCCAGAAGAAGACACACCAAGTTTTCCAAATAATTTTAAATCCAGTGGAGGTAAGAAAACCAACCGAAAGTCAAGATCGCCAAAGATTCATCTCTACGCAGACAGTCAAGGGCGGGGTATGGCAGAAGGCATCAAGGATGAGCTGCAGAATCCAGAGACTGAGGTTTTAGGACTAATAAAACCAGGTGCCAAAACTGAAGACGTCCTTTCAAGTTGTGATCCTGTGTCAGAGAAGGACAATTATGTGGTGATTGTGAGTGGTACAAATGACATTGCTGCAAATGAAGGTGAGGAACTAATTACGACTCTCAGAGGTAAGATTTCCAAACTACCTGACTCAAAAGTAATTGTAGTAAATGTGCCACCCAGGTATGACCTTTTAGAGGACTCATGTGTGAACAAAGCTGTACATGATGTAAATATAAAAATCAAGAGATTATGTAAGAGTTTCAGAAATGTCTATGTAGTAGATACTTTAGGTCTTGGCAGGCAAATGTTCACTAGACATGGGTTACATCTAAATGGTAATGGAAAAGCAACTCTCTGTAGACAAATTGCTACAATTATCAACAGAGATTTGCAAACTAATCGGTACTTAAGAAAACCCATACCACTAAACTGGCACATACAGGGAAACTTGCCAGAAAACCCAGACCCTTAAATCAAGATCTATGTACAAGGATCTGGGTTCCAGGGAAGTTCTCAACTCATGAGTCAAACGTTACCCAATTGCAACAGTCAAGTTTTAGGGAGGAAGGAGGTCTGAGATTGCTCTTGGTAAACTGTCAGAGTGTAGTAAATAAACATTTAAAATTTGGTACATTGATGGAATCTTATGAGACGGATGTGGTGATAGGAGTGGAATCGTGGTTGAGAGAAGGGGTGGGTAATACAGAAGTATTTCCAGAAGGGTATACAGTCTATCGTAGAGACCGAGGAGATAAAAAAGGAGGAGGGGTATTTATTCTGGTGAAGGAAACTTATTGTTCGCATGAATGGTTTACTGATGAAAGGGATGAAATATTAGGGATAAAATTAGTTTGTGATAATATGAAGGAGGTGGGAATTATAGGAACATATAGGCCTGGAAGAGAGGAAAGAGATATGGAAATATTTGAGAAAATAATAGATTATACTCATAAAAACAATAATGATACGGTAATAATTGGGGGAGATCTAAACTTGCCTGAAGTTGAATGGAATGGAGCTGCAAGCGAAGCCCATGAACAGAAACTGGCAAATAAGTTAATTTGGGAGGGAGGATTTACACAAGTAGTACAAGAACCAACTCGTCTCAATAACTTGCTAGATGTATTCTTGGTTAAACCATGGGAAATTGTTGATAAAACTGAGGTAATTGAAGGAATAGGTGACCATAAGGCTGTAATAATGGATGTAGGATTCGTACCAAAAATGCTTAATAAGAGGGTCACAAAAGACAAGAAATTATACAGAAAAACTAAAGTTGATGAATTTGGGACTTACCTTAAATCACAATTCAGTTGTTGGATAAGTGAAGGGAGTAATGTGGATACACTTTGGGCTAAATTTAAAGGAATAATTTGGGAAGGAGAGAAGAGATTTGTACCTGTTAAGAAGGGTAAAATGACCTCAGACCCTGTTTATTACACAAGGGAAATAAGAAAATTAAAAAGAAAATGTAGAATAGTAAACAGGAAAATCAAAGAAGGTAGGGAGAATAGAGAAACTAGAAAACAACTAATGAGGGAACTGAATAGAGTGAAAAAGGAAGCAAAAGAGAATTATATGAATGGCGTTCTTCAAGAGGGTAATGACCACAAAGGGAAATGGAAAAAGCTGTATTCATATATTAGGAATCAAAAAGGAAAAGGAATCCAAATTCCTACAATGGTGGGAGAAGGGGGTGAACACTATTTAACAGATACTGAGAAAGCAAACCTCTTTAGTAGGGAATTCCGAGATTCAGTAGAAGATTGTCAGGACTTGGAAACCGTAACAGAAGATAGAGAGGGAGAGACACAGAGGGAAACAAGAAGCTTCTCATTCACAAATGAAGATATTTTCAGAGAAATCCAACTGCTTCAGCAAGGAAAAGCAGCAGGAAGTGATCAAATTACTGGGGAGGTATTAAAGACAATGGGGTGGTATATAGTGCCTTATTTAAAATTTCTCTTTGACTATGTCATAAATAATAGTGTGATACCAAAGGAATGGAAGGGATCTATAATAATACCAATTTATAAAGGAAAGGGTGATAAAAGGAAATCAGAGAACTACAGACCAATAAGCCTGACCAGTATAGTTTGTAAAATACTGGAGAGTTTAATAGCAAAGTACATCAGAGGGATATGTGATGATAAAAATTGGTTCATGAGGAGCCAGTGTGGATTTAGAAAGAAATTTTCTTGCGAGGCACAACTGGTGGGATTTCAGCAGGACATATCAGATCAGTTAGATTCAGGAGGCCAGTTAGATTGCATAGCCATAGATCTTTCCAAAGCCTTTGATAGAGTAGAACATGGAATATTATTAAAGAAATTGGAGGGAATAGGATTGGACGTAAGGGTTATACGTTGGATAAGAACATTTCTAAATTCAAGGGTTCAGAAAGTCAAAGTAGGAAATAATATATCACAGGAAGAGAAAGTCTGGAAGGGAATTGCACAGGGTAGTATAATCGGTCCGTTACTTTTCTTAATATACGCAAATGACTTAGGGAACAATATAACATCGAAAATAAGATTGTACGCAGATGACATAATTGTTTATAGGGAAATAAATAATATTGAGGATTGTTCAGAATTACAAAGGGACCTTGACAGTATCCAGGAATGGGTTGAAGAAAATAATATGAAGATTAATGGAGCCAAATCAACTGTTACAACTTTTACAAACAGGAGCTTTAAAACTGAATTTGAATATACTTTGGATGAGGTAGTTATCCCAAAAGATGGCAAGTGCAAATACTTAGGTGTGAGATTTGAAAGTAATTTGCACTGGAAG
Source organism: Anabrus simplex (assembly GCF_040414725.1). Lineage (NCBI taxonomy): Eukaryota > Metazoa > Arthropoda > Insecta > Orthoptera > Tettigoniidae > Anabrus > Anabrus simplex. Next base: position 1,043,067,245 of record NC_090266.1, read on the forward strand.
GGTCATGTTGATGACGTTGTTGGGAAAGCATACAGATCGTTACATGTCATAATGAGGCTACTTAAAGGATGCAACAAAGAATTAAAAGAAAAATGTTACTTAAGTATGGTTCGTCCATTATTGGAATATGCAAACAGTGTTTGGGATCCTCACCAAGAATACCTAATAAAAGAACTAGATGGTGTGCAGAGGAAAGCAGCAAGGTTTGTAACAGGGGATTTCAGGAGAAAGAGTAGTGTATCAGAAATGTTAAAGGAACTTGGGTGGGAAACCTTAAGTAAGAGAAGGGAGAAAAGTAGACTTATAGGATTATATAGAGCCTATACAGGAGAAGAAGCATGGGGAGATATCCGTGAGAGGCTTCGGTTGGAAAATAATTATATTGGTAGAACTGACCACAAGTACAAAATTAGAAGGAATTTTAGCAGAAGCGATTGGGGTAAATTTTCTTTCATTGGGAAGGGCGTGAAGGAGTGGAACAGTTTACCAGGGGTAGTGTTTGATCCTTTTCCAAAATCTGTACAGATATTCAAGAAGAGAATAAACAACAACAGAGATAATAAATTAAATGTTAGAGGGCATTCGACCAGTGCAGGATATTGTAAATAATAAATGTGTGTGATTAAATTAATTCCATCCCCTGGTCTAAGGAGTTTGGACAGCCCAAGTAGGGGACTGCCTGTAGGGGTGAAGTACAGTGGGGACTTCGAGGGCCCTGGGACCGCTACGGTAGCTGTGAAGGCCCTTCAGGAACTCTGAAAAGTGGTGGCAAAAGGGGCTCTGGTTAAGACGCAGCAGGTCGTTATGCTACTTAGGTTCCAAAATGGGTAAAATATAAATATGTAAATAAATTGAATGTTAATTTTAATCTTATACCAGTTGTATAGTATTATTAGAAGTAATTTCACATACCGTACTGTATATGAGTTGACTATGTTTGTAAGATATTATAAGTAGAATTTTGTAAACAATATAAATTTATTAAGGATGATGTGTGTGTTTAATAGAAAAAATTATTAGCGTAAATTGTATAATATTGTATTCTAGGAAAATTTCCTTCGTCTCCTGTTAATTTAAAATTTAGTGCTTGACAATAATGTATTTTAGTGTACCATTTGCCACCGAGGTAGACACCTCATTTGCAAATAAAGAGATTTTGATTTGATTTGATTTTGAATTTCAAAATGGAGGCATGTAGAAGACGTAAGTTTGAAGCTTTACTGCTGTATGAAGACACTTTATAAACTGAAGAAGGCAAAGGACGACCCATACTAAGAAATAACTACTTTCTAGACTTGTCAGAAGATATATTTCTAATTACCAAAGCCATAATGAACAAGATACTAGACGATATTGAAAATAGAGTTTCCAACAGTGAGGACAAATATCATGAGGCAGGATTCACTTCGGACCACATGGAGGTGTTAGAACACTAAAATGCCAACACATTTTACTCAAACTTGTCAGGTCTGCAACCCAATAATTTCCAAAACATTTATGAACCCCCCGATTCTAATGCAACACCTATATACTTGAAGAGTTGCAACCTCGATAAGTGAAGCAGTGGCCGAGTGGTCATCGTACTTGTCTCCAAACCATGACAACTTGAGTTCGAGTCCCGCCATAGACATCTTCTTTTAATACAAATTAAATCATTGTTTCAGGGAATGTGAAGGTAAATTGCGAATAAAATGAATAATCAAATTGCAGTGGAACTTTATTTTCTACCTCAAATTAATATATATAGAAAGAGATCCAGCAGTAACTGTGAGAACGTTTACCCCTATATTAATTTTAGGTAGAAAATAAACTGTACTGCAATTTGCGTAATATTTTTGTTCCAATTTTTATCTTGACATTCCCTCAAATATTAATTTAATCGTCTTCTTCTTCTTCTTTATCTGTTTACTCTCCAGGGTCGGATTTCCTTTGGACTCAGTGAGGGATACCACCTCTACCGCCTTAAGGGCAGTGTTGTGAAGCTTCATACTCTGGGTCGGGGATACAACTAGGGAGGATGACCAGTACCTCGCCCAGGCGGCCTCACGTGCTATGCTGAACAGGGGCCTTGCTGGGGGATGGGAAGATTGGAAGAGGGAAGGAAGCGGCCGTGGCCTTAAGTTAGGAGGAGAAGTGGGAAACCACGGAAAACCACTTACAGGATGGCTGAGATGGGAATCGAACCCATGTCTATTCTGTTGACCTCCCGAGGCTGAGTGGGCCCCGTTCCGGCCCTCGTACCTCTTTTCAAATTTCGTGGCAGAGCCGGGAATCGACCCCGGGCCTCCAGGTGTGGCAGCTAATCACACTAACCACTACACCACATAGTCGGACATATTAATTTATTTTGTGCAAAAATCATAGCTGCGACGAGACTCAAATTCATGTCTACGAGGTTTGCAGACAAGTACGTTGACTACTTGGCCACCACTTCGTTCCGCTGTGATGTAACTCCCAAGTATATATGCTTTGTATTGGAATCGGGGATTCATCAATTTTTCAGAAGTTATTAGGTTGCGGACCTGACATGTTTACATAAAATTTGTTCGCCTTTTAGTGTTTTACCACCTCCACTTTGTCCAAAGCGGATTCTGTGTAATGACATCTGACCTCATTTTTTTCGAAAATGAAAGCGTGTTGACTTAAACCCTTATACATGGGTTACCGTTGAGTGTCTGCCCACAGGTACCTTGAAGCTTGGTGAAATCGGTTGACCGCAGGGTCTGGCCTCTACTTGTTAGACACTTTTCATATAATTGTAGGCAACTATGTTCAAGAGTGCAAGAAAAAGTATGTAGAATCCTGCAAAGCATTCCTGCTGCCACTGCAGCATTAACAAGGCATTACATTATTTTCCCCGCAATAAAATAATGCCCGAAAACCATTCACATATCACATTTTCCCGGTGATAAGGCTATATCGAATGTTGTGATATAACAGTCCGTTCTTTCATTTTTTAAGCACATTCGCATAATTTTAAATTAAAATTAAATGAAATAAAAGCTTGCATTCATCATAATGCTTTTGTTCCTCTTACTTAACATGTTTACGTCTTATCGATCTCCGCTAACCATAACCTATAATAATGTCAACCATGTGTCTGTGTGACAAAATACTATTTCAACACACCACTAGGAGCGCTTTATGTAAAGAAACAAAAGACGCTCACAGCCAAATGCGTTCAGAAATCTCACTGAAATGTGTTAATTTGTCTTTAACAATTGTTTCGTAACCAATGTTGGAAATGTGTTCGTGAAACAGGGCACTTTTAAACAACGTGTTAACTTAATAACAATTGTTAGTTAACATTTGTTAAGTAAAATTTAACATACAGTTGAAGAAACTGGGCCACAATGTATACACAATTATAATCAGAAATAAAAATTACTTACAATTATTAACTTAATGGAATACCAATACAGATGACAGTAATGAAGTGATGGACAATGGTCAGGATGATAATCACAAAGTAGTAAAAAAATAATCTAGAAAAAATATTAATGCATACAAAGAATCCTTACTATTAAGCAGCTACAAATAACCAAATAACTACTTAGAATCGATTGCTACTGCTAACAACTTACAATTTAGGAAATTCAGTTGTTATTGATGAGATATTGCTGGCACTGTTTTCTGAACATAGCAGGGATAGCTTCTCTAACAGAGCTAGTAGAAATGACAAAAGAGTTTGTGTATCATGCTGTATGACGGGATGGTATATATCTTTTGTGCCAAGGAATAAGTATATAAGTCATGTTATATTGGGTCCTCATATTACAAGTTGCTGATTTAATTTTCACCGAGCTGAGTGTCTCAGAAGTGCTGGCCTTCTGACTCCAACTTGACAGGTTCAATTCTGGCTCAGTCCGGTGATATTCAAATGTGCTCAAATGCATCAGCCTCATGTCGGTAGATTTACTGGCACATAGAAATACTCCTGCAGGACTAAATTCTAGCACCACGGCATCTTCGAAAACTGTAAAAGTAGTTAGTGGGACAAAAGGCCAATACCATTATTTTTATTTGATTTAATTTCCAACAGTTAGCAGAAGAAAACAATTATTAAAAATGAAAATACAATTTTCTGAAATATGTTGATAGAGGGGCTATTTATTTCAAACACTCTACAATTAATATGGTCTCTGTTTTTAAAACTTCAAACTTATGTCCTGAAATATAGCTTGACTTATAATCTTTATCCCTGGCAGGAAAATATAAGAATGTGTCTGTTTTTGACCACATTCTCTTACTGGTTTTTTAAATTTATTTTTTTACAATTTGCTTTACATTGCACTACGTTGCACTGACAAAGATAGGTCTTATGGTGACGATGGGATAGGAAAGGGCTAGAAGTGGAAAGAAAGCGGCCATGGCCTTAATTTTTTCAATCTGCTTTACGTCACACTGACACAGGTAAGTCTTATGGCAACATTGAGATAGGAAAGGCGCAGGAGTGGGAAGGAAGCGGCCGTGGCCTTAATTAAGGTACTGCCCCAGCATTTGTCTGGTGTGAAAATGGGAAACCACGGAAAACCATCCTTAGGGCTGCCACAGTAGGGTTCGAGCCCACTATCTCCCAAAAATAAGCTCACACAGCTGCACGCCCCTTACTGCATGGCCAACTCGTCCGGTGACCACATTCCAAAATTGTGATTGGGTGACAATCAGATAAACCAAGAATGAATGTGTGGTGGAGAGAACATGGAGAGAATTCGGTGAAGAAGACGAAGGGCATGAACGTTATGGTGTTGTTTTAGTCTAAACCAGCCAAGATCATCGCAGGCCAAGGTGACATGGTCAGACTACCAAAGGTCGCTTATTTAGCGCACAAACATATTGAGCACATTGTAATTTATCAGCAAGAGTGGCATTCAGGTCATTGTAAACTATATCAGAATAGACAAAATGAGGTAACACTAACGTATAGACAAACCACTCATTCAACACCCGAGAAAAAATCTTCCCGAATCTACGCATCAAGTTTTAACCTGAAAAAAACATTTTTGGAAATATTATACGTAATGAATATGATGATTAGATCGGAACTGACATATAATTCTACAATACATTTTTAAGAGATGTATTAGTCCATCTTTTCAATACCAGTCGACCGACCTCGATAGCTGCAGTCGCTTAAGTGCGGCCAGTATCCAGTATTCGGGAGATAGTAGGTTCGAACCCCACTGTCGGCAGCCCTGAAAATGGTTTTCCATGGTTTCCCATTTTCACACCAGGCAAATGCTGGGGCTGTACCTTAATTAAGGGCACGGCCGCTTCCTTTCCACTCCTAGCCCTTCCTTGTCCCATTGTCGCCATAAGACCTATCTGTGTCGGTGCGACGTAAAGCAAAAAAAAAAAAAAAAAAAAAAAAAAAAAATACTTGTCGACATCTACTAAATTTAAATGGAATTCACGGTCATATTAATTAATCAAGTAAGTTTCGTCCTCCTTCATGAACATCCTCAGATACGATTAACAGTCATAGTTAAAAATTTCCAATCAAAATAGATATACATATGGAGATTGACATATATATATACAAGAACACACAACATTTAAAGTTGGAACTTTATATTTTCTTATATAAATAAATGACTAGCTGATGCAGCCGTGCTTCGCTACGGAATTCTACACTGCTTACAGAATTTTATGTTAAGTAGTGTACACGTTGTAAGATCATATTAAATTGCATACCTCTTAACAATACCCCAGAAACGCGATGGGAATCTAACCATAAGTCTTTTTTCATGTGAAGACTGGATTAGGGAATTTTTATTGTAATGGCAGGACCTCTTGCCTACTATCAGTCACAATCAAGTTGGGCAGTTTTCATTATAATGGCAGACACTCTCCACTTGCCTTTCTACATCCACAGAAAGACTGTCGGACCCCTTCCATTTTTTCTCTCGGATTAGTATTATATTGAGGATGGTTGCCTAGTTGTACTTCCTCTTAAAACAATAATCACCACCACCACCACTCTTATCACAGTTGGTAGTAAAACTGATTAAAACTTAAATTATTGGAAATTGTATTCTCTATAACTTATGTAGTACTTTTTGATAGGACAAATAACACAGGTATAAAAAAATTAAATTTCAGGTGCCCTCCCCTAAACTACCATTTCATCCCGCGTGAATAACATTATTTATAACCTAGACTGTAGTTCCTTATTCCCTGACTTTATATACTCATTTTCATTAAATTCCGTTTATCCATTTCCTCGTGGCTCGGCATTGATATGGACTTGGCAACAAAAATAACAATTCATGAATATCTCTGTTATCATAGGTGGTACGGTAAAAATGTATATAAGACATAAAAAGATTGAAAATTTAATTCTATATAACATTAGTTCACTGAGTGAGTTAGCCGTGTGGTTGGGGGTGCACAGCTGTGAGCTTGCATCCAGGAGATAGTGGGTTCGAGCCCCACCGTCAGCAGCCCTGAAGATGGTTTTCTGTGGTTTTCCATTTTCAAGCCAGGCAAATGCTGGCGCTGTATCATAGTTAAGGGCACGGCTGCTTCCTTCCCACTCCTAGGCCTTTCCTATCCCATCGTCGCCCATAAGCCTCATCTGTGGTGCGATGTAAAACAAACTATAAAAAAGTAACTTTAGTTATATAGTATTTATCGATAGGACCACTAATAACTTAAATATTTGAGAAATAAATTTAAGGCCTTCCCCTTAACTAGCATTTCACTTAGCGAAAATAAAATTAATTATAGCCTAGATTGTAGTGGCTCATTCCCTGACTTCATATACATATTTTCATTAAATTCTCTTCAGCCATTTTCTCGTGATGCCCGTACAAACATACCTACATACATACATACATACATACAGACAGAGATGACGGAAAATTAAAAAGAGCATTTCCTTGTTATTGTGGACATGAACGACATAGGAATACCAATATTCTTAAATTCTGAGTAATGTACAGGCAATACTCTTATTTTATATATTGTACCAGGAAATGATCAGGGATCTGGGCATGAGAATCTTCACTTAGGGGTGGTCGGATCTTATGGAGCAGGTACAGAGAGGCTTATGCAGAGCAAAATAATAGTTGGGCTTAAAACTCAATTTATTCATCACCATGAATTTATGAGCAATGTTTCCTATTATTCCTACTCCTTTGATGAAATATTTGTTTCATTGGCAAATTCTTTAAACATTAAAGCAAGTTATTTTACAAAATTTTTGTAATGCAAAAATAAATAAAGTTCATCTTGATGTTTGCCTGATTTAATAACATGATATCTTCAAAAGATTGTCTTTATCTTCATATTTTGAAAATAATTTTTTTTTTTTTTTAAGTCACCATAAATTGATGTAAATGAGTGTCTTTAGCTTGAAGATCAAATTCAAAATTCAAAATATCAGAATTGTTTTCCCTACAGTTAAAAAAAAAAATCACTTGTTTCCTGCAGTGTTTTTAAATAATAATAATTATTCCTTCACTTTAAAATAAATACTCTTTCACTTTCAAAGTTTGTGAAGTTCTTCCTAAAAGTTTTTATAAGTATGGAAAATTTAACACTTCGAAAATAACGCAGACTAGAATTTACTAAAAGTCTAGTTCCCAATGAGCGTTGTAATAATTGTTCATAAAGCTGCTAAACGAAGTCACTGATTTTACTATTCCACTTGGCAAGAAGAAAGTTAGTGTTTGTGGAATTTTTTGCACTTGTTTTAAAAGTAGTTTGAAATGCACTTCATATCACCTGTTTTTACTGGAACTCAGGACTGGAATGTAGACAGCTGCTGGTCAGCGAACAGCAAGTGGTTACCATAGGTAGCTGATGTCATGAAGTCATCTCCATAGCACCACACTCCATATCCCACGTTGATACCACAGTTCCATTCCATCATTGACACATCCCACGTTGTCTCGAGATTCAGCTTGTGTAGCGGCAGGAAGATATGATAATTACAAGAAATAGGCACTCATCAGGATTTCACGCTTCACTGTGTAGTGTAGCGAACACGAGAAAGTTCAACTGACTATGACTGCTTAGTAGTGTCCTATTAAAAATAACTCGTATTTGCACTTCATAAAACTATGCATGGTATTTTGTTATGTGCACTTGTTCACCGTTCTTAACACTGGCAGCAAAAGTACGAAAGCTCATTTATCGGAATAACTGTTCAGAGGAAAAACACAGTTATAATATAATCATTGGTATAACACACGAAGAAAAGGTCTACTTACAACAGTAGACGTGTTCTAAACTCATGAATGTTTGTACATTCAAATAGTTAGTGTGTTACGAAGAAGAAAACGTCTCATGCGGCACTGTCTAGTTCACCTGCGATGAATGTTTTAATGCTGTTTAGAGTTAATCACACTTTTATTAAATATGAATTTATGTATTTTATTGGAAAATTGTGTTAATATGCACACGCTTCTAAATTACAAATGTTCCAATTAAAAAATATATCTGGTGTGAGTACAAGTTCTACACACTCGCTTTCAACTGAGTTGAAGTTCAAATACATTATTCCACAGTTTAAGTCACTGCCACACATTCTTGAAATACTCCTAGTAGTTCGTAAAGACTAAGTTCGTATTTTAATTTTTGAAAAATTTCGGTGTTCAAAAGTAGCACTCTGAATACAAGTATTTTGACAATAATTATGGCAGAGTTCTTACCGGCGAACCTCACTCGCAGTGGCTATGTTCGAACTTTGGCGTAGTCACTGGCGTACAACTTTATGTTGTTCCTTCAGCTGCGAGTTATGAACTGATTTTTACTTGGCGAATCGCTGTTCTTTTATACCATTCTGCTGAGTTTAACTCAGTCTCCTCGTGGCAGAATTGATCTCCTTTGAGGAGGAAATTACTTGTAAATCCCTGGGCCTATTTACTTGAAATTTAGATATGTTTGCCTTGAAATGATGGGCTACAAAATTACGTATTCCATTATTTATAGCTTATCCGGATTAAAATATCGTAAAAATATGTTCCATTCCTTTCCATGCAAGCACGGGCCGTACACGTAATCAGCACGACACAGTAAGGTCAGTTCCTTTACAAAGGAAAAATTAAGTGTATCCTTCTAATTCAATAAACTTAATTTTTTCCTTTGTAAAGTGAAAACCGTCAATACGGAATGATTCTTATATCTTGTAAAGGTCAGTTCCTTGCGTGGAGCTCGTGACGTAGTTACTCGCTCTCTCAACATAAGTTCCAGCTGTGACTTTGTTTACGTTGCAGTACCTGGCGCTGAATTAAATTATGTTCCAGACCGCTGGCAGTTCCTGGTACAATATGTAGATATGAGTAAAACTGGAATCACAGACAAGGCTATTTGTTGTTGTCGTTTGAGTCATCAGTCCACAGACTGGTTTGATGCAGCTCTCCATGCCATCCTATCATGTGCTAACCTTTTCATTTCTACGCAACTATTGCATCCTACCTCTGCTCTAATCTGCTTGTCATATTCATACCTTGGTCTACCCCTACTGTTCTTACCGCTCACACTTCCTTCAAAAACCAACTGAACAAGTCCTGGGTGTCTTAAGATGTGTCCTATCATTCCATCTCTTCTTCTCATCAAATTTAGCCAAATAGATCTCCTCTCGCCAATTTGATTCAGTATTCATGATTCGATCTATCCACCTCACCTTCAGCATTCTTCTGTAACACCACATTTCAAAAGCTTCTATTCTCTTCCTTTCTGAACTAGTTATCGTCCATGTTTCACTTCCATACAATGCCATGCTCCAGATGAAAGTCTTTAGTAACATCTTTCTAATTCTTATATCAATGTTTGAAGTGAGCAAAATCTTTTCTTAAGAAAGCTCTACCTTGCTTGTGCTAGTCTGCATTTTATGTCCTACTTACTTCTGCCATCGTTACTTATTTTACTACCCAAGTAACAATATTCATCTACTTCCTTTAAGACTTCATTTCCTAATCTAATATTTCCTGCATAACCTGCCTTCACTTTACAATGGCGAAAAATGAGGGTATCCTCCTGTTCAATACATCATATATTTCGTCATTAGACGGAGCAAACAAATTCAGACATGTTTCGGCTCGCTTGAGCCATCTTCAGTGAAAAAAATTAGGGGGGGGTTGGAATAATTTACATAATATAAGTTGAAAAAATGCTAAAAAACATAATGAAAGAGTAAAAAAACAAAACAAAAGAGAGCTTAGGCGGAAAACAAAATTAGCACAAATATACTATTTACATCAATATGCAGAGCAAAAAACTTACTGCGACAAAAATTCAGTGAAACAGGTGTTAATTTGAAATAATAATTGATACTAAAAACTGCGTTAACCTAAGAAACAAGGGAATGAGAAAACAAATGATGCAGATGGAAACAAATAATAGTAGCGCATGGTGAGGTTGTGGACCTCATAGTTTACAAATTATTGGTTTAAAAATGACAAAACAGTTTGAAATTGCTGTCAAAATCGTCCTAGTGGAAATCCATCACATCAAATTGGTCAGGAGGAGAGCGGGAGCAAACATGTTTGAGAGAAACCAAGCCTGAATTAACCTGCAGGCGAAAAGCCTGTGACAAGGAGAAAAAACACCATGAAATTTAAGGCTTTAGAAATAGCAGCATTCTCAATATCTTCTCAATCTAGCGGTCCCTTTCTTCATTATTGTTTCATAATGTTGGCTGGTGTTTTGCCTTCTTATAGAGGGGTCGGAAGGGCCGCATATAAAAATATGAGAAGCTGTGTTAGGTAGAAGACAGATGCATAGTAAATTGTAGTAATCTAGTGGAAACCATCAATGAAGTTCTAATGGTGTGCGGTAGGTGGTTGTCCTCTCTAGTGGCCTGGCTTTCTCGCTTTTTCGCCATTGTAAAGTGAAAACCGTCAATACGGAATGATTCTAATATCTTGTAACCTGCCTTCGTTCGACTGCAGTCCATTAATTTTGTTTTGGACTTATTTATTTTCATCTTGTACTCCTTACCCAAGATTCGTCCATACCATTCAGCAGCTTCTCGAGATCTTCTGCAGTCTCAGATAAAATAACAATATCATTGGCAAATCTCAAGGTCTTGATTTCCTCTCCTAGGATTGTGATTCCCTTTCCAAATTCCTCTTTGATTTCTTTTACTGCCTGTTCTATGTAAACATTGAGAAGGAGGGGGGACAAACTGCAGCCTTGCCTCACTCCTTTCTGGATTACTCCTTCTTTTTCAAAGCCCTCGATTCTTATCACTGCAGACTGATTTTTATACAGATTGTAGATAATTCTTCGTTCTCGGTATCTGATCTTAATCACCTTCAGAATCTTAAATAGCTTGGTCCAATCAACATCCAATCAACATTATCAAATGTCTTTTCTAGATCTACGAACGCCATGTTTGTGGGCTTGTCCTTCTTAATTTGATCCTCTAAGATCAGACGTACAGTCAGGATTGCTTCATTGTTCCTATATTTCTTCTGAAGCCAAACTGATCTTCTCCCAACTCAGCTTCAACTTGTCTTTCCATTCTTCTGTAAATAATACGTGTTAAAATTTTGCAGGCACGAGACACTAAACCAATGGTGCAAAAGTTTCCACACTCGTCAGCACCGGCTTTCTTGGGAATAAGTATAACAACATTCTGCCGAAAATCGGAAATCCTGTCTCATACATCTTACACACTAAGTGGAATAACCTTGCCATGCTGGTTTCTCCTAAGGCAGTTAGTAATTCAGAGGGAATGTCATCAATTCCAGGTGCCTTGTTCCTATTTAGGTCTCTCACAGCTCTGTCAAACTCTGACCTCAAAATTGCATCTCCCATTCATCAGCATCAACACCCTCTTCTTGTTCCAGAATCAAATCATCTACATCTTTACCTTGATACAACTGTTGGATATGTTCTGCCATCTTTCTGCTTTGTCTTCTTTCCCTAGAAGTGGCTTTCCATCTGAGCTCTTGATATTCATACACCTAGATTTCCTTTCTCCAAAGGTTTCCTTGATTTTCCAGTATGCAGCATCTACCTTTCCCAGGTCCATACAAACTTTGACATCCCTGCACTTCTCTTTCAGCCATTCTTCCTTAGCTAACTTGCACTTTCTGTCTACTTCATTCTTTAATTGCCTGTATTCTTTTCTGCCTTCTTCACTTCTAGCATTCTTGTATTTTCGTCGTTCATCAATCAGGTCAAGTATCTCCTGAGTTATCCACTGATTCTTAGTTGATCTTTTCTTCCTTCCTAACATTTCTTCAGCACCCCTACTGACTTCATTTTTCATTACTATCCACTCTTCCTCTATTGTGTTTCCTTCAGCCTTTTCATTTAGTCCTTGTGCAACATATTCCTTGAAACAATCCCTCACACTCTTTTCTTTCAACTTGTCTGGATCCCATCTACTTGCATTCCTTCCTTTCTTCAATTTCTACAATTTCTTCAACTTCAGATGGCATTTCATGACCAACAAGTTGTAGTCAGAGTTCATGTCTGCTCCTGGGAAAGTTTTGCAATCCAACATCTGGTTTCTGAATCTCTGCCTAATCATAATGAAGTCTATTTGATACTTTCCAGTGTCTCCAGGTCTTGTCCATGTATACAGCCGGTGTTTGTGGTGTTTGAACCAAGTATTGGCAAGAACTAAATTATGATCAGTGCAGAATTCAACCAGTCAACTTCCTCTTTAGTTCCTTTGTCCCAATCCAAATTCTCCTACTGTATTACCTTCTCTTCCTTGGCCTACCACTGCATTCCAGTCTCTCAATACAATTAGATTCTCATCACCTTTTACATATTGTATTAAATCTTCTATCTCTTCATATATTCTTTCGATTTCCTCATCATCCGCTAAACTAGTAGGCATTATAGACCTGCACTATTGTGGTGGGCATTGGTTTGGTGTCTATCTTGACGACAATGATTCTTTCACTATGTTGGTCATAGTAGTTTACCTGCTGCCCTATTTTCTTATTCATTATTAAACTAACTCCTGCATTTCCCCTGTTTGATTTTGTGTTGATAATTAGGTAGTTGCCTGACCAAACATCCTGTTCTTCCTGCCAACGTACTTCACTTATACCAACTACATCTAACTTTAATCTATCCATCTCCTTTTTCAGATTCTCTAACGTACCACAACGATTCAAACTTCTAACATAACACGCTCTGACTTGTAGAATGTCAGTATCCATCTTCCTGATGATTGCCCCCTCTCGTGTAGTCTCCACCTGGAAATCCAAATGGGGGACTAGTTTACCTCCAGAATATTTTACCCGGAAGGAAGCCATCATCAGTACATCATTCATACAGAGAGAGCTGTACGTCCTCGGGAGTTAGTTACGGCTGTAGTTTCCCATTGCTTTCAGCTGTGTAGCAGTATCAACACATCTAAGCCATGTTGAGTATTATTACAAGGCCATAACAGTTAATCATCCAGACTGCTGCCCTTGCAACTTCCGAAACGCTGTTACCCCCCTTTCGATGAACCATTCGTTAGTCTGGTCTCTCAAGAGATACCCATCCGATATGGTTTCAACTGCGGCTCGGCTATCTGCTTCATTGGGACACGCAAGCCTCCCCACCGAGGCAAGGTCACATGGTTTGCAGGGGAGGCTATTTACGGATGATGTTATATTGTATACAGTAGTAAATAAGTTACGGGACTGTGAGCGACTACATAAAAACCTTGACAATGTTGTAAGATGGAGAGAAGACAATGGTATGATGGTAAACAGGATGAAAGGTCAGACTGTATGTTTCACCAAGAGGAAAAGTCCAGTCAGAGTTAATTACTGTGTTGATGGGATGATATTACCTCATAGGGAAATTGTAAGTATGTAGATGATGTTTTTGAGGAAGGATCTTCAATGGGGTAATCGCATTAACAAGGTTGTAAAGAAAGGATACAGATCTTTTTACAGGGTTATGAGGATATTTAAGGGTTCTACTAAGAATGTAAAGAAGAGGGCAATAAGTCTCTAGTAAGACCCCAATTACAATTTGGTTCCAGTGCATTTAACCCACACCAGGACTACTTGATAGAAGAAGTGGAAAAGATCCAACGGAAAGCAGCACGATTTGTTCTTAGTGATTTCTAACAAAGTGTTACAAAAATGTTGCAAACTTTGGGCTGGGAAGACTTGGGAGTAAGGAGACGAGCTTTTTGTATGTTCGTATGTAGTATGTTACAAGCCATCAGTGGAGAGATGACATGGAATGACATTAGTAGATGAGATGAATAAGCTCGAGTGGAGCTTTTAAAAGTAGGACAGATCATAATATGATAAATATGGAATTCAAAAGGAAAAATTGGGGCAAATATTCATATATAAGATGAGGAATGAGGGACTGGAGTAATTTATCAAGAGAAATGTTCAATAAAATTCCAAGTTCTTTGAAAACATTGAAGAAAAAGTTAGGTAAACAACTGATAGGGAGTCTGCCACCGGGCAAGAAAAATAAATGCAGATCATTGATGACTGCCTGAGAAAACAATTTGTTCTCAATTTGATTTACTGTCAATTATAGCCGAGGATGGTCTCGGAGGAGGACGAAAGATGTATTACATTATTTATTATGACTGTGAATCCCGTTTAAATGTATTGGTTGAAAAGGTGAACCAATAAATCTCTTACAAAGTACATTCTCAAGTTTTCTGGAAATACTTGAGAAGTGTTGCATCCAAGAAAGACATTTATCTAGGATTATTCCTAGATCTTTGAACGATTTAAGATATTCAATTCTTGACTCATGCAGGTATGCGAAATTACAATGGCTTGAGTTTTGCACTGTTTAGTATAAGTCTATGCAGGTCTATCCAATTACTGATTCCTTATTAATTTTTGTTGCTATTTGCTTTACGTCGCACCGACACATATAGGTCTTATGGCGACAATGGTATAGGAAATGGTTAGGAATGGGAAGGAAGCGGCCATGGCCTTAATTAGGGTAATTAAGAAAAACCACGGAAAACCACCTTCAGGACTTCCGACAGTGAGGTTCGAACCCACTATCACCCGGATGCAAGCTCAGAGCTCTATTGCTTCAGGCAGTCCTTCAGGTTCACAGTGCAAGTATAATTGTATATAGTCTGCGTATAAGTGGTGTCTGCAACTGTGAATTGATGAAGTGATATACACTGACTGAGCAAATGTCATGGGATAGCGGAGCATTGATCCGCAGGTGTGTTGTCTGCGCATCACACGCCCCCTGTGCCAGCAGCAGTTGTATAGGAGACCTTGTGAGCAGTGGCTGTGCATGTGACAGGTGTAACATGGAATGTCGTCGTGAGCTGACACCGTTCGAACGGGGTATGGTGGTCGGTACCCGACGGATGGGAAGTGTGATTTCGGAAGTGGTGCGGGAATTCAGCTTCACACGATAAACCGTGTTCAGGGTGTATCATGAATGGTTGAATGCGGGTGTCGCCGTCCACAACAGACGAATGACCGGCCATCCAGCCACCCTCGATGACCGTGACCGGCGACATCTGAGACGGATTGTCAATAGTGACAGACGGGCAACCGTGCAACAGATCACGGCTCAATTCAACACAGGGCGTGCTAGACACATCTCCCAGTGGACAATCCGTAGGGACATGGGTTCTATGGGGTATAGGAGCCGGCGCTGCACACGGGTGCCACTGTTAAACCAACGTCATCAGGCACAACCACGTGCATTTGTCGCCAGTCACCAGGGATGGACACTGGAACAATGGCGTAACATGATATGGCCGATCGAATCATGATTTCAACTGCACCATGCTGATGGGAGGCACCGTGCATGGCGCAGACCCCATGAAGCGATGGATCCCGCCTGCCTCGAAGGTGTGGTCCAGGGCGCTGGTGTCTCTGTTATGGTCTGGGGTGCATTTTCCTGGTATGGAATGGGCCCCCTAGTTGTTCTGCAAGAGACTTTGAATGGTACGCGGTATGTTGAGCTGCTCGGAGACCATCACCACCCATTTTTGGCCTTCCAGTGCCCAGACGGTTCTGCGGTGTTTCAAGATGATACCGCGACGCCACATCGCTCCCACATCGCCCGGGAATGGTTCCAGGAACATGCAGCAGAGGTCCAACGACTGTCATGGCCACCCAGGAGCCCCGATATGAACCCTATCGAGCATATCTAGGATGTCCTGGAACGCAGGCTCCGTGCCATGGATCCTGCACCCGCGAACAGACCAGCATTGGCGGCTGCTCTGCAAACGATTTGGTGTCAGCTGTGTCCAGAGGACTACCAGGGACTTGTCGACTCACTTCCACGGCGTCTCACTGCAGTTCGCAGGGCCAGAGGAGGCCCCACATGCTATTAGGTGACTATCCCATGACATTTGCTAAGTCAGTGTACTTTATATAAATAGAGAAGAGATCCTAAAACAGATCCCTATGGGACCCCAGACTCTACAGTTTGCCACAAGAATATTTATTAGACTTGTATTTTACACGCTGCTGACCTTTGCGAAGAAATGAGTTCATTCACAGGAGACTGTTCATTGAGAGACAGAGCTTATAAAATTTAGAACGTAGTAAATCTGTGCGAACAGAGTAAAAAGCTTTACTGAAGTCAAGAGGAACTAGAATTGTCACTTCTCTTCTGTCCATAGCTGCCCGTATGACATCTGTAACCTCAAGTAGTGCAGTGATAGTGCAATGATTCTGACAAAAGCCAAACTGGTATTCGTCAAGGATACTGTGCTTTTGAAAGAGCTCATAGTATGCTTACAAGACAGTAGTCAATCACCTCTTCTGGAAGAGGCGCTTTTGGGAGTGAGACAATCATGGCAACTTTCCACAGCAATGGATATGTGCCAGTCATTAGGGAATAATTAAATATAAACGTTATGGATTTGGGGGGGGAGGTAACGTCGGTTATTCTCGTAATGAGTTCAATTTCTACACTGTCAATCCTTTTGGACTTTGATTTGGTTCTGAGGATGGCTTGTCTGACTTGTAAAGGAGTGACATGAGGAAAGTAGAATCTTTCTCTGATGGGGGTGCGAGTATTGTAGTTGCTAGCGAGTGCTCTTTGTTTCATGGCTCTGCCAGTTATGTTTGGTACAATGCAAAAGTATTTATTTAGCGAGTACGGAGGTACTTCGTTACGTGGGTAATTTCTGTTCTTGTCTACTCCCATGCTCCTTAGTTCATTCTATGTCATGTTCTATTTTGGAGTTGTTTATAGTCATCAAAATGTTGTTGAATTGGTTGTCGTTAAAACTGTCTATGGGCTACATCCCTCCATGCCATTAACTCTTTCAGTTTCAGCTTGTATCACCCGGACTGTTTTTAGAGGAGCATGTCGATCGTACAGTCCAATCAGGTACTCCTTTAGTTTACCAACTTTATCATCAATATTGGCAGCTGTTAGTATCCAGTACCATGGGGCACCGAGTGAAACCTTCAATCAGCAATTTACTGTCTATCTTCAAGAGGTCTCTGTTAGTGATAATCCTCGGTTTGGTCTCCCTGCATTTTAAAGAGTAGGTCAGGTAAATGAGGTCATGAGCTGAAATTCCTGATAATGATGTCCGCACATGTTGTTGTACTTTGTCAGTGTTAATATCATCAAATCAAGTGTCACGTGAGAAGTGTGTGTATTATGCATAGGAAGAGACTTTAATATAGACTTATCACATTATGCTGTCGATCTTCAATGCTACTGTTGTTTCCTAAGTCAGTGTTAAAATCGCCCATAGTAATTATATGTTGGTATTGCACCAAAACTATTAACAGTGCATCCTCTACGTCTTCCAGATATCTGATATTAGGAAGTTTGTACACAACAAAGCGCATTTCTGGTGTGTAAAGGTTATTTCACATAACAAACTGTGGTCTCCTATTACTCCAAAGTCCAATTTAACCAAATTTGATGGAGCCAATGGTACTTCGAATGAATGAAAATTCAGGCATTAATTTATAGTAATATATATGCCAAAGTGAACTGAATACAAATCTCAACAGACAGGTGTCTCTTGACCTTGACAGTGTATAGTAAGGGATGCGTGCTAAAGATAGACGGAGTGTTCACTGTACTGTAGTGTGCACATTACCGCGTAGGCCAGGTGTCTGTGTAGAGCATTGTAGCAGTAACACTGCCATAAACAGCTGGCGTTACCATCAATGAACTTACTCTTTGATAACAGTTAGACAAAAACAAATACAGTACTGTCCATTGCTGTTGGTGTATTTAAATAATAGTTTAAATAATAGTCACCAATTTTCCCGTTTTAATATTTTGCAGTAGTTTATGATGAAAAGGATCTTCAAAAAAAAAATTCAGAAATTTTTTCTGGATGTGTAACATAAGATTGCACACAATTTTTTGCAATTCAGTTAACCTGTCATCATTTTACAGCTCCATTTTCCCGAGTGTGGTGTACAAACGCTTGCCACTTCTTTCTGTCAAAGTACAGTTTGTGTTCCTCTATATCCTCCCACTTGACATTCATCTTGCTGACCTCCGATTTCACTGTGTTTATCCATTGATTCCTTGGCCTCGCTACTGGCCTCTCCCATTTCACTTCTCTGTCAAAGTAATTCCTTGCTGTTCTCATTCTGTCCATCCTCATAACATGTTCAAACCACTGTAGTCTGCGTCTTCCTAAAAGCTCGGTGACAGCCTCCTTTCTGTTTGCTTCATTCCTAATCTTTTCTTTCCTGGTCTTTTGGTTCATTGTTTTGATGAATTTCATTTCTGTTGTCATCTAGGTTATATGTTTCCGAGTCCATAGATGAGAATTGGAATGATAAAGGTATGGAACATGGTCAATTTTGCTTTCCGAGGTATTTTATCATCCCAGAGTAGATTTCTCACTTGAAAATAAAACTGAGAAGCTTTCTGAGTACTATTAAGTATTTATTGGTTTATTGTGTTATCTTCTGAAAGGATGGTTCCAGGGTATTTGAAGTTAGAAACAGATTGTAACAGAGTCCCCTCCAGGAAAATGTTTGAAACTGTGCCTTTCCTGGTGATAGTCATTTCAACAGTTTTTGTTTTACTGATGTATAGTCCATATTCTTTAAACTTGCCATTTCAAAGATTTAGTTTCTCTCGTACTTCTGCTTCACTTTTTCCCCAGGTCAGAACATCACCTGCAAATATTATAGTGTTAGGCTCTTTGCAATGTTCTTTGATGGTTTTTATCCATGACAATGATGAACAGGAATGGTGACAAGGCACTTCCTTGCTGGATCCCTCTTTTGGTTTCAAACCAATCTGATCTTCTATCCCCTACATTTTTTATTATTTTATTTCTGATATAGCATTTCTACTGTACCTAGAAGGAAAATTGGTACACCTATACTTCTAGGCATTCCCAGATTATCTCCCTAGGCACACTGTCATAGGTCTTCTCGATGTACATAAAAACCACCACTAAGTTCTTATCATATTCCCAGTACTTCTCTGTTAACATTCTGACAGCAAATATCAGGTCTGTAGTGCTTTGACTTTTTCTGAACCCATGTTGCTCCTCCTCCTATAATCGTTCTCCTATATACCTAATTCTTCTTTCAATTATCTTCTCCAGAAGTTTAAGTGAGTGAGAAAGTAGAGTGATGCACCTATAATTTCCATATTTCATCCTGTTTCCCCTTTTATACAGGGAGGATAATGATACCTTTCATCCAGTCCTCAGGTATCCTGTTCTCATTCCAGATGACAGAGAGTACGCAGTATACAGGAAACTCACACAGACAGTTACCTGCACCCCTCTTCTCATCATCACCCATCAAAAAAGCAAGCTGTTCTAACATCACTGGTTAACAGGGCCATAGCGATATCGGATGCAGAACATCTCGAAGAAGAGAAAGAACACCTCACGAGAACCCTCAGGAGAAATGGCTACTCGCTCAATAACATCCGACGAGTCTTTAGAAAATAAGAAAACAAAGAAAAGGCTGCCGTAGAAGAAAACAATGGGAAAGAAGAACTGACCCGCCCGAAAACAGTGATACTTCCATACATTAGAAACACTACAGACAGGATTGGCAAGATACTGGATAAATACGACATTGAAACCATCCATAAACGATACCGGAAGCTAGCCCATTATCTACCACCAGTAAAAGACACAACAGAACTACAGGCTCCTGGAGTATACCACATTGAATGTAGCTGCAGAACGTGCTATGTTGGTGAAACAAAACGTCTCATCTCTACCTGCCTAAAAGAACACATCTGTCACACCAAGAACCATAAACAGATATTTCAGCTGTAGCCAAGCATTCCTACAGAACAAGACACGGAATATCATTTGACAAGACCAAGATTCTAGCAGGTATCCCTTGGAATCTGGAAAGGAAAATCCGTGAGGCTATCGAAGTCAAGAAACACCCGAACAATATGAATTTAGAAGAAGGATATAAAATCAGCAATATTCTTGGATGCCTATCATACTTAGATTAAGACATACAGACCACAACATAAACACATAGGACGAACCTCCAATTACATAACAGCACGGGCAAGCCCCACTACCTGGCTGTGACACATATTTTCCAGAATTCTCACAAGACAGCCAGGGGGCCTACGTCATCCAAAAAGGCTACGATATATAAGACCAAGGTCAGGAACCACTCTTGTAGTGTGACTGCTGCCTGGGAGACTGATTACCTCAGAACGAGTAGGTGTATTTCAGTTGCCTCGACAAAGAATACTGCAATGTATTTGAAACGTCGGCAAACTGTACGTAATGTACAGAAAACAACAACACGGTTCAACCCAGAAAAAGAACTAAATAATTCTACACACCGTGGAAGCTTCACTTCTAAGAACCCGTAAATTCGATTATCTGACCATGCAAATATTTTAGGCTTTAGACTAGACGAACAACAGCGCCCACTCCACCTAACTGAACAGCAACAAGAACAACAACAATAACAATAATTTTGTGATGGTATTGCTAGAATGGTGCAGCCCTTGTAAGGTGGACTCTCCAATGTGGTTTGGCGACATCTGTAGTGTATAGGAAACTGCATATTATTGTGGCGGAGGATAGTTTTGAGTGTGATGTATGAGTTGCATGAATGTAGGGAACAGCACAAACACTCAGTCCCCAAGCCAAAAGAATTAACCATTTAAGATTAAAAGCCCCTCCCCAGCCAGAAATTCAACCCATGTTCTCTGAAGAGAAGGCTACTATGCTGACCGTTCAGCCAAGGAAAATGGTGATAATGGAGCATAGACGGTAACTGATAGAGATGGACATACCAATGACTAAGAGTTTAGTGAGGTATTTTTCTTTGTCTAAACCTAAGATTGAATGACCTGAGGTGTACAAACACATTCCAGACTGGTTTATAAACTACCTTCAATGTGCTCTGGACTTGGTAATTCTGGAGCTCTTTAATAATAACAGATCCAATAAGTATAGATTGAATTTGTTCTTTTCACCTTATAGATCCATATTTCTAATGTAAGTGCCCAATACAAAACATTAATTACTTTCATAATGAGTGCAACAAGGTTTAAATTGGTATGGGTTTTTATTTTATTTTATTTTTAAAATGTCTGACAATCTGAATTAAATTTTTGAATGGAAAGGAATTAGTTATTCACAAATATAAAATGTTCATTTAGCTCAGAAAATATCATTAATTGCATTATTTAACAGTTTCTTATTATTCTTTTAACAAGAAAGAATGACTATGAACATTGAAAAGAAACTTGAGGAACATCTATCGGTACTAACATTTTTTAGCCATTATATTACTCATAAATTGTCAAAAGTTGCACTGAATAAAGTGTTTGAAACTTCTACGCAAGATTAGCCCTAGTATCGTATACTTCGAAACAATCTGCCAAACAAGCCCAACATCACACCGTGACTACACTAAATAAGTGCACAATTTAAGTGTAAGGAAGGGCCAGAGCCCTAACTTCGCCACCGATGTACATCACCTGGAAAGTTTGTAGATCAACATGATTTCAACAGACATTATTTTACAACTACAGCACTCATTAAATGATAGTATTCCTTGCATTCAGTTTATACAAGAAAAGAATCTCCATAATTACACATGATAAATCATTCAATCAGCTTAGTCCTTTGAAAGGGAAAGGGCTAAGGAATGGGATGGAAGTGACCATGGCCATCTTGCATTCAGAAGATGGCAGGTCTGAAGACCCACTACTGGCAGCCCTGAAGATTGTTTTGCACGGTTTTCCATTTTCACCCTAGTCAAATGTTGTGGCTGTACCTAAATTAAGGTCACGATTGCTTCCTTCCTAGTCCAAGCCCTTTCCTATCTCACTGTTGCCAAAAACGTGTTGTGTAGTTGTTTCTTTCTGGTTATCACTTTAAACCACTAGAACTGAGGGAGTTGGCCATGCGGGTTAGAGGTATGCAGCTGTGAGCTTTCATTTGGGAGATAGTAGGTTTGAATCCCACTGTTGGCAGCCCTGAAAATAGATTTCCGTGGTTTCCAATTTTCTACACCAGGCAAATGCTGGGGCTGTACCTTAATTAAGGCCACAGCTGCTACCTTTCCAGTTCCAGCTCTTTCCTATCCTCCCATACCGAAAACCTTTGATGTGTTAGTGCAATATTAAAACAAGTAGCAAAAAAAAAAAAAAAAAAAAAAAAAAAAAAAAAAAAAAAAAAAAAAAAAAACCACTAGAAGGAATAAAAAAGAAAGGGGCTGGCAAATTGTGGGTGTTGCTTTGAAGAATTATTATCAAAATCCCTTTACTCTATATTTCACATACTGACAATGTTGAGAAAGCATATGCATGATTACTCAATGGCCTGATGAACAGGAAAATTGAAGCTTATACTGTAACTTAAAAGTACTTATCTGTAACAAATTACACACACTTGTTTTTAAAAGACGCGATGTGTAATAAAATTTCACAGTCAGAGAAGTTTCTAGGAAAGCCATCAATTTTCAGAATTATGTTTAAAATGTTGAAATTACTCCCAGTGACATGCTGGCATTCCTGTCAATGTTACATAGTATATTCTCCTTCTTCAAAGATGAAGGATACTCATGGAAATTTTCCCATTTCTCTTAACCCCAAGTTAATGTGTGGGAGAGCAAATTAGGTAGAGGAGACTTGCTATGATTAGTTCTTTGGACTACACAACATAATAATTATGCTAGTCTTAGAGTATGGAAGGAAATGCATTTAATAATGAAAAATCTGACACCCTTTGTTACAGATGAGTCCTTTGAGTTATAGTATTACTTGTAATATATTTTACCTCTACTTTTAACAATCTTAAAAATGTGTACCCTGTATTATCTATATATATAAAATAACTTGTTCTGACTGACTGATTCATCATCGCCGAGCCAAAACTACTGAACATACAGAAATGAAATTTTGGGGATACATTCATATAACATGTAGGTGGTCGCTAAGGGAGAATTTTTGGATATTCCATCACTAACAGGGTGAATTTTTAAAATGAGGATATCTATATCTCAAAAACTTATAAGTTTACAGATGTAAAAATTGGTATTTGGAATCTCCTTTAAAAATAAAGAAACACGTATTTTTTGTTTTTGGAAAATCCCATTAAGGGGGGTGAAAATGGGGGAAAAGTTTTTGAACACCTTTTATGAGGAGATTTATATCTCAAAAACTAAAGATGTTACAGACATGAAAATTGAAATTTTGAATCTCATTTGGAAAAAAAAAAAAAAAAAAAAGAAACACATATTTTTGTGCTTTTTGGATAATCCGATGAAAAGGGGGTGAACAGGAGTGACAAACGAGGTGATTTTTTAAAAAGACTATATCTGCAAATTATCTCGGACACGTAACATATTACAGATTTGAAAACTGGTATTTGGAATTACCTGTAAAAGTAAAGAAACACAAATATTTTTTGGGAGAATCCACTTAAGGGGAACTAAAATAGGCGGTGAATTTTTAAAATTAGTGTATCTACAGTATATCTCGAAAACTTAACATGTTGCAGATGCGCAAATTGGTATTTGGAATCTCCATTAAAAATAAGGAAACAAGTATTCTTTGGTTTTGGGAAAAAACCTAAACGAGGTGGAGGGGGTGTAGAAATGAAAAATTAGTTGGTTTATTTGTATGAGAATGCATATACCAAAAATCTAATGAAGTTACAAAAGTGAAAACTGGTATTTGGAATCTCATTTAAAAATAAAGAAACGCACATTTAGGGGGGGAATCAACTTGGTAGGGGAGATGAAAACAGAGATGAATTCCTTTTACAAGGATACATATATCTCAAAAACTGAAGATGTTACAGTCATGATAATTGGTATTTGGAAGCTCTTTTAAAGAAACGGGTACTATTAGTTTTGGGAAAATTAACTTGAGTGGGGAGTGTGAAAGGAAGTAAAAAAATTGAATTATTTTTCTGGAGAAACTTATATCTCAAAACTGAAGGTTACAGACATGGAAATTGGTATTGGGAATCTCCTTTAAAAATAAAGAAATACGCATTTTTGGGGTGGGGGGGAAACCAACTTAATGGGCGGGGGTTGAGTGGAAAAGGAATTGAATTCTTTTCATGAGGATACTTATATCTCAGAAACTGAGAATGTTACAGACATGAAAATTTGTACTTGGAATTTTCCTTCAAAGTAAAGAAATGCATAATCTTTTGTCTTTTGAAAATCCACTTAAGGGGGGTGAATTAATTGACAAATTAGTTGAATACTTTGTATGAGAATACTTATATTTCAAAAACTAAAGATGTTACAGATGTGGAAATTAGTATTTGGAAACTCCTTCTAAAATAAAGAAACATGCATTTGGGGGGGGAATCAACTTGGGGGCTGGAGCGGTGGAAAAGGAGTTCAATTCCTTTTTTTTTTTTTTTTGCTATTTGTTTAACGTCGCACTAACACATCGAAGGTTTTCGGCGACAATTCCTTTTCATGAGGATACATTTGTCTCAAAACTGAACATGTTACAGGTGTGATAACTGGCATTTGGAAGCTCCTTTATAAATAAAGAAACAAGTTTTTTGGTTTTCGGAAAATTCACTTAAGGGGGAGGGGGGAAAGGAAGAAAAAAATGTAATCCTTTTTATGGAGAAACTTATATCTCAAAAGCTTAAGGTTACACATGTGAAAATTTGTATTTGGAATTGCCTTATAAATAAAGAAACACGCATCATCTGGAGAGGGGGGGAATCAACTTAATGGGCTGGGGTGAAAAAGGAGTTTAATTCTTTTTATGAGGATACTTATATCTCAAAAACTGAAGATGTTAGAGGCATGAACATTTGTATTTGGAATCTTCTTTCAAAGTAAAGAAACACGTGTTTTTTTGTCTTTGGAAAATCCACGCCTTGAATTAAAAAATTAGTTGAATAGTTTGTGTGAGATACTTATATCTCAAAATCTAAAAATGTTAAGGACGTGAAAATGGATATTTGGAATCTCCTTTAAAAATAAACATGCACTTTTGGGGCAGGGGGAATCAACTTAGGAAGGGGGGGGGGGGGGGGAATGAGCTGAATTACTTTTATGAGTATACTTATATCTCAAAAACTGAAGATGCTACAGACGCGATTTGGAATCTCCTTTAAAAATGAAGAAACACGCATTTGTTTTTACGGAAAATCAACGTAAGGGGCGTTGGGTTGAAAATAAGTAAATGAGGTGAAATATGTTTATGAGGATATTTTATCTTAAAAACTGAAGCTGTTACAGACTTGAAAGTTGGTATTTTGAATTTCCTTTCAAAATAAAGGAACACGTATTTTTTGTTTTGGGAAAGTCTACTTAAGGCGGGAGAGGGATAGAAAATAAGTGAAGAAGAAGAAGTTGAATTATTCTTATGATTATACATTTATCTCAAAAAATGAAGGTGTTACAGACGTACAGGCATGAAAACTGGTATCTGGAATCTTCTTTAAAAATAATGAAATTTTTTTTTGTTTTTTTGTTTTTGGAAAATCCAGTTAAAGTGCTGAAAAGAATTGGAAAAGCGGGTGAATTTTTAAAATGAGTACTGGTATAGCTACATATTATGTCAAAAACTTAACATGTTAGGGGCAAGAAGCTTGGTATTGGAAAGTCCTTTAAAAATACAGGAACCTGTACCTTTTTGTTTTGGAGAAGATGAAAAGAAGTGAAGAATATTTGAATTATTTTTATGAAGATACATATATCTTAAAAATTGAAGATGTTACAGACGTGAATACTGGTATTAGGAATCTCCTTTAAAAGTAAAGAAACATGTATTTTCGTTTTTGGAAAATATACTTTGAATGGGGGTGAAGGTGGGGGAAGGACTGATCAATGGGTTGGATTCTTTTTATGGGGATACTTATGCATATCTCAAAAACTGAAGATGTTACAGGTGTTTGAATAGGTATTTGGAATCTCCTTTAAAAATAAAGAAACATGTATTTATTTTTTTGACTTGAGAGAAGACTGTTTCTCACATGTACAGTTCTATGTCACATGGCCGTCTTAGCCCCGAAAACGTAAAACCACAAACATGGTTTAAAAAGAATTTCTGGGGTAAATTAAACTCAATTTTTGGGTGAGTTTTTATACTTTAGGAATTTTCAGGTAAGGTCTTAGTACAATGCCAAGGAACGATTACTTTGATCAAATTACGAAATCCATGCGAGCGAAGCCACGGGTAATTGCTAGTTTACATATAAACAAATTTGTATTTAATATATTATGGCTTTGATCACATCATCCTACTTCTCAACGTTCCTTTAGGCCATCCTATTTTAAAGGGAAGAGAATACCATGACATCATTAGGAAGAATATGGTATAATATTACTGATCAGTTCTCAAATTTGAGCATAATGTTTAGAATCCTATTCAAGTATTTCTCCACTTAGCTGGCTTTAATGTTCATTAGGTCAACAGCAGCAAAATAATAATAATCATGAACTCACTCTGAAGAACTAAATGGTATCTGAAAACAGACAGATCAAAGTTTTAACATCATTCTCCACTTGTAATTAGCAATCACAAGAACATGGGACTGTTAAATCTTTTCCTATTATGTCATTTCAGCATAAATTCAAAAAGAAATAATTCTAAAAGACAAAGTCAATGATTTTAAATTACCCACCATTTTTCTGTCCAGCTCCATGGCTGGTCTTTGGTTCAAGGGGTCCCTGGTTTGATTCCCAGATAGGTCAAGAGTTTTAACTTCCATTGGTTAGTTCTTCTAGCTCAGGAGACAATATTAGAATTTATCTCAGGGCCCCGTCCTCACAAACACATAGGTCGTCTATAGGGTGTCAACTGGAAAGACCTGCAGCAGGCCTCTACGGAGGTCACATGCCTTCTTGATTATTATTATTTTTATTCCTTTTTTCTAGTAGTATATGAACCGACTGGCAACATCAATCTTTCAATCAACAATGAACTGCCAATGAGTCCCTAAAATACCCTGTATTAAACCACTGTATTTTAAGAAATTTAACCACCGACCAGGACACACAAAAGTCAGATGGTATATCTAAATGTATACCTGATGATGCACCATTTTGTTACCATCTAACTCTTGGATTTTTGGCTGGTCAGTACCAAGAAACACATATTCCTGGTCTAGGCATAATAACTGTCCTAAACTTTTCTTTTCCAATTTGCTTTACGTCGCACCGACTCAGATAGGTCTTGTGGCAACGATGGGACAGGAATGGGCATTTGCCTGGCGTGAATATGGGAAACCATGGAAAACGATCTTCAGGGCTGCCGACAGGGGGGTTTGAACCCACTATCTCCCGAATGCAAGCTCACAGCTGCACGCTCCTAACCATATGGCCAACTTGCTTGGTACAACAACTATTTTATGAATAAATAGAACGGTTCATGATTTTTCAATTTCCTTTTAAAATGTTACAGTTACATACCCCACATACAAGTGGCATCAGTCTCTTTTCAAAATGTCCACTATTAGCACTCACACAGGCTCAGAGTATCTCTAGTCACTCTTCTACTACAGTATAGATGACCTCAATGGAAGAATCTGCCATTGCTGCTACCATGGAGTGCTATTTTCAATTGCATAGATCTGCCTCTTGTAGACTATGTAAGATTTCTCAGTAAGGAGGTGAAAACATCACAGAGATGAGCTAGAAGTAAAGAAACCCAAAACATATAATAGTTTGTGTTCTGTCATGGCATGAATAATTAGTACACTGAATTATATCCACTGCTTCAATGGTAATTAAATTACTTTGTTGGACCGCTCTCATACGTGTGGGAACAGTCATCCAGCAACTTATTATCAATAAAGGAACACTCGATGGCTTGTGCTCCATGACAACACTGAAGTTACAGAAGTGTGGGAGTGGCACGGTGCTTTTCTTTCTTTTCCTATATTTTTCATATTAGAATGTTCAATGTATCATTTAGGGCTAATGTGAAGATTATCCATTTTTGTATTGATACCTGCATATTCATGTGTCATGTCAAGTTAGAGGGTAGATTCTATGCAATGTTTGAGTGTTCTGATGTGTTCTCTGTATAGTGTTGTGTAATTTTGGCTGATTAGCCTTAAGTGCAATTTGGGATATCGACTAAAGCTGGGAGTGTAAACACCAAGTATTTTACTTATTTCAGTACCATAGATGTTGTTTCTGGATAGATTTTTGGTTAAGGGTTCTGTTCATGTTCTAAATACTGCCTTGTATACAATTCTTTTGAATTTCTAAGCAAGTTTTTATGTGAATGCAATGAAATATTTGTGTGATTTATGACTCACTGTTCTGCTTTTTGGGTCTATTGTGTTCTTCATTTTGTGCAGAAGGCTACCAAAGAGTGTCTAACCATAAAAATTACCATCAACTGGGGTAACTATGGCCATAGGGGTGACTACGGTAAAATAAGTAGAGTATCAACTACCAGATGCTTGGCAAGAGACAGCAAGTTTTCCTCTTTATAATTAAAGTGACCAGAAAATGTAGAAGTCAAAGTGGGACACACAACCAGATCAGCATTCTTTACAAATTAACTTCATTGTACTGTACATTGTTTATAGCTTATTTAAAATGTTAAAAAATAGATCTATATGGAAGGAAAGAAACAGACAATTTGCTAGTAAATACAGCACAACATTCAGTATATACGTACCAGTTCATAAAGTTAATTTACATTATAAAGGAATTTTATATATTATACTTAACTGATTATATTTGTTTGAGCATATGGGTATTTCATTTCAGGAACCCATGAAACGCAACAAAGGTTTTATTCTTTATTCTTTTCAGGCATTCACATTTTGTTAATTAGCAAAAACACTCTTTCTATAGGAGCATTAGTACCTAGACAACAGAGTATATACTGCATAAGTTTGAACCTACTCTAATGTCCCAGATATGTACATAACTCTATCATTTGCCAACAGTTATCCTGCATTCATTCTACATAAATTTGTCATCTACAAAATGCCCATTCTTACCGATAAAATCCATAATACTCTGCACATCTCACCACACTGGAATCTTCTGCAAAAAAGCCCACTGAAAAACTTGAAGCTCACACCACTGACTCAAGTCTTCTATACTATAAATGTATAAAGAAAACTGCAAACAATTTCTACAATACTACAGTCATCAACTTCAACTTCTTTTACATGATTAGCCAGAAGTCTCCACACTGGGCTAGGAAGAAAGTTTCTCATTCTGCAAGTTGTTTCTTAGGTACTGTACCCGTATATTTTAGCCTTGAATTTAAGAGTGCAGTGTAGCACGTGAATATAACAATTACTTTACGCTAGCGGGACTAGATCAGCTGTTTGTGAAAGGTCAGGTGCTTGCAACCTTGAATTAGCAGGCCAACAGTAGAGTGATACAAATTCTTATAATTTTGTTGATACCACCTATTCAATACAATTATAATTAATTAATTAATTATAATAGGTGGTATTCAACAAAATTATAAGAATTTGTATCACAAGTAGATCTTCAATATGGACAAAAAAAGTGAAATTTATAACCTGCAACAGTAGAGTTCCGAGCGAGATGTGCGCTGGAGATTAAATCGATCCCATTGGTGACGAGCTATCATGTGAGGGCAAGGTTGACGGCAGGCAAGCTCAAGGCCAGCGAGACTGAAAAATGTTTCCGAATCGTCTATTGAACAGGAGATTTGAAGGGAGTATGCTTGGTGAGAGACAGCAAGTTTTTCTCTTTGACTTCGACGTGGAACACACCTACAAGTCACTGAGTTACTTAGGTCGCACACAAGCACACTCATTTAAGAGTCCTCTCCGTTCTCTCGTAAAATTTGGTTGGAACTAATACTTACTAGACAATTCTACTTCATCGTGGGATTCATTCAACAAAGGTTGTAGGGCAGATGTGGTGGTGGTGATTACGGTTTTAATTGTAAGGTAGATATATCCATATTAAAGTGCAACGAATGTAATGATTGGAATTTACACATGAATATTTATAGAAAATTATTTTTCTACACAACACATTATAGCCCCTGAAGGAAGTGTGATATCAGGGTGTTAGGCAAAGGATATTATAGGATCCAAGCTCAGTATCTTTTTGATAGAGTGATTATCAAACTTAAAGTGGAGGAACACATGGTAATGTGTAATTTCAGTTTTGAAAAGAAACCTACTTCCACCAGGGATTTCAACTGCAAGGAGTTGAGAAACCATATGATGACCAATTGAAGAGGACCTGGTGCAACTAACATGAAGCAGACATGTCATCAGAGATGTGTCACTAGGCTATCATGCCGCCAAGACTCTAAAGGGGATACATCCAGGAATATAGCAGCCCAGGCTTCAAACCAACATCCATCATCTTAGCATAAGTGCCCTTTGTAAAATATACTTTCATTTTCAGTACTATGTAGTCCAGCTCCATGGCTAAATGGTTAGCGTGCTGGCCTTTGGTCACAGGGATCCTGGGTTCAATTCCCGGCAGGGTCGGGAATTTTAACCATAATTGGTTAATTCCCCTGGCACGAGGACTGGGTGTATGTGTCGTCTTCATCATCATTTCATCCTCATCACGATGCGCAGGTCGCCTACGGGTGTCAAATCAAAAGACCTGCCCCTGGCGAGCCGATGTCCTCGGGCACATCCCGGCACTAAAAGCCATACGCCATTTCATTTCAGTACTATGTAGCACGATCTATCTTCTAGTCATCTGCACTTCTCTTAAATTTGTGTCAATAGACATTCTTTCTCTTCTTTTTATATTTTGGTGTTGGTAGATTTTGGTAAATCTATCCTTTGATTTTTGGGGTGCTGATCGATATGTTCATTCGCGTGAGATTTCCTTCACAGCATAGTGCATTTAATAATCAAACTTTAAAATCAATGACCTCATTGTTAAATCATAGTTTAAATTATCTCGATCAAGAATGACAAACTACTTTTTCCTATGATATTATTTTGTTTGTTTGGGAATAGTTTGATCATTTATTGGATTCTCACTACTGGGAAAATTAGAATGATTCCTCTGAATAAGGTTCCATTACTTTAGGGATAAACTTATAAGGTAAATTTAAATTGTGATGAAATTCATAACATTTATAATCACGACAGGTGAATGTGAGATTAAATGATTGAGTGTTGAAATAAATGTGAGTGATAAGATTAGATTCGAAGAGGCGAAATGTGCCGATTATTTTCACCGAGTCGAATGATCTCGATGGGATGCAGACCATATAATTTTAGTGATTATTGTGGTGGTGGTGATTACTTTATTTGAGGTAGAAAAATGATTCACTGATGCACATCTTACGTATGGCAACTAACTTATTCTTCAATGATAATATATTCTCGAGTACACTTCATCTATGTTAAATGGTCCTCAGCGAAGTTTTTCTACTATACATTACAGATCTGACTTCAGGGAAATCATGAGTTAAGAGGTAGTGATCTTTTGACTGATTCGATCACAAATTTATCAAGAGAGAGAACACGAGAATTAGGTCCATGATTTTAGAATCTTCAAATTTTTAGCCCAATCACTTAGAAATACTGCGATGCATACGTTTCATTGCTGCCATCCTGTATAGTTTTCTAGGATGAATATTGCATCCTGAAACAGGATCCGGCATTATTCTTTCCGCATCACATCACATTTCTTTAAAAATCAGATTTTTACTTGTTTAAAAATCCAATATTTCTTCTTTCATGCACATATACCAATGCATACGTTACTTTGTTAGGTGAAATGTTGCCTTGAATAACCTTTCTGAATTTATTTATTATTTCAAACTCTGGCAACCCTGCACAATCACACTCATAGCTTAAGAGTTGACAACACTGTACAACACAACAGGTTTTGCTGATTAGCGCTATTCTGTTGCAGTGCTTTGTGCGCTTAAGTCCAGGTTGTACTTCGCTTGTTAATGAAAATAGGTAGTGTCTTGTACGTAAGTGACGCACTGGTTAATCCTCATATTGAACTTATATCAACATGTCACACGTCGTGGCTGAATGAACAGTCCAGATATATTCTACGACTAGCAAGATACTTGTGCTTTGCTACGTTTTTAAATTGAAAGTTATTTTTCAAATTTTTACATTTTGGGGAGTCTACTGTCGACTGAACCTGTAAAATACACCCTTAGCTCGTACGTCAAACGGTTTTGGGGGAATGATTATTCATTTTCTTATCTAACAGATACTTGAACCCTGTACAGAAGAATTGGAATGCTCTTAAACCCTATCTTATTTAATATATAAGATGTAAAAGCAATCAACCTGTGAAATTTTTAGATGTTGTACATCGAACAGTAATGAAAGAATGGATGTTTTTTAGGTGGTGAATGTTTTAAATATTTTAAGATCATGCCTGAAACGGTTTCAGAAGATTGGATATTGTGGTTTTTGAGAGTCAACCACCATCTAAATCCCATAGGGTAGAAATATTTTAAGTATATGATATTTTATATCTAGGACATGAACGAAGATCCTTTTTGTAAAATTACAAGTTTGTACGTCAAACAGTTTTGGAGGGATGAATAATTCCATTTGCGGAGATAACTCCATTCAACACTTTAAGGATGGTATGTTTCAAAATATTTACTAATTCACACCAAGGATTTAAAATACATAGGCCCTACCGTGATTTGGAATTTTTTCTTCACAGTTAAACAGTTTCGGAGAAAGGAATGAATATATCTGTATTCGGATCTTAACCCCCATTGAAATTTGTCTCAAACTTTCTGTTATTTAACATGATTAGAAATTTTAACTTCGTAATTCAAACGGTTTCATAGAAGTGAATATTTTTTTCATCATCCCTCATCCCCCAGTCAAAAACCCTTTGGGGTGTATTGTTTGAAAACCACTTCTCATTTAAAAGCTAAGACATAGAATTTAGTATGTATAGAGTGCAGCACCAATATCGATGAAAATCGAGATGAAACCTCTTATTACTTAGGTCTATAATACGTATTAAGCTTGTGGGAAGTGATTAATAATTTTGAGAGGTTTAAATCTTTAAATATTATACATTCAACATGTGCAAGAACTCGTAGGTACCATTAATGGTATACAGTCTCAAAAAATATGTTCCTCCAGTTGTGTATATGTTCAAGATTATTTCAGTTAAACCCCTGAGTTTTACAAATAACTTTCTTAGCCAATAAAGAAAAGGTTCAGAAATTCTGTCGAGTACCTTGGCTGTTGTGGAGACTTAGTTTTACAACTTCAACAACTTCTACACAATCCCACTCCTTATACGTGAAATATTTTTAATTATATCGTATTTGACACCTACAAAATCCATAGATTGTGTAAAATGTCAAATTCATACGTCAGACAGTTTGTAGGGATGAATTATTTCGTTATAAGTTGTCACCCCCAGTGAAAAACCTCTTAGAGGTGTATTCATTTAAGACCTTTTCTTGTTTAAAATCTAAAATATATAGGAGCAACCATCATGTGAAATTTTAACCTCATATGTCAAACGGTTTCATAGAAATGGATATTATATCATCAGAACACACCCCCAGTCAAAACTCCTTAAGGGTGTGTTGGTTTAAGACCAATTTTTAGTTAAAATGTAATGCACATAGGAGCAATCATCATGTGGAATTTCAACCTTGTATGTCAAGAGGTTTCATAGAAATGGCATTTTTTGTCATCAGGCCCCAAACTCCAGTTAAAACCCCTTAGGAATATATTGTTTCAAGACCACTTCTCATTTAAAATCGAAGATATATATAGGAGAAACAATCATGTGAAATTTCAACCTCATATGTTAAACGGTTTCAGAGAAATAAATATGTTTGTCATCAGACATCACCCCCAGTCAAGACCCCTTAGGGATGTGTTGTTTTATAACCAATTTTAATTTAAAATCTAAGATATTGAGGAGTAACCACAATGTGAAATTCCAACCTCATATTTCAAGCGATTTTGGAGAAATTGATATTTTTGTAATCAGGCTTCACCCCCATCCCCAAGTTAAAACCCCTTAGGGGTGCATTGTCTTAAGAACACTTCTTATTTAAAAATCAATTACATATAGGACAACCATCATGTGAAATTTCAAGCCCATATGGCAAACAGTTGGAGAGAAAAGAATATTTATGTTGTCAGCCCCCACCCCTAGTTAAAAACCCTTAGGAGTGCATCATTTTAAGACTGCATTTTATTGAAAACGTAAGACATACAGGAGGAGCCATCATGTTAAATTTCAACCCCATATGTCAAACGGTTTCAGAGAAAGGAATATATTTGTTTTCGGGTATTAACCCCCATTTTACCCTCAAGGGCTGAATTTATTTCTAAACTTGTCTTATTTAACATCGAGTACATAAAGAAGCAATCATTGAGTGCCATTTCAAGTTTGTGTGGTCAATGGTTTCGGAGGAATGAATATTTTGGTGTTTAAGGTTTTACCACCGTTTCATCCCATTAGAGGTGGCATTTTTTGAAACTCTTCCTTAATGGGTGCCAATTGCCTATTATATAGATATAATATATACCAAATTTCACGTCTGTAACATCTTCAGTTTTAAAGATATAAGTATCCTCATAAAAAGAATTCAACTCCTTCACTTCTTTTCAACTCCTCCCTCCGCCCCTTAAGTGAATTTTCACAGAACAAAACAACGTGTTTCTTTACTTTAAGATCGATTCCAAATACCAGTTTTCATGTCTGTAACTTTTTCAGTTTTAGAGATATACTGTAGATTTACTCATTTTAAAAATTCACTCATATTTTCACTTTTATCACCCCCTTAAGTGGATTTTCCAAAAACAAAAAATGTGTTTCTTAATTTTTAAAGGAGATTCCAAAGACCAATTTTCATGTTTTTAATATCTTCAGTTTTTTATATATAAGCATCCTCATAAAAGGAACCAAACCCCTTCTTCACCTCTTTTCACCCCCCTTAAGGGAATTTTCAAAAAAAGAAAAACATGTATTTCTTTATTTTTAAAGGAGATTCTAAATACCAATTTCTATGTCTCTAAAGTGTTTTTGAGATATAGACATACCCATTTAAACAATTCAACCCTCTTTTCACCCCCTTAGCGATGGAATATCCAAAAATACAATATAATGTAAATGCATTCCCAAAATTTCATTTCTTTCTATCCAGTAGTTTTAGCTCAGCGATGATGAATCAGTCAGTCAGTCAGGACATGTTAGTTTATTTATATAGATACGTGTGGAACTTTCGTGCAATAAAACCGAGGTGCAATATAACAGAGTTCGTTAGAAAAGCCTACTGTGCGTACTTTGGCATCAAACTGGGAGACCAAGACAAGCCGTGGGCACCTCAGGAAGTTTGTAGATCCAATGAAGGGCAGTTATGATAGTGGGTGAGTGGTGAGCAAACAGAGCTGCCATTCGGAATATCAATGGTGTTGCGACAACCGACAGACCACAGTTTTCACTGCTACTTCTGTTCGGTGAATGTGAAGTGTTTTAACAGCAGGAACAAAAGTAAGATTGTGTATCCAAGCAATATTTCATCCGCAATTCTACCTGTTCCTCATGGCCGTGATGTACCAGTACCGCAGTGTCTGGAACAATTAAATAATGGCACCTCTTCCAAACATGAGGCAGAAATAGCCGATGCTACCTTTGACTGAGATTTCTCACCAGAAATTGCTGAGAGACAATCCAAACTTTTCAAGCAAAGTGCATTAAATGACTTAGTTTGAGATCTTTTGTTTTACGAAGAAATCTGCCTAGGTACTTGGGTCTAGACTCCGTGAAAGGAACATGTTGGTACCAGGGACCACGTACTATAGTACAGACAAGGTGAAGAAGAATTTCTATCTTTTTCTGACAAGGGAACTTTGGTTTACTGCAACAATATTCCAGAGCTAATGCTGAAACTGGGAGTACTATATTATGACCCCACTCACTGTAGACTTTTTGCTGATACCTTCAAAATTAGTTTGAAATGAGCTTGCATCAGTTCCCATCACTCATTCAGTTATTATGCAAGAAACATACAAAAATCTTGAGATGATGATGGGTAAAGTATCAAGAACACAAAAGGCAAATTGTATTCTGACAGGTCTAGAAGCAGGTTAAACAAAACATCCCTGTGTCCTGTGTGAGTGGGACAGTTGAGCAAGGTCACAACACTGGATTCAAAAGGAATGGCAGTCACACTGACAGTGGATTGTTTGCTACACAAACATAAAACAAGAATGTCTTGTTGATAAGTCCAACATACTGTTACGCCCGGTTCAAATCAAACCAGGACTTGCGAAGCAATTCATTCAGGATATAAACAATGAAGGTGAATGTTTCCAGAATCTGTGGCATTGATTCCCAAGCATCGGCAATGCCAAAATCAAAGAGGGTATCATCACACGCCAAGATACCAGAAAACTTTGTTCTGATAACTTACTGATTTTGAAGACATTATGTGCATAGCCGAACATTCGGCATGGAAAGCATTCTGGGATATAATCAAAATATTTCCGGAAAATACAAAGGATCCAGACTACAAAATAATGATGGACAGAATGCTTGTTGGTTTCCAAGATTTAGGCTGTAATATGAGTTTAAAGGTGCACTTGTTACATTCACATCTGGACTATTTCCCTGAGAACCTAGGAATGTTAAGCAAGGAGAAAAATTCCACCAGGATCTAAAAGAAATTGAATGCAGATATCAAGGAAAATGGAACCAAAACATGCTGGCAGATAACTGCCGGTTACTGAAGAGAGAGAGAATCCAACTACACCTCACAAAAGATAAGAAAAAAAGAAGTATCTTAAAATAAGGCAAGAAATACAAGTGCAACTGGACTTGCAATTCTACAACATGTTACCAGGCATATACGGAGCCAAACAGAAGAAACTAGTGGACTTGTAAGAAGTAAGAGGACAGAAAGAGTTATCACAACCCTAGTGAAAAAAGAAGATGGGGAATTGCTAACATACCCAGAAGAGATAAAGAGAAGATGGAAGGAGTATTCTGATAAGCTACTGAATGTGAACAACTGTACAGGGGAGATAGAAGCAATACAGTGTGAGGACTCAACAACAGAGGATGCTATAACAAAGCTGGAGGTGGAGTTAGCAGTACAAAAGATGAAGAGTACTGACCTGAGTTGGAAAGACAAAATTGTTTAAGAATTAGATTTAACTGAGACAGGGTAGTGTGCAGTCACCTCTTTTGTTTAATATGGTCATGGATGAAATTGTAAAAAACAAAAACAAAGGAAGCCTATGGAGATAAAGAGATTAAGATATTGCTATTTGCAGATGATGTTGTGATCTGAGGAAAGAACAGCAAAGAAGTGCAACAACAACTAGATGTACTGAACGAAAAAACTGAGAAGTATGGGATGAAAATCAGTACAGAGTAAAGCAAGACTATGGTGATGTTGAGAGGGGAAAGGCAAGGAAAGGGCACTGTGAAAATTGGAAGTCAGTGTCTGGAAATTGTGGACAGCTTTAAATACCTAGGAAGTGAATTAATGCATAATGCTAGGGTGGACATGGAGATTAGCAGGAGGGTACATCAGGGTAATGCATTCTACCAAAGTGTAAGAAAACTTGTTTGAAGCAAAGAAGTACCAAGGAAAAGTAAAGAGATAATGTACAAAATGCACTATGTACCCATACTGACTTATGCAGCTGAGACATGGACTTTGACTAGCAGGCAAGAGAGTAGAATTCAAGCCAGTAAGATGAAATTCCTAGGAAGTATGATAGGAAAGACAGATTGAGAAATGAAGTTGTTAGGAAGGAAGTTGGGATAGGAAAGCTAAATGAGAGAGTTAAAAAGAATAAACTAAGGTGGTTTGGACATGTAAAGAGGATGGAGGAGAATAGAATTACAAGACAGATGCTGGAGGCAAAGTGCGAGGGCAAGAGAGCAGGAGGAAGACCTAGAACAAGGTGGACTGAATCGGTGAACAGCGGCATAAGAAGACAAAATTTAGACTGGGACAAGATCGTGGAAGAGGAATGAAAGAGGAAGATGGAGAAGTGCCATAAATACCCCGACCCAGCAGGAGCTGGATAAGGGGAAATGATGATGATGATTGTGTTAATATGTCTGACATGAGATGATTTCTATGTTTGAGTTGAGATGAAGTTGACCATCATTTTTTTGTTTAAACTAGGAGGTAATGACAGATCGTGATACATTCTCTGAGGTTATGGGTAAATCAACAAAGAAATAAATATGTAAACGAGTGCTCCTCAAATTTTCAATAACTGTAAGGATTAAGTTTTGTGATTTGGAAGTCAAGTAGGGGTGACAGGAAAATGTTAGTGTTGAACTGTAGAAGTGTTGTAAAGAAAGGAATGCAATTAAGTAATTTAACAGATATATATACTTACCAGATATTGTAATAGGAGTTGAATCACGGGTGAGAAACGATATAATGGATGCAGAAATTTTCTCATGGAACTGGAGTGTGTATCGTAGAGATAGGATAGGAATGGTAGGAGGGGGAGTATTTATTCTGGTGAAAGAAACATTCGTAAGCTACGAAAAAGTTAAATATCATAGGTTATGATTTTCATTTCAATGTTGATGTATAACTAATATAATAGATAATATATACAGTGCCATGTGTTTCATGTCAATGTATAAATTTACATGTCAATGTGTATAGTTTCAACTTGTGCAATTGTTTCCAAAACAAGACTAACAAGTCTATTCCGTGTTCCACGAACACACGACAGTTTTTTAAATCACAACCAAGAACTTTTTAAGTGCCAAGTAGTTTATGTCCTTATATGCATTTCATTTCAATGTATATATTTTTCATCTAGTTTAATTAGATTCAAACAAGACCAACAAGTCCAAGAACATTCTTAAAGCGCCATGTGTTTCATATCATTATATAGGTTTCATGATGATTTGTACATTTTCAACCAGTGCATATGTTTCCAGTGTTCCATATTCCATGAACACACGACAGTTTAAACCAGAACTAAGAACTTTTTTAAGTTCCAAGTATTGCATACCATGTGTACGTTACAATTCAAAGTGTATGTTTAGCAACCCATTGATGTGTTTTTAGGCAATCACCATTATGTGTATAATTTATTATGATGTCTTATGTCAACAAATCGAGATGTATGTAGGCAACCCTAATGATGATTGTTATCAGATTCTCCTTGATTTGATATTCAACAAGAACTGATGATGACTCCATAGGAGTCAAAACCGGTCTTCGCCCAATAAATTTAATACATTTTACAATGTGTTAAATGGTGGAACATCCCTCAAACTCTATTATAAAAGGTAAAGATGATAAACATGAAATTCTAGGTGTAAGACTCACCTCTAAAAATACAGTAGAACCCCTTTTTAACGAATCTCAGGGGAATTTGATATTTCTTCCTTAAAAGGGGTTTCAAAGAAAATAGGCTATATATCACAAGAAATAATAATACATTTATGTCTTTAAATAATGTAATGTCAAGAAATAATAAGTGAACATGTTAGAAATACTAAAGAGTCATGACAGAAAATATCTACAAAACAGCAGACATACGAAATTCCTTGGTGGACCATTGGGAACACAACCTGTAGCAAGGAAAAGAGAAATAGGTATTGCTGACTTGCAATTTTAACTTGAAGGAACACAAGCCTAACATGATTTTAATGAGATTTGTGAGAAATAGACCATGAGAACTGTGAAGAATAAGCATATTAACTTTCACTTTCTGAAATAGTCCAGTACAGTAGGTTGCTTCCTCTTGCCCAGATGTCTCACGGAAAGAGGTTTTCTCTAAATTTGGTTGAGACAGTTGACGAGGTCTTCATCAACGTTGAAGGAGGAGAAGCATCAGCAAACAATTCCAGTCCCTCCACTGTTGCCCCAAAAGTTGGTTCTGCTGGATCCTCTTCTTCTTCCACTTCAGTACTTTGTCTTTTTGCATCGTCACAAAGGTCTCCAACATCCATCTGTGGTGCTGAGGTTAGGATATCATCATTACAAGTAACAAATTCTTCTAATGTTGTGGCACTCGAGTCCTTTGATACCCCCTCAAATCTTCCCCAATGTCATCAGTAGCATCATCTTCATTAAAAAGGTCTGAAATGGCACCAAAAACTCTATGGCCACAGCAGTTTTCAATAGAGTCTTTCGAGGAAAATAACAGCTCTTTGAACCAGAGCCTTCCTGTATTTCTCTTTCACGGAATGAATAATGCCAAGGTCTAAAGGCTGCAGGTGACTGGTGCAGTTAGGAGGAAAGAAAACCTCTTTGATATTCCGCAGCAGGAAAGATTTATCTGAAGGATGAGCACTACATCCATCACTAGCACTATCTTCCTTCCTGCCAATCCCATCTTAGTCCAAGCTTCGTAAAAATTTTTAGAAATATTACCAATGTCAATAATAATAATAATAATGTTATTTGCTTTACGTCCCACTAACTACTTTTTAAGGTCTTCGGAGACGCCGAGGTGCCGGAATTTAGTCCCGCAGGAGTTCTTTTACGTGCTAGTAAATCTACCGACACGGGGCTGTCGTATTTGAGCACCTTCAAATACCACCGGACTGAGCCAGGATCGAACCTGCCAAGTTGGGGTTAGAAGGCCAGCGCCTTAACCGTCTGAGCCACTCAGCCCGGCATTTCCAATGTCATCCATGCATTTTTGTTAAAATCATATTTAGACAGGAGTGTACGAGTGTTCTTGAAACGTCTTGGATTCTTAAATTTTCCAGTAATTAGTGGGGTAATTTTTCACTTCCGTCGCAGTTAACACACAACGCTGTCGGCCTTTCTATACTCATTTTGTTTGTGGCTTTTTTCTGTGTGAACAGCATATGTCTTGGACGGGAGCAAATTATAAAACACTCCCATTTCATATCCGTTAAATATATCCTTAGCATCATATCGTTCAAGAAGTCGAGGCAACGTATACATTTTCCAGTTCGCAACTGTATTATCATTATCTTCTTTGGAGTGTACAGACTGGGAAAGGGTAGTGCTGACGCTGATTCAGAATTATTTTATAAAATAATCAGCTATGTGGGAAACGATATGGAAAGGAATATGATTGTGGTGGGTGATCTGAATTTACCAAATGTCAACTGTGAAGGTGATGCGAATGACAGGAAGCATGACCAACAAATGGCAAATAAGTAAATATGGGAAGGTCAGCTGATTCAGAAAGTTATGGACCCAACTAGAGAGAAGAATATTCTGAATGTGGTGCTGGTAAAACCAGATGAGCTCTATAGAGAAACCGAAGTAACAGTGATAACAAAGCTGTTTTTTTCGTAGTTAAAAATAAATGTGATAGAAAGGAAGTATATATGATCGGTGGAAAACAGTAAATAAAGACGTAAATGGACTCTGGGATGGGTTTAAAGCAATTGTTGAGGAATATGAAAACAGGTTTGTACCTTTAAAGGTGGTAAGGAATGGTAAAGACCCACTATATTATAACAGAAAAGTAAAGAGACTAAGAAGGAGGTGCAGGGTGGAAAGAAATAGAGTTAAAAATGACTGTGGAAGTAAGTAGAGATTGAAGGAACTTACTAGGAAATTGAATCTAGCAAAAGAAGTCTGCACCAGGCTGAGTGGCTCAGACGGTTGAGGTGCTGGCCTTCTGACCCCAACTTGGGAGGTTCGATCCTGGCTCGGTCCGGTGGTATTTGAAGGTGCTCAAATACAACCAGCCTCTTGTCGGTAGATTTACTGGCACGTTAAAGAACTCCTGCAGGACTAAATTCTGGCACCTCGGCATCTCCGAAAACCATAAAAGTAGTTAGTGGGACGTAAAGCAAATAACATGATTGTTATTATTATTATTATTATTATTAAAGAAGTCTGCTAAGGGTAACATGACGGCAAGCATAATTGGCAGTCATGCAAATTTTAGTGAAAAATGGAAGGATTGTTCAAATGTTGCAAAGTCTGGGCTGGAAAGAACTGGGAGAAAGGAGACGAGCTGCTCGGCTAAGTGGTATGTAATACAGATGTGTGCTAATCCCTATGGGAATCAACATCTATATCATCTGATGGCCAGGCAGGCATTAATTTTTGGAATTGGCACTGACGGTGGCTCCAAGTAGCCTACTCAGTGGCCTCCATGGTATGCACTAGCCATGCGTCTTGGTGGGTGTGCTATTTACCAACTGATGAGCCCAACTTAGCACACTGGGGCGAAACGCTGGCAACCAGGAATGAGTTAGCTGGAAAATTTATAATGTCCAATAAGAGACCAACTACATTGGTATTAAGTAGTATGTTCCGATCTGTCAGTGAAGAGATGGCGTGGAATTACATTAGAAGACGAATAAGTTTGAGTGGTATCTTCAAATGTAAGAAAGATCACAATATGAAGTTAAATTTGGAATTCAAGAGGACAAACTGGGGGAAATATTCATTTATAAGAAGGGGAGTTAGGGATTGGAATAACTTACCAAGGGAGATGTTCAATAAATTTCTTTGAAATCATTTAAGAAAAGGTGAGATCAGTAGTGACTGATTAATTGATTGATAAATTTTACTATAAGATGTAAAAAGGAAAATGTTCCCAATGTCACAATGTAATAATGAAAGCTAATGAGTTTAACAAAGTTAAATTTATGGATTAGTTTCTTGATCAAGAGTAAATTTTGGTGAATGAGACACAGTCAAGAAAGTAATGTACAAATTTCAGAATTTTGGGTTTAGCTTGTGAACAAGAAAACACTTTTTTTTGGTTCAAAATGGAAGAGATTGTTTATTCCCATGATGTGCAATGACAGCTTAAACTAAGTTGGTATCAAGATGAAAAAATCAAATCATGAATAATTTAGAGATTTTTCTTTTTGCAATGGATCACGCTTAAATTCCTAAAGTATAAAAACTCACCCAAAAATTGAGTTTCACTTACCCCAGAAATTCTTTGTAAACCATGTTTGTGGTATTACCTTTTGGGGCTAAGATGGCCATGCGACATAGCTGTACAGGTGAGAAGCAGTCTTCTCTCAAGTCGAAAAAATAAATACATACTTTTTTATTTTTAAAGGAGATTCCAAAGACCTATTCCCACATATGTAACATCTTCAGTTTTTGAGATATACATAAGTGTGCCCATAAAAATAATTCAACCCATTGATCAGTCCTTCCCCCACCCCCATCTAAGTGTATTTTCCAAAAACAAAAATACATGTTTCTTTATTTTTAAAGGAGATTCCAAATTCCAATGTTCACATTTGTTACATCTTCAGTTTTTAAGATATAAGTATCCTCATAAAAAAAATTCAACTATTTTTTACTTCTTTTCACCCCCCCATTAAGTGCCTTCTCCGAAAACAAAAAGGTACATGTTCCTGTATTTTTAAAGGACTTTCCAAATACCAAGTTTCTTGTCCCTAACATATTAAGTTTTTGACATATAATGTAGATATACCGGTACTCATTTAAAAAATTCATCCGCTTTTCCAATTCTTTCCAGCCCCTTAACTGGATTTTCCAAAAACAAAAAAATATGTGTTTCATTATTTTCAAAGGAGATTCCAAATACCAGTTTTCATGTCTGTACATCTGTAACACCTTCAGTTTTTGAGATAAATGTATACTCATAAGAATAATTGAACTTCTTCTTCTTCACTTCTTTTCCATCCCTCTCCAGTCTTAAGTGGACTTTCCGAAAACAAATAATACGTTTCTTTATTTTGAAAGGAAATGCAAAATACCAACTTTCACGTCTGCCACAGCTTCAGTTTTTAAGATAAAGTATTGTCATAAACATATTTCAACTCCTTATTTACTTTTCAACCCCACACCCCTTAAGTCAATTTTCCAAAAGAAAACAAAAAACTGAAAAATACTTGTTTATTTTTAAAGGAGATTCCAAATACCA
Organism: Anabrus simplex; assembly: GCF_040414725.1. Lineage (NCBI taxonomy): Eukaryota > Metazoa > Arthropoda > Insecta > Orthoptera > Tettigoniidae > Anabrus > Anabrus simplex. Next base: position 1,043,111,379 of record NC_090266.1, read on the forward strand.
ATTTTAATGTCTGTAAGATCTTCAGTTTTTGAGATGTAAGTCTCCTCATAAAAGGTGTTTCAACCCATTTTACCCCTCCCCCCCCTTAATGGGATTTTCCAAAAACATAAAATACATGTTTCTTTATTTTTAAAGGAGATTCCAAATACTAAATTTCACGTCTGTAGCATCTTCAGTTTTTGAGATATAAGTATCCTCATGAAAAGAATTAAACTCCTTTTTCACTCCACCGCCGCCCGTTAAGTTAGTTTCCCGCCACTCAAAAAATGAGTGTTTCTTTTTTAAAGGAGATTCCAAATACCAGTTTCCATGTCTGTAACCTTCAGTTTCTCCAGAAAAAGAATTCAATTTTTTTTACTTCCTTTCACACTTCCCCACTCAAGTGAATTTTCCAAAAACAAACAGTACCTGTTTCTTTAAAAGAGCTTCTAAATACCAATTATCATGACTGTAATATCTTCAGTTTTTGAGATATATGTATCCTTATAAAAGGAATTCATCTCTGTTTTCATTCCCCACTACCAAGTTGATTCCCCCCTAAATACATGTTTCTTTATTTTTAAAGGAGATTCCAAATACCAGTTTTCACGTTTGCAACATTTTTTGGTATACATACATTATCATACAAATAATTCAACTAATTTTTCAAATTTTTCACCCCCCCCCCTTTATGGGTTTTTTCCTGAAAACCAAAGAATACCTGTTTCCTTATTTTTAATGGAGATTCCAAATACCAATTTTCACATCTGCAACATGTTATGTTTTTGAGATATACTGTAGATATGCTAATTTTAAAAATTCACCCCCTTTTTCAGTTCCCTTTAAGTGGATTTTCCAAAAAAAAAAAATGATGTTCCTTTACTTTTACAGGAAATTCCAAATAGCAGTTTTCAAATCTGTAATATGTTATGTGTCTGAGATAATTCGCAGACAGCCTACAGTCTTTTTAAAAATTCACCCTGTTTGTCACTCCTGTTAACTCCCTATTCATTGGATGATCCAGAAACACAAAAATACGTGTTTCTTTATTTTCAAAGGAGATTCCAAATACCAATTTTCATGTCTATAACATCTTAGTGAGCACCTACACCCTAATATAAATGTATCCCCAAAATTTCATTTCTTTATGTCCAGTCGTTTTTGGCTGGGCGATGATGAATCAGTCAAGACATGTTATCTATATATATAAAATAACTTGTTCTGACTTGCCTGATTCATCATCGCCGAGCCAAAACTACTGGAGGTAAAGGAACAAAATTTTGGGAATACATTGATGTTACAATGTAGGGGCTCGCTAAGGAAGGATTTTTGGATATTCTGTCGCTAAGGGGATTGAATTTTTAAAATGAGTGTATATATATCTCGAAAACTTAACAGTTTATACACATGAAATTTGGTATTTGGAATCTCCTTTAAAAATAAAGAAACACGCATTGTTTGTTTTCGGAAAATCCCATTAAGGGGGTGAAAAAGGGGGGAAAATTGGTTTAATACCTTTTATGAGGATAATTATATTTCAGAAACTTAACATGATACAGAAGTGAAAATCGGTATTTGGGATCTCCTTTAAAAATAAAGAAACACTTATTTTTTGTCTTTGGAAAATCCAAATTGCTGTGTTGTGTTGAAAGGGGGTGAATTTTAAAAATGAGTGTATCTATATCTCGAAAACTGAACAGTTTATAGACATGAAATTTGGTTATTGGAATCTCCTTTAAAAATAAAGAAACATGTATTTTATGTTTTTGGAAAATCCCATTAAAGGGGGGGGGGGGGGAGGGGTAAAATGGGTTGAACACCTTTTATGAGGAGACTTATATCTCAAAAACTGAAGATCTTACAGACATTAAAATTGGTATTTGGAATCCCCTTTAAAAATAAACAAGTATTTTTCAGTTTTTGGAAAATCCAATTAAAGGGGGTTAAACAGGAGTGACAAATGGGGTGAATTTTTGGAAATTTATCAAATTAGTGTATCTATATCTCAAAATTTTAAAAGTTTACAGATATTAAGAGTGGTATTTACATTCTCCTTTAAAAATAAAGAATCACATATATTTTTGTTGCTAAGGGGGTGGTGAAATTTTTAAATGAGGACAACTATATCTCAAAAACTTAAAAGTTTACAGATGTAAATCTTGGTATTTGGAATCTCCTTTAAAAATAATTAAACACGTATTCTTTGTTTCCGAAAAATCCCATTAAGAGGGGTGAAAAATACCTTTTATGAGGATATTTATATCTCAGAAACCATGATACAGAAGTGAAAATTGGTATTTGGGATCTCCTTTAAAGAAACAGGTATTTTTTAGGAAAATCCAAATAATGGGGGGTGAAAAGGGGGGTAAATTTTTAAAATGAGTATCTATATCTCAAAAATTTTCAAGTATACAGATATAAAAATTGGTATTTAGAATCTACTTTAAAACTTAAGAAACACATATTTTTTGTTTTTGGAAAATACCAATAGGAGGGGTTAAAAAGTGGTTGAATGCCTTTAATGAGAATACTTCTATCTCAGAAACTGAAATATTACAGACCTGAAAATTGGTATTTGGGATCTCCTTTAAAAATAAGGAAACATATATTTTTTGTTTTTGGAAAATCCAAATAGTGAGGGGTGAATTTTTAAAATAAGTGTATCTATATCTCAAAACTTTAAAACTTTACACACGTAAAAATTGATATTTAGAATCTCCTTTAAAAATAAAGAAACATATTTTTTTCTGAAAATCCCAATAGGAGGAGTAAAAATGGGTGAAAAAGGGGTTGAATGCCTTTAACTAGGATACTTATTTCTCAGAAACTGAAGATATTACAGACCTGAAAGTTGGAATTTGGGATCTCCTGTAAAAATAAAGAAACAAGTATTGTTTTGTTTTTGGAAAATCCAATTAATGGGGGTTAAACAGGAGTGACAAATTGGGGTGAATTTTTAGAAAGACTATACCTACAGTATATCTCAGAAACATAAAATGTTGGACGTAAAAAATGTTATTTGTAATCTCCTGTAAAATTATAGATACATAGGTGATTTGTTTTTGGAAAATCCACTTAAGGGGAACTAAAAAGGCAGTGAACTTTTAAAATGAGAATTTCTACAGTATATCTCAAAAACTTAACATGTTACAGAAGTGAAAAATGGTATATTTTATCTCTATTAAATGTAAAGAAATGTGAATTATTAATTTTCGGAAAAAAAAACCTGGGTGGGGGTGGGAGTAAAAGTGACTGAAAATGGGGTTGCATTCTTTTAATTGGGATGCTGATATCTCAAAAACTGAACATGTTACAGACGTGAAATTTGGTATTTGGAATCTGCTTTAAAAGTAAAGAAACACGTATTCTCAGAAAATCCAATGAAGTGGGGGAGGGGTGAAAGAAAAGAAAAATTAATTGTATGAAGATACTTACATCTAATAAAAACTATACTTGTTACAGACGTGAAAATTGGTATTTGGATCTCCTTTGAAAACAAAGAAAAACGCGTTATGGGGGTTAATCACCTTGGGGGGCGGGAGTGAAAAGGAGTTGAATTCCTTTTATGATGACACATATCTCAAAAAGTGAGGATGCTAGAGTCGTGATAATTGGTATCTAGAAGATGCTTACCATTAAATAAACAAGTATTTTTTTGCCAGAAAATTCACGTAAGGGGGGAGTGTGAAAGGAAGTAAATTATTTTTATGGGGATACTTATATCTTTAAACTGAAGGTAAAGGACGTGAACACTGGTATTTGGAATCTCTTTAAACATAAAGAAATACGCATTCTCTTGGGGGGGGAAATGGAGTTCAGACCAACTGATTTTACTGATCATAATGTACTTATTAGCAGCCTCCGTGGCTAAGCGGCAGTGCGCCGGCCTCACAACACTGGGTTCCGTGGTTCAAATCCTGGTCACTACATGTGAGATTTGTGCTGGACAAAGCGGAGTCAGGACAGGTTTTTCTCCAGGTACTCCGGTTTTCCCTGTCATAATTCATTCCAGCAACACTCTCCAATATCATTTAATTTAATTTGTCAGTAATTAATCATTGCCCAAGAGGAGTGCGACAGGCTTCGGCACAATGACTGGAAACAGGCTGTGGATTTTCAATGTACTTATTCTGATCATAAACTGATCATTTTTAATCTTTCCTGGGTTTGTTTTCAACAGGCACCTTTTCCTTTGGAGAACGTTCTTAGATTACAGTAGATTATACTGGCATATAAATAGAAATTTAAACACATTTGAAGTAAACGATAGGAATGATATTGACCGTGCAACTATTCACCTCTATAATAAGGTCAATAATGCACAGAAGTAAATCATTCGTATCGCCCGAAATCCTGCGCACTTGCCTACGCGCGACAATGGTGCTGGTCACATTGTCAACAATGACAATGGCATGAGATGTAATTTACCGCCAAGTAGCGGTCTTGCATCTTCTTGTGGGGTCCAGAAAATCAATAATAATAATAATAATAATAATAATAATAATGATGTTCTGGACCGTCGTCAAAATGTGCGGACCGTGCTGGAAACGAGTCCTGGCCGTGTAATGACTACGAATGCAGTCCGGCTGCGGGTTCAGTACCGCCAAGGCACCCAAGACGACACCACGCAGGATCTCTTCCAAGTATTTGATCCATATTAAAAATGCTTATTGGAAAAAATGGCAAAGATTTAGGGACCCAACTGACCGGGTGGAATACCTGGACCAAGCCCGGGAATTACGAAATCGATTGCTGGAAAGAAAGATTGAATACGGGAGGAACTTTCCTGTAATCTCTCAGAAAATGAGTCAGATCGCAAATTTGGGCGGATTCTCTCAGAAAAAGAGCCAGATCGTGAATTTTGTCAGATTATATATAAAACATTAAGCATTCAATTATAAATTTCAGTATAATCCCGTAGCAAAGCACGGGTATCTTGCTAATCAGAGATTAATTGAAGGTTGTTTTATTATTTCCTTACTGCTTACATCACGTCTGTGTGAAGAAGTGAGTGTGGATTGTATTAAACAATGTGACTGAAGTGATAAGTGTTGACAGAGTTTGAGAGACTTAAACAATATCACACCTCAAGAAATGCTTAGTTTGGTATTTTGTGATATTTAAATGTTGTGTTATTTCAATAAATGTTGATTGTTTGATTTCTTTGTATCATTTGCCAGTTTCCCTTTGAAAGCCACTTTTTTTATTAAACACCTCACAATTAATTTGTTGCTGCTCACGAGTGTACCACCCCGGAACACCTCGTGACCACAGACAGGGTAGCGAGTTGTTCGGGGGCAGTACTGAAGATGCTTCATTACCTCCACACCAGATACTGCATCACCTTCAATTTGTGTCACAACACTGTGAACTGTGGTAGCTTCCGAATGAACCTGTGACAGAGGGGCTTCAAAATATTTAAAAATTTGGACCACAATCCCCGATATAAATCTTATATTCTCTTCGCAGACAACATTGTACAAGCCACCTAATTTTACTGTAGCCAAGAATCTAATGTTCACAAACTTGCAGAACTCCTTATATGCTTCTACTCGCACTATCTGTCTGCTAAATACTCAGCCCGGCGGCTGGTTGAATCCCAGAAAAGCACGACCAAACGTTATGCGTTACAGTGAAGCCGAAAAAACCGAAGGCAGTGCAATAATTAAAGCATACACTGTATAAATATAGAACAAATACATTTTCACAATTACACATTGCCCATTTCCTTTTTCTTTCAAGGTAATTTCTCTGGAAAACACAAACCCCTTTCCACAGAAATAATTCATTACAAACTCTGCAACATTAATAGGATTAAAAGCGCTATCCTCCGAGGAATTCATTTTAACTGTCTTGCTTTTTTCCGATAGGTTTCAATTCTCAACAACTTGATTGTGCTCCTTTGATCCATTTCATAGTTTTCAATTTTTTAAATGTTGCCTATATTCTTGAGTTTAGCTTACATTTGAACAACCATACTTTTGTCCATGTTCTCTAGTTTTAGCTCACATTTACGAGAATTATTAGTGAAAAAAATTTAGAATATACTGTACCAAATGACTTTCTAGCAACTAATACTTTAATCATTGTAAGTTCTGCTCCATTTTTACAAGTCACATAGAACACACGTTTACGGAATACAGATACTTGCTCTACAGGAAAAAAATGGAAATGGCGTATGGTTATTAGAGCTGGGATGTGTCCGAGGACTTCGGCTCGCCAGGTGCAGGTCTTTTGATTTGACACCTGTAGGCGACCTGCACGTCATGAGGAGGATGAAATGATGATGACACATACACCCAGTCCCTGTGCCAGGGGAATTAACCAATTATGGTTAAAATTCCCGACCCTGCCAGGAATCGAACCCGGGACCCCTATGACCAAAGGCCAGCACGCTAACCATTTAGCCATGGAGCTGGACACTTGCTTTATTTTGGCTACCCACACACAGCAAGATACTGCCAAGCAGCTGAAAGTCACACAGGTGGTGTGTCCAAAGAAAGTGCTGAGAGGTGGGCAATGTGAACCATAAGAATCACAGCAGTTTATCCTCATGTTACTATGCAAAATTGTGGTTCGCAGGCAATCAACACCAATGACCAAGGCTCTCGGATTGGATTTCTCCTGATTTACAAGCCTACATATCTCAGATCAAACTGTACACTGACTAATTGTAATTGGTCCTGCTTCAGGTCTACAAAAAGCTTGCTCTGCATGAATATAACTAAGCTCATTGTATGAAGTTCACCCTTGCTCATCAACACGGAGCATTATAAGGTGAAGGAATGTGATGTTCAGTGATTGCAACAGTACTGGTTCTGTGCCTGACACTGGATGTACAAAACTATGGAGGACATTCAAACAGAACACGAAACACGGCCATGTTCAGAATGTCTGTTCACTTGCTGATGAAAGGGTTAAGTTCTTAGTTGTAATAATGGTCAGAAAGTGGACCCCTTTCATTTGCATCTATAACACACTAACACTTGATGCTGGAGACCATTTCTTTCTAGCAGGTGACAATGCAAATTCTCACACACATTGGCTGAATGGATGGGCCAACACTGTTTGCAATCATGGGTGCAATCAAGCATGCATGGGGTATGCAGAAAGTAGCAAATTCACAATGCCTGACCCAGCTGCTATTCACCGTGGGCTTATGAATGGCTCCACAGAAGAGCAGGATGGATTTAATAGTATGCTTGATAGTGTGAAAAAACTCATCTGTGGCAATGAGGGAATACATACTGGGCACTGCTGGAACCATTACTGGAACAGAATGAGGAACTGTTTATGAACTTACTAGGTTTATTTTATTTAATACTACAGTATAAACAATATAGTGAAACCAATAACTCTCCAAACTTTTATTGAGGTGTTTATGCAACTGAAGAGTATAATAAATGTAAACATTAGGTTTTCATGCATTTCAACCGTTTTGACGAGTAAATAGTCATATTTATTATTCACCTATATGCTAAAAATTCCTAGTTTTCAAAATACTAAAATTTATCATATGCATCACGTACATTAGAAAGAAAGAAAAAAAATAAAGAAAGAAAGAAAGAAAGTAGTACAAGAAAGCTGAAACCATTACAAAGGGATAACAATATAATCAAATTATTTATATAATTAATAAAAAAAATATCAGTATGCAGCATGCTTCTTTACAGGAGTCTGCTGCCTTCTCTACTGTATAGAACATAATAATAATAATACATGTAAATCATCTTTCAAAATACGTGAGATAGTTTTTGGAGATGTATTCATTTCACAAGATAAAACTGTTTGTTTATGCAAAGGATTGCATCGAATCCTTGCATGAACAGCATTCACAACTTCTTTTCTGTGTACACACCTAGGACAGCCCGATGCTCTATACAGTAGAGAAGGCAGCAGACTCATGTAAAGAGCATGTGCAAGATAGATGGAAATAGACTCATTGGATAGCCTTAAACGTTGATGTCTCATAGTCTGCAGTTGAGTATAATTGTAAAAGTTCTTTTCTCTGAGACCCCACTACTAGTGCCTGTACACTTATACAAAGTACTGCTATAAGTTCTGTACGTAAAATCTAAACGTTCTGTAGTATGGTAATTGTGGATGAAGCGTGGCAATGCTGCATGTCGTCGTCCGCCAGTAACCGACTTGCAGAGTGCCAACAGCAGGTAGCATTGGAAGGAGTGGGGAGTGCATGAGAATTGTACTGATGTATTGGCATTATTTCATTGCGGAAAGCAAGCTAAGGAAATTGTTTCTACGATGAACCCTCTCATTATCAATGAACTATTTTGTGTTTCAGACAATAGCAAGGTTTAAACAAATGGATGCAACTGTTGATCCCATCAGATCGGGCTGTCCTAGGTGTGCACACAGAAAATAAGTTGTGAATGCTGTTCGTGAAAGAATTCGATGCAATCCTTTGCATAAACAAACAATTTTATCTCGTGAAATTAATATATCTACACGACCGAGCTCGATAGTTGCAGTCGCTTAAGTGCGGCCAGTATCCAGTAATCGGGAGATAGCGGGTTCGAACCCCACTGTCGGCAGCCCTGAAGATGGTTTTCCGTGATTTTCCATTTATACACCATGTACATGCTGGGGCTGTACCTTAAATAAGGCCACGGCTGCTTCCTTCCCATTCCTAGGCCTTTCCTATCCCATCGTTGCCAAAGACCTATCTGTGTCAGTGCGATGAACAAAATAGCAAAAAAAAAAATCTACACGAACTATCTCACGTATTTTGAAGGATGATTTAGGTGTTGGTGCATATAAAAGATACACATGGCATTCACTAGCTGAAAAATTAAAGGAGATATGCCGAGTTTGATCCCAGGCTTCGTTAACAACATATGGGGAGAGCCAGTATCATGACATTCTATTGACAGATGAAAATATATTCACTGTGGAAGAGTAGTTTAACAAGCAAAACGAACATGTGTACGATCGGACCTCCAAGGAAGCAAGAGAAAAAGCTCCATGTGTGCAGCATGGACATCAGCCCCCCCCCCCCCCTTTCTGTCATGGTATGGTGGGCGGTTTCCCAGCGGGGAACATCAGAGTTGCATTTTTGAGAAGGTGAAGTCTACCAGACAATGTTGGGAAAGGTGATACCACATATCAATTCAAAGCTGTCTTAAGGGAAACCGTGGATTTTTCAGCAGGATAGCGCTCCTGCACACAAAACAAAAACGACGCAGCAGTGGTTGGCAAGCAATGTCCCACAATTCATCACTCCTGCTGACTGGCTTAGTGGACATCCAGACCTCAATTCACTGGATTATTCTCTGTGGCAGAAGCTTGACATCACAGCATGTCAAAAAAACCCCCGCAATATTGAGATGTTTAAAAAAAATCAATCACAAAGCTGTCAAAAAATTCACTGGGCACGATTCGTGCAGCTATTGATGAGTGGCCTCAGCGTCTTCTCCCCTGTACTGCCACACATGGTGATAATTTTGAATAAGAGTATGTTCATTCTGTAGCATTTTTTGTTTTGTTTTTAAGAATATATGCATATTAATGGGTTTGCATTGTTTTATTTAGTAGTTACATGTATTGAAATTACTGACAGAACTTATGGCAGTACTGTGTATTAAACTTTGTCCACTGTGGCTACAATTTAAGTGGATCCATATCTTCTTGGCAAATTGGAAAACTACACAAATAATTGCAGGGTCTTGCTTTCAAACACTCTCTCTTGTATTCTGTATTAAAGTATTATAAAATTTCACAAAGAGTGTGTCAATACTCTCCCCACATGCTCGTCTTCTCAACTTCAGCTGCACAAATGGTACACCCTGAAGTTTAGCAGAGAAGAGATGCATCCATCCTCTAATATTAAGTTCAATTATTCAACAGTGTTGCATTCCAGCAGAAAACTGGGTATCAACCTAAATGGTAAGCGATACCAAAATAAAAAGGACCGAGCTCGATAGCTGCAGTCGCTTAAGTGCGGCCAGTATCCAGTATTCGGGAGATAGTAAGTTCGAACCCCACTGTCGGCAGCCCTGAAAATGGTTTTCCATGGTTTCCCATTTTCACACCAGGCAAATCCTGGGGCTGTACCTTAATTAAGGCCACGGCCGTTTCCTTCCCATTCCTAGCCCTTTCCTGTCCCATCGTCACCGTAGGACCTATCTGTGTTGGTGCAACGTAAAACAACTAGCAAAATAAAAAGGTGGACAGTAATTATGTTGATAGAATCTATATATATAAAATAACAGTTTTGTCTGTACATTGCTCAGAATTTGAAAAGAATGGTATTTCTGTATCGGTCATGTGCACAGTAACAAGGAAATGCGCTTTTTACTTTTCCGTAATTTCTGTCTGTCTGTATGTATGTACACGCATCACTAGAAAACGGCTAAAGAGAATTTTATGAAAATCGGTATGCAAAGTCGGGAAATAAGTCGCTACAATCTAAGCCATAAATAATTTTACTCAAGCTGACAGAAATGGTAGTTTACGGGAAGGCCTTAAATTTAATTTTCAAATATTTATGTTATTAGTGGCCCTATTAATAAAAATTGGTATGCAAAGTCGGGGAATAAGTCGCTACAATCTAAGCTATAAATAATTTTATTCACACTAAATGAAATTGTAGTTTAGGGAAAGGCTTAAAATTTAATTCTTAAATATTTACATCATTAGTGGTCCTATCTCATTGAATACTGGTATACAAAGTCGGAGAATGAGCCACTACAATCTAAACTGTAATCATTTTATTCACGCCGAATGAAATGGTAGTTTAGGTGAAGGTCTAAAATTTACTATATTATTAGTGGTCGTATTGATAAATACACATAAACAAAGTTATATAGAATTACATTTCCGACCATTTATGTCTTAATTTTTTACCGTAATGGCTATGATAACACAGATATTCATGATTTTGTATTTTTGTTGCTAAGTCCATGTCGACGCCGAGTCACGAGAAAATGGGTTAACAGAATTTAATCAAAATCGGTATATCGAGTCGGGGAATAAGAAACTACAGTCTAAGCTATAAACAATTTTATTCACCCTGGATGAAATTTTAGTTTAGGGGCAGGTGCCCAAAATTTCATTTTTAAATACCTATGTTTTTGGTCCTATCGAAAAGTACTACATAACAAAAGTTACAGAGAATACAATTTCCGATCAATATTCAGTTTTACCGTACCGACTATGATGAGGGGTATTTCAGAGTCGGAAGAAAACTAAATGTGAAGGCCTACAATATCGAAAGCGCTTAACATTGGTCAACAATAACATTGCATTGACCATTGTTTGTTGTGATGTTATTTGTCTCTTTACTGCCTCTCAACTCCGATAGATGGGATTACTGCTGCGTACCGATTATAATAGCCTGACTGAATATTGGCGGGAAACAGCCGGGGAGTTAGAAAACTTTCTTCTTTAACATGCCATTCCTCTGGTTCATACATTTTCTGATACAGCTGGTACATAACACACTGTTTCTTCATAGTATTCCAGTTATTCGATTCCTACTTTGACACGCTGTTTTGAATTAGCAGTGTGCATACTTAAGACAGAGGCTACCGAACTCGATAGCTGCAGTCGCTTAAGTGCGGCTAGTATCCAGTATTCGGGAGATAGTAGGTTCGAACCCCACTGTCGGCAGCCCTGAAGATGGTTTTCCGTGGTTTCCCATTTTCACACCAGGCAAATGCTGGGGCTGTACCTTAATTAAGGCCACGGCCGCTTCCTTCCCACTCCTAGCTCCTCCTTGTCCCATCGTCGCCATAAGACCTATCTGTGTCGGTGCGACGTAAAAGCAAATAGCAAAATAGAAAAAAAAAAAAAAAAAGACAGAGGCTGACTTAGGCCCGGTTTCACAGTATACGCTTAAGCCTTGGATCGGGCTTAAGCGGGAGCTTAAACTCTGGACGAGTTTCACAGTGGGGAGTGCAAGTGGTAAGCCGAGCTTATCTGTGACTGGCTTAAGCTGTATGAAACTGAGGTTTAAGCTAAGGATTCAGATCAGATGGTAGAGCGCTGGCCCTCTTATAGCCCAACTTGGCAGGTTCGATCCTGTCTCAGTCCTGTGGTGAAGGTGCTCAAATTCATAGTTAGTGGGACGTAAAACCAATAACATTAATAAATAACTTATATTTCTGAATATATTTCGAGGCTCAAGAGACAAAAATGTCGGTCGGTCACTTGCTTTCTTGGCTTACGCTGCGTGAACCATCAACGATAGACCCCAAGTGTAAGTGTATGAATTGTAGAGCATAGAAACCTCTACAAAAAAGTCTGCGATGGTATATACCTATTTCCAACCGTTTGCCCTCTAGAAACGATGTATAACCTACAAGTCAATCAATCATAGGCTACGGATGTAAACAAAGATGAGAACTGAATCACTGCGCATGCGCAAGCATTACCAACTTCGGAGATGTTCAGCTTAGTAAAGCTGCACATGGTCCCCGTACTGTGAAACTCGTAGTGTTTAAGCCAAAGAGTAAGCCTTGCTTAAGCGGCGTGCGTGGCTTACTAAAGCTTCGGCTTAAACTCAAACTGTGAAACCGGGCCTAAGTAGTAGTAGTGTGGCCTGGTCTAGAATAACAATTTAGGCCTATTCCAATTTATAGCACCACAATTCACTAAATAACTCAAAATTCAACCCTGAAAAGAGCTGTTTCTTAAGAAAAGCTTCTTCCTCTTCACCTTTTATTAAATTCTACATTCATTTTATTCCAAATTATCAGTGAAGAGGTGGTTTCTCCTCTGGCTTGGAGGGAAAATTTGCCTCCAAGTCAGACAGATTTTTCCGCCGCCAGTGTAGTGAACTGATATTTTCCGACTCATTGGGTACTCCTAGGAAATAGATTAGTAAAAGATCATAGTTTTTCCCCTGGGAGTCTCCACTATTCGTCCCTCTCCCCGCTGAAAAAAAGACTAAGAGTGTTCATGAATCACGGCTGTCTGCGGCTTGGTCTTTCCAGCTCTGGAACTTTGGACTGTTCGTTCAGCAGCATAGTACTGTCCGTTAAAAGTGAGAAAATGTGCGGTTTATCATTTGATCGAGTATTTTATATAACACTGCTTTTAACTGCTACATTCCCAAATGACCTTTCTGTAATTACTTATGTTGACTTCAGTTGGGAAAACCACTATCAGAATCAGGCTTTCTGAGAATCCCGTAGCGAAGCATGGGTACATCAGCTAGTAAAGAATAAAATCCTTAACAAACCAAAACCTACCCAAATAAAGGAGCAAAAAGAAAAATGAATTTTACAGCCTCACTTAATAATAATAAACATTCATAATGAACTGCTTAAGATTTTTAAAAAACGAGGTATTGAAATTGCTTATAGAACAGATAATAATAACAATAAAATATTATTTGATTCACATAAAGTTAATAGGTTTAATCTATATCACAAATCAGGGGTTTACAGCTTGACATGTCAAGAATGTAAAGAACAGTATATCGGACAATCAGGAAGGAGTTTAAAAATTTGATACAAGGAACACATGAACGCGGTAAAACATAGAAGGTACTTGACAATGTGCAAACATATGCATGAAAATAGTTATACGTTTACAGTTATAGAAAGAGATATGAAAGTTTTGTACATAGTTCAGAAAAGCAAATTCATGGATATCTTGGAAAAGTTATTTCTTTATTCACTGTAAAAGCAAAATAAAGAGTTAAATCTGAATGTAGTATTGACTGAAGAGAATTCGTTATTTAAATTAGCAAGTTTATACTTTGGGAAGAAGAGAAGAAAGCAAGTTATATAATAAAGAATGAATAACCTTTCCATTCCTACGCCTAGTTTGAGTTATTAAGTCCCCATCTGCCTTCTCCCCTCCCCCCTATGGTTTTCTCTTTTCGTTTAAGCAATAACACAGGTAGGCTGATCCACAACTGTTTGAGACTTGTAGTTGGCTATGTGTATTGAGTTTATCAACAAGCCGCCACACCGTAAGTCTCGTTACAGTAATTTTTAACTTTTAAAATCTTCGTTTCATTCCATCTTACAGAGCTAATTTGGATTTTCATGCTTTTTAGTATATTTAGAGAATGTGGTTTCCAACCTGGCTCACATGGTTTAATATTTAAGAAGTTCAATCCAAACAAGGAGCAGCGCTAATATTATTATTTAACAAGATTTGATACACACATAGTTTATTATTAGGAGGAATTTTATAGAGTGCACAGGGTAGGAATAGAAAGGTTTTTTTTTTTTAAATTATTTCAATAATTTCAATAGTAAAATTGGACAAAAGTTCTTGTTATATCTGTGTATGTTCAGTCTTCAGCCCTGAGGCTGGTTGGATCCTCAACAGCTCTGCCATCAGCTGTCATAGATGGCCTAGGCATAACTGAAGAGGCGTACTAGGGAAATGAGGAGTGAGGTAGTTTCCCGTTGCTTTCCTCACCGAGCCAGAAGTGACTATTACATATCAGTCTGCCAAGCCCACTGAAATGCATGCACCAACTGACCCTATGAGCAACATTTTCACACCATTCATAGCAGGGACTGGCTGCAGAAGGAATGGCATTACTAGCATCGCTCATACCTCAGTCACTTTCAGATCAATGAAAGTAACAAAATTGCTCTAGCCTATACCAGAAGACATAGTGCACTGTAAACACTAGGTCCTGCCAGCAAAGGCAATGTTATATCTAGCAGCTCAATTTTATTTGTAATCCCATATTGATACCGAGAGAGATTTTACCGGGAGAATAATTTTTCATAACAGTCTTAATTGTAAGTTTTTAATTTTAATGTAATGTGTTTTTAATCAAGTCATTAATGTTTCAAGGAATTATTTTCAATGAGGAAGAGCTGGAATATTTTCTCAAAGCATGTACAAATTAAAAAAATTAATAAAGTGCTTTGTTTAAGGGTGTATAGTATTGACAAGGCGAACCCCTATTGAACTCCTGATTTTTCAGTGTAACAAGATTAATGTTTAAAGTCAATACGGACCAAAAAAAAACCCCAACAAGAAGGTCAAATTAATACATTTGTCCTACAAGCACTCGATTCCTCTTAATGTTTCTACCTCTATAATAAGAGTTGATTTGGCACTTGTGTGTTCGTCTTCAATACTTGAATGGTAAGGGCAGAGAGAGAAACAGAGGGACAAGGACTATCTCCACATATTCACACACTGCTGTATTTGAGCTTGTTAGGGCAGAGCTGTTGAGGATCCAACCAGTCTCAGTAGTAGTCTAACCTTATTGCAATGCAGTATAGCAGGTGCTGAGGGAGACTGGCGGAAGGGTACTCCTTCCTCACAAATTTACATTTTTACTAAACACATACAAGTACACAAATGCAATGCATACTATTTGTTTCCGAACCTTATCATTATGCTTGTTGATCAACTGTCGATAAGCAGAATCCAGCTGAGTCACCATACTCACTATATTCCATGCATGAATATAATGGGAGGAACTTTTGTATTTTTAAATTTTTTATTAATCACTGGAACGGCCGAGAATCTTGCATTCCTAGAACAGTGGTAAAGGGTCAATTTGATCCAACTTAATAAATGCTTGGAAATGTTCAAATTAAAACTCAAGAGATGTATTTTCTTCTACTGATCTTCCACAAATTTGTTACACCTAAAGACCTGACTTTAGTGTATGGTCCTTTTATAATACTGATGGACACACAAATAACAACTGTATTGTGTTTCTGTTTCTCTAAGGATTTTTCACAAAATTAACCAACTGAATACCTTTGGTCAGTCAGTGATCCACACTGCAACAATTATACATTTTCAGAAATACTTAATTTTACAACAACCTAAACACATTTTGCACACACAACTTCTTCATTTTGTGCACATTTTCCACACATTGCAGCACTTGCTGCAGGCATCGCCAGACAACAGCCTTTACACTGACCAACATGGCACTTCTTTTACTTTTTAGATGGACACGGTCTTACAGCTTCCTCTTGTTGTTGTTGCTCATTCTATCTTGTTAGTTCACTTGCCGTCGCCATAAGACCTATCTGTGTCGGTGCGACGTTAAGCCCCTAGCAAAAAAAAAAAATAATTCACTTGCCAGATGGCGGAAGAACTACTTCTCTATCTTCCTACCCATTACTTGCACATGAACAAAGCATTGCTAGCTGTAAGGTCTAGGATATTGTAAAAGACATGCCTTGGTCACCTCCTACATGCACCCCTGGTGGTATATTTACGAGACATTTGGTCGACCACATTCACCCCGTGTTTTATACCGTTGTAGGAAGTTACAGTTCCTGGCTTCTTTTTTTGTTTTTCTTCCCTTGGTACACTGTGTGTTCCCAGTCTGTCACAAGATGGTTTTAGGGTATAATTCAGATTTGGACTTCTTCACCTCAATAGGGATATCATGATGAATAAGGTTGACTGTTCCCACCAACAAAGTTTTTTTTTTTGTTTGTTTCTTTTTTGTCTAGGAGCTTCTTAGAAAGTGGGAGGTATGTGAACAAGCTGTCTGTGGTTATATTTCTCCTTGGTTTAGAAACGGCTCCATGAAGCGAAGCACGACGCACTCTCCCAGTGGCTGCTTGCCCGGACGTGAATCGACTTTCGTAAGGTATGGAAAGACATTGCAGATGTATTTTGTAGCCACACCTGCAGCAATCCAGAATTTGAATCCATAATTGTCAGGTTTGTTTGTCATAAACTGGGTAAATCTGCACATGGTTTTGCTGGGAAGTAATTGTTCATCGACTATTATATTTTCACTTAGGCAGTAACAGTGAAGGTAATTTTCCACAAATTTGTCCCCGATTTCAGAGACCTGTTAACTGGCATGCATTCAGCTCGGGTTGATTTCTCGTTGAAATGGATGAATCTGAGAAGCTCTCAAGATCTTTCTCTTAGCATTGTGTCCTACATGAATTGCTGTCCACAAAAAACGTGACCATAGATCATCCACAGACACACCTTTCGCACACAGAACACCCCAGGTATACACGATGGCAATCATAGCCTCAAACTCCTCGAGTGACACGGACCAGTCCATTTTCTAGACCTCTTTCTGAGCAACTGATTCTGTATCATTTTATTATTAATGAAGCTCTATTATTCACCAAAAGGGGAGACTAAAGGCACTAATGAAAGAGTTGCCAACTCGGTGGTAAGCGTATGTTGGGGCACCTGCCCGCTCTTTCAGGATATTCAATGCAGCTTGGCCTTCCAGATGAAGAAGAGTCTGAATATAAGACCTCCCACTCGGTTCTGTCTCGAGCTACCATCTTCACCGATGGAACACCTAAGATTGAGACATTTGAGGCGAGTTCAAAGGCAGATTAGCACTTTCGACTTCTCCTGTTGATATTTTATCCTCTGTCTCATTATGGTCATCCTCATTAGTCTCGCTTGTCTGTAGCACAAAATCGTCATCTGAATCGTATAGTTCACTTTGAGATTCAACACCAGAATTTTCTAACATGACACCTCTTCAGTAGAAAGACAATCGTAACACATGTCTGTTAACTCTCTTGGTGCCCGGCGGTAGTGCGAGCACCCACCATTTAAATTGCCAGAGCCGATCTGGTCGGCCTTTAACAATGCAGTCGGAAGTTGCCAGAGCCGATTAGATCGGCCGGCTTAAAATTCTGTGATATACATAATTTTGAGGCAACCTATAGTGACATGCATACTTTTGTTACAACCTGTAGTAAAGTTTTAAGAGGGTGTTATACCTTTCACAAAAGTTGTTTCCTGTGTTTACAAATACCGCTAACCGGTCAGTAAGAGATTGCTCCTTGCAGGGAGTGGATTAGTGACAGCAAAATGGCAAGTTATTCACGTGATAATTTTTCAGCAGGTACTGATTACGATAAATTAATGTAGTATTAGGAATAATGGTAAGTTAACACGGATGATTTATTGGATAGCGATAGTGAATTTAGTTCAGAGAGTAGGGACAAAACGATACCGGACACGCCCGCGGAATCACCGCTGCTAAAGAAGAGACATTTAATTGTTTCTAACGGCACTAAAGCTACTCTGAATATGGTGGTAGATGAAACTAGTTATAACAAAAATGATGATGTCCCTGGAGGACATTTTGTGGAAATTTTTCCCAATGAACCCGACAACATTCCTTAACCTCCTGTGTCCTTCAAGGAACTTCTTGGACCTGAACATGAGCATATCATCCTTCAATTTACTTTTCACTTTCTCTCTGCTAAACCTTATAGTCACATATAGTCCTCTATCCTTACGTAAATGCCGGTCTCCGCGGGCCAAGTGTAGCGTGCCTGCACTCTCACCCGGAGGTCATGGGTTCGATTCATGCCCAATTCAAGAATTTTCGCCTGATCCTGAGGGTTGGTTCGAGGTTCACTCAATCTAAGTGACCCTAAGTGATTGCAATTTAGAGATATCTGAGAGTGAGACGGCGACCCCGGTCTGGAAAACCAAGAATAATTACTGAAAGGATCCGTCTCACTGACCATGATTCACCTCGTAAACTGCAGGTATCTGAACTGAGCAGCGGTCGCTTAGTAGGCCAAAGCAAACCAGGGCTTTAGTGCCATAGATTTCTTAATTTTGTCAATTATGTTGTATTGTAAAATTATTTTTCTAATTAATACTTCAACCGAAAATGAGAAAATATTTTTTCTGAAAACAAAGCTATAACATCAACTATTATTTTTTTTTTTATTTAATAATTCAGAATTATTTTAATACTGTGTTGTCCGCACGTAGAAAATTTCTTTTCAGTATTTGCCAAACATCGATACATATATTTGAATTTTATCGGTGAGTAAAATTGTCTTGTTTTTACTAGTGACATGTTTGAATTTTTATTTTTTATGTTTTTATTTTTCTCATTCAAATTAGTTATCCTATACAGTTGTATTTAGAAATACATTATACATAATTATGTATATTCTTATTTATCGTAAATTATTTTTTCCAAGTAGATATTGAGAGAGAGAGTGCGAAAACGTTTTTCTCTTCCTAAAAACAAACGCTATCGACAACTATAAATCAACAATAAAATGTTTCTGACTCTTTATATCACTCTAAACCAGTTTTTTATTCTACTTAGTCGACATGTAGAAAATTTCATGCCGGTATTTGCTATACACCGGTAGATATACGCAAATTTTCAAATACATGTATTTCCATTGAAAATGGCCTGGCACTTGACAGTAGTAGAGTGGAGGCGGAGCTCTGGCCTCTTCCAGCTGATGGGGAGCGGCCGACCAGATCGGCTCTTGGCTCCAAGAGGGTTATGAAGAACACTTTCTAAATGATGAGATGAATACAATAATACCGCTAAAATCCAGGATGGGCACACAGTGTTGTCTGACAATGCAAACTGCTGCATTGTAATAAGAAATTGTAAATGTGTCAAAATGACCCCTTCCACTGTCCAGGATATGCCATATCAAAAATCTATGAAAATGTAAATATTTTGCTGGGTGCGACACATCGCCATAAACAGGATAAAAAAAACAATGAAAAGTCAAGATATTTGAAGAGAAACGAATAAAGAGTGCGCATAAGAAAAATTGAAGGTGGAGTCATTTTGCCCCCTTCCGCTGTTCTAGTGTTACCTGTTACTCCAGCTTTCGTTTAAGTCAAGTCAGGTCTGAATAACATGCTTGGAAAAAAGGAAAATTGCATTATTTGACACACAGCCACACAAGCATTTCTGTTCTGTATACACACCTTGCTGGGATCTACTCCGATACTTGCGTCCTATATATTGACACACTAATTCTAGTTTTAAACGAGTTGCTGGTCAACAGACAGTCTTTATTCCTGTCTTTTCAATTAGGGACAGCTGCAAAAATGGTCTGTTTACAATATTACTCACATAATTCAGTGTTTTAGAAGAATTACAAATTTTTTGTACATCACTTACAGAAAAACATGTAGAAATGCAAATGTAAAAGATCCACAAATTCAACACACTATATATTCAGATAAAAGTTATTACCTGACAACAAGTACTAGTACATGTTTCATCCACTTTGTGGCCATCTTCAGCTAATACCATCAGTTCTAAAACCATTAACATTAAGATATAAAAAAGAACAATGGAATTAAAATATATGGGAAACTAGTGCATTAATCATTAAAATCTAAACAAAACATCAAATTAAAATATGTATATAAAGTGCATCTATCAAGTCATAAAATCACACATATTCTGGCAAGCTAATCACTAAATTGTTAAAATTGTTCTTTGATGTACTGATATCCAAATTATGTGCCACATATATAAAAACATTTAAAATTATGATACAAATCCTCCTTTGGCATTGATTAGTCTTATTTAATGTTGCGGTGAACTCCAACAGGGAACCATTGAACCTTTTGAATATTGAGGTCTTGTTATTGACAACTGCATATAACACGCAAATGTATGTGGTCTAAAAACAAAGAAAATATTCAAATTACATTAAAGAGTAAAGAGAAAGAACCTAAAAAGGAATTTGGAAATTAGGTGACAACTTACTCTCCGCTGGCCCCGTTGGAACTTCTCAGGTTGATCTGCAGCCTTGTTAGAATTCAACTGGTTCTTTGTGTATTAACTGAGCATTCCAACTGGGAGGTGACCTTGTCAGCCGCTGGTGATGGGTGTAGAGAGGGAGGGACTAAAGTGGGCAGTACTAATGTGAGACAAGACGAAGTGGGGAGCAGTTTGTTTCTTGTTTCCCTTTTTTTTTTTTTTTTTATGACTTTGAAATCTCATCAAATAAGATGTTCTGTTTTTCATAAATTTTGTTAAGATTCCCCATAGGGTTGAATGGATAAAAATGTTCTTGAAAATATTGAGTAGTATGCCTTTACTTCAGCTACATAAAATTTTAAAGTCCTGTTCTAAAGATGAAAAGGAATGATTGAAATCCGTCATATGCAAACTCATGGCAGAGAATTTTTTTTATTTTTTAGCATTAAAAAGCTCCTGATATCTGATGCTAGAGCTTCTTCCAGTCTGTCCCACGTAGCTCGCTTCACATTGTGGGAATTTTAGTTAGAATGGGAGTTCGCAGCAACATTAAATAAGACTAATCCATGCCAAAGCAGGATGCATATCCTAATTTTAAACATTTCTATGCACTTTGTTATATGTGACACATTATCTGCATCTCACCACATCAACACCTTGTGTATCAATTTTAACAATTTTAAGACTTTAGTGATTAGCTTGCCAGAATATGTATGATTTCAACTTGATAGATGCACTTTCTATTCATATTTTACATTGTTCTTTTTTAATATCTTAGTGTTAATGGTATAGTACTGATGGTATTAGCTGAAGATGTCCACTAAGTGGACTAAAAATGAACTAGTACTTGCTGTCAGGTAATAACTTTTATCTGAATATATGGATCTTCTATATTTGTATTTGTACATGTTTAGTAACATCAATACAGAACCAAAATGAAACTTTTAATATGTACTATCGCTTACAGGTTAATCATACCTATGAGTACATGAATTTCTGTCACAGTGGCTAGCTTCACCAATGCCCATAACTCTCGTTGTGTGCACGTTAAGAAACAGTAGGTTCTACACCAGGGCGAACCAAATTTACCCAAGAAAGAGTCTGCAGAGAAGGGCAGAGGCTCAGCTTAAATCGGCCAGCAAGCCAGAGGAAGCGAGCTATGCATCAGATGAAAACATTGCCCCACTAGCTGCATGTTACACCTAGTACTAAAACTGAATGCATCATCATGCAAAGTGTCAGTACGTTTAATAAATAATAATGTTATGCGCTTTACGTCCCGCTAACTACTTTTATGGTTTTCGGAGACGCCGATGCCCTGGAATTTAGTCCTGCAGGAGTTCTTTTACGTGCCAATATATCTGCAGACACGAAGCTGAAGTATTTGAGCACCTTCAAATACCACCAGACTAAGCCAGGATTGAACCTGCCAAGTTGGGGTCAGAAGGCAAGCGCCCCAAACATCTGAACCACTCACCATCAGTACTTTTTTAAACCAAACAAAAACAGTTAATTGGTTGGAGGGCAGGCATGTGCCCTTCTGCCCTTTCGAGCCAGCCGCTACTGCTGCTAAGTCTTGACAGATAAAAGTGTCAGTATTTTGTTCCAGAGGCAGAGCTGAATCAACACCCTCTTCGGCCTGTGGCGGGAAGAGAAACGTAAGGCCTCAAATCACATTATTACGGGCCTATACTATGACTGTCAGGTAACAGCCAGATACGTAGGTTGCAGTTTTACAAACTAGAAATTAAACATTTTCTTGCGTACTACCAACGGATTTTAACGACTGTATTGTTATGCGGAAGATGTAGTAACTCTTTTATAGCATTGGTAATAAGGTTACTGAATATATAGAGAAATTTAGCGTGGTGGTATACGTGTACCCTGATGTTTTCTTTTTGAAATTGTATTACTAGAGTCTAATATCAGACTCTTATTAAGCTAAAATGTGGAAGTTCAGGTCAAGAACAGAATTAGGACTGACATCTACACATACAAAGAAATTTTTAAATTAATTAACTACAGTATGTAACAAAACTCACAAATTGTAGAAAATAAAAAGACTGAAAATGTAACCTGGACGCAAAAGTTAAGATTCAGGTTATGCATCTTATCAAATAATTCCTACCACACAGTATAATTTTGTTTTTTGTCTAACACTATTTACGAGGATGCATGTTACGGCGAAAGTAAAATTTATATTCATAATTAATGCCACTGTATGCGGCGCAGGATCATCAATTTCATTATTAATTCAATTTATTGTTGCTAATTTAATAAGTAGTTAGTTACTTTTTTTTCCAGGACAATGTTAGAATAGTAACTGGCAAGCATTTATCTCACTTTAGTGAAAATACTTATTAGGAAGTTGTTATGAAATCAAAGAAACACAACCTTAACATCCTCATTCGACGGACGAATCACCATGAACAATGTTGTATACCTTTACACCACATGTGCGTCTCGGATGGATTTGGAACAGAACTCAAGCTTTTGACATGCACTCTAATGATTAGGAAATGTGTACTACCATCTCTAGTACCCTCCCAACTAACATTTAGTAGGTAAGAAAATCTTGGACTGTTGGGACTGGAACACATAAATAACTGCGTGGCAGCATCAAACGTCGTAACGACTATGGCTACCTAAAAAGCTTGCTATTGAGTTGCTTGTGTGCAACTCACATAGTGATTAGCAAAAACTTGCTAGCTTGGGAAATCTTTAAAAATCCCGTGATAGATGGACAGGAAGCATTATATATTTTATAAATATATACATTATAACAACTTATTTTTCATATAGCATCCTGCAGATGTAGATTCATCTTGATTCTTACAGTAGCGTCCCCAATAGGAGCCAAGTCCCAGATAAGAGCGTTAACTACATCTCAAACTTCGGCATAGCTAAACTCGAGAATATTCTCCCAGATTGAACATGAACAAAAGTCACAGTACGCGTTTTCAACAGAACTTCCAGATAAATGTGCAAACTGCCACATAAATTTAAACGGCACTTTTATCTGGGTGTCGTAGTACAGGCCCTTAACCTTTCCACTCCCACGCCTGAGTTAACTCGGACATCCGAGTGTCTTCCGCTGTCCCAACCACGAGTTAACTCGTATTTCAAATGCCCGCTCTCTCCCGGTGATGAATAAATAGATGTAAATATAAAACAGATATTAGCTTATTTCAGCTAGTGTGAAACCATCCAAAATAACTCAGGATGGGGCATGCATAAGCAGGAAAGATACTTGGGAGTGAAAAGGTTAATGCTCGGTAACAATTTTGAATTCCCAAGTATTCTACATGGGGATGTGAAGCAATATTCACAAATATTTAAAAAACACTTCTTTCCACTCACATGCTTCTCCAGAGCAAAGCTAACATTATAAAGTGGCATTTCCACATAATGATGCAAGAAAATAATGTGCTAGGTTGTTAAAGCAAATATTTTGTGAAATACAGTTTTAATCGGTCATTAAACTTAGTGGTTTTATCATAACTGTGTCTTGCTGTTTCTTAAACCAATTTACAATAATTTAATTTCACATAATGAACATTCCCTGCAGACACTGGTAACCATCTTTTTTAACAATTTGCTTTATGTCTCACCAACACAGACAGCTCTCATGGCAAAGATGGGATAGGAAAGGACTAGGAAGGGAAAAAAGCAACCATGGCCTTAAATAAAGTACAGCTCCAGCATTTGCCAGGTGTGAAAAAGGGAGGGGTTCAAATTCACTATATCCAGAATACAAGTTGACAGCTACGTGACCCAAACTGCACAGCCACTCGCTCAGTTCAGTAACCATTATTGAAAGAAAAATTCTCATAGAGAATTATAAATACTGAATATAATGTTCATTATATGTACAAGTGTAAATATTGTGAAAATAATTTTCTTTACACTATTTGCTTTACGTCCCACTGACACGCGTAGGCCTTATGGGGACGATGGGATAGAAAAGGGCTGGGAGTGGAAAGGAATGGCCATGGCTTTAATTAAAGTACAGCCCCAGCATTTGCATGGTGTGAAAATGAGAAACCACGGAAAACCATCTTCAGTGCTTTGACAGTAGGGTTCCAACCCACTATCTCCCGAATGCAAGCTCACACCTGTGAACGCCAACCACACAGCCAACTTCCTCAGTTAAATTCAAATTACTTACCAAGGAATCTATTAACAGTATGTATCTAGGTACGTATCCATTCTAAGTAACCTGCTGAATTTAACTTGCCAGTGAGCCATCTGGGTTTCTTTTATTTTTTGCCATCTGTTTTATGCCGCACCAACTCAGACAATTCTTATGACGACAATATGATAGGAGAGGGCTTGGAGTGGTAAGGTAGCGACTATGGCCTTACTTGAGATACAGCACCGGCATTTGCCTGGTGTGAAAGTGGGAAACCAAGAGATGAGTTCAATCCCCTTTCCTCCCGAATGCATGCTGACAGCTACGGGAACAAACCGTGTACCCAACTCGCTCGGTCGTCTGTGTTACTATCACCATTTACTAAAGTTCTTTTTATAATGACTTCTTCTGCCTGGAATTCATTTTAGTACATCATTTCAAAAAATTGTAAGAAAAATTATTTTTAGATTGATAGTTCGATTCCCGGCCGGGACAGGGGTTTTTAATTGTAAATTATTAATATCCCTGGTCTGGGGACTGGGTGTTTGAGTCGTCCTTAACCTTCCTTTCCTCACAATCAACACACTACACTTCCGCGCAGGTTCCTACCATATGGTGAAAGTAGTGGCAAAAGATCTTCAGAGGTCGACGCCACGAAAAAATATTAAAATAAAATAAAAAACAGCTTACCGAGTTCACCAGACAATATTATCAACTGTTCATATGAACGCTGCGAGGTGATTATAATTTTTCACCTTGGCTTCTTTAGAGCATAAGAGGTTGGAATATGTTTTTTTTTTTTTTTTTTTTGCTAGGGGCTTTACGTCGCACCGACACAGATAGGTCTTATGGCGACGATAGGACTATGTTTAGGTGTGTGTATTAATTTATCACTATTTGTTTACTGTCAGCATATATGATAAACGAAGCAAGGCATACACCTAAGGATTATCCTCAGCATATATGCTAGATGAAGTGAGGTAGAGTATAATGGGTTATAAAATTATCAGCATTAGTTTAGTTTCCCACATCAGGCGTTAAGACTTCTTTTAGGTACATGATATATTAATTTATCACCTTTGATTTAGGAGCTTTTATTGTGTCATAGTTGGTAATAATGTCTAGTTAAGCAACTCTTATGGGAGTGATGCCTAACTGCATAATTTCTGCCAATAGCAGCATTCCTTCACCCAGCTATTTTTGAAATGTCCTCTGTTTCACGATGTTCTATAGGAAAATTAAAGATACTGTCCCTAGCAGTGGCATTCGAAACTTCTCTCTCTTACATGTAATAAAGAGGTAAATTTATAAGATTCCACTTCTTAATTTATTTATTTATTTTTTTTTGCTAGGGGCTTTACGTCGCACCGACACAGATAGGTCTTATGGCGACGATGGGATAGGAGAGGCCTAGGAGTTGGAAGGAAGCGGCCGTGGCCTTAATTATGGTACAGCCCCAGCATTTGCCTGGTGTGAAAATGGGAAACCACGGAAAACCATTTTCAGGGCTGCCGATAGTGGGATTCGAACCTACTACCTCCCGGATGCAAGCTCACAGCCGCGCGCCTCTACGCGCACGGCCAACTCGCCCGGTATATTTATCTCTTATACTGTTACTTAAGTTAGGTATATTAAAAATTAGAATACTACACAATATAGCTATTCTCCACAATATGAACCACTCAGAATACACAATGACTATTATGGCTATTCTCCACGATAAGAACCACTCAGAATGCACAATGACTATTTGTGGCAGCTGCTCAGCATGCCCAAACTGCAGGGTTGTTGGATTTTTAAAAACCTGTTATTACTGTGTACGTTGATTTGTGTATAATTGTGATAAAATGTTAGAAACTTTTGATGCTATATGTAAAAAAAATCAATGTTGGTTTGCAAGTCACAAATAGAGTTAAAAACCTTGTTTTTATAGGATCAAATAGCCAGGCATAGATTTTTGCAAACAGGAAGACACTGTAAAGTAAATTTAGCAAAAAATACATTTTACTTTTCAAATAAATGTTGTACACAGCTGAATCACATTATAGTCAGTAACTGCCCTTCGCAGCACAGACAACAGCTAGACATTCTGACAGTGACTCAGTGCTGGTAGGTCCCCATGGCAATCTGAAGCCAGGGTGACTGCAGGGCATCCCACAATTGTTGAAGGATGCATGGCAAAGGTGACACACAGTGAACACGACGACTGACGTGACCCCAGAGATGTTCAGTTGGACTAAGATCAGCGCTGTTTGAAGGCCAGGGAAGAACATTCAAAGTTTGATCATGCTCTTTCAGCCCTGAGCGGATATTTCTAGGCATGTAGCAAGGCGTATTATCATGCTGGAAGACCCCATCCTCCCAAGGAAGGACCACTCTCATGTACAGATGAATGTGATTGCAGAGGATGGATTCATAATCAAATCTATCAAGAGTGCCTTCCACATGGATGATGGGACCTAGAGAATACCACGAAAATATTCCCCAGAATGTAACACTGCCCCCACTGCTGTGTGTTCATCCAGCAATGGTTGCAGTGTGTTGGATCTCTGGCGCTTCTCGCCAGACACGCCAACGTCCATCCATTCTAAGCAGCTAGAAATCTGACTCGTCGGAGAAAGCTACCAGTCACCATTTTGTCAAACAATTCCAGTCGTTTTCATCAAAGCACCTGTGTTAGCTGTTCACAAGCGTCGCTATATCAGAAATGCTGCCCCCCCTTGGCCCAAAAGCCGATGATCATCCCTTTTTGCAACTTGGTGAAATGGCTTCCCTTAGACAGCAGGAAGTGCAATCTGTACAGCCAACCTCTCAATGTATAATATACCAGCTTCACCATTCCATGTTACAGGACATACATCATGGGCTGCATGCTGCAGGTGACACTTCTATGAGGTGGTCATAACAATCTAATTTGAATGTGTAGGCTTCTCCTGAAAACTAAGAAAATAAAGTGAAATTCTTTGTTTAGCAGAGAAATTTGCTCTGTGTCTTCTGAAGAAAATCTCGACTGTTCACGAGGAAGACTACTTCAAGAATGAAAGTTTGAATTTAATAATATAAGTCCAATTGTCAAGGTCCTCCACAAACACAATATAAAAACCGTGTTTGCCACAGTCACTAAAACTGCTCACAGTCTAGGTAAAACCAATGACAAATTGTCTCCACTTTTACATCCTGGGATACAGAAAATTTCCTGTACTTGCGGCAAGGCCAAACATGCCAGTCCACTGGTACTCGTACCAAGGAACACAAACAAAACATTAGTCTCAACCAGCCAGAGCTGAGCACATCCTACCGTCGGGTCATGTTCTGTTCCAAGATGCTCGAACTCTTACCCACACTAGACATTACAGGTCCAGGATTATACGGGAAGCTGTGGAAATACATTGAAATCCTAACAATTTCAAGAGAGACATTGGCTATCGATGAAGTAATACGTGGGGTTGCCAGCCATTAACGAGTGACGTATATATCCCTTCACTATTGTTATTTTGTTTCGGTGTTTTCCAAATTCGTAAATTCCTCATCACCAGATGTTTCTTTCCAGGCTTGTGTCAGTGTCATGCTTTCATGTGTGTGCACCTGTTACGTAACCCCCCCCCCCCTCAGACTGATTCTGATGACAAATAAACGTACCACCTACACTTCTATTCCTAACATGCAAGTCCAAACTTTCATTCTTGGAGAAGTCTTCCTCGTGAACAGTCGAAATTTTCTTCTGAAGACGAACGGCAAAGTTCTCTGCGAAACATAAAGAACTTCACCTTATTTTCATGACACAACATAAGCCCAAAAAGCCTATACAGTAGAGTCTCGCTCATCCGACCTTCGCTTATCCGACATTCCGTGTTATCCGACACTGGTAGACTTAATTTGATCTTTTGGTGGAGACTGAATTCAGGCACACCTGGTGTGGAGGGTGCGACCATGGGACAAACACTGGCCTGACCAGTGGCGGTAGGACGGTTTTCTTTTCTCAAGGACAGGTGCAGTGAGTCTTCAGTCATTGTTCATTGTAGTATTGGTTGGGTGCGGATGTTATAGTTTTCATATCCTC
The DNA here is from genome assembly GCF_040414725.1 of Anabrus simplex. NCBI lineage: Eukaryota > Metazoa > Arthropoda > Insecta > Orthoptera > Tettigoniidae > Anabrus > Anabrus simplex. Next base: position 1,043,139,993 of record NC_090266.1, read on the forward strand.
TGTGAGTATAGCGAGTAAATGGAAGAAAGTGATTGTTTTTATGGAAGACAAGTTGAGTGCATTAAAGAGACTGGACAAAGGGAAAATTCTTCAAGATGTGGCTTCAGATTATGGTGTTGGATGTGTTGCAGTGGGAGACTGGAAAAAACAGAGGGAAGAAATTGAAAAGTGGTGCTCTACCAGAGCAGAGAAAAACAATGAAACAATGTGAGTACGAAAAAGTAAGTGAAGCACTATTTCTTTGGTTATCTCAACACCGGGAAAAGGGCTTGCCAATATCTGGCCCCATTCTGCAGTTAAAGGCTGTGTATTTCCAGAAGGAGTTTAATGAAAGGGACCCTAATTTTCCCGCCAGTGCTGGGTGGCTTGATCGGTGGAAAAAAACGGCACGGCATTAGGCAGCTTAATATCTGTGGAGAAAAGTTTCTTTTCGTAAGACATCTGGAATGTTTTCGTTCAATACTGCATGTACTGTACAATTGAATTTATAATTCAATAAATAGAGTACCGTAAAACATGTCGTTACAGTACTAGCGTATAGCCTTCTTTTTTCAGTTCATTTTCAAAGTTATTCTGTATTATCCGACATTTTCGGTGATCCGACGTAGTCCAGGTCCCGTTTAGGTCGGATAATCGAGACTCTACTGTATTATGTCTATAAGTACGGGCCGTGAAAGCATCAACGGTAACAGAAATAATTTCAATACTTGTTATTTACAAGACAGCTATTGAAATAAAAATCCTATTGCAGTAACACTGAAGTTCTTAATAATCCAGAACATTCAACATAATGTGGAGCTATCACGTCCAATCATTGAAAAGGAACACCTGTATTCATCTTACAAGCTCGCAGCAAACGGCTTGATAGTAAACCCAGATAATAATGAAAACAATGTTAAAAATGTACTTAATATGTAAAGGCAATGAATATCTATAAGAAAAGTAGGCTACATTGGTATAGTCTCAAGTTATTGGCAAACTAAGAGATACAACATTGGTCTCCTGGACAGCAGTTTGCAACGAAAGCCACCAATTCCGGGAGAGAGTGGAATTTTAAAAATAAAAAGTAATCAATATGGGCAAAAAATATAAAACAAAGTTATGTTCTAGGTTTCTCATGCAAGAACTGCCAGAAACTACCATGAAGAAAACATTCACAGAAAAATTAATACTGATCATTTCTCCACACTTTATTCTACGATCTTCAAAACAAGTGATTTACAAAAATTATCAAAACCTCATAAAATTACAAAATGGTCACAGATTAATGATTCATACATCCATTCTTCCATGAAACCACTTCTTGGTGAAACTTTACTAACGGGAGTGCACAACGGACCCACTACTTTAATCCTCACATGACGATGTTAAATGGTATAATTCACAACCATGAGTATACTTCAGCAAACTTTCCAACAAGTCCAAGTTCCTTTCTTCCAAGGTGGGTTTATGCCGACTTTCAATGCTCATTTCACTATTTCTCACAGGCTCTAGGAGAGAAAAAACAATTCTCAAAATCAGTAGCCTATCAAATAGGCCTACAATATCACAAATGCAAAAGGAAACAGTCTCATATAAACCTCCTACTACAGTCCATTTCCTTGACTTTCACATTTTCAATTACTACTTCAAGAACACAATATTACAATATCACACATAGCCTACACAGAAACAGTATAAATCCTCTCCACAGTTTTTCCTTAGTTCTCAACAATACATTTACACATAATGACCCATGATACATCGTGGATAGTGACAGTCAGTGACGTCAGTAGCTGATTCAACGGATACTTGAGAAGCCGCAGAATCTACACTGGGTGGCACTGAAACCAACACTGCAGAATTTTTAAAAGGTGTTTACGATATTAAGGTATAGTGAAGATAAAGAAGCGATACGAATGAATAATAACAAAACTGAACAGCATAAATACCTTCAATCCTTTGTTTTTTACTGCATGCCAAGGCCTCCTCCATCGAAGTGCGTTTCCGACCATTCAAAATACTTAAGTTATTATTCCTCTGATGTGAAGGCACTACTGCTTCGTTTCGAGAATAAGAGTTGGAAAGTTTGTAAACTTCACATATATTTTCATCACATCCGTTTGCAATGCCACTGGTTTCCATGCTTTCCTGGAACGATTCTTCTCCTTTTACACAAATTCTGTTCAAAGATGCACTAGTGTCCATAGAACTGTCACTTATAGGAACCAATGCAGAGTAGCCATAATAACCATTCGACGAATTATATGGTAATATCTGCTTTTCACACCGCGTATACGGAGGCCTACTATTACAATCCGTGTAAACACCGGCTTCCGCATCGTTTTTTCCACAGCTACACCAACGCTTGTCCACTTCACAGTCAAATACCTCCATGGCTAAAATGAATACATTAGGTTATTGATTACAACGTAACAATAACGTTTAAATAAACATTTCAATTAATACCAAAATACCACATATATACATCACCAACCCAACAAACACACTTCACACAAACTTCAAGCAGCGTACCAAAACCCTCCAAAAGCACAAACGTCCCATAGGCAAAGAATAAAAGGCATCGCAAAAGTGTTGAAATCAACGAGTAAACTAACACTCAAAATAATGTCGAACATACATGAATTCATTCATTCTCTACACTGCATCCTAACAGAATTAATGAAGTATAAAAATGATACTTTCCAACTATATATACAAAACCAAGAGCCTCCGTGGCTCAGACGGCAGCGCGTCAGTCTCTCACCGCTATATACCGTGGTTAAAATCCCGGTCACTCCACGTAAGATTTGTACTGGACAAAGCGGAGGCAGAACAGGTTTTCCTCCGGGTAGATACTCCGGTTTGCCCTGTCATCTTTCATTCCAGCAACACTCTTCACTATCATTTCATAGCATTTATTAGTCATTAATAAATAACCCATTATAATAATAATAGCCTATATATGGTTCGTTCATTACATCCCTGACCCGGTCAAAGACTGGAAAACAGGTTATATACATAACCACACAATATTATAAAAACAAACCTAAATCTTATCCTCTCAACGAAAACTCCAAGCCGTTTGCGCCAAATAAATAATATTAGGAATGTGCAAAATGCACAAAACACAAACTATAAGTTATTCGTTACATAATTGTAAGAACAATATTACTCTCTCAATGCACAGAAGAACGTCGTATCTATCGCATTTTCTTATGCAAAGTTCACAAATATATTGTGTGTAGAGCTGGGAGAGATGAAACGCAACTGCAACTGCAAAATGACCTCGATAATGTTGTGAGATAGACAGTAGGCAATGGTATGATGATAAACGGGGTTAAAAGTCAGGTTGTGAGTTTCACAAATAGGAGAAGTACTCTCATTTTTAATTACTTCGTTGATGGGGTGAACATTCCTTAAGGGGATCACTGTCTTAACCTAGGTGTTAATATAAGGAAATATCTTCTTTGGGGTAATCACATAAATATGATTGCAAATAAAGGGTACAGACCTTTGCACATGGTTATGAGGGTATTTAGGGGTTGTAGTAAGGATGTAAAGGAGAGGGCACATAAGTCTCTGGTAAAATCCCAAATGGAGTATGGTTCCAGTGTAGGGGACCCTCACAAGGATCACTTGATTGAAGAACTGGGAAAAAAATCCAAAGAAAAACAGCTCGATTTGTTTTGGGTGATTTCTGACAAAAGAGTACCGTTAGAAAAATGTTGCAAAGTTTGGGCTGGGAATATTTGGGAGAAAGGAGACGAGCTGCTCGACTAAGTGGTATTATTCGTGCTGTCAGTGAAAATATGGTGTGGAATGACATTAGTACGGTAGACGAATAAGTTGCAGTGGTGTCTTTAAAAGTAGGATAGATCACAATATAAAGTAAGAATTCAAGAGGACAAGTTGAGGCAAATATTCGTTTATAGGAAGGCGAGCTAGGGACTGGAACAACTTATCAAAAGGGATGTTCAATTAATTTCCAATTTATTTGTACTTATTTGAGAAGGTTAGGAAAACAAGAGAGTTGGAATCTGCCACCTGGGCGATTGCCCTAAAATGCAGATCAGTAATGATTGATTGATTGATTGACTACTAGTTTACGAAAACGATATCATAAAGTAACATCTTACCGGAGAGTGATAGCTAGACGCATAGACGTCGGCAAAGGAGACCTTACACTTCTTTTGATTAGAAAAGGTGACACAAGACTTAAGATCGTGCCAAACTGCTCAGGTTTCATCCGCATGTACAAAAAGAACTCATGAGGATCATTTTCTCGCATTTCTTGCAGTAGTTTACCAAAGTCGCCCTGTGATAACCTCCTTTGATTCAAAGGATGAACCCACCATCTTCTGCGCCGTTGTCTATTTCGCCTTTTCAGATACACAGCTCCCAGGAGCAAAGCAAGAGATGTATGCAGTAACATCCATTCTGCTAGCACGTTGTTGGATTCCATCGCGGTATTGAAATATAACAAAACTCCGAGATTAGAAATGTGTAACAACCCGACTTTCCTGCTTGTGTACACCGCAGTGTTTTGATTGGCTGCTGGGTCTTCTTTACGTTACGTACGTCCGTCCATTGTGAATACCACAAATTTTACGTTAATTTTACGGTTACGTTACGTCGTTAAGTTTACGGTTACGTTTGCATTGTGAATGGGCCTAATACAGTATCGCGTTCTAAGAAAATACCAGTTCAAGGAGCCCAACACAACATTTTATAAAGAAGAAGAAGAAATACCAGTAGCAGTTGGGCTCTGCTGTTGCGTTCTTCCCAACGAGCTAGAATAACATAGAGAGGCGGAAGCGCTGCCTGGGTGAACCTAATAGAACGAACGTCCGCCATGTTTCCTGTTGTCACACAAGCAAGGGGGCATGGCCTTTAAATGACGAAAAGTGTAGAAAATGCGCATTTTAGAATCGCTGGAGGAGAATTAAAGACCGTTGCCGAAGGCTTGAAGCATGAAAGCGAATACCGCCACTTCATCATATTGCGGCACGAGGCCAACATCACGATCAGTTGATTGTAGGGTAGTTCGAAATCATCGCTCAGTGACATACGAATAGGCCTCGAAATCGGAACAAGAGCGTTACCCTGCTTGGCTGTTGTGGTTAAGCGTAAATTAGAATAAAAACGATTATGACAGGAAACCTTAAAATCATAGGGACCTACAATAGGTTACAACCTCATTCTGTTCATATTTTTAAAATTATTGCATCCTCATGAGTACTGTGTTCCTTTCTTAATCTGTTTACCCTCCCGGGTTGGTTTTTCCCACGGACTCAGCGACGGATCCCACCTCTACCACCTCAAGGACAGTGTTCTGGAGCGTGAGACATTGGGTCGGGGGATGCAACTGTGAGGGAGGGCTGCACCTGCTATGCTGAACAGGGGCCTTGTGGGGGGGGGGAGAAGGAAGTGGCCGTGGCCTTAAGTTAGGTACCATCCCGGCATTTGCCTGGAGGAGAAGTGGGAAACCACGGAAAATCACTTCGAGGATGGCTGAGGTGGGAGTCGAACCCACTTCTACTCAGTTGACCTCCCCAGGCTGATAGAATCCGTTTACAGCCCTCGTGCCCCTTTTCAAATTTCGTGGCGGAGCTGGGAATCGAACCCGGGCTTCCAGGGGTGGCAGCTGCTCACGCTAACCAGTGCACCACAGAGGCGGCCCATGAATACTTTACCACAATAATCGTTTAGTGATATTATTTATTATAATATAGGGGGGATATCATGTTTCTCCCATTACCATATCATACTGGGATTACTAGCTGAAAGATAAGCTTGAAAGTTGTCCATTATGAAGTGTGGCATAGTTTTAAGAACCAAGGCAACAGACATCTACAATAAAGGCTGTATAGATTTCAAAAATAGCAGTAAAATGCTGTATTTATCATACTTGGTGTACGTTTGAACGAAATAAGTGATTTTTTGTGGTTACGTTTTCTTGGTGGTGGGCGCTCCATTTCCTTTATTTGTAAATGTGAATGAAAATTAAAAAGGGCTGGAAATGTACAGAGCATAAGCAACTGAATTAAGTGGGATACCATTTATCTCTTTTCGCCCTCACAACGCATTGTTCGGTTAATTCCTTGTTCTTTAAACGAAATCTGAAACAAAATTCGACAAATAATTACCGTGGCTATCCGTACTTTCGCTAAGTAAACAATAAAATGGATTTAATTACAAACAGAAATTACAAAAAGGAATGAATGAAAACCTACAACCTGTTTTCCAGTCATTGACCGGGTCAGGGATGTAATGAATGAAACATATATAGGCTATTATTACAATGGGGTCGCCACTCCCAAGGTGATTTATTAATGAGTGATAAATGCTATGAAATGATGATGGAGAGTGTTCCTGGAATGAAAGATGACATGGAAAACCGGAGTACCCGGAGAAAAACCTGTCCCGCCTCCGCTTTGTCCAGCGAAAATCTCACATGGAGCCACCGGGATTTGAACCACGGCATCCAGCGGTGAGAGGCCGACGCGCTACCGTCTGAGCTACGGAGGCTCTACAAAAAGGAATCTCGGCTATAATTCAGTAATACTTACGTAAAGTACGATATATCCTTGGTTTTATTACTCCGATTAGTACAACCATACGCTGAGCTTACGGCTGGCATTCTTGAAAGCGAGAATCTATGTTTTCACTTCTTAAAACTTCGGGAATTAAATTGGCATGCACGATCTCCCTGTCACCTCAACATATGCTCTCGCGCCAATTCGCTTTGTTTTGACAACCGTTAACATGGCTGCCCCTTATCAACTTGCTTCAAGCAGGGAGCGCTGATGTCAGGTATACAGCCCCTCTATGTTATTCCAGCTCGTTGGTTCTTCCGTTGCTTACGCTATAATAGAAGGCCTGGACAAGCCGACACATTACTGGGCGATCACCGCCGTCTCGATCCTCCTATACTGCCTGCTCTATGCGAGGTTTTTTGCGACTACGCCGCGGCAAATTTTCTCCGCTTGATGGCAGACAAAGACGCACAATGTTCTTAACTAACTGTTATGATGACAGTCTACAGAACCCGATGCAATACAGTCATACGTTCATAAAAGCTCGTAAATTGCATTAGTAATAGGGTCTATTACCTGTATGAAGCAGTAGTTTAGCAGTAGTAGAACCTTCACCTCACAATTTAAAAATTTTCCTGGAGGAAGGCTTGGAGTGATATACCGGACGGCTAACTTTTTGAGTTCTTCCCAACGCAATATCAGTTAATAGAGGTCTTACAAACTTCAATAACATAATTTCACTAACAGTTTTTTGATGTTCTTTGACGTCACACTTTAAGACAGCACATTCTGAAAGGGAAGAAGTAGCAAGTCCTCGTATTACACTCGTAAGTTTGGAGGACTTCCGACAGTAGGGCACAGCAGCTTCAACAAATTCCTGCAGGTGCTTAATTAGGGAAACAAAACAAGGTTTTGGGTATCGAAGCCCTCCTCTGTTCTGACCCATAATCAGTTCCATTAGTGGTGTCGAAGCTCTAGGCAGTGAGATGTTGCTGACGCAAATGTCACACTCCATCTTCTCTTCAACAACACGAACCAAGTACCCGCAAACTAGAGCTTGAGAAACTGTTTCTAGATTGATTGGAACATTATCGTTTGGATATTTGAGGTTGTTCAAAAGAATCAAGACGTGATCTGGGAGAATAATTTCGTCACTTTCCCTCTCAGTGGAGTAGGTATTCACACTTTCAGTTGGTAAGATTTCGCTGCAAAATTCATGAACGTCACTTACATTGGCAACTTTGGAATGAAGCATGAGTCCAGACTTCACAATCCGTTTGCTAGCACATGCTGCTGTTCTTGCATCGGTAATGTCATTGCTTCCTCTCCCCATTCTTACACAGCTGAAAAGAGCTTCGACGGGATCTCCAGAAAATCTTCTCGTGAGGACGTAGAAAAATCCATTCTGAAGAAGGTGAACTGTACAGTCAACAGTAGAGGTTACAGTAAAAAGGAGTGCTTCAGCTGTCTCCTTAGTAAATCCTTTCATCTTAGCCCGTTTCGATTCAGTCTGAAGGGTTTTGATGTAATTAACGAAATCTTGCTGTAACCACGCTAGCCGTTCATCGGCTGCAGAATAAAACTCCATACAATCTGGATTGTTTTGCCTCAAGCCTTGGGTCCTGTCACTTACATCATGTAAAGTGAAGAATTTATACATTATCTTCATGAAATTAATAGTTGGACCCGCTTTCGAAAAATCGACATTTGTAACGAAACGAGTATGGTTATTCTTCATGAATTCAATTGTGGCCGTCACGGCAGGAGAAAAAACTTGTACGGCGCATAAAACATTCATTTTCTCGAACGTGCTTGGTTCGATGTGTTTCCTTGTTAAGTAGCGCACAGGCTTCACTGTTAAGTTTCTTTGCATCTTATATATTTCATTCAGATACACCACTGAGATTATTCCATCTCCGTCAGTCATCTCTCTATCTAAAAACTGCGACCTGATATTCTTAATCAAATGACGATAATCGAAACTCAGAAAAAGTTGTCGTTCGTTATCAAAAGGATGCGTCACGCTACTTTTCAGATCACCATTTCCAAAATGTCTAAACATGGAGACGTTTGTTTTGTGATTGTCCGTCACAATTCTAATCACAAGGAATCCACTATCCTCTACGGCTTTAATCACCTTCTTAAATAAAGTGTACAGTTCGGACCCTTGTAAATTTCTAACTAGAAAGTAGGCAGCGGGGATAATGAACTTTTTTGAGAGACCGTTCACGACAAAACAGAGCAACTTATTGGCTAATGTGGGACATTTACCTATGCACTGATCATATACCCCCTCTGCATTTACCACTCCATAGAATTTATCACTAGTTCTGTCATACTGTAGTCTTTCTCTCAGAGCCATTTCATCAGCCACAATAGAGACAAGCTTCTCCATTGGTTGTAGGTTTTCAGCTTCGGTTCTAAGCCTAGTCTTTATTAAAGGAGGTATACCGACATCGCATTCCACGTTTCCTATGTACCTATCTAACGTGCTGCGCGAAGGGGCTGACAATAATTTTGAAAGCCTTGGATGCTCGTACCCTTTAGGAGACACTGATCTCCATGCCACGCAATACCGAATACTCAGCTCCGACCATTCTGGTTTACTCTTCCCAAAATTATTTATCTGATCAATCAAATAAACGGCCTTTTGATTTCTTTCATTAGCGGCTTTTTAAATAGCAGCGATTTTGTCAAGTTCAGGATTTTCATTTAGTCTCTCGTGCAAAGTTTTCAGTTCATTTCTCATTTTTGCCATCTTCCTTTGAAGTCTAAATATTTGACACCGAAGCTTATTAATTGGTCCACTACGATTAGTTGAACTGTTTTCATTGAGGATATCCACTTGAATTCCAATTTCCCTTCGATTTCGAAGTTCATCGACTTGACCCTGATAGCACTGACTAGTCGCCTGGTGTTCATCAATGCTGCCACCTGGGGAAAGAAGTAGAAGGCTTAATTGTATTTTTTTTATTTCAAAGTAAGAGACTCATGACTATTTGAAGCTATTTCTAAAACTGTATAATGCGAAAAATGCTTACCAATGCCATCATCATGGACGATCGCATCGTTGCTTGTTGCACAGGTTGCACGTTCTTTACGAGGCTTCACCTGCTGGGATTGTAGATAACTCGGATATTGAGGGTAAATACTTGGTACGGCGCCTGGCTTTAAAATCTTCAATTTTGCGTTTTCCTTATAGTCCGTGTTACGAAAATGAAGGCTGCACACACGAGAGTAATCTGAGGGCAACCACCTACTTCCCTTCTTGGGACCATGCCTACATGTAGCAGACAACCAATTTTCTCTTAGTTCTTTTCCAGACGGTATTTCGTGGAATCTTATCTCTTTTGGCTGCGAACCACCTTGCCGAGATTTACAAAATGGCACACAACAATTGACCATTTCTGAAAATATCCTTCAGCATAACACGATTAATTAATAAAGGCTCTGTTCTGCACAAACATGTGGGTTAACTTGAACAAACGGAATAGAACAAGTACCTTTAAGACATCTATACGCATAGCACGATTGATTCATTTCACAGTCCTACACAACGTTATCACATGCAATAACAGAAGACAACAGGTATGTTTACTATTTGTACGAAATAGCTCAGCTTTTCACACCCAAGCACCAATAACACTGTGCAGCACTTGTATTTACCGCGGAGAGATTGTGCGTCTACTGCTGCACTCTTACGGCGATTTGAAGAAATATTGGTAGTCGCGCCATCCTGTGTTAAACTAGTGGCATAGAGCAGGCAGTATAGGAGGATCGAGACGGTGGTGCTGGGCGATCAAGGTAGTTCAAGCAATTGCCGCTTGGATCGCGTTTATGTTCTGTTGTTCTCATGTTCTGTCTATATCCTTATATTGAAGATTCATACAATAACGCGAAATAATACATTTTATTATCATTATGCCCGGTGTAAATCAGATATAAATAGGCCTATATAAAACAACTTAGAAAACACTACACTTCATATATTTCTTTCATTTTGCACTTCATTATCACACAAGAATAAAGAATAGAGAAATAGGCCTAAATAGAAGTACTCACAAGATTTTTCCCTATTTCTATAATTTCAACACTTTTCTGCTCGGAGGCTTGCTCTTGAATTTGTTTAATAAATCACATTTAGTCTCTTTCTTTGCATTAGTATCAAGAACAGGCCTGAAAAATTTTGTAAGTATAACGTATGCGATGTGTGCTTGATCACAGTCGCAGCACTGAAACGTCTCTTTAAACTTTGGAGCTGTGAGGAATTTCAGCTTTCGGACAAGGTTACATTTTCCGAGATATCCTAACGCTCGCGTTGTAAATATTAATACATTTTTCAGAAGAAGACGAATTTGCGTCGGCATTTTGTCGGGTAGCAGAATTCCCCTCACTGTACTTACACTGTAATCCTGTTCGACAAAGTGCAAGCTACATATTCTGGAGTTATCATTAGGAGCCCAAAGAGATCCTTTTCTGCTGCCCTGTCGAGAAATACAAGCCTCCAATTGTCCCCTAAACTCGGATCTTTAGGACAAAGATGAAATTGTATATGTGTGTGTATATCTTCGCTGTGTCAGATGTGCAGTTAGGCACGCAACAATAAACCACCTTAACCCACAGAATGGAAAGAGAAACTTGACGGCAATTGGACCCAGGGACTCTGAAATTTGGATCGTGGGTTGGCGACCACGGGGCCTTTAGTTGAGTCCTGGCATTTCTTCTACTTACTTGTGCCAGGCTCCTCACTTTCATCTATCCTATCCGACCTTCCTTGGTCAACTCTGGTTCTTTGCCGACCCCGCCGCTATTAGGTTTCCGAGGGCTAGAGAGTCTTTCATTTTCACGCCCTTTGTGGCCGTTGTCTTCCTCTGGCCGATACTTTCATTTTTTGAAGTGGCTGGTCCCTTCCAGTTTCTCTCTCTGATTAGTGTTATATAGAGGATGGTTGCCTAGTTGTACTTCCTCTTAAAACAATAATCACCACCAGCACCTTCACGGTAATTTGGAAGCACATAACTAAACGAATGTTAAGTGCATCTCAGCAACCATCCATATATTGCAAATCGTGAGACCAAATAAATTAAAAAACGACAAAACTCTTCATATTTCATGTTAGATAAGTTCTTTCCTCATAAAACGAAGTTTAATATGTTATTTCTTCTCATAAAACATGTTGCAGTAACACACGTAATCATAGAATTCGCGCCAAACAACAGAACATAAACGCGAACCTAGCGGTGAAAAAGAGAAAAACTATTACCCCGCTCTTAATGCAAGAAATTGGCTCTCTGTCCAGGCCTTCTAGTATCTAGGAGGCTTTGGTTCTTCACCAGCACCAAACAAGAGGCGTTTCAAGTTTCATAACTGGTACGTATATACACGGCCGACTGGTAGTGTTGTTGTTGTTGTTGTTGTTGTTGTTGTTGTTGTTGTTGTTGTTGTTGTTGTTGGAGAAGTTATGGGCTCTATTATTTCACCCAGTCACAACGCTTATTATCGTGATATCAAATACAGTGGAGACAATACGCGACACTTACAGATTTAGCCTTGCTAAAATGGGAGACAATTCGATGGTGGCGCTCCTTGTGACTTGACCTGAAAAAATCGCGCAAAATTCAAATATCAATGGAAATGCATATGCGGAAATGGATAAATAAATTACGTCTAGAAAGAAAGTGTTATTGAGATATTAACATCGAAGTTGCTAAAGCAATTCTGGATAAATGAATGAAGAATTATTTAAAAGGTTATTATTCAAAGACTGAAATTAGACATATAAACAAGGTGTGAAATGAACTGCTATGAAATGGCTTGATCTTTCATTTATGCCTTCCCTTTTTTAGCTTTAGCATTCCTGCCTGAACTCTTACGGTTCGATTTGTCTTTTTTTTCATTAAAAAACATTGTATCATCACATTAAGACACTTGTCAATAAAAATATCGGCACATTCCTTACACATATGATGCAATGAATTAACATTTAATAGCTGGACAATTTTCCTCTTAACATGAAGCCTATTAACAGAAAGAAAATCTACAACATCCCGGCTTTAATCTGAGAAGAGGGATGAAAGAAGGAAAAGTATGAAAATGTTGTCGATAGTGATGCTTTGAGGAATATTTACGTACAATTAGAGTAAAAATATAACATACCCTTGGCTGTATTGTCCCCGTCAAATCTGGTGATATTTAGTACATTTCCAACAAGCGGATATTAAAATTTTATTTTCTGCCTGGAGCTGTAACTTGTCATTTGGGAAGTAGTGTGGCGAGCTGAAAACAAGTTCTTTTCGTCATTCAGAGGGGCGACGTATTGATCGAGCTTCGACCAAGGCCAAAGCAAATCACGTGACGTGTCCATACTGCCTGACACGCGCGGACGACAGACAGCTTGGTTCCAGAATAGTCTGAGCCAATTAAAGGAGACCTGATGACCAATTACAGTTCTGGTTGGAATACACGCCTCCCAAGCCGAGAATAAAAAAAGCCTCGTTACGAGCAAATCACTCTCTGATATTCTGATATTCTAAATGCACTCTCTGACTGTTGTACTCTGTTCTACTCTGCTTTGAATGTTCTACGCTGCAGTCTGAAGATTCTATACTTGCTACGACCACGTGGAGGAGTAATTTTCAGCGCAAGCAGACGCCCGTTCTGCCAACAATTCAGTGAACTAATTAGCTAACTCCTACGGAGTAAAAATCTTCTTAAAATCCAAGTTAAGTGGCTATCTAGAAGAATTATAAAAATTCTGCGTGTGTTTGTGCACATATTTATTCTTGCCATCTCAGTTACAGCTTACGTCCGGAACTTAATAGAAGTCGTCTTGAAAGCTGCAGTACACCAACAGGGATAATTCTACAATCATCTGCAACTGAACGTCATCGAGGGATATCGACGACCAAGTCTCTATGGATTTCTAAAATGTGAGGCGTCTCTGGTCATGGGAAGGAAACTGACCGGGAAAATGCCGGAATGATTGACTGCTGCCTGGGATCGAACTTCATTTAAAACTTGAGTACCACTTAATTCAATTACTGTCTCATCTTTTTGTAAACTAGTGGTCTTTCTTCTTTAAATCGTAGAGCTATTAGTTTTGTTGCAGTTAGAAGCATTCCATTTTTCCAATTCTTAAGGTGTCGTGGTAGACGAGTCACATATGTGAATGAAATTTTGAACCTGTTAGAGTAGACATGTAGTTTGTCTTTGGATGATTTCCCGTGCTTTTGAGCTAAATATTTAAAAATCACTGACCACGCGATAAATCTACTTTTGTGTAATATTGAATTTTATCGGACTTTAATTTACGAGTACATTTTGTGAGATAGGGTCGAACCTAGAGTCTTTTCAAGATCACTTGCATTTCTTAGGATCGAGTCATCTGATTTTATGATATTTCACGAGGATCAGTAGATGTAATAATCACGTGACTAATAATAAAAATGACTAAAGATCGGGTAAAAGAGAATTAAATGCTCGTGAGCCATTACGTTACAGTAGATTCCTTATATGTGAGATTAAATGTGCTCTGTTTATAGTCCGACTCGTTGGCTGAACGGTCAGCGTACTGGCCTTCGGTTCAGAGGGTCCCGGGTTCGATTCCCGGCCGGGTCGGGGATTTTAACCTTAATTGGTTAATTCCAATGGCACGGGGGCTGGGTGTATGTGTTGTCTTCATCATCATTTCATCCTCATCACGACGCGCAGGTCACCTACGGGTGTCGAATAGAAAGACCTGCACCTGGCGAGCCGAACCCGTCCTGGGATATCCCGGCACTAAAAGCCATACGACATTTCATTTTGCTCTGTTTATGAAGTGTCTGGAAAATGACCCATCCTGCGGGATATTTGTTATGTAATTGAGTTATTGGATGAGTTATTTATGATGATTGACTTGTTCTTGTGTTATTGGGAGCGCAAGATAAATTAAAATTATTGGAGCACGTGTTGCATGTGTATTTCACGGATAGGGAATAATAATAATAATGCGATTGAGGCTCATGGACGCGATAGTTTCAACTGGTAACCCATGTACTGGTAGTGATTACGGATTTTATTGGAATCTTCAATTATTATGTCAAAAGTTAGATGATTCCCATCTGTATGAGAAGCATATTCTTACCCAAGTGATATCCCTAACTTCGATCACTAGTCACTATTAATAATAAAAATAATTTCTGTACACAAAGTATCTCCTACTGGATATGACGTGCCCTGACCATTCTAAAAATCAAAAGTAAACTTGCAGGAATAGGATTCGATATAAATATTGTATATTGTATATAAAATACGTGTTTCCCAGTATGAATGAGAGAGTGTGTGTGTGTAAATATGTGTATTCTTCTTGTTTCATGTTTTGTTCTATTTAACTTAATCTGGTCATGTGCTAGTGACGCAGATTACATTCATCGCTGTGTGCTACCTTAAGATATAATTTTCGTACCCTTAAGGGAAAATTTGATAAGTTTAAGTCGAGGAAGACTAGGAAAGGATTTATTTTTGTTGATGAACGTGATTTAAAAGGAAAGATCGTCTCGTTATCTTCACAAAGGCAATCGATTTGTAAAAGAAAATATTAACTAGCTCACACGTGGATATCAAGGTTTTTCTAACACATTTATATTTGAATTTGGAAACATTTTAAAATTAATTTGAAACATAAAATGCCATGCAAGGATCAGAAGTAGACGTTCACTAGCTGCATAATTACTTTGAATACTGGTGATAATAAGTCACAATAATTAATGGGAAAATAATTATTTGGAGTGTTAATGACAATTGCTAAGTGAATGATGCTGTGAGGAATTAATTAGAAACACGATCGTATGATAGTGAAGAATGTGTTAATTAAATAAGAAGAGAGATTGATAATAATAATAAAACAATAATTAATTAATTTTGAATTTTTGAAAATAATTTCGACTTTCTGTTAGAGCTTATACTAGTGTTATGGACCAGTGTTAAATGTCTTAAATGATAAAACTTAAGTAGAATTCAGCTTAAACCACGTGTGGAAGCTACTTTAAAGTCATGAAGCCTTTAACTACTTTATTGTAAAAATACTATTCTCCGGACCACCTTTTGAGCAGACTAAAGCGGAAGTGAGTGTATAGACCAGGGGATGGCATGGGCGACAGGGGCAGCGGTAGGTGAGGGGGCAAGGGGGGTGCGCTACTCAAGGCGAGTTCTGGCAATCGTGCAGTCAATGCGGAGCTGCCATACTTACTCACTCAGTAAGAACACGTGGGTGCAGTTTGTCACAGTCTATTTAAAAATTTTATCAGTGTGCTTCGCTTTTACAAAAACAGTGTATGTGCGTGTTGTGTGCTAATTCATAATTCTTGTAGTCTTTTGTACGTTTGTAGGTTTCTTCTTACTTGTTATTGGATATTATTGTGCAATGGATCCTAACAAAAATTCACCAGACTGTTATCAGTTGAAGAAACGCAAGATTTTTACTTCCGGCGAGAGAAATATGATTCTGTCTGTTTATAAGCATTTCAGAGCGAATAGTATTGACGGCGGGATTAGTTTACCTCGTGTGCTGACCCCGGTTCTGATTCCGACTTGGGTGTGCAGCCACTCGATAGTGACACAGATTAATTACTGCGGCACAAGCTAAGCTGACGCTGAAACCTCCTGAATAATAATAATACTAATAATAATAATAATAATAATAATAATATGTAATAACATTTTTATAAAAATATATTTGTAATAACTAATTTATTGAAATTGTACTGGACAAAGCGGAGGTGGGACAGGTTTTCGCCTGGATCCTCAACTTCATATGTCAGTTCCAAGTTAATTCCAGTACGAGTAGGCCCATATATAATCCTCACTTTTCTCCCTTTTTCATAAATCGCCCGTGAGTAGCAGCTCATTTCAATAAGAAATCAGGTCATATATTTAGATAATAATAGTCATTAATAAATAATAAAATATTATATATATATATACTGTATATTAATATTATTAATAATAATAATAATAATAATAATAATAATAATAATAATAATAATAATAATAATAATAATAATATTGTTATAGTCTGCCTCTGTGGTGTAGTGGTTAGCGTGATTAGCTGCCACCCCCGGAGGTCCGGGTTCGATTCCCGGCTCTGTCACGAAATTTGAAAAATGGTACGAGGGCTGGAACGGGGTCCACTCAACCTCGGAAGGTCAACTGAGTAGAGTTGGGTTCGATTCCCACCTCAGCCATCCTCGAAGTGGTTTTCCGTGGTTTCCCACTTCTCCTCCAGGCAAATGCCTGGATAGTACCTCACTTCAGGCCACGGCAGCTTCCTTCCCTCTTCCTTGTCTGTCCCATCCAATCTTCCCATCCCTCCACAAGGCCCCTGTTCAGCATAGCAGGAGAGGCCGCCTGGGCGAGGTACTGGTCATTCTCCCCTGTTGTATCCCCGACTCAAAGTCTTAAACTCCAGAACACTTCCCTTGAGGCGGTAGAGGTGAGATCCCTCGCTGAGTCCAAGCGAAAAGCGAACCCTGGAGGGTAAACAGATTAAGAAGAAGAATAATATTTTTATAAAAATATATTTGTAATAACTAATTTATTGAAATTGTACTGTGAAATTGTAGTTAGTATATTAAAAGCCTCTGTGGCTCAGGTGGCAGCGCGTCGGCCTCTCAATGCTGGGTTCCGTGGTTCAAATCCCGGTCACTCCATGTGAGATTTGTGCTGGACAAAACGGAGGCGGGACAGGTTTTTCTCCAGGTACTCCGGTTTTCCCTGTCATCTTTCATTCCAGCTTCACTCTCCAGTATCATTTAATTGCATCTGTCATTCATTAATCATTGCCCCAGAGGAGTGAAACCGGCTTCGGCAGCCGGCTCAATTCCTGTCCTCGCTGCAAGATGGGGGTTTATTTACTCCATCCCTGACCCGGTCATTGACTGGAAAGCAGATTGTAGGTTTTCACATTAAAATGTAATTCAGTAAATTAATTGTTTAAAGATGTAAGCCGTTAAAAAACTGTATGGGATTCTAACACGCATACGTTAATGTATAAATTATTTTTAATTCATTCGATGTTCAATCCGTGAGCTGTGCTGTATTATAGTGGTGGAGTACAACTTTGAATCGCGCGCCGGCTCATTTGGCAACCACGGCGAGTGTGACGAGACAATGACGTCGCTTCCGCTTTAGTCTGCTCAAAATGTGGTCCGGAGAATAGCAAAAAGTTATCAAGTTATTTTGTGAACATCTTTATTGAGTTTCTGAATTTCTTTCAGCCGATTATATTTTGATTTTTAAAGCGGTAGGCCTAATTTTTCTTTGATTTTCGATACAGACCAGTAAGGCTGTCCATTAAGAAATACGTGCTTCTCAGAGAAGAAGGAAGAAATAGATGTTATGAAAGTTCCAATGTTTAAAAAAATAATATCAGCCAGAATATTTTTATTTGTGATTTGCTTATGTTAATAAATGTCAGTAAGTTGTTTTTAAAATTTATTTTGAGCTTGGTCATCAACCCTTTTCCCTTAAATGCCTCTAGAAAACAATAGCCAATGAACGAACGGTCCCCCTTGGGATCTCTCGCTCACTGGCTGGCTTAGCTAGGCAATAATGGGGGCAGTATAGTGGAGGATTTTCAAAGTCGCTGGCCTGGAAATGATCTGAACAGATCTTATAATTCTTATATAAGCGTAACGTCCCTTCTTTCTTGTACACCTTATCCAAATCACTTATGTGACATTTCAAAACACACAGATCACAACTACAACAACACATCGGTATTGAAGGTTAACTGCTGCACTATACAATAAAATATGCGTATTTCATTTTAAGCCAGTTAAAATATGGGTCGAACAGGTCAAAAGATTATGAAATACTATAAAGGTCCTGTCACTGGAAGAATATATATGCAAACACAATATTACTTACATTTTCTTGTCACGAGGGAACCTGAAGAACGACCTCGCATTCTTCTCTACTTCATAGTTACTGCAGCCAAACACAACACATACCTTTCCCCTCATGTTGAGAGGAGATATCAAGGAATGACACACGCTACTATTTAATTATGTCAACTCACTGAAAACGCATAAATAACAACAAAAACTTCACACAAAAATACACGTGCTCTTATGACAGGTCTACTCGCTAGAGAGAGCTCCAATTGCTGTCCCTCGATATCTCGCACAGTGTCGCGTATTGTCTCTACTGCATTTGGTGATATTACACTGATATGCGAAATCACACGCAATTATTCTCACTACGAAGGTCACAAAAACAGAGTTGAACACCATGTCTACGTACACATCTTAAGCAACGAGAAACAATAACAACGGAAGTGCGCAGAAACAAAAAAAAACAGTGGAAGCAGGAGCATGTAACCGTGCGAAAATGAAAAAGACAGTAATTTACAAATGAATATGAGAATCATCCAAATATTGATTGATAGCATGTATTATAGCAGGAGACATATCGGTAAGTAAACAGGAGACGTTGGTGGGGAGAGATTTCTGGAAATTGACAAGACGAGAAATAAAAGCCGGACGAGAAGAATCATACACAGAGCATTGGAAAAATAAATGATTTACATCAGCAATGGGAATACCACATAGACAGGAGGAATGGGGGGAGAGGTTAAATCGATGTTTATACAGAGGTGTAAGGGCATGATTAAAGCGTGGCGATTAATGTTTGTAATGTGACGGCGAGAATAGTTACCTTTCAGATACCAAGGGCTGGGAGGAATACAAGGCTGGATATTGTAATAAAAGTGACCTTTTGTAAGAAGCAGAACGAGTCCAAATTCTTGCCACTGACGATAAGCAGAATTTTTAAGAACAGAGTAAAAATCGGGTAAAGGAACGGCAAGTTGAAGTAGGCATTTTCCATCACGAGCAGCTCGCTTAGCGAATAAATCCGCTTGTTCATTCCCATAGATCCCCATATGACTAGGAACCCAGACGAAGGTGAGAACAACCCCAGATTGATGCAGGGTATAAACGATACTTTTAACATGATACAAATACCAGTTAAAAGGAAGATGAGAGGACATTAGCGATTGGACGGCACTGAGAGAATCCGTATAAATAGCTGCTTTAGGTATAGAATGATGCTTAATGTACATGAGAGCTTGACGAATAGCAAAAAGTTCCGCAGTGTAAATAGAAAAGTCACTGGGTAAACGATAGAGTTCAGCAACATTGGTAATGAGAATAAAGAACGCTGCTCCAACGGCGGAAGGGATTTTGAGCCGTCTGTATATATATTGACGCCGGAATCACTTAGAGCAACGCGTAATATTTTAAAAGGACGGCCAGTCAACGAGGAATCAGGGATAGAGGAGGAAAAACAAGATATAGGGGAGATAATGATAGAAGGGACAAAAAATAAACAGTCAAAATGTACTGAATGAAATGGAGGGGAAGGAGTGCGTAAGATAACATTTTAACTTACATGAGAGAAGAAATTGATATGCATACAACAAAGCAAGCATCTTACGACGGCGGGCATGTGAAAGAAAGGACTATTCATCTAATAACTGAAATTTAGGAAGCAATGGGTGTTGAGCCACGGCAAATCGTTTAAATAAATATTTAGATGTTATCATTTTACGGCGAATTGAAAGAGGGAGCTCACCGGTCTCAACAAGGAGAGCATTAGTAGGGGTAGACAACAATGCTCCAACACAAGTTCTCAGGGCTTTAAATTGTATAGTATTTAAGTGGTAAAAATGAAATGTCGTATGGCTTTTTGTGCCGGGATATCCCAGGACGGGTTCGGCTCGCCAGGTGCAGGTCTTTCTATTTGACTCCCGTAGGCGACCTGCGCGTCGTGATGAGGATGAAATGATGATGAAGACAACACATACACCCAGCCCCCGTGCCATTTGAATTAACTAATTAAGGTTAAAATCCCCGACCCGGCCGGGAATCGAACCCGGGACCCTCTGAACCGAAGGCCAGTACGCTGACCGTTCAGCCAACGAGTCGGACATTTAAGTGGTTAAGAGAATAATCAGACGCGGTATCTATAACATGCGCACAGTAGTCGAGTCTAGAGCGAGTAGTAGCGGAATCTAACAACTGAGCTGTGCCAGGATCGGCACCCCATGATCGTCTAGTAACAGCTTGGAGAATTTTAATATGCGTATCAGAGGAATTACGTAACCGATTACTATGATGTTTCCAAGATAACGAGTGATCTAGCATGACACCAAGGTATTTATGGGAGGAACAAAAAGGAATGACATGAGAATCGAAAACTAGTGGCTCAGAATTAAACCTACGCTTAGAGGTAAAAAACATAGCACAGCATTTGGAGGTGGAAAATTGAAGACCATGGAAAGTAAGCCACGTAATGACTTGCTCCATTAGCTGATATATATGGTGACGGCACACATCGACATTACTGTGAGAATAATAAATAACTATATAATCTGTGTAAAAGAGAATGCGAGCTGTTTGTGTAACCAATTGCTCAAGATTACTCGTATACAGGGCGAACAGAAAACCACTTACAACGTCTCTCTGAGGAACACCGACAGATGACAGACGAAAAGGAAGAGAAGAATAAGCGGATTGAAGTGAAAGTTTCCGACAGATAAACAAATTACGCAAGATATGGAGAAAATGAGCAGGAAAACCTTTCTGCGTGAGATTAGCCCAGAGAAGATGAAGGGGTACGGAATCAAAGGCTCCTCTTATGTCCAGAAAAATAGCAATAGTACTGTCCTTACGAATTTGCGCTAATAATATATCTATAATTAAAATGTTAATAGCATCTTGAGCACAACGACCTTTAAAGTAGGCGAATTGATATTTGGGAACTAAATTGTAATATTCAAGAGACCTCAGGAGTCTATGAAAGAGAATCTTTTAAAAAAGTCTTTCGGATACACAAATCAAGGACAATCCCTCGAAAGCTGTTAGCGTCAGTGTGAAGTTGACGATGTTTAAGGATAGGCACCAAAAAAATCATTCCAAGAGGTAGGAACAGAAGTAGTGAGAAGTATATTATTATAGAGAGCTAATAAAGCTTGTTTAGCACGTAGGGGGAGGATGCAGAGCATATCGTATGATATATAATCAGGACCTGGGGACGAACTCTTTGCGTTACACAAGGTGGCCTCAAGTTCAGGAAGGTGTATAGGTTGGAGTAAAACAGAAAAGCGGAAAGAGCAAGGAAACAGGGGAATATTAAGATCGGGAACGACATAATCAGGAGTGAGTGAATTGAGGAAGGTAGATAGGATCTGTGGAGGGATGACAGAGGGTGGAATGTGTTGAGAAGCTCGGGTGAGTGAGCGAATGGCACTCCATAATTGAGAAGACGAAGTATGAGCGTTTAAGGAGGAAATAAAGGATCGCCATGCAGCACGGCGTTTAGAAAGAAAAACTCGTCTAGCATAAGCAGTATGTTAAGACGGAAATAATGATGGGGGTTAATGTTTTCCTATATATCCGAAATACGAGAACGAGATGATGGCACTCAGAATCCCACCACCGTAAAAAAGAAGAGAGAGACGAGAAGAATGGGGAGAAACAAGTTTATAGGGATGGCAAAGATCGAGATTATCTTGTATAATTTGAAAGAGAGTAGAAAAGGGCAAAATATTATCCGAAAGAAGCTCAAGACGATGAGTAACATAAGAGATGAAAGATACTCGATTAAAGTGACGGAGGGAGCATACATTACTGATACATGTAGGAGTGGAAGAAGGACTAGGAAACCTAACAAGACCATACGTAAGAATAATAGGGAAATGGTCGCTAGAATGTGTACCAGAAAGGCGATGCCAAGTTACAACCGAAGCCATTGCAGTACGACATAATGACAAATCGACAGCACTTGGAGGAGATCCGGGAGGAGTGAGGCGCGTGGGAGAACCATCGTTTAAAGTGTCAAAGTCGTGCGATTGAGAAGCAGTGAGGAAATAAGAACCCAGGGAAGTATCACTACTGCTTCTCCACACAGAATGATGAATATTGAAGTCACCTAAGAGGAAAAGCTCGTTATGAGAAGAAAATTGCTGTAAGAATCGACACCATTGAATATGTGAAATAGAAAGATCTGGAGGACAGTAAAGGTTAATAATGGAAAGTCGATTATATGAGATACCGATAACAAACGTATGTGGTATACAATATGAGATAAGAATACGTTGATAGGATAAACTATGGTGAATAAATAAAGCAACTTCACGGACACCAACACCATCACAACGCTCAACATTAAAGCCATGTAAATAAAACTCAGAGGATGGGGAAAACCAAGTCTCCTGTAATGCTATAATGAAAGGGGAAATTTCGGTTACCAAAAATTGTAACTCATATCGTTTAGAAGGAATACTCCTAGCATTCCACTGCAGGATTCTTAGCATCTAAAGAGAACATAGTGTGCACACAATCACGAAGCTTATAAAGTGTATGTGTAGTTGTAGAAGTAGTTGATGAATACAATTTTGGAGATGAGCCTTTTGGCGTAGCACAGGGGAACTAGATGATTGAGAAGGAGCTGAAGGGAATCACTGAGAATTACGGGACGTAGACGGAATAGGGGACGGGGAGGATGAAGATCAATAGGATGGAATGACCAAGGTATGTGAAGACACGGGAGTGGGTCTGATGATATTGAGATACCCAGACTTATCAAAACCAGGTGGTGGAATAGGACGGGACTCTTCATAACCACCTGAGTAAATTTACGTTTCCTGGGGGTTTCCACGGGTGAACGAGTAGAAGGAAGAGGTGGAAAATTATGGGTGTTATTGAACATGTCAAATTGGGTCGAGGGCATTCAATCAGATGCCTCGGAAAAGGATAGATTTTCTGTACACATGAGCTTTTTAAGAGCAGTTTGCTGTTGATGAGCAGGACAGTTTGACGAACCAGTATAATGTTCCTGATTACAGTGAACACATCGGCGAATATTTTCCTGACACTCAGATGTAAGATGATGTAACGCACAATGCCCACATCGGGGCGACTTAGCCTGACAGTTTTTGATCGTGTGTCCATATCGCTGACATTTAGAGCATATTATCGGAGAGAATATGAAAGGGTGAACTTCCAAATGCACTTGAAACAACGAGACGTATTGGGGAAGAGTCTGAGAGCGAAAAACAATCTTAACACCTCCAGTAGGAACGTAGGTCAATCCACTGGGCTCCACAACCTTACGGTTAAGCCGCTTGACCGATTTGACCCGAACATCATATTTGAGGTATTTATGTATGTCAGAATCAGAAGCGTTCTTTTCCACACCACGCATCAGTCCAACGCGGAAGATATTGGAGCTGGGAATGTACGCTTTCAAAGAGTGGGTTTCAAGCATTGAATGACGTAGAAAGGAATTAGTTTGGATCGCGGAACTAAGTTCCACCAAGAATCTATTTCGTCCTTTGGGAGTTATACCTTTCACAAAAATGTCATTATCGTAAAACAATCGCCCAAGCGCCATGGGATGCAGCCCACCAATGTTTTTCGACTTAGTTGATTCAACAAAGACAATAAATGGACCAAAATGAGCTTGTCGTTAAACCTCCAACTCCACAGGAGGTGGGGAGGTGGCTGAGCGGCATTAGACTGTTGAGGTAGTAAAGGCTGCTGTAATGAATTCATATTTGAATTGAGATTAATCAAATCAGTTTGTATAGACAAAGTTTCTTCATGACCAACATTGTCATTGGATGGGGGATCCGGTGCCTCATGTCCTCCACTATCGGTATCCATCGCCGAAACTTACACGGACAAACACTCGCCCAACTTTCACACACCACTTGTCACCGCAAGCAAACAACAGACTGCAACCAAAGAACGACACGCACTGTACGAGACACACGGGCGAACTGCCCGACTGGTAGTGATGTATCGCGTAATGCAAAGCGCTCGATGCATTCTGAGCAACCGATGCAGTACGTGCCTCATAATGCTACCTCGATGTCGTATAGTGACGTCAGGCGCATGTGGTCTTCGTCTCGAAGCAGTGCTGGGAAGCATATCGAGAGTTCTCGATCTTGATGCATTCTGAGGAACCGATGCAGTCCATGCCTCGTAAAGACCCATTCGCAATGCAAACGTAACGTAACGTTAACTTAGAAGTTAGCGGCCATGATATCTAATGGAACCATTCACAATGCGCCGACGTAAACTTAACTGCGAGTACGTAAAATCAAGGGATTGCAAATTCCAAACTCTTGTGGTTAATTTTACCAAGACCGACTCCAATCCTCAGACCTTAATGCTACTCTCGATCGTTCAAAGGTGGCGAATCGAGTAGTCGGAATTGTTGGAAATGTGGGTTTGTTGTTATCGTGTGTAGTCGGTGTCACTTTATGAATGTTGATGATAAATGTTAGTTTCTTTGTAGAATATAAGTATGCGAGTGTATTTATATGAGTAAGTTGATACTTAGGATCTGTAATTATACGCAGTAATGTGAGACTATGCTTGTTTTGATCGTGTTTATACCCATTAAAGAACACGAGTGCACTAGGTGGATCAGGTTTTAGTCTAACTACGGCAATGCCTCTCATACAACTATTCTTAAGTTTCCTACGGAATAGAACATTAAGAGAGAAATTGATTAGGAAGATACATCGTGATTATTTTGAAGTCCATGACAGAACTTTAGCGTGAATACATCATTTTGAGAATATGTCTGAGGTTAGGGAAGCCATTTATCTACTTCCAAACTATTCGTGTACCTCGAACAATATTAATTTAGAATATAATTGATATTATGTTCTTCCGTCAGTGTCTATGTGCTTCAAAGTGTCGAGTAATTTGCAGTAGATGCAAGTGTATTTTATAATAATCTGTGCTTTGCGTGCGGAAATGTTTGGTTGGATCTTAGGGTATAAAAAAACTTATAAGTGTGACAGAGGGAGCAATCTGTACACCGTTACCCAGAAGAAATAATGACTTAGAGGGATTAGCTGGGTTTGAAACGTAGGGATTAACACTACCAACACCTTCCGATACATGCTGTGGTTATCTGTTATCAAGCAGACTGCGCCGAACTGAAGCTCGTCCATGTGGTTAAATATCAATGTTTAGTCAATAGAGTTTTTGCAATGACGTTCTTTAATGGGTAAACACCTACTATATCTTTAGTGTCTGAACGTTTCATTACTAAGGTTGCTATCATTGATTGTGTGAAGTGCTGTTGTGCCATGTCAACATTATGTTAACATTACCAGGGCCGTCCGTTCATTGGATTAACATAATCATTTCGGGTGTACTTGGGCTGAGTAATTCAGACGGCTAAGACGCTGGCCTTTTGACCCCATTTTAGCAGATTCGATCCTGGCTCAGTCCGTTGGTATTTGACGGTGCTCAAATACGTCAGCCTCGTGTCGGTAGATTTACTGACATGCAAAATAACTACTACAGGACTTTCGGCACTTCGACGTCTCCGAAAACCGTAAAAAATGGTGTTACTGGGACGTAAAGCCAATAACATTATTATTTCGGGTGTACTTACTGTGTGCTGAATTTAAGTTGTCCACCGCTTCAAAACTAAGGCAACAAATTATGTTTCACAGTTCTCATGAGAGCGAATAAATTGAGAAATTTCGCACCTTAATTTATTTTGAAACATTCAAAATGATGTTAGAAATATAATTTTAACAGTTTCATCATGTATTTTCATCTATCCAGCGAAGTGAAATCTAGGAGAAAACGTCATTTGACTAATTGAAATTTCTAAATAATCAGCTTCTTGGTCTCTTTTCTAGTAGAATATATGTGATTCTAGTTGATTGGCGAAGCGTAAAAGTGATTTTCCCTATGATGTTACATTTATCATGTTACATTACAGGCGTTTGTATAATATGTACGTTATATTTTTGTGTTAACCAATACCAGAAATTCGGCTACTTAGACAGCCATGCTTTTTGATATTACGGTCTGAGGATTGGAGCAATCAGAGCAGACGTAAACATTGTATTTTGTGCGCGATATAATGACTTATTTCGACGAAACACTTGTATTCTCTTTCAAAACAATCTTTGTGCGTATGTATGAAAAAAGGAAAAAGAATTACAAAAACGCTGTACCGAAAAAATACGTGGAAATATATATGCTGTAGCAATGAAATTTGACGGCACATGGCGGGAGAAAAGCTCGCAGCGCTGACGACCGAACGAGAGGCAATCCCTGTCATGGATAAAACAGTGTCCCTTATCCAAAGTATGGTAATGCCAATATTCGACTACTGTGACGTAGTATACAGTAACCTGAACGCCTCACTTTCTATTAAGCTCCAAGAGGCACATAACGCATGCGTTCGATTTATTTCAGATATACCAAGGTTTAGCCATATTTCTCCCGCATTTGGTAGGCTTTCATGGCTACGCTTAAGAGAGCGACGTAATTTACACACTCTTTCCCTGTTACTTCGTATATTGAACCTTAACACACCTGAATACCTTGCCACACAATTCCATTACCTAGCATCACCTTCTAGTATTCCTACCAGTATTCCACCGCAGTACTAAGCATTCCCAATCACCGCTCAACTGGCCACAGTAGATCATTTATAGTCGCCGCCAGCCGAATTTGGAATTCCCTACCTGCTGAAATTAGGAGCGTGTCAAACCACCTCCGCTTTAAGAAACTCTGTCAAACCTGGTTAATAAGTAATAATAATTTCTTATAACATAGTAGGATTAGATCATAGCTAAGTATTAGATTAATTAAAACATTTAATTGATACCTTAAGATATTAAACTGTTGATAATTTTGTGTATATTTAACTCTATATTTAACAATAAATAAATAAATAAATAAATAAATAAATAAATAAATAAATAAATAAATAAATAAATAAATAAATAAATAAATAAATAAATAAATAAATAAATAAATAAATAAATAAATAAATAAATTTCTTAACACCATGACAGACTACTAGTTTCCTAAAACGATATTATCCAAACATCTTATCGGGGTGTGATAGCTAGGCGCATAGATGTCGGTAAAGGAGACCTTACCCTTGTTTTTATTAGGAAAGGGGAATCAAATCGTAAGATAGTGTCAAACAGTTCAGGTTTCATCTGCATGTACAAAACGAACTGATGAGGGTCATTTCTTACAGTAGATTACCGAAATCACCCTGAAATAACCTTCTTTGATTGAAGGGATGAAACCATTTTCTGCACCATTGTTAAGTCCGCCTTTTCATGTAAACTTAGATAGCTCCCAGGAGCAAAGCAAGAGATGTCTGAAGTAATATGAATTCCGTTACCACGTTGTTTAATTCCATCGAGATATAAAAATATAAAACTACGAGATAGCCTAAAACACGACTTCTGTGCTAAAAAAACATGGCAGTGTTTTGATTGGCTGCTGTGTACTCTTTACGCCCATGTTACGTTCCTCCGTTGTGAATACTACAACTTTTACGTTAATTTTACGGTTACGTTACGTCGTTTAGTTTACGGTTACGTTTGCATTGTGAATGGGGCCTAATCCTATCTCGAAGTTTGAATCGGGACATCATGCGCATGCGGTGTGTTATCCCTCGACTATACTTTGCCTGCTGATCAACTAGCGACGTTACGCCGACTTATTTTTAATCTAATCTCAGTCAACTTACGTACTTCCTGCATTTAGTTTGGGCACTGTCCGCTTCCATGGCTAAACGGTAAGTGCGCTGACCTTTGCTCCAAGGGACCTCCGGGTTCGATTCTCGGCAAGGTGGGATATTTAAATCTTCATTGATTAGTTCCTGTGGTTCGGCGATTGGGTATGTGAAATAAATAGTAATGAAGAGTATGAGATATTTGTAAGATTTAATTGTAACTATTTATTTTACGACGCGTCGAATAGTGTAATAATTTGAACAGAATGGAAAATATAGTGGCACAAAGATACTGGTATATGTGTGCATGTATCTGAAAAGGTACTCGTTCTCATTTTAATTCATGTGGTAACAAACGGAATCCGCCTCTGTGGTGTAGTGGTTAGTGTGATTAGCTGCCACCCGGGTTCGATTCGCGGCTCTGCCACGTGATTTGAAAAGTGGTACGAGGGCTGGAACGGGGTCCACTCAGCCTCGGGAGGTCAACTGAGTAGAGGTGGGTTCGATTCCCCCCTCAGCCATCCTAGAAATGGTTTTCCGTGGTTTCCCCACTTCTCCTCCAGGCAAATGCTGGGATAGTACCCAACTTAAATCCACGGCCGCTTCCTTCCCTCTTCCTTCCCTCTTCCTCGTCTATCCCTTCCAAACTTCCCATCCCCCGCCAAGGCCCCTGTTCAGCATAGCAGTTGAGACCGCCTGAGCGAGGTACTGGTCATCCTCCCTACTTGTATCCCCGACCCAATGTCTCACACTCCAGGATACTGCACTTGAGGCAGTAGAGGTGGGATCCCTCGCTGAGTCCGAGGGAAGAACTGACCCTGGAGGTAAGCAAATTAAGGAAGGAAGGAAGGAAGGAATGAAGGAAGGAAGGAAGGAAGGAAGGAAGGAAGGAAGGAAGGAAGGAAGGAACAAATAGATCATTTCCATGAAAAGGATCATTCAAGACCAACTACAATATTATCAGACCTGAAGGCGTGTATACAGAATGAAGCCGAACTCCACCGACAAATTTTCGGAAATTGCTCAGGGATACCTTCTTTGTATATTGGTACAAGGGACACGTGGTATCGGGTGGCTCGTTACAGAATAGAATCGGAAATGAAATTATGATTTATTCGGTTATGTTGCCCCAAACAACCTTCTTTCCATGAAAATATATTCACAACAGAGAAAAAGCCTGCAATATTCAATAACCAAAACGTACAACACGAAACAGGTTAATGCGATAACCCTCAGTCGAAACACGCACTCTTCAACACGTATTGAGCACATCGTGTTCAATATGTTCTGTCAGTGTACTGTACAGTACAGGCTGTTTTAAAGGTAACAATTCCATGTTTTTGGCTTCCAGCAGCGTGTTCAATATGTTCTGTCAGTGTACTGTACAGTAAAGGCTGTTTTAAAAGTAACAATTCCATGTCGTTGGCTTCCAGCAGGTAATAACTCCTGCGGGACAAAATTCCCACACCCCGGCGTCTGTCAAGGACTAGCATTTAGGACGGATGTAAAACAACTGGTTAGTGTGATTGGCTGCCTGGAGGACCGGCTCCGATTCACGGCTCTGCCACGACATTTGTAAAGTGGTATGAGGACTCGAAAGGGGTCCACTCAGCCTCAACTCAGTAGAGGTGACTAGAGTAGCTGTGGGTCTCCTAAATATGCTGTCATCATTTTTGCTGACGTCAGCAAGGTCATTGACCTTGAGGTCATTGACCCCGTAACTTCATCACCACGTGCTCTTGTTTGTAAACAAAGCTACGTGCGTTTTGACAGCTGCCACCTTTAAACAACAACGCATCGCTAACCTCAGTGCCGTTATCTTAACGGGGCTAAACCTCACTGTTTCCACCTTTGCCGCGTAGTGGCGGGCAATTCAAAATCCACGTGCTTTTTCACAGCTGTCATCTTTAAACAACGACGCATCGCTAACCTCAGTGCTGCCATCTTTACGGCACTAAAGCTCACGGCTACTACAATTAACATGTGGTGGCGGGCAATTTGAAATTCCACATGCTATTTTGACAGCGCCCATCTGTATACCAAGCCACGTGCTCTTATTTGTAAACAAAGCCACGTGCTATTTTGACAGCCGCCATCGTGCATGGCTAACCTCAGTGCTGCCATCTTTACGGCACTAAACCTTATGGGTGCCACCTTAGGCACGTGGGCGCGCGAAATTTGAAATTCCACGTACTCTTGACAGCTGTCAAAGGCCATCTTTAAACCAAGCCACGTGCTCTTTTTTGTAAACAAAGCCACGTGCTTTTTTGACAGTGGCCATCTTGCATCGCTAACCTCAGTGCTGCCATCTTTACGACAATAAACCTCATCCTTATGCACGTGGTAGCGGGCAATTTGAAACATTCCACGTGCTTTTTGACAGCGGCCATCTTGCATCGCTAACCTCAGGGCCACTATCTTGACGGGGCTAAAACGTTATGGCTACTACCTTAGACACCTAGCGGCGGACAATTTAAAACATTCCGTCAACTGTCATCTTTAAGCAACAAATCTTCTGTGCATTCGCGAACCTAACCTATCATCCACAACCTTGAAGGGGGACTATCCTTAGTTTTACGAAAGGATGCCCTTCCCGACGCTAATTACAAAATATGTCTACTGCTAGCTTAGAGGCTACTACACAATATGGCGGCTATACATAGGCTGTTATGGCGTCCTCCTCCTCTGTCAAGGCATAGCTCTATCGAACAAGTTTAAACATGCATCGCGAAGGCAAGAGTGTGCACGTGTTTTTAACCTGCAGTGATGACGTCATCATAGATGTGCATGTTTAAACCTGTTCGTTAGCAAGAGTGTGCACGTGTTTTTAACCTGCAGTGATGACGTCATCAGTTTGTGCATGTTTAGACTTGCAGATCACAAAAGAAGTGATTGAAACATAACAAGACTAGAATCGAACACTGTACTCGATGCCGTTCTCCTTCTCCTCCTCCTCTGTCAAGGCATATCTCTATCGAACAAGTTTAAACATGCATCGTGAAGGCAAGAGTGTCTCCTATTTCTCATCGAACAAGTTTAAACATGCATCGCGAGGGCAAGAGTGTGCACGAGATTTTAACCTGCAGCGATGACGTCATCATAGTTGTGCATTTTTAGACTTGATCACATACTTACTAACCTGCTGTTAAGAACATATTATAATAAGAATTACATGTCGTTACTTACAACAACAAACATATCAAGACTAGAGTCACATACTATAGTTGATGACGTGAGTGTTGAGAACAATAAATAAGTAAATCGCATGTAGTTACATACAACAAGTGT
The DNA here is from genome assembly GCF_040414725.1 of Anabrus simplex. Classification (NCBI taxonomy): domain Eukaryota; kingdom Metazoa; phylum Arthropoda; class Insecta; order Orthoptera; family Tettigoniidae; genus Anabrus; species Anabrus simplex. The sequence continues at coordinate 1,043,171,360 of NC_090266.1, forward strand.
TTAGAACTTGTTTACTGCATTGCAAAACTAGAATCGAACACTGTTCAGAAAAACATTTCCTTCTCAACATACTTACTGAGATACTCTTACTTTGTAAAGCAAGCTGAGCCGATCACATACTTACGAATCTGCTGTTTTCAACACCTTCTTTCTTGACATACTTACTCTTTTTCCTCGAGTGATGTAGTGTTGAACAAAACTTTATTTTGCAGAGAAGACGAGGGAGCGGGAATCTAAAATAAAAGAATATGCTAATTCTACATTATTTATTACATCTTGTATGTACAAGTTTTATCTTGAATCGTTTGCTGTAGTGATTTTTGCTTGATGTTCGTGTACCTTTCCCCTTCTTGTATATACAAGTTTTAGTTGATGGTGTACCCCCATTGAACACTAGTGAGCCCTTTCCGCGACCAGGTACGACACAGCTATCAATTCCCGACAATCAGATGTAATCTCAGGGTATCTCATCAAATAAGAAAAATATTTAATTTTTCTTGTAAGTTAGGCTTTACTTGAATTCCCAGAAAAACGTATGGACCGTACGCGATAATCATCGATGAACGTCTCCATCCTATCGCATAAAATGTAAATTCATCACCGACCGCAATTTCTTAACGCATATCGCATGAAAAACACCTTAAAAACTAAGTCAATCTACTAACTACTACTACAAATTATCACTCACTGAATTATAAAATGATGAGGAAACATATCTATTAACTAAGAAAAACTCAAAAGAACTGATAACTCGTATCATTATGACACTTGTACAATCGTTGTTTAAAATAAATAATAATTCATGAAATTTAATATTTAAGTTAGCGCTGGCATACTAATAAAGTAACATGATATTATGAATTCAATATTTCTGAAATGAAATCAAATTACATATAATCATCCTTGAAAATTAATTTAGTCATTCACATGCATCAATGTAACACAATTACATTAGAATTAGGATAATTCGGAATTCCTCCTTATAATTTTAAGTCATGAAATCTGAATTCGTTAATGTAGAATATCATTCTGAAAAACTGCATTATGAAGACTGACGTACTAAGGTTTCCATCCCTACTGCCTCTTAAATCACGGCTCCTAATCTACTATCTTCTCATTTAAATTTTAGCATGAATTATAAAACAACATTCAAACTATAAAATAATCTATCTCACTATTCTATCTACACAATTCTTAATTTATTGCAATTCGGCCAACATTCAAAATATAAAATAATCTATCTCACTATTCTATCTACATAATTCTTCATTTATTGCAATTCGGCTCGATATGCATTCAACGTTACGTTTATCTCAAATATATCATGTGTGCAAGTAATTCAACATGTATCTGCAGTATGATATCTCGGTAGTATGTTTATACGTCGGCTCTACTATATATATCCTCTTGCCTACCTCACATTTCGCATATTTTGAGATTACGTCACAAAGTTCATATATCTATATATTAACAGCTCTATTCGATACTATATCACATCTCAAATCTCAACTATACACGAATATTCACCATCCACACCTTATTTCAAGTCACTCCCGCAGTGTATTTCTCTTCCAGTACTTGCATCGTCTAACCGATCCAATATCATTCATATTTAATTTCTATCATCCATATATATGTCTCATAATTACCACGTCGCACATTATCATACTCAAATCAACTCATATCACTTCTTACTACCTTATACAACCTTCAATAATTCCATTTCATCTTTCTCAATATCTATTCTCATCACTCATAACCTTCTTCATATTATTTGCAACTACTGAGACATAACATTCTTTTGTACGTAAATACTCCTTTACATTCTCTTCCAAAATTACGATGCTTAACCTTAAATACTGTATTTGTACATTTAACTACATTACTTTACATGGAATAACTCGACTCCATCTATCACTTCTCATACGCGATCCACCTGTGACGTAATCTTTGACTGAATGGTTTCGCGAGATTCATAGATATTATTCATCATATAACAATCTTTGCAATCAGCTGTTCTATTACTTTCCTTCCTACTTGCATTCCCAATTACCTCATTGAATCACCTGTTCATACATAGTCATACTTCACGAGATATCTATCTAATTGTACACTGACTTAATATAGCATTAGCAGCTTAAATGTAACGCACTTCACTTCACTGTTTCACTTGCACATTTAAATATTTCACACTTAGAATATTCTATTCTAATGCATATGCCTAGCTAAATTAAGAATTATATTACTTATTATAAACACTTAGCTCGTCTTTCATCATATCTGGCCGATGACCTTCGATGTTAGGCCCCTTAAAACAACAAGAATCATCAAGCATCATCATATCTGCCGTCAGTTGCTCTCCTTCTGCTCGTCACATCGCTGGTTCATTTGCCATGGTTCGAGGTTCGGCTGGACTCCTCATCTCATCTTAGGTTGGTTCGGCTGGGCGAATTCCTCCTCTCATCTCGGGTAGGTTCAGCTGTTAGGATGATATCTCCAACAGGGTGGTCCATCTGGATGCTTAGCAGATCATCTTCTCCTCGGAATAACTGCCAATAAAATCAAATATTTTCGAGAAGTAAATATTCATTTTAGATTCTTGTTAGAATAATATTCTTGTAGACTATACTTTTAGTTTTCTTTTGTGTTATAATCGACCAATTCTCTAAGACCGCATAAGATATTTTGTCTTGTCTTGCGAAAATCTTCAAATTTAGATTATTTATTTTCTAAAATATTACTCCTTGCTCGACTTTTCCTTTAATGGAGTAATTCTCTCCTATCCTTTTCTGTTCTTACGGCTTCCAATTTATGTTTTCCGAAGTATCGCTGATCTTGCCCCTCGGGTCTATCAGTATAAGTATTTAAATAAATTCTCGTATATCTCGCTGTATTTATCTCGCTGTATTTATATCCTCCACGGCGTTTCTGCAGGTTGTTTTGCCGTCTTCTTCTAGATTATAGTAGTTTTTCCTCAGGATTTCTACCGCAATTTCGACAATTTCCTTACTTTTACAGAGCAACAGCAATTTGCTTCTTGTCCTCTTCAGTTCAGTTTTTCAAGTAAGTTTTTTTAAATAATCTATTCTATTTTACTTGTTGTTTCGAAACAATTCGCTTGACCTTGCTCTGTTCTGCACCGCCTTTGAAATGTAATCGTTCCAAGTTAATGATGGCCTCCTATACTATCTAAATGTTAAGACTTCGTTGTATACTCTCTTTAGCTTGAGTGGTCTATACCTTTCCTAGGCGCCATTTTGGAACACGTCTGAAAATGCAACGGGCACACTAGTAAGGGAATCACTATCCCATACACGTTTGTCATCGAAGGGAAACAATGAACATTCATTTTGTTCGATCGTATACACATTATGTTTTAGTGATTGAATACTTTTTTGTATACAGAAAGCGGCATTTCTAGAGGTAAGTACTGTCCCCTTCAAATTTGGCCTACAATAAGTACCGTATTTATTGTTTCTGCGTGTGTAAGATTATTATTATTATTTCATTAGCACGGGCAATATTCTCCAGCCCTGTGTTACAGAGACAGTCTCACCTGTCCAGAACCGGTCTCGTTGGTGAGGGGAGCGATATATTGATTTTTCTTTTGAGCTGTCAGCTGTCCCCACGTGACCTACTGAGGAGAAGCCCAAGGTCGCCTCGACAGGATCGCGCATGTCAAGTTCCAGACGGAAGTTCTTTCGAGAATTGAAATGCTAGACGTCGGCCAATTACGGTCAGACAATTATAGTGACACACCCCTTTGCTCTGAATATGCTTAAATACCCCAGTTTCCAGAAGAAACTCTCGTTTTTGCTGTGCTCTTATACTGTGAACTTCGACCCTTTCTTTGCTGTGCTCTTCTGCGGTGTACTTCGACGTGCTCTTGTGCTGTGTATTTCGACGTGCTATTTTGCTGCATACTCCTATGCTGTTCTTACATTCACGACGCAGACGGCTCTTGGACTAATTATTTGGCAGTACAATCATTCACCCTTCATTAATATTTGGATCTACGAGTTTGGCAGATTTTCGTAATTAAAGTTACGTATTTTTAATCTTTAAATTCATCGTGTGTGTGTGTGTGTGTGTGTGTGTGTACGGAACACATCCTAAAATTGTTTGTCAGTTTCAGCTTCTACTGTACGAGAAGAAGGAAGAGAATCACCACGTGTTGGAACGAGTATTTCAAGATGTTGCTACACTGTGAAGACGACGCCTACCACAACTCTACTTTGATAATCAAGGCTACAAATGATTACTAAGCTGTAGGCGATCTCTGACATGGGGAGATAGCGACCGAGGGCAGATAGCCTGCCACATGTTCCAGTTCATCGGCAGAAATCCAGTTCCATCATTCATTTAAGTACCGGTACTCTTTTTCAATGTTTATCTGTTCATCTTTGTAGAAATAATGCTTACTTATTCATTAGTAGTAATATTTCTTCTAGTCTTGCAGTAGTTTTGAATATTTTCATCCTTCTTTCATATGGGATATAGTAGTATTGGCATTTGTGTGTGAATGCTTATTGGTTTCTTCTACGATTATTCTAGCTGTCCCATTTAATAGTCTTGTGTGATTTAAAAATCATTGTCCTCACTGATAATTAATAATTTAGTTTTGAAAATATTTTTTTGAAGTCGTGTGGGACAGATGTGGCATGTTGTGTAACGCCGAATTTCTATATTAGATTTTCTTCCTCTGTGATTTAAGGCGTGTTAGTGTCATCTGGCATATTGTCGAATCCTAGTTTGCGCGAATTTGAGATCTAGCACATCTAATAATAATAATAATAATAATAATAATAATAATAATAATAATAATAATAATAATAATAATAATAATAATAATAATAATAATAATAAATTTTCATCTCGAGTTAAATAAATTAATAAGGGTCATGAGTTTAAATATTGTTTGATCTTGTGTGTAAGATGTTAATGTGTACTCAATTAGGATGAATATGAGCCTTTAATATGGCAGAATCTCGACGGTTCATTTATTGTATTTTATTGGTTTGTGAATGAATTATTTGCTGTGTGTTATTGTATTGTGAAACCATTTATTGAGTCTTATTTGGAGAATACGTGTTGTTGGACTAAATTCTTCATGTGGAGCACGTGTTAATTGATAGACTGGGAGTTGAGTAATAATAATGTCGTGACTCATGCACCATGCAAGCGAATGCTAATATTTGACCTATACTATGTGCGTTTTTGTTGACCACAATTTCTTCAGATATCAACTGCCGATGTTATCATGATCAACGTTGTAAATTTCATCTTCTTTAACTAAGTGATCATCCAGACTTCATCACATTTCTGAGGGACGTAAATGATTTTTCTTTGCCCGATAGCGTCATCGAGAAATTTCAAATATTTAGGATAAAATAAAATTTAATATTCAAAAGCTATAATTCGTTGTAAATAGTGTAAATAATTCTCATGTGCCTTAGTATGAATGCTGTGTGTGTGATTGATAATTATTTGAATGAATTGTGATATTTTCCTTGACTATAGTTTTGACCCGGTCACGTGTTCGCTACGTGAGTCCTGGTTATCAACATCGTTGTTTGTGTTGATATAACTTTTGAAGAATTAAACCTTTAGTGAATTTTATTTTGAATTTAAGTAGAGAAAGGTTCAGAGTACCGGTACCATATCAAATCAAAAATCAAAATCAAAATCTCTTTATTTGCAAATGAGGTGTCTACCTCGGTGGCAAATGGTACACTAAAATACATTATTGTCAAGTACTAAATTTTAAATAAAAAGAGACGAAGGAAATGTTCCTAGAATACAATATTATACAATTTACGCTAATAATTTTTCTATTAAACACACACATTATCCTTAAAGAATTTATAGTGTTTACAAAATTCTACTTATAATATCTCCTGTACTTACAAATATAGTCAACTCATATACAGTATGTGAAATTACTTCTAATTATACTATACAACGGGTATAAGATTAAAATTAACATTGTATTTATGTACATTATTTATATTTTACCCATTTTGGAACCTAAGTAGCATAACGACCTGCTGCGTCTTAACCAGAGCCCGTTTTGCCACCACATTTCAAAGTTCCTGAAGGGCCTTCACAGCTACCGTAGCGCTCCCAGGTCCCTCGAAGTCCCCACTGTACTTCACCCCTACAGGCGGTCCCCTATTTTGGCTGTCCAAACTCCATAGACCAGGGGATGAATTAATTTAATCACACACATTTTTTATTTACAATATCCTGCACTGGTCGAATGCCCTCTAACATTTCATTTATTTTCTCTGTTCCTGTTTATTCTCTTCTTGAATATCTGTACAGATTTTGGAAAATGATCAAACACTACCCCTGGTAAACTGTTCCACTCTTTCACGCCCTTCCCAATGAATGAAAATTTACCTCAATCGCTTCTGCTAAAATTCCTTCTAATTTTGTACTTGTGGTCAGTTCTGCCAATATAATTATTTTCCAACTGAAGACTCTCATGGATTTCTCTCCATGCTTCTTCCCCTGTATAGGCTCTATATAATCCTATAAGTCTAGGTTTCTCCCTTCTATTACTTAAAGTTTCCCCACCCAAGTTCCTCTAACATTTCTGATACACTACCGGTACTGTTTCTCCTGAAATCCCCTGTTACAAATCTTGCTACTTTCCTCTGCACACTATATATTTATTTTATTAGGTATTCTTGGTGAGGATCCCAAACACTATTTGCATATTCCAATAATGGACGAACCATACTTAAGTAACTTTTTTCTTTTAATTCTTTGTTGCATCCTTTAAGTAGCCTCATTATGACATGTAACGATCTGTATGCTTTCCCAACAATGTCATCAACATGACCCTTCCAGTGCAAATTACTTTCAAATCTCACACCTAAATATTTGCACTTGCCATCTTTTGTGATAACTATCTCATCCAAAGTAGATTCAAATTCAGTTTTAAAGCTCCTGTTTGTAAATAATGTAAGAGTTGATTTGCCTCCATTAACCTTCATATTATTTTCTTCAACCCATTGTTGGATAATCTCAAGATCCCTTTGTAATTCTGAACAATCCTCAAGGTTATTTATTTCCCTATAAACTATTATGTAATCTGCATAGGATCTTATTTTCGGTGTTATATTGTTCCCTAAATCATTTGCATATATTAAGAAAAGTAACGGACCAATTATACTACCCTGTGCAATTCCCTTCCAATCTTTCTCTTCCTGTGGTATATTATTTCCTACTTTGACTTTCTGAACCCTTGAATTTAGAAATGTTCTTATCCAACATATAACCCGTACGTCCAATCCTACTCCCTCCAATTCCTTTAATAATATTCCATGTTCCAGTCTATCATAGGCTTTGGAAAGATCTATAGCTATGCAATCTAACTAGCCTCCTGAGTCCAACTGATCGGATATGTTCTGCTGAAATCCCACCAGTTGTGCCTCACAAGAAAATTTTGTAAATACATACTGGCTCCTCATGAACCAATTTTTATCATCACATATCCCTCTGATGTACTTTGATATTAAACTCTCCAGTATTTTACAAGCTATACTGGTCAGGCTGATTGGTCTGTAGTTCTCTGCTTTCCTTTTATCACCCTTTCCTTTATAAATTGGTATTATTATAGATTCCTTCCATTCCTTTGGTATTACACTATTATATATGACATAGTCAAAGAGAAATTTTAAATAAGGCACTATGTACCACCCCATTGTCTTTAATACGTCCCCAGTAATTTGATCACTTCCTGCTGCTTTTCCTTGCTGAAGCAGTTGGATTTCTCTGAAAATATCTTCATTTGTGAATGAGAAGCTTCTTGTTTCCCTATGTGTCTCTCTCTCTCTCTATCTTCTGTTACGGTTTTCAACTTCTGACAGCCTTCTACTGTATTTGCTTTCTCAGTATCTGTTAAATAGTGTTCACCCCCATCTCCTACCATTGTAGGAATTTGGATTCCTTTTTCTTTTTGAATCCCTAATATATGAATACAGCTTTTCCCATTTCCCTTTGTGGTCATTACCCTCTTGAAGTATGCCATTCATTTAATTCCCTTTTGCTTCCTTTTTCACTCTATTCAGTTCCCTCATTAGCCGTTTTCTAGTTTCTCTATTCTCCCTCCCCTCTTTGATTTTCCTCTTTACTATTCTACATTTTCTTTTTAATTTTCTTATTTCCCTTGTATAATAAACAGGGTTTGAGGTCATTTTACCCTTCTTAACAGGTACAAATCTCTTCTCTCCTTCCCAAATAATTCCTTTAAATTTAGCCCAAAGTGTATCCACGTTACTTCCTTCACTTATCCAACAACTGAATTGTGATTTAAGGTAAGTCCCAAATTCATCAACTTCAGTTTTTCTGTATGATTTCTTGTCTTGTGTGACCCTCTTATTAAGCATTTTTGGTACGAGTCCTACATCCATTATTACAGCCTTATGGTCACCTATTCCTTCAATTACCTCAGTTTTATCAACAATTTCCCATGGTTTAACCAAGAATACATCTAGCAAGTTATTGAGACGAGTCGGTTCTTGTACTACTTGTGTAATGAATAAGAAAGAATTATTTCAATGGACAAGTTTCACCCTTTATTTTTGTAAAGCCTACTAGGTTAAGAATTTCCTTAGAAATGTCAGATGCTAAAGATTGACATCACGTTTGTCTGATGAGATATTAGAGAAAGTTTGGAGTAGTAATTATTGTATAAACACGTTTTGTGAAATTAAGTCCAATGGAGACATTTTTGAGTAATATTTAGATAAGATTTTGGTTTCACTATTTTTTAATTAATTGAGGTAAAGTTTAATTCAGTACATTAAAGAAGGAAAGTTTTATTTTGAGATAGCAAATGTAAACATAAATAAGTTAAGTCTGTTATTTCGACGTCCAAGATAAATTTGAATCAGACAGTTTCACTTTCTTTCAACTTGTAAATAATAATACCATTAATGAAAGGAGGTCCTCCCATGAAAAATATAATTTTTATTTTTGTTGGTATTTCGTTGAGCCAGAAGTAAGGCTATTATCCGTTTGTATATCTACAGAATTAATGTCGACCAGTATATTGGATAAATTAATCGCAGTGTTCAAAGAACTGGCAGAGAAGGTAAAATAATTTAACCATCAAGATTTGTTAATTTAATTTTGTTATTGTTGAGTATGCTAGTTTGTAATAAATGTCAGAAACCTATTGTTTTATATTTTTGTATTATTGTCGCTAGTCCTTGTCTCTTTCCTTGCCTTCAAAAATAAGCAAAGCCAGACAACGAACGGTCCAAACTTGGGACTCTCGTTCTCCGGCTGAGCCAAGCCCGGTATGAAGGGGGCATACATCGCGATAGTGTTGAAGATGTAAAAGGCTAACGACGCTTGAACGTACGCCTTTTGCTTTTTTAACCCGTATACTAGGGAGCGCGACTTAAGTCGCTCGAGGAAATAACCAGCCAGGTGGGGTGAACGACTTCAGTCATACGCTGCTGTTTTATTTTTTCCTCTGCATTCCCCTGTCATCAAGTGGTATTTTAGTAAGTACTTCCGCTTGACAGAAACAGAGCAGACAGAGTTGTATGTCATTCAACAAAATTCGCTTCCGTGCAAAAGCGCGCTATGTGCTCGCCTCGCGCGTTCTTGCTACGTGCTAACTCGAATGCTTTAGTGTTTCATGAGACTGGGAACTCTATAGTATATCAGTGTGAAAAGGAGTACTGTAATTACGGGGAGGAGTGAATCTGAACTTATAGATGCATTGCACTTCAATTGTTTCATGAGAGTACTTTTCAGTCATAATTATGTCTTCTAAACCACAACTAATTGAAGAATTCCGTGATGACAGCTTAAGTTCTTTTGTACATAATATGTTGCAGTTTAGCGACGAGGACAATTACTTCAGTGACTTCCATTCAGATAGTGAAGATCATTCGTTCTCTGAAGGAGGAACAAGTGAGTAGATAAAGTCAGAGATTCCGCGGCCTCCACCTCCACAGGCCCTCCGCAGAGCCCTCCTCCACCACCTCCTCCACACGCTCTCGGGAGAGGCCTCCTCCTCACAATGGCTAAGAGGGCGACCTTAACCTCACATCCGCCATCTTGGAGGGGCTTAACCTACTTTTTATGCGTAAGAGAGCTAGCCTAACCTCATGGAAGGGCCCGACCTCAGTTTTACAGCTGGATGCCCTTCCTGACGCTCAAGAGCGCGACCCTAACCTCATATTTGCTATCTTGGAGTGGCTTAACCTAACTTTTTATGCGTAAGAGAGCTATCCTAACCTCACTTTTACGGCCGGATACCTTTCCCGACGCCAATTACACAATATGGCAGCTATACATGACTCTTTATGAGACGCCTTAAGGGTTCTTGCGCAGGAACTTTTGACACGCAAGACAGCAAGCCTAACCTTATAGAAGGTCCTAACCTCAGTTTTACGACCGGATGCCCTTCTCGACGCCAATTGCACAAGATGGCGGCTATACAAGACTCCTTATGAGAGGCCTTAAGGGTGCTTGCGCAAGAACGTTTTACACGCAAGAAGCAAGCCTAACCTTATAGAAGGACCTAACCTCAGTTTCACTACCGGATGCCCTTCTCGACACCAATTGCACAAGATGGCGGCTATACATGACTCCTTATGAGACGCCTTAAGGGTGCTTAGGCAAGATGGTGGCTGCAAGATGGCTGATATACATAGGCTCTTATGAGACGCCCTTAAGATGCTTGCGCAAGATGGCTGCTGCTCTTATCAAGAAAGCAAGCTTAGAGGCTAACGTGCCGTGCTGGTTCGATTCATTAAATTTGGGGCTCAAATGCAAAATGTTAAATATCTCGAAAACGGTGCGTCGTAGAGCAAAACGGACAAAATGTTTCTGCCCAACAACTAGGTTCGCAGCATAAGGAGCAGGATAGCATAAGAAAAAAGTAGTCTAATGATGAGATCAACGGTTCGGTTCCTACTTAAACCCTTTGACATTTAGTCAGTTTTAGCTTGTATTGAAGCAAGTTTTCGTAACTTGATTAGGTCTTGCTATGGTAGAGATTATAACATGCTGTGCTGGTTCGATACATTAAATTTGGGGCTTAAATGCAAAATGTTAAATCTCTCGAAAACGGTGCATCGTAGAGCAAAACGGACAAAATTGTTCTGCCCAATACCCAGGTTCGCAGTATAAGGAGCATGATAGGATAAGAAATGACGAGATCAACGGTTCGGTTCCTACTTAAGCCGTTTGGCATTTAGTCAGTTTTAGCTTGTATTGAAGCAAGTTTTCGTAACTTGATTAGGTTTTGCTATGGTAGAGATTAGAACATGCTGTGCTGGTTCGATACATTAAATTTGGGGCTTAAATGCAAAATGTTAAATACCTCGAAAACGGTGCGTCGTAGAGCAAAACGAACAAAATTTTTCCGGCCATTACCCAGGTTCGCAGTATAAGGAGCATGATAGCATAAGAAAAAAGTAGTGTAATGATGAGATCAACAGTTCGGTTCCTACTTAGGCCCTTTGGCATTTAGTCAGTTTTAGCTTGTATTGAAGCAAATTTTCGTAACTTGATTAGGTCTTGCATTGGTAGAGATTATAACATGCTGTGCTGGTTCGATTCATTAAATTTGGGGCTTAAATGCAAAATGTTAAATATCTCGAAAACGGTGCCTCGTAGAGCAAAATGGACAAAATTCTTCTGCTTACTACGGAGGTTCGCTGTGTCAGGAACATGATCGCATAAGACAAAAGTTGTCTAATGATGAGATCAACGGTTCGGTTCCTACTTAGGCCCTTTATTCATTGACAGCTATCCAATTCTACAAGATGGCGGCTATACACAGCTTCTTATGAGACTTCTTAAGTGCGATTGCACAAGATGGCTGCTGCCTTCATGAGACGCAATAGGGATGCTTGCGCAAAATGGCGGACAAAAAATGACGGCTATACATAGCTTCTTAAGAGACTGCTTAAGGGTGCTTTCACATGATGACTGCTATACATAGGCTCTTATGAGACGCCCTAGCAATGCTTGCACAAGATGGCAGCGACAAGATGGCGGCTATACACAGCTCCTTATGAGACGGTCTAGGGGTAATCACACAAGATGGCGGTTATACATGGGCTCTTATGAAGAAAGCTATCTTAGAGGCTACTCGCAAGAAGACGGCTGCTGTTATGGATGCGGTAGAGGGCAATTTGAAATTCCACGTGCTCACCATGGCTACTTTCTTTTTGACAGTGGCCATCTTTAATCAACAGAGCATCGTGTTGCCATCTTTAGCTACTACCTTTGAAATGTGGTGGCGGCAATGTCCACGTGACAGCTGTCATCCGCCATCTTTAATCAACAGAGCACCGTGCTGCCATCCTTAGCTACTACTTTTGAAATGTGGTGGCGGCAATTTGAAAAAATTATACGTGGTTTTGATAGCTGTCGACCACCATCTTTAAGCAACAACGCATCGTGCTGCTATCTTTACGACACTAAACCTCATCCTTATACATGTGGTGGTAGGTAATTTGAACTCCGTGTGTTTTTTTGACAGCTCCCATCTTTAATCAACACAGCATAGTGCTGCTATCTTTACAGCACTAAACCTCATACCTTTGAAATGTGGTGGCGGGTAATTTAAAAAAATTCTACGTGCATTTTGACAGCTGTCATATATAAACAATGGCGGCTATGCATAGGCTGTTAAGGCCTGCTCCTCCTCCTCCGCCTCCTATGTCAAGGCATAGCTTTATATCTCTATCGAACAAGTTTAAACCTGCATCGCGAAGGCAAGAGTGTGCAGCGATAACATCATTGTGAGTGTTTAGACTTGCAAATCACAAAAGAAACATAACAAGGCTAGAATTAAACACTGTACTCGATGTCGTTAACTTCAACATGCGTTCAGAACATTCTTTGATGTGTTCAGATCACTACATAAGTGATCAAGACTAGCATCGAACACTGTACTGGATACAATATGTGTTCAGAACATGTCAGGGGATACCTTTGTTCTAAGAAGATGCATTCGAACAGAGAAAAATAATAAGAATTCTGTATAGTTTATGCAAGATAGCGGCTGTTATAACGTCCTCATCCTCTTCCCGCTCGGTTAAGGCATAGCTTTATCGAAAATACAACGCTATCTTATGCATCAGGCAGTGCACATTCTGCGTAGCCAACTCGCTCGTTAAACGATAATATGAATACAACTAAAGTACAACTACAAATGATTCACCTTCTATCCTTTGTCTTGTGTGAAAATCAAAAAGTACGGGAAAATTATACTGCGTAGCCAACTCGCTCGGTAAACGATAAACTGATTTAGTTACAACAGAAAAACATAGAATCAAACCCTGTTCTATTATCGCAAACACGGAAATGAAATTAAACAGAACGATTGGTGCTATAAGGAATACATTGGTTGTATTCATGCCCCTAGCAGTCGAACAAGTTATCGCAGACATATGTAACATGAAATATCAGTCAATCTGTTCGCATGGGTTACACGCATGTAGCTCATGCGGAAAGTAAAATTAAACCGAACACTAGTGCTATAAGAAATACACTGCTTACATTTAAGTCCCTAGCTGTTGAACAAGATATCATAAACATGTAACATGAAATATCGGTTCGGAAACATATTGTTTCAATCTGTTGGCATGGGTTACAAGCATGTAGCTTGTGCAGGAGAGGACTACTATGCAAAATGCTGAACCGAAAATATAATCGTACTACACACATGATAGGGAATGGAACCCAGGTGTTACGTCTTATCATAAGGGCAAAATGATGAAAGGACTCTTCCTCCACCTCCTCCACCTCCTCCACCTCCTCCACCTCCTCCTCCTCCTGACTGCATCCTCCTCCTCCTCACTGCATCCTCCTCCTCCTCCTCCTCCTAGGGCTAATGGCCTAATGGGCTAAAGGGCTAAAGGGCTAATGGTCTAAAGGGCCAAAGCGTTCCTCCGCCACCTCACCACGCCCTCCTCCTCCCGGAAAGAGTTAGCTGAAGTTGGTACATTTTTAACAACGGCAACACCCTCATCAATTGTTATCAGCAAGAATGCTTCTACTTTGTTAAGTGTAACAAATTAATCTCTATTGGGAAATGATTTTGTGTTCAGAACCGAAGACATCCATACCACAAATAAACAGGAATGGAACCCAAGGGTCACGTCTTATCAGAATTACCTAATAAAATCCCCGACCTATTAGTGGTGCGATGAGTTTGGATTTTAAATTTCGCGCTACTACATGCATACGGTGGCAGCCTTGAGGTTTAGCGCCGTAAAGTTGGCAGCAGTGAGGTTATCGATGCTCTATTGTTTTTAAAAGTGAGATTAGGGTCTGTCAAGATGACAGCTGTCAAAAAGCACGTAGCTTTGTTTACCAACAAGAGCACGTGGTCGTGACGTTCCGGTCACGTGGTTTGCTACGTCAGCACGCGAAGTTTAAAATCCACGCCTACGTGGTTAAAACTCTGCTATGTTTACAATATTTGTATACATAGCTATTATTTTTTCTTTAAGTTCATGTACATACGTTATGTTAATGTAGCAGCACACACAAGCGATGGTCGCACGCTCTAGTAGAAGATGCATGCATTATCGATAGGTGATGTGTACACGCTTTTAAACTTTGCTATTCTTACTGCTGCTATGTTCGCAAGTTTTTAAACATCGCTATTCTTACCGCTGCTATGTTCACAAGATTTTTTAAACATAGCTATTCTTTGTGCTGTAATTTCGTGCACATAGGTTATGCTAAGGTAGCAGCGATTGTTGTACACTCTAGCGGAATAAGTTTAGTACGATAGTCGATGCATGCATCATTGATAGGTGATGTGTACACGATTTTAAACATAACTATTCTTTGTGCTTTAAGGTCGTGCACATAGGTTGTGCTAAGATAGCAGTACACTCTAGCGGAAGAATTTTAGTATCATAGTCGATGCATGCATAATCGATAAGTTATGTGTACACGCTTGTAAACATAGCTATGTGCGTATAGGTAATGCTAAGATAGCAGCACACTTATACGATTTCTGCACAATCTAGCAGGAGAAGTTTAGTACGATAGTCGATGCATGCAAAATCGATAGGTGATGTGAACACACTTTGAAACATAACTATTCTTTGTGCTTTAAGTTCGTGCACATAATTTATGCTAAGCAGCACACTTATACGATTTCTGCAGAATCTAGCAGGAGAAGTTTAGTACGATAGTCGATGCATGCAAAATCGATAGTTGATGTGTACATGCTTTGAAACATAACTATTCTTTGCGCTTTAAGTTCGCGCACATAAGTTATGCTAAGCAGCATACTTATACGATTTCTGCGCAACCTAGCAAGAGAAGTTTAGTACGATAATCGATGCATGCATCATCGATAGATCATCGATAGGTGATGTGTACACGCTTTGAAATATGGCTATTCTTTGTGCTGTAAGTTCATGCACATAGGTTATGCTAAGGTAGCAGCACACAATTGCGATCGTTGTACACACTAGCGGAATAAAGTTTAACATGATAGTCGATGCATGCAAAATCGGTAGGTGATGGGTACACGATTTAAACATCGCTATTCTTACTGCTGTTCTGTTCACAAGATTTTTAAACATGGGTATTCTTAATGGTGCTCTTAACGACCTAGATGTTTGAATTGGTTATCTTTGTGCATTTAACGAGTTCTAAATACGTAGGCGTGGATTTTAAACTTCGCGTGCTAACGTAGCATACCACGTGACCGTAACGTCACGACCACGTGCTCTTGTTGGTAAACAAAGCCACGTTCTTTTTTGACAGCTGTCATCTTGACAGACCCTAACCTCACTATTAAAAACAATAGAGCATCCCTAACCTCACTGTTGCCATCTTCACGGCGCTAGACCTCAAGTATGCCACCTTATGCATGTCGTAGCGCGGAATTTAAAATCCAACAACAGAATATCGCTAACCTCACTGCTGCCATCTTCAAACGTTCAGTGTTCCAAACACTTAAAACAATCAAGCAGATACTGATTTCTGTTAGGAAAACGCAACTCATCGCACCACTAATAGGTCGGCGATTTTATTAGGTAATTCTGATAAGACGTGACCCTTGGGTTCCATTCCCTGTTATGTGTGGTATGAATGTCTTCGGTTCTGAACACAAAACCATTTACCAATAGAGGTTAATTTGCAACACTTGACAAAGTAGAAGCGTTCTTGCTTATAATAATCGACGAAGATGTTGCCGCTGTTAAAAATGTACCAACTTCAGCTGACTCTTTCCGGAGGAGGAGGGCGTGGTGAGGTGGCGGAGGAGCCCTTTGGCCCTTTAGCCCTTTAGCCCATTAGCCCTTTAGTCATTTAGCCCATTAGACCTTTAGCCCTTTAGCCCATTAGCCCTAGGAGGAGGAGGAGGAGGATGCAGTCAGGAGGAGGAGGAGGTGGAGGAAGAGTCCTTTCATCCTTTTGCCCTTATGATAAGACGTAACACCTGGGTACCATTCCCTATCATGTGTGTAGCACGATTATTTTTTCGGTTCAGCATTTTGTATAACAGTCCTCTCCTGCACAAGCTACATGCTTGTAACCAATGCCAACAGATTGAAATAATATGTTTACGAACCGATAGTTCATGTCACATGTTTATGCGATAACTTGTTAAATGTAAGCAGCGTATTTCTTATAGCAGTTGGCGTTCTGTTTAATTTTTACGTTCCGCATAAGTTACATGCTTGTAACCAAATACAGTAGAGACAATACGCGACACTTACGGATTTAGCCTTGTTAAAATGGGAGACAATTCGACGGTGGCGTTCCTAGTGACTTGACCTGAAAATTTGCGCTAAATTCAAATATCAATGGAAAAGTATATACGAAAATGGATAGATAAATTACGTCTAGAAAGAAAGTGTTATGATATATTAACTTGGAAGTTGCTAAAGCAATTCTGGATAAATGAATGAAGAATTATTTAAAAGGTTATTATTTAAACACTGAAATTTTACATATAAACAAGATGTAAAATGGGCTGCAATGAAATGGATAGATCTTTCATTTATTTACTATTTTTTGTTTATCATTGCTGCCTGAACTGTTGCTGTTAGATTTGTCTTTATTCTCATTAAAAACATTGTATCATCACATTAAGACACTTGTCAATAAAAATATCGGCACATTCCTTACATACATGATGCAATGAATTAACATTTAAAAGCTGGACAATTTTCCTCTTAACATGAAGCCTACTAACAGAAAGAAAATCTATAAAATCCCGGCTTTAATCTGAGAAGAGGGATAAAAGAAAGAAAAGTATGAGAATATTGTCGATAGTGATGCTTTGATGAATATTTACGTAAAATTAGAGTAAAAATGTAACATACCCTTGGCTGTATAGTGGAGGAATTTTTAAGTCGCTGGCCTGGAAATGATCTGAACAGATCTTATAATTCTTATATAAGCGTAACGCCCCCTCTTGGAAACCTTATCCAAATAATTTCTGTGACATTTCAAAATCCACAGATCACACCTACAACAACACATCGGTATTGAAGGTTAACTGCTGCACTATACAATAACATATGCATATTATATTAAAGCCAGTTCAAATATGGGTCGAGCAGGTCAGCAGATTATGAAGTACTATAAAAATATCTTTGACACTGGACGAATATATATGCAAACACAATATTACTTACATTTTCTTGTCACGAGGGTAGCGAAAGATAGACCGCGCATTCTTCTCTACTTCATAGTTACTGCAGCCAAACACTGCACATACCTTTCCCCTCATGTTGAGAGGAGATATCAAGGAATAACACACGCTACTAGTTAATAATGTCAACTCACTGAAAACGCATAAATAACACCAAAAACTTCACACACAAATTCACGTGCTCTTATGACAGAATCAGTACTTCTCAGGTCTACCCGCTAGAGAGAGCTCTAATAGCTGTCCCTCGATATCTCGCAGAGTGTCTTGTATTGTCTCTACTGTATTTGTTGTAACCCATGCCAACAGATTGAAACAATATGGTTCCGAATCGATATTTCATGTCACATGTTTATGTGATATCTTGTTCAACAGCTAGGGACTTAAATGTAAGCAGTGTTTTTCTTATAGCACTAGTGTTCGGTTTAATTTTACTTTCCGCATGAGCTACATGCTTGTAACCCATGCGAACAGATTGACTGATATTTCATGTTACATGTGTATGCGATAACTTGTTCGACTGCTAGGGGCTTGAATGTAACCAATGTATTTCTTATAGCACCAGTCGTTCTGTTTAATTTCACTTTCCGTGTTTGCGATAATAGAACAGGGTTTGATTCTATGTTTTTTCTGTTGTAACTAAATCAGTTTATCGCTTACCGAGCGAGTTGGCTACACAGTATAGTTTTTCTGTACATTTTGATTTTCTCACAAGACAAAGGATAGAAGGTAAATCATTTGTAGTTGTACTTTAGTTGTATTCATATTATCGTTTAACGAGCGAGTTGGCTAAGCAGCATGTGCACTGCCTGATGCATAAGATCGCGTTGTATGTTCGATAAAGCTATGCCTTAACCGAGCGGGAAGAGGAGGAGGACGTTATAACAGCCGCTATCTTGCATAAACTGTACAGAATTCTTATTATTTTCCTCTGTTCGAATGCATCTTGTTAGAACAAAGGTATCCCCTGACATGTTCTGAATACATGCTGTATCGGGTACAGTGTTCTATTCTAGTCTTGTTATGTTTTAATAACTTATTTAGTGTTCTGAACTCATCAATCAATGTTCTGATCACATGTTGAAGTTAATGACATCGAGTACAGTGTTCGATTCTAGTCTTAATCACTTCTTTTGTGATCTGATCTTCTTAGAACAAAGGTATCCCCTGACATGTTCTGAACACATATTGTATCCAGTACAGTGTTCGATTCTAGTCTTGATCACTTATGTAGTGATCTGAACACATCAAAGAATGTTCTGAACGCATGTTGAAGTTAACGACATCGAGTACAGTGTTTAATTCTAGTCTTGTTATGTTTCTTTTGTGATCTGCAAGTCTAAACACTCACAATGATGTTATCGCTGCACACTCTTGCCTTCGCGGTGCAGGTTTAAACTTGTTCGATAGAGATATAAAGCTATGCCTTGACATAGGAGGCGGAGGAGGAGGAGGCCTTAACAGCCTATGCATAGCCGCCATTGTTTATATATGACAGCTGTCAAAATGCACGTAGAATTTTTTAAATTACCCGCCACCACATTTCAAAGGTATGAGGTTTAGTGCTGTAAAGATAGCAGCACTATGCTGTGTTGATTAAAGATGGGAGCTGTCAAAAAACACATGGAGTTCAAATTACCTACCACCACATGTATAAGGATGAGGTTTAGTGTCGTAAAGATAGCAGCACGATGCGTTGTTGCTTAAAGATGGTGGTCGACAGCTATCAAAACCACGTATAATTTTTTCAAATTGCCGCCACCACATTTCAAAAGTAGTAGCTAAGGATGGCAGCACGGTGCTCTGTTGATTAAAGATGGCGGATGACAGCTGTCACGTGGACATTGCCGCCACCACATTTCAAAGGTAGTAGCTAAAGATGGCAACACGATGCTCTGTTGATTAAGGATGGCCGCTGTCAAAAAACGTAGCCATGGTGAGCACGTGGAATTTCAAATTGTCCTCTACCGCATCCATAACAGCAGCCGTCTTCTTGCGAGTAGCCTCTAAGATAGCTTTCTTCATAAGAGCCCATGTATAACCGCCATCTTGTGTGATTACCCCTAGGCCGTCTCATAAGGAGCTGTGTATAGCCGCCATTTTGTCGCTGCCATCTTGTGCAAGCATTGCTAGGGCGTCTCATAAGAGCCTATGTATAGCAGTCATCTTGTGCAAGCACCCTTAAGCAGTCTCTTAAGAAGCTATGTATAGCCGCCATTTTGTGCCCGCCATCTTGCGCAAGCATCCCTAGGACGTCTCATAAAAGCAGCAGCCATCTTGTGCAAGCACCCTTAAAGAGTGTCATAAGAAGCTATGTATAGCCGCCATCTTGTAGAATTAGATAGCTGTCAATGCCAAATGGCCTAAGTAGGAACCGAACCGTTGATCTCATCATTAGACAACTTTTGTCTTATGCAATCATGTTCCTGATACTGCCAACCTACGTATTAGGTAGAATAATTTTGTCCGTTTTGCTCTACGACGCACCGTTTTCGAGATATTTAACATTTTGCATTTAAGCCCCAAATTTAATTAATCGAACCAGCACAGCATGTTATAATCTCTACCATAGCAAGACCTAATCAAGTTACGAAAACTTGCTTCAATACAAGCTAAAACTGACTAAATGCCGAAGGGCTTAAGTAGGAGCCGAACCGTTGATCTCATCATTAGACTACTTTTTTCTTATGCTATCATGCTCCTTATACTGCGAACCTGCGTATTAGGCAGAAAAAGTTTGTCCGTTTTGCTCTACGACGCACCGTTTTCGAGATATTTAACATTTTGCATTTAAGCCCCAAATTTAATGAATCGAACCAGCACGGCACGTTAGCCTCTAAGCTAGCTTTCTTGATAAGAGCAGCAGCCATCTTGGCAAGTATCCCAAGGGTGTCTCATAAGAGCCTAAGTATAGCAGCCATCTTGCAGCCACCATCTTGCGTAAGCACCCTTAAGGCGTCTCATATGGAGACATGTATAGCCGCCATCTTGTGCAATTTGCGTCGAGAAGGGCATCTGGTAGTAAAACTAAGGTTAGGTCCTTCTATAAGGTTAGGCTTGCTGTCTTGCGTGTCAAATGTTCTTGTGCAAGCACCCTTTGGATTCTCATAAGGAATCTTGTATAGCCGCCATGCTTTGCAATTGGCGTCGAGAAGGGCATCCGGTCGTAAAACTGAGGTTAGGTCCTTCTATAAGGTTAGGCTTGCTGTCTTGCGTGTCAAAAGTTCCTGCGCAAGAACCCTTAAGGCGTCTCATAAAGAGTCATGTATAGCTGCCATATTGTGTAATTGGCGTCGGGAAAGGTATCCGGCCGTAAAAGTGAGGTTAGGATAGCTCTCTTACGCATAAAAAGTTAGGTTAAGCCACTCCAAGATAGCAAATATGAGGTTAGGGTCGCGCTCTTAGGCGTCAGGAAGAGTATCCAGCTGTAAAAGTGAGGTTAGGCCCTTCCATGAGGTTAGGCTAGCTCTCTTACGCATAAAAGTCAGGTTGTGCCCCTCCAAGATGGCGGATGTGAGGTTAGGGTCGCCCTCTTAGCCAGCGTGCAGAGGAGGCCTCTCCCGAGGGCGTGTGGAGGAGGGCTCTGCGGAGGGCCTGTGGAGGTGGAGGTCACAGAATCCCTGACTTTATCTACTCAATTGGTACAGGACAGCATTCTGGTGCTATCACAGCGAATGGTCGCGGGTTTGAAAGTGACACCTCGGGTGACGACATTGACGATGGAGAGATACAGGCAGACTCAAACTCCAGTGATGTGCCTGGGCCTATTACGTGGGTAGAGGACGGACAGAAAAGGAGTAGATTTCCAGCAAAATTAATTTCAGGAGTAAAAGGACAGTTTTTGGATGTAAAGACTCCAGAGGATATTTACGAACTGTTTGTGGACGATACTACCTGTCAGTATATTGCTGAGCAAACTAATAAATATGCTGAACAGGAAATTCGTGGGAAAACACTGGTGAACAAAATGAAACGGAGGAGTAGGAAAAACAGACTGGATTCCTACAAGTAAGGATGAAATAAAACTTTTATTCGGACTTTTGCTTCTGCAAGGGGTTATCCACAAACCTACAATGGAGCATTATTTTTCTCGCAACAAGTTACTGGCCACGCCCATATTTTACGAGATCACGACGGAAAAGAGTTTTTCCTTCTCTTGAAATTCATCCATTTTTCTGACAATGAGGCATACGATGGGCAGATGTCTCCTAAACTATACAAGGTAAAGCCAGCTTTGATCACTTTGTGAAAATGTTTCAACAGGCTTACATCCCGGGTGACCAGCTATCCAAAGCCTTCTTCTATGGAAAGGTCGCATTGATTGGAAGGTATACATTCCAAAGAAAAGCTCGCGGTTCGGAATGTAATCTTACAAAATTTGCGAAGCGAAAACGGGTTATGTGTTGAATATGTTGTGGTACAATGGAAAATCAACAGACCTCAGCAGTGAAGTCCATGGCATTGATCTATCACAGTCTTCCAAGCCGACGAGAATTGTGAGTACTCTGGCAGGTAATCTACTGAAACAAGGATACCTGATAGGAATGGACAACTATTATAGCAACCCTGAACTATACGACCTGCTAAATGACCTCGATAATGACGCAGTGGGTACAGTAATAACCAACCGGACAAATCTCCCTAAGGAACTTATGAGTAAAAAGCTGAAGAAAGGAGAGGTAACAGCTGCTTATCGAAAGAAACTCAATGTTCTAAAATGGAAGGACAAGAGAGACGTTTGCATGCTCAGTAGTACCTACGATGCTGAAATGCAAACTGCCCCTATCAGAGGAAAATACGAAATCAAAGAGAAACCTGTAGTTTGCAATGACTACAATGATTCTATGGGAGAGTTGATCTTTCCGATCACTACGTCATTACGTTCCGCGTTTCCGTGCTTATCACATGCAAGATGTGTAAAAACAGTGCGTGAGATGTAAATTGTGTAAATAGCGTAAATAATATAATTAGTGAAATCAGTCCTGATGTGTAAATTCATTGCGATAAAGATGTAGCCTGCATGAAATGTATTTTTCTCGACTGCAGCATGTATTTCAGAAATTGTAGATTAGTTAATGATAAAGTTATTTTCAGTGTATATGTTCTTAATTTTCATGAAATTAATATGAAAATGTGGATATTCTGAAAAGAAATTTATATTTGTAATATACAGAAGTTAGTACGAGACTTAGGTCGTTTTTGCTTCAAAACTAAAACACCCGCAAATATTAACAAATAGGCGAAAAATCACTTTCTATATCAGAGTTACGATATACGTAGCATTTTATTATCAAGTATTTTATTATCAAGTATTTCAAAATTTGGAAGTTTTGTTGAATTTATTTGATTATTTTTCGAGTTACGAAAATTCGCCTCCACCAGAACGGAGTTACCATATCGCCCGCTCCCCAGTTAACGGGTTAACAGACTGTGAATTTTGAGTGTCATAGACATACATTTTTGGTACTAAACCAATAAACACAGTCATGATATTCATACGGCATTCATCTTTCATAAGCCCTATGACTTTCTTGTTTTGTAGCCGAATGTTGAACGGATTTCTAGGTGAAAAGGAACAAGTGTCAAAGTATTGCGGATGGTTTCGCATCACATCGTAGACGCCCGTCTTCCGAATATGATAAATGAAACTATCTGTATCCATATACAAAAGTGTAAGATCAGAAAATTGTTGCTTTGCAAATCCATAATAAAAATCATACACTTTTGATTTTGAAAAATCAAGTATAGCGATTCCCAAATAAATTGGCTTCACATAGACGATCTCCGTTTTTTCATTTCAACAGAAATAAGGTAACGATCAATAATATGATAGGCTTTGAAATATGGTTTTGAGATGTACTTGCGCGCGCCATACTGGCCATCCCATTGATTAATTAAATGAATGTCGCGATGTTTGCGTACATTTTCTATGCTTTTGCCACAGATCGAGTTATTCATCAGTTTGAAAAACGTACTCTGAAATGTTGTTGTAGCACGTTGACGATGTTCAGTACCTAAATCCATGTACGGCTTAGACATTGAGCAAGGCATTGTATGTGGATAACAATGCGCTTTTTCGGGAAAAGTGTGGCTAGCAGTTTAGTATGTTTCGATGTATCGTTAGGCAGAATCATTTTTCAACTCAAAAAAGAAGGTCAGTATGTGAATCATGCAGATGAGAAGGGTATGCAAGAGAAGCTTCCAACACGTAGCCGCGATGAGGATCTTTAGCAGCCTCAAAAACATCAAAATGTTGAATTTCACTTTCTGTTAGCCATACAAAATCTTAACACTGTAATGGCTGTGACATGGCCCACACATACAGATTATTGACAACGAAATACATCAGATAAGAATCTTCTTTCTCTGATTTTTATAGTTGTCGAGGTAGGGTTTATTCGCGATGGCATGCCTGTTGACAGGCGAAACGAGTCCGCCGCGAATGCCAAGTTCGAAAAATAAAAGCATGTCGACATCCGTTAGAAGATCAAGTTGAACACCGGTACACTTGAGCATCACATCCCATGACAGACCAGGTGTTGTGTAGCAATGGCAAGGGTCTAATCCGTAAATAGATAAACACATTTTACGAAACTTCTCAAACACATCACAGAATAAAAGTGAATCTACCTTCAAATACAAGTCAGCATATTCACCTAAGGTCTGTAGATGAAACATTGACCACACCTGACAGGCATGCAAATAATCTTCATCAGAAATAGATACTGTGTGCTTGTCGTATGACGATGAGCTGAGTGACGGCGTACTACATTCACTTAACACACTTGTAAATGCAGACTGAGGAGGTAATTTTGTTTCTTCTAATGTTTGAAAGCAGAACACCTTTCCTTATGCAAAGTTTAAATTGTTCAGGATCTGAAAAATACTCTCGAATGTATTTTAAGTCGTCGCTGGAAAGCCCATTTAGAAGTGTATCAAGTGAAAAGTTCATACATTTATAGGAATCTATAAAGCGAATGCTAATATCGCCTACACGATAGCTGAATGAAATAAAGCGTTTATGATTTTGCGCAATCACAGATAACTTTGTACAATTTAACTGTACAAACTCCCGAACAATGAAGTGACTATCGTAGCCTGACATGTTATGGAAAAAGCATGGAATAAATTTAGGTACATGATATGAAAGATTGCATGAATCATGTGCAGGTCCGCGATATTTCCCAGTAAAGTTACAATGATCTCTAACCTTAATCTGTGGGAAAATATTCGGCTGTTCACAGATGTGACATTCATCAGTTTCACCATGCAAAATCAACTCATCCATTGTCATTTGAATAGGCACTGGTTGTGAAATAAGCGTATGAACGCGTTCTGCTAACTGTTTTAATTCATTTAGTAGCCATGCCGTACAGTTTTCGCCAGAATAATCCTAAAAAGAGATAGTGATGTATCGTACGAACGAACGACTTTGTAAGCTACTGAAAACGGAGTGTGCCTTTGCACGGAGTCCGTGTAGGGTTCGCTCATGTCGGGTTGGCAACGATCAAAAGGTACAGTAAAACATTCAAAATCTGCATAAACCGTGAAGGGAACCGGTTCCTGTCGATAATAATTCTCAAACTTCATTTCTGCATTTCCTGGTTGGCAGAACAAGTTTTACGACAGGATGTGTTGCACAATCATCGACATGTCTAGCTAAGATGTTTTCGTTAGAAAAGTACTGCAAACATCGCTCGCATATATACTTTTTTGTTTGTGTGATGAAAGCTGAGAACTTAACAGAAGAGAAAGATTAGATATCAAGCAGGAGTGGCTTGTGGTTTCATTGCAAACATATAAAATATGAATATGATGTTGTTTGGAAGAAAAAGCGGTGTAAATTGGCCCTACAATATGGTCTCCGTCAACACCGTATACAGATAAGTTCGGTTTTTTTCAAACGTAGAAATGTTTGTTAAATCCATAGGAAAACAAACACCTTCAAAATTTAATGACTGTTGCAACTGGATGAACATATCCTTATATGGAGACGTTTTTGAATGATTACGTGTTGCTGGTTTCAATGCCAAAGCGCTGCACCGTAAAAAGTAATAGTAATCGTTATTCTCAACATTGATGACTGCTTTCTTATTTATAATCATATCGAAAAATTGCCTGAACATAAGAGTTTTGTTATTTTAGAAGAAATGTAAAATGTTTCATGAATTTCCTGATTATCTTTGAAAAGAATAAAAGTACAAGCAAGACTAGCGTTTAGTTTAAGTGCTGTATGCATAGACAGCAAAGAACTGACTTTTATTCGAAAACATTATTGCAAGAGAGTAAGAAAGAATTTGGATCTATAATATTTGATGAATGTTGTATAACACGAGATTAAAAGCATGCATGTATAGTTTCCCAATTCATAGTCATAATTACCAACAAAGCTAATGACAAGATTTGACAAATTCATTGCTGATTTTGTTCATCTATTTTCTAAATCCGTTAGCATACTGGATATAAAAACTTAAAAGTCCTTACAGACGCATAAAATTCTTTCCCAAAATTTTTAGTCGCTGATTTAGAGGTAGACTCGTCAGTGGCCTGGATAATCCGTTTGATTTTTCTACAAAAAGCGGAATATTATTCTTAGATTGTTTAAAAACAATGTAAACATATAAGATTGATAAAAAGATCGAAACATACCTTAAGATGTACACGTTGCATACTGCAAACTGTTACTCGGATGACTAATGACAATTCTTAAAATGTGCACGTTGAAGCCTGCAAACTGTAACTCGAATAAATGACGACGATAATTCTTGATGTACCTAAAAAAGATATTAATATATGTCTGTAGCTTGAAAGATAGCCTAGAAAGGTTAAGCAGCTTAAAATGAAGTTAGCACTTGCGTCGCACATTATGATGATAGGATAGGAAAGGGCACGAAGGTTAGTCGGTTCGTCAACAGCTAGTCTAGCCTTCTTTACTGAGCTATAATACATGCAACTCGCAGATCATATTCAGCTAGTAAAGATGTTTTCCAAAAATGCAAGCACTAACCAACAGGTTTACACTAGGCTTGCCTTAAGATAAAGACTGCAAAATAACTGAAGAATGCTCACTGGAATAATGTTGACAGCAGACGATGATTTTCTAAAACAAAGAAAAAAGAAATCGTAAATATATAAAAAATCGAAAATAATAATAACAATAATAATAATAAACTTACTTTTTCAGCAGATATGAATCACGATGGTCAGCTTCGTTGAAAGTAAGGGAATACAGTAAATTGCACACACGATTTAATATCATCACTACTTTACACACACACGGGACACTGCAAAATCTTATGCATGACTAAATCAGGTGGACTGTGGACTCGCTGCTAGTGAACAAATAGCAAGTGCAGTACAGTTGAAACAAAAGTTTACGCAGCTAAGTGTCTTCAAAGAAGCGGACGGTACTGTGTCTACTTAAAAACTACTAAAGCACACGCCTTCAGGGTGTGCAGTAGACTTAGTTCTTCTAAATCTGTTAGTACACTGGGTAGAAATACTTGGAAGTCCTTACAGACGCATAAAATTCTTTCATCAAATTTTCAACCGGCAGTAGGTCGAGTCGGATGGAGGTGTTGAACAGAACCCATGGAGTAGGGTATGTGACACCACCGGGCCGTAGTTTTACACAAGCAAAATGCTGGGAAGCTGTAAATGTATATCACGCTGTTGATGGTGATTCATCCGTCGGCGGCACCTTCAGCTGGGGCACGGCCGACGGTATTCCCTGCCTAGCGACTTTCGGGCTCTGAGCTAGGCTCTTAGTATAAGTCTCTATGGTTTTAGCGACTGACTGAGCTACCGGTGAGTAATTTTTTATGATACAGTTGGCGAGCGAGCGAGCGATAGACTTTGAACTCAGCAAAAGTGCTGCGTGCGACATTCCAATTGATAACTGGGTGTAGTCACGGCACAACTCCAGCAGCTTGTGTGTTTGCTTGAACCACACTCTAAAATATTATTTACTAATTTCGTCCCCTAGCGAATCAAACAACAATGTTTTTGTAAGAGATTACAAACACAAGAATAACATCCACGGTATTTCTTGCTCCGAGAGTCATGCATATCAAACCCGGTGCCGGCACATAGCCTACTCCAGGGTGATCACAAGGCATAACGCCCAAATAGCGGGGTTCGAACTACACTGTCGTTAGCTCCGAAGAGATAGTTTCCTAATTTTACACCAGGTAAAGGCTGGGGCTGTACCTTAATTAAGGCCATGGTTCCTATTTTCTACTCCTAGCACTTTCCTGCTCTATAGTTGGTCTTTCTAATAACGCAAGAATCTGTTTTACGGCCGGATGCCCTTTCTGACGCCAAAGGTCTAACACGTAACAGGATGATAATTCAGCGGGATTTTAAATCGCAGTAACCATCATGTGTAGGCGCCTAAACAACACAAGAATCTGTTTTACGGTCGGATGCCCTTCCTGACGCCAAAGGTATAACAAGTAACAGGACATTAAGTTATCGGGATTTTAAATCGCAGTATCCATTTTCTTACTTCACGAACAACGAATGTGCATTTCTGCCAAGTTACTTCAGTTTGTCAAGGAATATCTTGCAGAATAGCACAGCGCAAGGGCAGATATAGGGACCGTCAAGAAGGGCATCCGGTCGTTCTCTGAGATAATAGTATGTTGAGAAGGGCACCTTGGTAGCAGTGTGCCGACAAGTAGCAGCTTGCTTGATTGTCCTGTTATATTCCGCATCAAAACAGCAGTTGGCCATACAAGTCTAAACATGCGCAACTACGATGACGTTATCGCTGCAGGTTAAAAACACGTGCACACTCTTCCCTTCTCGATGCATATTTGGGTGCTGACTCTGCAAAAAAGTGTTGACTTATTTTCGGGAGTAAGAACTCTACTGCTCCCCTCAGTAGATAGATAGCAGGAGGTGCGCGCGCAATGTTGATCTAAGCATTCTCTTCCACCCCACTTAGGAAGGGCAGCGCGGTAAGTATGTTGGGAAGAGCAGCTTGCTTTATAACTATGATCGTAGGAAGGGCAGCTTGCTTGCTTGCGGCGTGGCTAAGTCCCGCACTATAAAGTTTACTTCCGTAAAAACAGCAGTAAGCCATGTGCATGTAGTTAAAGATAGCGACTGACAGCTTTAAAAAAGCATGTGGAATTTTTCAAATTGCCCGCCACTACATGCCTAAGGCAGCAACCACAACGATTAGTGCTGCAAAGATGGCAGCACGATGCTCTGTTGATTAAAGATGGCCGCTGACAGCTGTCAAAACACGTGGAATTTTTCAAATTGCCCGCCACTACATGCCTAAAGTAGTAGCCGTGAGGTTTGGTGGCGTAAAGATAGCAGCACGATGCTCTTTTGTTTAAAGATGGCAGCTGCCAGGTTGTCGGCTGTCAAAAATCGCGTGGCATTGTTTACAAACAAGAGCACGTGGAATTTCAAATTGCCCGCCACCACGTGGCTAAGGTAGTAGCCGTGAGATTTAGTACCGCAAAGATGGCAGCACGATGCTCTGTTGAATATAGATGGCGACTGACAAATGTCAAAAAGCACGTGGGTTTGTTTACAAACACGAGCGCGTGGAATTTCAAATTGCCCGCTACTACGTGGCTAAGGTAGTAGCCGTAAGGTTTAGTGCCGTAAAGTTGGCAGCATGATGCTCTGTTAATTAAAGATGGCCACTGACAACTGTAAAAATAGCACGTGGCTTTGTTTACAAACAAGAGCACGTGCCCACGTGCCTAAGGTAGCACTCATAAGGTTTAGTGCGGTAAAGATGGCAGCACTGATGTTAGCGATCGTCTGTTGTTTAAAGATGGCAGCTGTCTTAAAATCAAGTGGCTTTGTAAACAAACAAAAGCACGTGGCTTAGTTTAAAGATGGTCGCTGTCAAAAAGCACGTAGAATTTGAAATTACCCACCACTACATTCCAAAGGTGGTAGCCATGAGTTTTAGTGCCGTAAAGATGGCAGCACTGAGGTTAGCGATGCGTCGTTGTTAAAAAATGACAGCTGTCAAAACGCACGTGGATTTTGAAATGCCCGCCACCACGTAGCAAAGCTGGCAACAGTGAGGTTTAGCCCCATCAAGATGGATGGTGGCACTGAGGTTAGCGATGTGTTGCTGTTTAAAGATGGCAGCTGTCAGCTTGACAGCTGTCAAAAAGCACGTGTCTTTGTTTACAAACAAGAGCACGTGGTGATTACATCACGGGGTTAATGGCATTGGCCAGCTCAATGAACTCGAGGTCAATGACCTTGGAATCAATGACTTTGCTGACGTCAGCAAAAAATATGACTCAGCATATTCAGGAGCTCCACAGCTCTTTTACTGAGGTGGGTTCGATTCCCACCTCAGCTATCCTGGAAGTGGTTTTCCGTGCTTTCCCACTTCTCCTCCAGGCAAATGCCTGGATGGTACCTAACTTAAGGCCACGGCCGCTTCCTTCCCTCTTCCTTGCATATCCGTTCCTATCTTTCCATCCCTCTGCAAGGCCCCTGTTCAGCATAGCAAGTGAGCCGCCTGGGCGAGGTACTGGTAATCCACCCCATTTGTATCCCCCGAACCAGAGTCTGAAGCTCCAGGACACTGCCCTTGAGGCGGTTGAGGTAGGATCCTTCGCTGCGTCCGAGGGAAATCCGACCCTGGAGGGTAAACAGGTAAAGAATTAGAAGTAAAACAAATAACATTATTATTATTTTCAGTGCAATACAGATACAAAGTTAACTAATCTGATGAAATGGCTACAAGGTAATCGGGTGTGTTTGTATTATGATTACTGTAGTTTATATTATTGTATGTGTTCATGCGGAAGAGATTTTATTATCTATGGGTTATTTTGTATATTCAATAGCATTACAGGTTTATGTGAATGATGTTGATCCACGAAATATCACTGTGATATTTGTCAAAAATGGAAGATAGTAAGTGAATAGTTTTTCCTAAAACAGCACATGTCAATAAATATTAGCTTAGAGATATCCACCTAAAACGTACAGGAACAGTAAACATTATACACGTTGTAAAAACAATATGCTTTATACGTATAGGACCTTGAAATCTATGTTTTTATTGAAAAATAAAGTAATTAATATTGCAGTAGTTTAGGTTTGTCGGAAATTACATCCCCTTGACATGTGCTATTTTACCAAAAAATGGGCGACAAAAATTAATTTGTTACAAAATATCTTTATTTTCGCTGTTTTACAAAACTGTTTGGTCATTATTAATTCTAGTCATCACTGAACACATTATCTTTGGTAATTGGCCAATTAATAATCTCATTGTAGAAATCAAGATGCTCTTCTGGAATATACTGCATTGTTTTCTTTATATCCTGAATTTTCTTCTCCTGAATAGGCAGTCTTTCTCCTGGATATGCTAACTTTGTAGGGAACGTTATGACACTCATTGAATTCCTGATGCCTAGATTGAACGTTTGTACCACTAGACCGTCAATGAAATCTTGAGCTTGAACAGTATTCGGCATTTCACTTGAGTATGTGAAGTGACTGAAGAACGATATCTGGAACGATTGTTTTTGGTCTCGTGGAAGTCTGCGATTCATTGATTCGACAGATAGTCATTTTTTTAAGAATGAGGGCAACCAATATTTTAAGTCAATAATATCTTTGGATTCAACCATTTTAACAGTAAACTTTCTTTGACTTGTGGACAGTACAATCCTCTCTGTATAATCTTTGGGAAAGTAAATTCTGTCATTTTTCCTTACCACTCTTTTTACTGCAGCAAAATGCCTGTCATTGGGTAAATAAGAGTGTTCTCTTTGAGGTAAATACTGATTAATTCTCTGAAATCTGCCCATAGTCACCAAAACTAAGAAAAACCGTATGACCGTGTGGTTACGATTTTGTCCAGGGCCAGAGTCTGAAAACACATGGAGGAGTTGTACCGAATTAAGCATTTCATTGCTAATGAAGTCCAAAAGAAATGAGACAACCTCATTCGGACTTTTATACCCTTTCCCCTCATGATATGTATAAAACTTCGTCTTATTAGAACCCAGAGATGTGACGCTAAATATATTCACTGTTAACTGACGGAAGTAAAAATATATCTTGCACAGGGATATCTGGCAGGGTCACATTTTGCATATAATCGAATGTAATAGCAGCAATTGAATGGTCTTCCAAGCATTTCTCTTTGACAAATTTCATTTTGGAGTAAAATTCCTATGCCCTCATTTTGTGTATAAGTAATTCCGCTCCTGCAACTTTCTTTGCTTTGTCATTTAAAAATGGGTTGTTAATTTTTACTGAGAGTTCTTCACAACGGGAACATGTATCCACTTGCGGACGACCAAAGGACAGGGTGAATCTTTCCTTAAAAACATTTCTGTATAAGCTATAAGATACTTTCATGCTAGGATGTTTTTCTGCAAAAAGTCTGTGCATCAATACTAAGTTCAGTTTAGGATTAAGATGTTTCACTTCTTTGCTTGTATAATGCGCTATATTTGTAGGAAAACTATTGATATGGTCAATTATTGCTTGTATAACATCACCTGGTTTAGCATTGGCTGAAGTAGACTTTCCTCTTCCATCAATGTCTGAAGTTGAGAGAGCAACATGGCTACAACTCCTACGTAGTCGTCCAGCGCTGACAGCTAAAATATGCATAAGTGCCTTTTTGCATACCTGAATTCTACCATGAGAAGTAGTTACACTATATACAAACGTGTGTCCTTTCGGTTGCTAACTGTCCCCATGTATTGGACGTTTACTTTTAACGTCCATTCTTGCAACAGGCCCCAGCAGAAATGCGTCTTTTTCATCCTTTGTTTGGAACTGCCGGAACTAGGTATGGGTCTGTTCCCTGCCTTCAGGAGTTGTACGCTGGAAACACATCCCACGGCACCTATTTGAGAACACTAATATAATGTATTAGATGGCTATAAAGGCATTTAACACGTTATTTATTTTGTACAAAGAATATACCCTTAAAAGTCTTACCTGCAATCTCCTCCTGGTTTTCTTTCAGGTACAATGTTGCCTCGGTAGTTAACATATTTTTTCTTCTCCAGAAATCCTAGCCTTTTTAATTACTACTCGTTTATATATCTTCCTCTTTCTTTTCACATTCATTTCAACGATTTCCGCATCTGCTCTGCACTCCATGTCTGTATATTGCACATTCCCGTTCATTTCCATAATAGGTGCAATGTCTGCCAGCTGGATGCGTGGAACTGCCGATTGGATACAGCAAGCCAGTTCATTTTACGGATAAAGTGCACATGTCAGTGACAAGTGCTGTTTCTCCAACAAACTATTATTACCAGCAGAGCTACCGGATAAAGCAATGCAGTGACGTGTGTAGCTTCGGCAGAAAACGATAGATCTAGACTTGGAGACTGTATTACTTGCCTTACCTCAATTGTGGCAAAATCTTGGCATGTGTCGTTTCAAAAAAAAAGATTCAATTGACTTTACTCAAATAAAATCTCAAATCGGAGGTTGATTAAGAAATACCGCCGTTACTAGCGAGAAGTATGTATATGTACTTACGGGCTGTAAAAGGGATTTCATTATGTTGCATTCTGCTGCTCGCGCCGTCTTTTGTTTCTTTCTTGAGGTCCAGGGCTGGCACCGATGAATGGGAGTGCTATGTCTGTGAATCCTCATTATCTTTGTCCATATGTCTTGCATTCCGCTGCTCGCGCCGTTTTTTTTCTTCCTTGAGGTCCAGGGCTGGCACCGATGAATGGGAGTGCTATGTCTGCGAATTTTGTTGTTTTCATATGTTCAGCGCGGGTAGTTTATTAAAAAGAAAATACCATGATCCCTGGACCAATAAATCGTTCAATGAATCAGTTATGGCACATGAAGTGACAGCCCTTCAAATTACATTGAGTGAGAAAAATTAATAAAACGACACCAAAGAACTTGAGTGAGCAAAGATAACACACGACAGTGCTAGACAAACAAAACACTTACGGAAACCCTGCGACGTAGCAGATATAGTAGTTGTAAGACAGTAAAGTATGTATTCTCTAACATAAAATATTTCGGATAATTTCTTAATCAACCTCCGATTTGAGACTTTATTTCGAGTAAAAGCAATTATTATCTTATATTTGTGACAAATATTACAGTGATATTTCATGTATCAACATCATTCACATAACACATTACAGTTACTTCTACTAGCGATTTGGTTGTTACTGCACGAAAAGGCGAGTGTATGGTAGCCGAAACTCAGATAGCAAGAAAAAAAGACGAATAAAAATATTTGAAAAGAAGATTTGAACCGTCAGCGAACGGAAGGAAGGGCAATTCCGAACTATACTATTTAGCCAACTATGCCACGCTGACAGCAAATATCGAATGTTTACCAATCGTTTCTGTTTCTACCATATTCGTCCTGGCTGAGGTCCAATCATAGGTCCAGCTGAAGCTTGACTCGAGATTCATCGAGAATAATGACGTCAGTAGTAGTATGTGATGTGGGGGTACTGGATGCAAGCGTCAGCATTTTTTTGGCTAAGTCAACACCCGAGGTCTAGTAGTGTGGCAATGCGGGTTCTGACCCGAGGTCATTGACTCCTAGTATAGTACCTGTGCAATGTCGATTTTTCGGATTTGCATAGGGGAGCAAGCCTAACCTTACAGACACTATCCTGAAGGGGCCTAACCTCAGTTTTACGGCTAGATGCACTTCTTGACGCCTATGACAGCGAGCCTAACCTCACACATAACCACATTGAGGAGCCTAACCTTAGTTTTACAGGTAGATGCCCTTCCCGAAGTAAATTGCGCATTATGGCGGCTATACAAAGACAGGCTAGGGGCGCTTGCGCAAGATGGCGGCTATACATAGCCTCTTACGAGTAGATAAAGTGGAGATTTCGGCCGCTGCCACCGCCACCGGCTCCTAGGGTCCTCCTCCGCCATCGCCTCCCGGGGGGCCTTACCAGGGGCCCGTTCCGCCTCCGCCTCCCGGGAGGCCTTCCCAGGGGCCCGCTCCTCCTCCCGCGGAAAATTTGAATTGGTAAACAAAGCCACGTGCTTTTTGACAGCTATCATCGACAACAACGCATCGCTAACCTCAGTGCTGCCCTCTTAACGAGCCTAAACCTCAATGCTGGCAACTTAACCTCACTAGCGCGAGATTTGAATCGGTAAACAAATCCACGTGCTTTTTGACAGCTATCATCGACAACAACGTATCGCTAACCTCAGCGCTACAATCTTGACGGGCCTAAACTTCAATGCTGCTAACTTAACCTTACTAGCGCGAGATTTGAATCAGTAAACAAAGCGATGTGCTTTTATGACAGCTGTCACCCGCCATCTTTAATCAACAGAGCACCGTGCTACCCTCTTTAGCTACATACCTTTGGAATGTGGTGGCGGATAATTTGAAAAATGCTTTTTGACAGCAACAATCTTTAATCGACAGAGCACCGTGCTGCACTCCTTAGCTACATACCTTTGAAATGTGGAGGCAGGCAATTCCACGTAACAGCAGCCATCTTTAATCAAGAGAGCACCGTGCTGCCCTCTCTAGCTACATACCTTTCAAATATAGTGGCGGCAATTTGAAAAATTCCACGTGCTCTTGTTTGGAAACATACCCACGTGCTTTTCTGACAGCTGTCATCCGCCATCTTTAATCAACAGAGCACCGTGTTGCCCTCTTTAGCTTCATACCTTTAACATGTGGTGGCGGCAATTTGAAAAATTCCACATTTTCTTGTTTGGAAACAAATCACCGTGCTTTTTTTAACAGCTGTCATCCACCATCTTTAATCAAGAGAGCACCGTGCTGCACTCTTTAGCTACATAGCTTTGAAATGTGGTGGCGGCAATTTGAAAAATTCTACGTGCTCTTGTTTGGAAACAAACCCACGTGCTTTTCTGACAGCTGTCATCCGCCATCTTTAATCAACAGAGCACCGTGCTGCTCTCTTTAGCTTCATACATTTAACATGTGGTGGCGGCAATTTGAAAAATTCCACATTTTCTTGTTTGGAAACAAATCAACGTGCTTTTTTAACAGCTGTCATCCACCATCTTTAATCAAGAGAGCACCGTGCTGCACTCTTTAGCTACATAGTTTTGAAATGTGGTGGCGGCAATTTGAAAAATTCTACGTGCTCTTGTTTGGAAACAAATCCACGTGCTTTTTTGACAACTGTCATCTTGACGGACCCTAAACTCACTTTGAAGGACAATAAAGCATCGCTAACCTCACTGTTGCCATCTTTACGGCGCTAAACCTCAAGGCTGCCACCTTATGTATGTTGTAGCGCGGAATGTAAAATCCAACAACAGAACATCGCTAACCTCACTGCTGCCTTCTTGAAAAGTTCAGTGTTCCAAACACTAAAAACAATCAAGCAGATACTGATTTCTGTTAGAAAAATGCAACTCATTGCACCTCGGGGATTTTATTAGATAATTCTGATAAGATGTGACCCCTAGCAGGAGCGGGCCCCTGGGAAGGCCTCCCGGGAGGCGGAGGCGGAGCGGGCCCGTGGGAAGGCCTCCCGGGAGGCGGTGGCGGAGGACGCCCCTGGAAGTCGGTGGCGGTGGCGGCGGCCGAACTCTCCACTTTATCTACTCTTACGAGATGGCCCAAGGGCCACTGCGCAAGAATGCGGCTGCTCTTAAGAGGCGCTCCATGGGCGCTTGCGTAAGATGGCGGCTGCTCTTATGAGATGGCCTAGGGGCGCTTGCGCAAGATGGCCGATGCTCTTATGAGACGGGCGGGGGGCGCTTGCGCAAGATGGCGGCTATACAAAGACGGCCTAGGGGTGCTGGCGCAAGATGGCGGCTGCTCTTTTGAGGCGTTCAAGGGGCGCTTGCGCAAGATGACGTCTGCACTTATGAGACGACCTAGTGGCGCTTGCGCAAGATGGCCGCTGCTCTTATGAGACGGGCCGAGGGGCGCTAACGCAAGATAAAAAGACGGCCAAGCGGCGCTGGCGCAAGATGGCGGCTGCTCTTATGAGGCGGCCTAGGGGTGCCTGCGCAAGATGGCGGCTATACAAAGACGGCCCAGGGGCGCTGGCGCATGATGGCGGCTGCTCTCATGAGGCGGCCTAGGGGTGCTTGCGCAAGATGGCGGCTATGAGACAGATCTAGGGCGCTTGCGCAAGATGGCGGCTGTACATAATGAGCGATTGCACAAGTTGAAGGCTATACACGGATTCTTATGTAGAAAGATTCCGGCCGAGGGCAATTGTACAAGATGGCGGCTATACATAGACTCTTATAGAGAAAGATGACGGCCATGGGCGATTGCACAAGATGGCGGCTATACACGGCTTCTTATGGAGAAAGATGCCGGCCGTGGGCGATTGCACAAAATGGCGGCTATACATAGACTCTTATAGGGAAAGATAGCGGCCATGGGCAATTGCACAAGATGGCGGCTATACACGGGCTCTTATGGAGAAAGATGCTGGCTATGGGCGATTGTACAAGATGGTGGCTACACACAGACTCTTGTGGAGAACGATGACGTCTATGGGCGATTGTACAAGATGGTGGCTATACCCGGACTCTTATAGAGAAAGATGACGGCTATGAGGATTGCAAAAGATGGCGGTTATACACGGGCTCTTACGAAGAAAGAGACAGCCCTGGCCGATTGCATAAGATGACGGCTATACACTAACTCTTATGGAGAAAGATGACGGCCATGGGCGATTGCACAAGATGGCACTATACATAGACTCTTATAGAGAAAGACGACGGCTATGGGCGATTGCACAAGATAGCGGCTAAACACGGACTCTTATGAAGAAAGATGACGGCCATGAGCGATTGTACAAGATGGTGGCTATACACGGGCTCTTATGGAGAAAGATGACGGTTATGGGCGATTGCACAAGATGGCGGGTATACATGGTCTCTTATGGAGAAAGACGACGGTTATAGGCGATTGCACAAAATGGCGGCTATACCCGGACTCTTATAAAGAAAGATGGCGGCTATGAGGGATTGCAAAAGATGGCAGTTATATACGGGCTCTTACGAAGAAAGAGACAGCCCTGGGCGTTTGCACAAGATGGCGGCTATACATAAACTCTTATGGAGAAAGATGACGGCCATGGGCGATTGCACAAGATGGCGCTATACATAGACTCTTATGGAGAAAGACGACGTCTATGGGCGATTGCAGAAGATAGCGGCTATACACGGACTCTTATGAAGAAAGATGACACCATGGGCGATTGTACAAGATGGTGGCTATACACGGTATCTTACGGATCAACTTGTCTAGTGGCGATTGCGCAAAATAACGTCTATACAAGGCCTCTTATGGAGAAAGTTGACCGAGGAGAGACTTAGGAGACGGCTTAGGGGTGCTTTCGAAAGATGGCGGCTATACACAGACTCTTATGGAGAAAGCTAGCGTAGAGGCTACTGTGCAAGATGGCGGCTATACATAGGCTCTTACGGAGAAAGATTGCTCAGGGGGGATCTAAGATCTAAGGAGACGGGCTAGGGGCGCTTGCGCAAGAAGGCGGTTATACACAGGCTCTTGTGGAGAAAGCTAGCCTAGGGACTACTGCAAAAGATGATGGCTATACACGGGCTCTTATGGCCTCCTCCTCCTCCTCCAACGGGACGTAAGAGGTCAGCTTATAGCTTTATATTTATCCGACAAGTGTAAACATGCATAACAATAACGACGCGATCTTATGCTTAAGGCTTTACGCACGTGCTATTATTCTGTTTTAACTTGCAGTGATGACGTTATGATGGTTATGCATGTTTAGTCTTGTTCGTTATCAAGCTTACTCACTCAAGCCTTTAGAGATGGAATGAGTAGGTGTAAGGAGGCAAAGGAATGCAATAAGTACAACATTATGAAGTCAATGAAATATTTATTTACAAAATTAAAACAATCTACAACAACAGTAATGGTTTTGCTGCCGACAAGTTTTCTACGCTCCATAACAGGTTACTGCGAAGAGATAGCATGCTTTCGCAATTGTAATGCCTCCTGCAACATTCAAATTAAACAAAACATTTAGTATTTATGAAATATAATATTCTATGTATGTATGTTATGCTTTACAAAGAAGATAATGCAGTTCTTACCTTTTTGTTATTTATGTGATTTGTTCCTTTTCTGAATCATCCTGATTATGTACTGAAATGAATGGAAAATGTTCATCCATACACTGTGTACAGTGTTCAATCCTCGGATTTGGTCCATCCCAATCATCACCACTATTTTCACCTTGATGCTTGTAATGACGTTGACAGTTTCTGCGTAAAACTACATCGATTGATATCTTACTGTGTAGAGGATGGATGTCCCAAAAATCATTTATGGAAGAGGCAGCGTACGTAGATAAAAATTCTCTTGGTAAACATTGAATCAGATATTTTGGCATCTGATATAAGGTTCTATGTTTATAGAACATCTTAATAGCCTCACTTACTTGTGTCAGATAAATAAGATGTTGCGTATTAGCACGCGAACAGCACGCACATTGATAGTGCTGTTTGTATCAAGACGATTGTCCGTAACCGTGTAGACTTTTTCTTCTTTCTGTTCCGTAGCGTACAATGTCGAAGCACACACTAATGTTGATCATAAAGGACTATTCCGTAAGAGAGATTGAGCTAACCTCAGTAACTGTGTGGAGGAGGAGGAGTATAGTAGCTGACCTGTAAGGTAGAGGAGGAGGAACACGGCTATGTTCTGTCGGAGAAATAGGAGGAGGAGGAGGAGTATTAGGAGGAGGAGGAGGAGGAGGAGGCTGTTATCTTAACAGCTGTTACATTTTCAAAAATAGTGTCGGGAAGGGATTATGTCCAGAAGGGTCGCTTGCTTAATCCTCTCTCTAAAATGATGTCGGGAAGGAACCATGTCGTTGACATTTCTATATCTAACAGCGTGACGATACGGAGGACAGCACAATTCCTCCTCCTACAGTTCTGTATCCGACAGAGTAACATGATAGAGAACAGCACAATCCCTCCTCGGCAGCGATAACGTCAACATAGATATTTTTGTTTAGTCATGTCCGTTAACAAGGTTACTTTCTACTAATCTCAAGCCTTTACGATAGGTGTAAAAGGAATGTAATAAGTAGAACATTGATTTACTGGTTTTTATCCTATTTCTGTATGTAATGTCACAATAACATTATTGTTGTAACGTGTGTGCGTCTTTACACAATAATACACCTACGGCGTAATTCGTCTTCTATTTTATGAATCTCACGTACATACACTGTGTATCCAGCATCGTGATGAGCTCTTAGGAGTTGTAAACGTTCAACGAGTAAGTTAATGTCTTTACAGTATCTTACATCTGCATAGGGTAACAGAGTTTTGTCAATACGTGTAGACAGTTGATGTGTAGAAAACGGTATAACTTGTTTTGATGCGGTATGTGCTTCTGCAATGTTATCGGCAAATAAAAACTTAACACGGTTTGATTAAAAAGAAGTGGTCAAACCATCTTCTTTATCTTCTACTGCTGCATTTTGCTTTTCTTCTTGAGATGTTTGCACAGCTACAGAACATGTTAGAAAATACAGTAAAACGAAAAAGCTCCGATGGAAAAGAAACTTTGTGTTCTTCTTTTTCTTCCTTATACATCTCCTCTTTATGTGGTAGTGTGAGGATAGTAACAGAACTTGTAGTAAGCTGAGACAATGTTATATCGTTTCGATTACGCTTCTTTATATCCCGCTTTGCCCATTTATTCAATGTTTCTATGCGTTCTACTGGTAAATTACTTAAAAAAATGTGTTTAAAATTTACATGTCCTGTGAGATTATCACGTCTGTTGAATACAGCAGTACATTGTTTGCATGCATATATTTCGAAGTTATGCTTTACAGCTTTATGTCGTTGAAGATTGTCAAGTCTTGAAAAACTCACACTACAAAGATCACACATAAACATAATAGATGTTTTACAGGTAGATATGATGTACTGTTTTACACTGTAACCGGAAAATAACAACACGGGCAACTAACAACTGCCTATCTATCTGTAAAACTGCGTCTAATATTGAAGAGGAGGAGGAACTATGCCCCGTTGGAGGAGGAGGAAGCTGCTATTTTTACAGCTGTTTAAGGTACACCCTCCCCACTCTGTTTTCCAAGCAATATCTGGGATATACCATAACTATGACTACGAACCTACTACCTTCATAGTAACGGAAATTTGTTTAAAAAAAACACATTGGATTTTAAATTGCCCACCACCACATGCACAAGGTGGCAACAGTGAGGTTTAGCACCGTCAAGATGGCAGCAGTGAGGTTAGCGATGTTCTGTTGTTTAAAATTAAGCACCCACCTAGTTAAAGATGGCAGCTGTCATCTTGACAGGTAAAAAAGCACATGGATTTTAAATTCCACGCCACCACTTGCATAATGTGGCAGCAATGAGGTTAAGCGCCGTCAAGATCATAGAGTTAGTAAATAACACGCTAGAGGTAGCATTGGCGCCACCGTCTACGAGAGAATTACTGTAGCGAGCGGAGCATGTTGAAATCGCAGCTGTTTGGCAAAAAGCTCACTCCGCCGTACTCATCAATGCAAATTTGGGACGTTTAAAACTGTGTGGATGTAGATACGGTTTAAATTTCTAACATGTAAACATTCTCAGATACTACAGTATACTTGCGATGCTTCTCTCCAGTAAAAACGAGAGCCCTAAAAGCAAAAATACAGGAGAAATGAGTGATAAAAGAGAACGGTGTTCAGGTGCAGTTAAGTAACACAAAATCAATTTGCTGTTCATATTAATCCTTCTAACAAAATACGTTTAGAAGGAGGGCACGTATATTTTGCTATCATTTGTGTAAATGGCCAGGATTTTGCTATAATTCTGCCCAGTGACCGAAAATGTCTTCTCTCGTACGAAGAGGATGAGAGAGTTTTTAGGCCTAAAAACATTGGCGAGATTTTGGGGTAAACTAGACAAAATATTGTCATCGCCGGTTTAGACGCTGGCTTTCTGAGCCCAGGTTGGCAGGTTCGAGCCTAACCCAGTACGGTTATACTTGAAGATACTCAAATATGTCAACCTCTTGTAGATAAATTTACCGGCACATAAAAAACTCCCGCAGGAAAAAATTCCGACACCTCAGCGTCTTTGAAAACCGCATAAGTAGTTAGTGGGACGTAAATCCATAATTATTATTATTATTATTATTATTATTATTATCGATGTTTTCTAAATGCGATTACAAGTGGAAATATGACACTCGCTTATGGTTTTAGCCTATTATGGAGTTTTTATTTAGCTTGTCGTGAAATGTATGATTTGCTTTAAGATTTTAACTTGTAAAATGGAAAGGGAAAGTGGTAAATTATATGATTGAAGAGAACTGAAAAAATACAATAATTTTTACAATTTGCTTTACATCGCACCGACATAGATGGGTCTTATGGCGACGATGGGATAGGAAAGGACTAGGAGTGGGAGGAAGCGCACATGGGCTTAAATGAGGTTCATCCCTAGCATTTGCCTGGTGTGAAAATGGGAAACCACGGAAAACCATCTTCAGTGCTGTCGACAGTGGGGTTTTAACCCACTATTTCTCGAAAGCAAACTTAGAGCTGCGTGGCTCTAACCGCATTGCCAACTCGCTCGGTCATTAATTTACGTATTATGCTTGTATAGGCCTGTAGCGCTATCGCCATTTAAGGGAATAATATTCACGAAAATAAAGGACTCAGATGTTCACACGGTGTTGCACATTTAGTCTGGTAAGGCATGAACGGGGACTGCTACAGTACACGTACTATACGAAGGGAAAGCAACAAACTGTATACACAGAAAATATATCCATTAGCTTTCAATACTATAAATACACACAGAAACTGAAAAACGGAGCACAGTGCCATGCTATCATGCACAACTTTTATTTTATTTTTTTGTACCAATTTGCTTTACGTTGCACCGACACACATAGGTCTTACGGCGATTATGGTACAGGAAAGGGCTAAGAGTGGGAAGGAAACGACTGGGGCCTTAATTAAGGTGTAAAAATAGGAAACCATCTTCAGTGCCGCCGACAGTGGGGTTCAAACTGACAGCTACGTGACCTAAAGCCTGCAGTCACTCGCTCGGTATCATGCACATAATATTTCTGCATATTTGCTTTCAAAAGCATGGCCATTCAGCGAAAGGAAAATGTCATCCCTTATATTTCCTAAAACTTTATTTACAGTCTTCAAGGAAAGATCCAAAGAAACTCATTGGCGCCGACAGGGGAATCAGTCGCGAAGTCAGCCCAAATAGGCCAAAGTATTATTGTATACGCACGGAAATGAATTTCAAGGAAACATACCTGTGAAATGATAAGCCACTGCCCTTTATGAACCTCTCTATGCAGCCATAAGTTGCACAGGAGACTGGCATTTGCCTTCACAGAAGTATATACTTCAATTTATCCGGAAGCTCCAGTAGTGACAGTGCCAAACAATACAGTACAGCTTTTGCCAAACAGCGCGCTCGTTCAACTTCGCACGCGACTGCGGCGCCAATGCTACCTCTTGTGTATAATATAGTAACTCTATGGTCAAGATGGCAGCAGTGAAGTTAGCGATGTTCTATTGTCCTTAAAAGTGAGGTTAGGGTCCGTCAAGATGACAGCTGTCAAGAAAGCACGTTGCCAAGCACGTGGCTTTATTTACAAAAAAAGAGCACGTGGTCGTGGCGTCACGACACGGTCTCGTGGTACGCTGCGTTAGCAGCCGAAGTCATTAACCCCGGACGAGGTGATTGACACTATAACGTTATAACTACGTGACCGTGACGTCATGACCAAGTGCTCTTGTTTGTAAACAAAGCCACGTGCTTTGCCACGTGCTTTTTTGACAACTTTCACCTTGATGGACCCTATCCTCATTTGTAAGGACAACAGAGCATCGCTAGCCTTACTGCTGCCATCTTGACGGCACTAAAATTCATTGCTGCCATCTTATGCACGTGGTGGCACGGAATTTAAAATCCATGTGCTTTTTTTGTTACCTGTCAAGCTGACAGCTGTCATCTCTAACCAGGCGGGCGCGGAATTTTAAACAACAGAACATCGCTAACCTCACTGCTGCCATCTTGATGGGGCTAAACCTCACTGTTGCAGCCTTATGCATGTGGTGGTGGGCAATTTAAAATCCACGTGCTTTTTAACAAAAATTCCGTTACTATGAAGGTAGTAGGATTGTAGCCATAGTTAAGGTTCATCCAGCGTTTGCTTGGAAAACCGAGTGCGGGAGGGTGTACCTTAAACAGCTGTAAATATAGGAGCTTCCTTCTTCTCTTCCTCCTCCTCCTCCATATTAGACGAAATTTTACAGATAGATAGGCAGTTGTTAGTTGCCCGTGTTGTTATTTGCTGGTTGCAGTGTAAAACAATACATCATATCTACCTGTAAAACATGTATTATGTTTATGTGTGATCTTTGTAGTGTGAGTTTTTCAAGACTTGACAATCCTCAACGACATAAAGCTGTAAAACATAACTTCGAAATATATGCATGCAAACAATGTACTGCTATATTCTACAGGCGTGATAATCTTACACTACATGTAAATTCTAAACACATTTGTTTAAGTAATTTACTAGTAGAACGTATAGAAACATTGACTAAATGTCGAAAGCGTGATTGAAACGATATAACATTGTCTCAGCTTACTACAAGTTCTGTTACTAACCTCACACCACCAGATAAAGAGGAGATGCGTAAGGAAGAGAAAGAAGAACACAACCTTTTTTCCATCGCAGCTTGTTCATTCTACTTTATTTTCTAAGACAACAACATGTTCTGTTGCTGTGCAAACATTTCAAGAAGAGAAACAAGCTGCACGAGTAGAAGAACAAGAAGAAAATTTAACCGCTTCTTTTCAATCAAATCGTGTTAAGTTTTTATCTGCTGATAATATTGCAGAAGCACATACCGCATCAAAACAAGTTCTTCCGTTTTCTACACATCAACTGTCTACACGTATTAGCAAAACTCTGTTACCCTATGCAGATGTAAGATACTGTAAAGACGTTAACTTACTCGTTGAACGATTACAACTCCTAAGAGCTTATCAAGATGCTGGATACACAGTGTATGTACGAGAGATTCAAAAAATGGAAGACGAATTGCGTCTTAGGCGTATTATTGTGTAAAGACGCACATAAGTTACAACAATAATGTTATTGTGACATTACATATAGAAATAGGATAAAAACCAGTAAATAAATGTTCTACTTATTGCATTTCCTTTACAACTGTCCAACTGTCGTAAAGGTTTGAGA
Source organism: Anabrus simplex (assembly GCF_040414725.1). NCBI lineage: Eukaryota > Metazoa > Arthropoda > Insecta > Orthoptera > Tettigoniidae > Anabrus > Anabrus simplex. Next base: position 1,043,216,268 of record NC_090266.1, read on the forward strand.
TTACTAGAGAGTAACCTTGTTAATTAACATGACTAAACAACCGTAACTATGTTGACGTTATCGCTGCGGAGGAGGGATTGTGCTGTCCTCTATCGTGTTACGCTGTCGGATACAGAACTGTAGGAGGAGGAGGAGGGTATTGAGCTTACCTCCATACCTGTAAGAAGGACAAGGAAGAGGAGGAGGAGGATGTATTATACTGTCCTCCGTATCTTCACGCTGTTAGATACAGAAATTTCAACGACATAGTTCCTTCCCGACATCATTTTAGAGAGAGGATTAAGCAAGCGGCCCTTCCCAACATAATACCTTCCCGAGACTATTTTTGAAAATATAACAGCTGTTAAGATAACAGACTCCTCCTCCTCCTCTTCCGACCGGACATAGCCGTGTTCTTTCTCTTTCGCCTTACAGGTCAGCTACGTTCCTCCTCCTCCTCCGCATTTCCATCGCATTGCTGAAATTTCACACGTCTACCGGATTTCTCCCAAAACTCGAACATTTTATCATCCCAATGCTTCCACACAAGGCGTAGAGCTAATCACTCTACCCCATCACGTGCCGAGGTTAACAATGGTGGAAGTCTTTACCTTCTACTCTTCCAAGGGCTTTCATGGCCTGTACGGAGGTGACTTTGCTTTGCTTTGCTAATGCTTCCACACACGTACGATATATAACGATATGACAGACCGACAAAAAAACTTTAATTAGGGGAACGAGATGGTCAACAACTTGAAATGCAACGTTGTGTTCAGAAAATAAAGCGAAAAATTTACACTGACTGACAGAGCAAATGCAACACCAAGAAGGAGTGGTTCGAAAGGGATGAAAGTTGGGGAAAAAACAGAGACGGCACGGACGAATAGTTGATGTTTATTTCAAACCGATATGCAGGTTACACAATGCGCACGGCATCGACTCAGTAGGATGTAGGACCACCGCGAGCGGCGATGCACGCAGAAACACGTCGAGGTACAGAGTCAATAAGAGTGCGGATGGTGTCCTGAGGGATGGTTCTCCATTCTCTGTCAACCATTTGCCACAGTTGGTCGTCCGTACGAGGCTGGGGCAGAGTTTGCAAACGGCGTCCAATGAGATCCCACACGTGTTCGATTGGTGAGAGATCCGGAGAGTACGCTGGCCACGGAAGCATCTGTACACCTCGTAGAGCCTGTTGAGAGATGCGAGCAGTGTGTGGGCGGGCACTATCCTGCTGAAACAGAGCATTGGGCAGCCCCTGAAGGTACGGGAGTGCCACCGGCCGCAGCACATGCTGCACGTAGCGGTGGGCATTTAACGTGCCTTGAATACGCACTAGAGGTGACGTGGAATCATACGCAATAGCGCCCCAAACCATGATGCCGCGTTGTCTAGCGGTAGGGCGCTCCACAGTTACTGCCGGATTTGACCTTTCTCCACGCCGACGCCACACTCGTCTGCGGTGACTATCACTGACAGAACAGAAGCGTGACTCATCGGAGTACACGACGTTCCGCCATTCCCTCATCCAAGTCGCTCTAGCCCGGCACCATGCCAGGCGTGCACGTCTATGCTGTGGAGTCAATGGTAGTCTTCTGAGCGGCCGCCGGGAGTGCAGGCCTCCTTCAACCAATCGACGGGAAATTGTTCTGGTCGATATTGGAACAGCCAGGGTGTCTTGCACATGCTGAAGAATGGCGGTTGACGTGGCGTGCGGGGCTGCCACCGCTTGGCGGCGGATGCGCCGATCCTCGCGTGCTGACGTCACTCGGGCTGCGCCTGGACCCCTCGCACGTGCCATGTCCCTGCGCCAACCATCTTCGCCACAGGCGCTGCACCGTGGACACATCCCTATGGGTATCGGCTGCGATTTGACGAAGCGACCAACCTGCCCGATCACCATACCCCTCGTAAAGTCGTCTGTCTGCTGGAAATGCCTCCGTTGACGGCGGCCTGGCATTCTTAGCTATACACGTGTCCTGTGGCACACGACAACACGTTCTACAATGACTGTCGGCTGAGAAATCACGGTACGAAGTGGGCCATTAGCCAACGCCGTGTCCCATTCATTGTTCGCTACGTGCGCAGCACAGCGGCGCATTTCACATCATGAGCATACCTCAGTGACGTCAGTCTACCCTGCAATTGGCATAAAGTTCTGACCACTCCTTCTTGGTGTTGCATTTGCTCTGTCAGTCAGTGTATGTTTAGGCATGTTTTATAAATACACTTCAGTACAGACTACGAACATGTAAAAGAGTGTAGGATTCAAAATATAGTTCTCAACAACTCCAAACAACAACGAACGGTTAAAAATGTATGGTTCGCTAGTCTATGGCTGACTTGGTACGCAACGTTTCACATCCTCCTACTCCGAATCGATCCAATCACCCATGTTTATTTATTTATTTATTATTTATTTATTTATTGACTTGTTTTATATGGCGTGGCTCAGGCTATGAAGCCTGCTGTTATGCCAAACCTTCACATCTGTACTACATTGTACAAACTACAGAGTATTAAGATTTCTAATTACATACATTAACAATAAAATTAAACTTAAATAATAGTTATAAATAAAAGGTAAATTTCTGAGTGTCACTATTAAAAAACGTTAAATACTAATTTCTTAAGTCTATGTACCATCTATAACATATTTTTAAAATACATTTCTACTATGTATGACTCTAATTACAGCCGGAAGGGAATTCCAAGAGCGTATGGTTGCAGGTATGAATGAGTTGCCGTAACCGGTCGTGCGGTAAGTTGGGAAGCTCAGCAGGGAAGAGGTTTCTGACCTTTTAGGTATACTGTTTGGAGATGACAAGTATTTAAGATCCATTCTCAGATAACTTGGTGTGTCTGTACGGAGAATGTTGTGAACAAGCGAAACAGAGTGAAGGTTTCTTCTCTCCGCCAAAAACAACCACGACAGCTGTTCAATACAAGGTGATATATGACAATACCTGGGCATATTTAATACAAAACGGATGCATGTATTATAAGCCCGATGAAGTTTAGCGTTAAGTGTGGTGTTTAGGTTGTTGTATATGACATCACCATAATCGAAGATGGGTAGAATTAAGCTTTGAACAAGTAACTTTCTCGTATTTAGAGGAAGGAGATCCCGTAAACGTTTAAGAGAGTGCAAAGAAAAGAATACTCGTTGGCATATTTTCGTCGTGTGCTCCGTCCAGTTTAAGTACTTATCAAAAATTAGGCCAAGCTTTTTTACAGTTTCGTTTATTTGTATTGGTGTTGCGTGGAATAGGATTGGGGGAATTTTAACATTTTTCAGCTTGGTATGATTATTTTGGATCCAATTATGATTGCTTGCGATTTGAATGGATTGACTTTACGAGAATTATTTTTAGTCCAGTCTTTTATATTTTCCAGGTCATTGTTTAGTTTGTTACTAATGGTGCCTGGGCAAGACCATCTAGCCTACTGATGATTAGAGCATTTTTTATTTTTGCTGCATTTTTGATGTGAGATTTTATTGATCTGTGCATAAAATTCATTTTTCTCCCTAAAAACTCTTTATTTAATGTTTCACACATTACCTTGATTCGGTTTCCGTTTTACACAATCAAATCTCAAAATCTCGTACTGTTGACTATGAACCTCTCAATATCTGGGTATACCAGAAACGCTTATAAAACCGACTGTAGTCAACGTATTTAAAATGTATGTATATTTTAATTCATTATAATCACTAAACAAATCACAGGTAAAATACATTCGTGGGGTGGTAGGTTCGAATTCCTCTACCAGAACCATAAATTTGGTTTTCTGCGGTTTCCCATTTTCACGCTAAGAAAATAAGGGCATAGTTGCCACTTTCCACATCCTTGGTTCGCCAAAAACCTTTGACATATTGAACCCATAATTCTACCATGAAAAATATTTCCAGATATTTATTGCAGCTACAAACAACTTTTTAAGAGTAGCCATGTTTTTCTTTCAAGAGCCTCGCTATCTCGTGGGAATGCGCTCTCCGTGACAAGCGAGCCGCGAGCTCGTGAAATGCCGGGATATGTCGGTTGACCTCGAGTATTGCATAATTTATCAATTTCGAAAAACCTTCATAACGACAGATTTTGGCGACATGGTAAATAGAGGAATAAAGGATCTAAATTATTAACAAACCTTACGTGAAGATAGAATCCCCAAGGTAAATATAAATGCAGTTAAGCCTGGAGGAAATTTGGCGTCCTACTCGTGGATTAGCGACACGTGCCAAGGCCGATTGTTGAAGAAAGACCGCAAAACGACATGTCAGAAATAATTCGTTACGCCTGTTGCAAGTATGGGAAAATATAAAATTAACACCATAATGAATTATAAGTCTGTCCGAATTTATGGAATAAATTTCAAGAAAATTGGTCCAGTGGATGTGGAATTAGCAGATTGCACAACCGAGCCTCGTGGACAGGGTGGCGTTCCTCCCAGAGGGTATATAAGAAACCCTCTCCACCTATTTCACACACTCTGTCTGAAGGTCTGGACGGTGAAACCCACGTCACTCGTCTGCAAGAAAGTGCGGGGTTTAGTTCTCAAAGTAACTTGTCATATATATTCGTGTCAATGGTTCAAGTAGAATATTTAATGGAAGGTGATAGAAATTTTCCTGAGCTTCCGCCGATGAAAACTGTGAAGGCTTAGATAATATATTTAAAATACGTGGCTGAATTTCTCTCCGTATTACAATTGTGTGTGTTTCATTTTTGTCAAAGGGAGCCTGGAGGCTATCCGGTGAGGGCTGACGTTTTTGTTATCTATTTGAAACACCTGGACAGTATTAGAGTTACGAAAGCAGAGTCCTGGGAAAACAGTGGCAGTCGCCAGTTGAGAACGTGCTCGTTACATGTTGAGCGTGAAGAAGGTGCGGTATTTGCGGTGTTAATCGATCCCCAGTGTAAAATCTTTGTAGCTTAAGTTATATATATATAAGAAGATGATACCCATTGTAGCTATGAAAGGCTAAATGTGGCCGGAATCTCCAGGACGACTAAGATTACAGGTCTGTAACTATATTTTCATTAATGCTGTAGCATAGAATTTTTTGTCCCAATAAATTTTTTAATGCGTGTGTCGAATTAATAATTAATAATTATCAGGCGAATGTGTTACATTTCTGGTCGTCGTGTAAAACTCTTCAGGGCAGTAAAATCCACGTCGAGAAACTATAAAATGCGAAGTTTAAATAATGTGTTAATATTCCTTGAGATAGTGTTCAAATTCAATAAAGTTAGAAAGGTGACAACGATAATGTAGTCGTGGTAAATGTCGTAATTGCGAATATCGTTTGAGTTCAGAAAATGTTTGTCGAAATAATAATAATAATAATAATAATAATAATAAAATAATAATAATATTTACCGCAGGACACAAATTTTCTATGTTAAAAGTGTATTTAACAGATATTTTCAGTAAGATTTACGTTCGTCTCGAAATCCAGTGAAGTCTGATAAAGTTATGTTTTTTCGTGGGAAGGTAATTTTGTGACATCGTGTATGCCGGTGATATAGGAAATCACGGTGTGTTATAGTATTCTTGAGGTAAGAAAGTTGTAGTAAAAATAAAAATGAATGAGAAGGATAAGTTTGTTCGTCACGGGAGTATTGAGATGAAAATTTGTGAAACAGGAAGAAATGGATTGTGCCAGATGATTTGTTGAAAGAACAGTTGTATGGATGTTGAAGGCAGAGGAAGCCTGTATTTAATGGGTAATGCCGCCGTGATAGGCGATGAGGATGAATTTTGAGACAGGCTGTATATTAAATATGATATTTCTGAGGCAGGGTGTAGTGAAATACCGCTAACAATCCGGAACAGCTGAATGGGTGAAGGTTAGTTCGAAATGAGTACTTTGTGATACACATTAAGATTTCAAGTCAAGATCTCCTAGTGAAAAACAATTCTGTAGAAGATTGCAGCTCTTGGCAGTTAAGTCCAAGTGAAGATTTAGGTAAAGTCAGCATAATGAATATTATAGTCGTCGCCATAAGATCTATCTGTGTCGGTGCGACGTAAAGCCCCTAGCAAAAAAAATATTATAGTAGGCGACCTCAAGGGTAGAAGAGCATTCTTGAATACACGGTTGGTGTTATTTGACTGTTATAACAAATTTCCACTCAGTAAATTTCATACATTACGAGACGAAAAATTTATCCTTTAATCGCAAACATTGTGGGATGAGATATTGGACGTTATTAGCGATAGTTTGGATGTGTAGATTCATTGAATTTCGCTTCACTGGAAAGTTTATGGATACGAACGTTTGGAATAGTGAGATGGTAGACGACTTTGGGCCTCACCCTGGAATTATAGTGTAGATTTTTGCGGTGGTGATGATTACTGTTTTGGCGATATTCACGTAATGTTAGACGCATGCTGAAAGTCATTATTATTTTTCCAAACTTCATTGCGTATATCGAGATCGTGTTTGAGTTGTGGATTGCTTGCCACGCCTTTCCTCATTTTCAATTTCACGTTTTATTGACCAGATAGGGACTTAGTTGCATTTCCCGACTTGCGTTCATTCAGTGGCAAGATTTGTTTCATTGTGTGCTATAGTTTCGACAAGGTTTCCAGCTAAACTATCTAAGAGTGTGTTTGAAGTTACGATTTCGCCTGACATTCTAGAGCAAGCGTAGACAACCCAGTTTCCGCTCGACAATAGATTTAGGATGTCACACGTTATCATAGGAGTATACTGATGATAAGACGTCCCAGTTTACGCTCAACGATAGGTTTAGCAAGGTGTGTGTGTGTGTGTGTGTACATAGAGGTTAGTGTTGTGGTGTGTATACATTATGTTGATGTGATTGATGTTTGTTGTTTAAAGGGGCCTAACATCGAGGTCATCGGCCCCTATACATTATATAGGCCCGACGGTAGGTTTGGGGTGTCGTCTGTATATACTCAAGTCTTAGATTCGGTGTTTTGCGAAGTGACTTGAGCGATGGTAGTGTCTGCAGTAGTGTATGCAAAGCGAAGAATTTTAGCTAAGTAATACTGAGGCCATGTTTCGACAGCCCTTACCAGCTGGAAGGTGTTTACCCACGGGTGGCCCAGATTGGCTGCGCAGTAGATGTTAGTTTTCTCTCGTCCTGCACGTGACGTCATCACAGGAGCACCGTGACTGTGTAGCATACAACCGCACGTGTATCTTATTTCGTTGTTTATCGCTGTCAGTCTTATAAATAAAGGATTTCCACGTAATATCTTTACGTAGTTTCTTTCCGTATATTGCTATTGGTTTATATAGTGGCCTACTGTATTTTGCGTAGTGTGTGTGTCGTAGTTCGTTTCTGTGAGATCTCTGTTAAGTTGTAGTGTTTCGTGCAGTGAGGTGGTGCACTTATTTTCATTTCGTTAGTTGCGTGAAGTGTGTAATAGTAGCTGGAATGAAATTTCTGTGTTCACAGCATCATTGTAGTGTATATATTTCTTTCTCCTTTCTTAATCTGGTTACCCTCCAGGATTGGTTTTTCCCTGGGACTCAGCGAGGGATCCCACCTCTACCGCCTCAAGGACAGTGTCCTGAAGCTTCCGACTCTGGGTCGGGGATACAACTGGGGAGGATGACCAGTACCTCACCCAGACGGCCTCACCTGCTATGCTGAAAAAAAAGTCTTGTGGACGGATGGGAAGATCGGAAGGGATAGACAAGGAAGAGGGAAGGAAGCGGCCGTGGCCTTAAGTTAGGTACCATCCCAGTATTTGCTTGGAGGAGAATTGAGGAAACCACGGAAAACCACTTCCGGGATAGCTGAGGTGAGAATCGAACCCACCTCTACTCAGTTGACCTCCCGAGGCTGAGTGGACCCCGTTCCAGCTCTCGTGCCACTTGCGTGTCATTTTGCGAAATTTTGAGTGTGAATAAAAAAATTTAAAATTGTTAGGCTTAAGCAGATGATGTCTGTTCGAAATAACTGACAACAATGGCTGGATGTGCAGTAACTGGCTGTCTGTCATACAGCAGAAAAACGAAATTAACATACACTGACTGACAGAGCAAATGCAACACCAAGAAGGAGTGGTCAGAACTTTATGCCAATTGCAGGATAGACTGACGTCACTGAGGTATGCTCATGATGTGAAATGCGCCGCTGTGCTGCGCACGTAGCGAACGATAAATGGGACACGGCGTTGGCGAATGGCCCACTTCGTACCGTGATTTCTCAGCCGACAGTCATTGTAGAACGTGTTGTCGTGTGCCACAGGACACGTGTATAGCTAAGAATGCCAGGCCGCCGTCAACGGAGGCATTTCCAGCAGACAGACGACTTTACGAGGGGTATGGTGATCGGGCTGAGAAGGGCAGGTTGGTCGCTTCGTCAAATCGCAGCCGATACCCATAGGGATGTGTCCACGGTGCAGCGCCTGTGGCGAAGATGGTTGGCGCAGGGACATGTGGCACGTGCGAGGGATCCAGGCGCAGCCCGAGTGACGTCAGCACGCGAGGATCGGCGCATCCGCCGTCAAGCGGTGGCAGCCCCACACGCCACGTCAACCGCCATTCTTCAGCATGTGCAAGACACCCTGGCTGTTCCAATATCGACCAGAACAATTTCCCGTCGATTGGTTGAAGGAGGCCTGCACTCCCGGCGGCCGCTCAGAAGACTACCATTGACTCCACAGCATAGACGTGCACGCCTGGCATGGTGCCGGGCTAGAGCGACTTGGATGAGGGAATGGCGGAACGTCGTGTTCTCCGATGAGTCACGCTTCTGTTCTGTCAGTGATAGTCACCGTAGACGAGTGTGGCGTCGGCGTGGAGAAAGGTCAAATCAGGCAGTAACTGTGGAGCGCCCTACCGCTAGACAACGCGGCATCATGGTTTGGGGCGCTATTGCGTATGATTCCACGTCACCTCTAGTGCGTATTCAAGGCACGTTAAATGCCCACCGCTACGTGCAGCATGTGCTGCGGCCGGTGGCACTCCCGTACCTTCAGGGGCTGCCCAATGCTCTGTTTCAGCAGGATAATGCCCGCCCACACACTGCTGGCATCTCTCAACAGGCTCTACGAGGTGTACAGATGCTTCCGTGGCCAGCGTACTCTCCGGATCTCTCACCAGTCGAACACGTGTGGGATCTCATTGGACGCCGTTTGCAAACTCTGCCCCAGCCTCGTACGGACGACCAACTGTGGCAAATGGTTGACAGAGAATGGAGAACCATCCCTCAGGACACCATCCGCACTCTTATTGACTCTGTACCTCGACGTGTTTTTTGCGTGCATCGCCGCTCGCGGTGGTTCTACATCCTACTGAGTCGATGCCGTGCGCATTGTGTAACCTGCATATCGGTTTGAAATAAACATCAATTATTCGTCCGTGCCGTCTCTGTTTTTTCCCCAACTTTCATCCCTTTCGAACCACTCCTTCTTGGTGTTGCATTTGCTCTGTCAGTCAGTGTATATCGTGTATCATTCATTTCCTAAAGCTTCAGACCTGCAAAAAGTTTGGATACAAACATGTAAAAGGAAGGATTTCTTCAATGTAGCTACTTCTACTGTGTGCTCGCAGCATTTTACTGACGCCAGTTATGTTCGCGATTTAAGAGCATAATTACTGCATTTACCTCCCAAGAAGATCTTGAAAAAAGATGCAGTACCTACAGAGAACCTTCTCGGTAGCATTTACAGTAGTAGCCCAGTAAGTGCACAATTATTCCTGAGAAATTCGTCAGTTCCACAGTCTTCGGAGCAAAAATGGAGAACAGATCACGGACACTCACGGACGTGCTGAACTGTCACGCATACCTTATATTATACGCAATGTGTGTCAAATAATTAGCAGTAAATTCCCCACTGTACCACCAGAAATAGTAAAATGTATGTTAGAACGAGAACATTTATACGCATACGACAAATGAACATTCGGGCAAGGACTGAAAGATCCATAGCAGCTCATCGGCGAAAGGCACGGCAGTGGATTTTATCTTCAAAAGCAACCACTTCATGACATCTGATCTCGCAGGTAGGACTGTATTCTAATTAAGTGTTTTTCCTGTTCTTTCTTATTCTTTAATTTTGAAAAGTAGGAGTATCTATGCATGGTTTTCGAATATAAAATTACTTCTGTTGCTGTGATAATATGTGTTAAGCTTTAAACTCGAACCTGCGGAAATGAGTCAGTATATCGTATGTTAATATACGGTAGTTCAATTACGGAAGTTCTGCTGTCAACATTTAATATTACAAACATTTCATATCTCTAAATATTTATGTTGACAGATTTGAGAGAACCTTCCTCAAACTAAATAGAGGAACTTGGATTTGTTAATAAATTTCACGCGTTGACAGTGTGCCGTCTCGTTACATTTACGCCTTATTCGTAATAGAAATAATGAAAACTTACTATGTTGTACTCTCTTTCAATCTTATTACAGCAGTAAACTTTGTCTGGTCTGCAGTTAGTTCTGAGAAACTGTAATGTTTGCTGGTATTACGAGATTCCTAGTGATCTGCGCACTCTGGGCTCGGCTGCTTTGCTCCTACTGTGACATCATTTCGTTAACCAGTAGCAGCTCGTCTCGCGTTGGGCCCAACCTTTAGTAGTGTTTGAGAACCTTGGTGTTTACCTAACATTATGGAACCACTAGTGGCATGAACGTTAGTGTTGTCCAATATTGGGTACTGAGCTAACGGTGATTGAGTATTTACTGCGGTTTGCCATGCGCGTTTGAGTTCATTGAACTTCAGTATTTTAATTTAGTTACGGACTTAATTGTTTTATCGTTCAGACGTCCGATTGCTTTGCTAGTGTGCGTGTTGACTCTTAGTTTATTTATGTGAGACTTGAGTTACGAATGCGTGTTCGCTTCGTCAGCCGGGAATATATTTTATTTTCAACTTTTTTCGTTCATTCATTTTTTTGTAATAGTTGATTGTGGTCGATCCATAACTTTGTAGTTACTTTGTTGGGACAAACAATAAGTAGATGGATCTGTGATGGTAGTCGTTGTTGTAAAGGAAAGAATTTCTAGATTTTTGATTTTTTTTACCATGTGGACTTGTAATTTTATTAAGCTTAACGTAACCGTTTATAACCTGAAAGTTGGTTTTATAATAATATTTCTCAAGTGATTTACCACTTTTTATTTAACTTCAGTGTTTGGCATTTCTTCTAAATGCGTGATGAATAAATGTTTCCTGGATTTCGCAGTTTTGTTCCTTCAGAACGACGTAACGTAAGATCCTCTCGGATCGAGTTGTTGTTGGTTCCTTCTGAACAGCTGTTTGGGTGATGCACGTTTCAGCATCGGGATTATTCTATAACTTAAGGGTGTCACGAGATGGCAGTATATGGTGGAATTTTATTTTTAATTATGAATGCTGCTGTTAACTTGTAGTGAACATCATGCTTTCCAGTAGTATTTCGCAACCTATCCAAAGCAACTGATAGTCAATTTGGTTCGATTAAGGGTCCATTCGGCGGTTGTTCCAATATCCGACAGGGTATTTGACTGGTGGATAACCTTAGTTAAAAGTAAATCTGGAATTCTACTTGTTGAAGGTCAGATTTTCCACGGATCGTGTGGATTAATTCTCAGTTATCGTTTGGATCAATAGCTGCCCGATTTTCAGGTTTTCTTTCACATTTTTAGTTTTCGCTGTCCACTAATCTGTGATATTTCTACTTTTCTCAGAAGAAAATTCTTCGATACTGTAACTAATTAAACAAACGCCATGCAATGTGACTGCGTTTGAAACATTAAATAACTTCTTTTGATCAATGATTTTATATAAACAAATTTTTGCATTTAATTGATTCAATAAAAGTAAGTAAGCACATATTTGCTCCTCATTTCAAGTAGTTAGGCTCTCTTCTGAACCCCATCATTTGGTTAAGATCGTGACCGAAATATTCCCGCTACGACCTCAAGATTTAAGACTTCGATATTGCTCTACTGCAGCAGCTGTGGCCGACCAACGATGGAAAGGTAAGTTGAAGGGTTCAGTATTGATGCAGTGTTAAACCACCAGCAAAGAAAATTACATTGAACGCATCAAACAAAATCTCTTTATTTGTAAATGAGGTGGCTACCTCGGTGGCAAATGGTACACTAAAATACATTATTGTCAAGCACTAAATTTTAAATGAACAAGAGAAACATTTTCCTCGAATACAATATTAATACAATTTACGCTAACCATTTTTTCTGTTGATTTGAACTGTTGATTTAATTTTTTCTGTTAAACACACAGCTCATCCTTAATAAATTTATATTGTTTACAAAATTCTACTTATAATATCTTCTGTACTTACAAACATAGTCAACTCATATACAGTATGTTGAAAAACTTCAAATAATACTATACAACTGGTATAAGATTGAAATTTATTTATATATTTTTTATTTATTTATTGTTTTTTACCCATTTTGGAACCTAAGTAGCATAACGACCTGCTGCGTCTTAACCATGGCCCCATTTGCCACTGCTTTTCAGAGTTCCTGACAGGCCTTCACAGCTACTGTAACGGTCCCAGGGCCCTCAAAGTCCCCACTGTACTTCACCCCTCCAGGCAGTCCCCTACTTCGGCTGTACAATCTCCATAGACCAGGGGATGGAATGAATTTATTCACACATATTTTTTATTTACAATAACCTACACTGGTCGAATCCCCTCTTAACATTTCATTTATCTTTTACTGTGTCTGTTTATTCTCTTCTTGAATATCTGTACACATTTTGGAAAAGGATCAAACACAATCCCTGGTAAACTGTTCCAATCCTTCACGCCCTTCAAAATGAATGAAAATTTACCCCAGACGCTTCTGCTAAAATTCCTTCTAATTTTGTACTTGTGGTCAGTCCTGCTGATATAAATTATTTTCCAACTGAAGCCTCTCACGGATTTGTCCCCATGCTTCTTCTCGTGTATAGGCTCTATATAATCCTATAAGTCTAGTTTCTCTCTTCTCTTACTTAAATTTTCCCACCCAAGTTCCTCTAAAATTTCTGATACACTACATTTTCTCCTGAAATCTCCTGTTACAAATATTCCTGCTTTCCTCTGCACACTATCTATTTCTTTATTAGGTATTCTTGGTGAGGATCTCAAACACTTTGCATATTCCAATAATGGACGAAACATACTTAAGGACACAGGGAAGTGTTTGCTGATGAAAATGTCATTAAAATATGTTGTCATTTAAATTCCATTTAGTCCTCTCCATTTCAAGATATCTCAATGAAATTTCATAATCATAATTGGGGACCCTTACCAAACAAAATTATGTAAATAAGATACCATTTATTTTAAATGTCTTTTAGGAGAGAATTTTTTTCACTTCCTTATAAAAGCACTTAAAATCATTTGTCTACCAATTAGGTACACTTTTCTCAGAAACTAGCGGTCAGATTCCAGCAAAATTTTTATACATGATTTCTAAGATCCTGTTTTATATAGTGGGTGAAATAAAAATTTACAATCTTCCTCCTTGCACTTTAAAAATAAAATTGTTGGCATGTATGAAATTTTTACAAAATTTTGAGTAAATTTCATTTTTTCTGGGCACTGTTCTGCATATAATCACCATATCTCTTACCAGCTGTTTTGTACTCAATCCTGTTAATAACTACCAAAAATCAGACCTGTATGAGTAATAGGGCTTGAGAAAAGTGTACCTAAATAATGAAAATATCAACTTTTGGAAAAACATAAAAAACTAAAACCATGCCAATTTAGCATATACCAATGGTGTTAAAACTCCCCAGGACCATACTCATCATATTTCCTGGCCTTCTCATCTTCTTTCCTCTTTCTTCTGCCCTCCTTTTCAACCTAGCTTCCTTGGTCATCTGCTGAACAGATTTTTCAGCTTCCATGACTCGCTGAAAGTCTATCTTCTGGAGGGCACTCTCCATGTTCTTCCCTGGTTTGATGTCAAGCTTCTCCATAACTTGCAGTCTTTAACACTTCCTCCGTTAAAGCACTTGGCAGCATCAAATACTGCAAGATTTAAAGTTTTTATTCCTATGAAAACAGTTTTGCGTACCCTTTCCCATATGCATAGGTTGAAGCTTTCATTGGGGTTCTGGGTTCGACCATGTAAACATTTAGCCAGCAGCTTTTGATCACAGAGTTCTCTGTACACAGACTTTATTTCTGACAAACCTGCTTGAGGTAATGAGTGCTTATGTAAAAAGGTGTTGCCTGTTACCTGTGCCTTTTGGTACCCACACCAGGAGTCAGCACCTTTGGGCAAAGTTCATGGAGGCACTAACAGGTACATTCGTAGAGTATTCCATTGTTTCACTACAATTGGCTCTGTTTCCTTTAGTGGCAACACGGGAATAATACTTTTCCTTCCCAAATTTCTTAATTCTGCCCATACTCGTAAACTAGATACACAATATAAAGGCAAAACGAATAAAAACACGTTGTTTTCGCTGACTTTCTAACCAAAACACATCTCATGTAAACATACAAGTGAAAGGCGGGAAAAAACGCTGTTCATTTGTTTTTATGGCCTTCAAAACTAATCCTGAGTGGCCAGAGATACCAACCTATCAGTTGACATTTACCACCGACTCGTAAATAAAGACAATTGTTCCAACTGCAGCAGTTACATTTGCAGATCATTGCAAGGAGGGCGTGGCTGTACAGACGCCATATTTAAAAGACCGATTTGGGGACTTTAAATTGTGATAATGTAAAAAATAATTATATCAGCATGTAGAGCACACCCCAGTGAATTATACCACACCAAAAAAAATTCGAATTTTTGACCGCAAAACACTTCCCAGTGTCCTTAAGTAACTTTTATCATTCAATTCCTTGTTGCGTCCTTTAAATTGCCTCATTATTTCACAACAACGTCATCAACATGACCCTTCCAGTGCAAATTACTTTCAAATTTGACACCTAAGTATTTGCACTTGTCACCTTTTGGGATAACTACTTCATCCAAAGCATATTTAAATTCAGGTTTAAAGCTCCTGTTTGTAAATGTTGTAACAGTTGATTTACCTCCATTAAACTTCATATTGTTTTCTTAAACCCATTGTTGGATACTCTCAAAGTCCCTTTGTAATTCTGAACAATCCTTTATGTTATTTATGTCCCTATAAACAATTATGTCATCTGCATACAATCTTATTTTTGATGTTATGTTGTTCTTTAAATCATTTGCGTATATTAAGAAAAGTAACGGACCTATTATACTACCCTGTGCAATTCCCTTCCAAACTTTCTCTTCCTGTGATATATTATTTCCTACTTTGACTTTCTGAACCCTTGAATTTAAAAATGTTCTAGTCCAACATATAACCCTTACATCCAATCCTATTCCCACCAATTTCTTTAGTAATATTCCATGTTCCACTCTATCAAAGGCTTTGGAAAAATCTATGGCTATGCAATCTAACTGGCCTCCTGAATCCAACTGATCTGATATGTCCTGCTGAAATCCCACCAGTTGTGCCTTACAAGAACATTTCTTTCTAAATCCATACTGGCTCTCCATGAACCATTTTTTATCATCACATATCCCTCTGATGTACTTTGCTATTAAACTCTCCAGTATTTTACAAACTACACTGGTCAGGCTGATTGGTCTGTAGTCCTCAGGTTTCCTTTTATCACCCTTTCCTGTATAAATTGGTATTATTAGAGATTCCTTCCATTCCTTTGGTATTACACTATCATTTATGACATATTCAAAGAGAAATGTTAAATTAAGCACTATGTACCACCCCGTTGTCTTTAATACCTCCCCAGTAATTTGATCACTTCCTGCTTCTTTTCCTTGCTGAAGCAGTTGGATTTCTCTGAAAATATCTTCATTTGTGAATGAGAAGCTTCTTGTTATCCTATGTGTCTCTCCCTCTCTATCTTCTGTTTCGGTTACCAACTCCTGACAATCTACTACTGAATCTCTGAATTCCCTACTAAATAGATTTGCTTTCTCAGTATCTGTTAAATGGTGTTCATCCCCTTCTCCACCACTGTGGGAATTTGGATTCCTTTTCCATTTTTATTCCTAATATATGAATACAGCTTTTCCCATTTCCTTTTGTGGTCATTACACTCTTGAAGTATGCCATTCATGTCATTCTCTTTTGCTTCCTTTTTCACTCTATCCAGTTCCCTCATTAGCTGTTTTCTAGTTTCTCTATTCTCCCTACCCACTTTGACTTTTCCGTTTACTACTCTGCATTTTCTTTTCAATTTTCTTATTTCCCTTGTATAATAAACAGAGTCTGAGGTCATTCTACCCTTCTTAACAGGCCTCTAACTGGCCTTCCCAAATGATTCCTTTAAAATTAGCCCAAAGTGTATCCACATTACTCCCTTCACTTATCCAACAACTGAATTGTGATTTAAGGTATGTCCCAAATTCATCAACTCTAGTTTACCTGTACAGTTTCTTGTCTTGTGTGACCGTCTTATTAAGCTTTTTTCGTACCAGTTCTACATCCATTATTACAGCCTTATGGTCACCTATTCCTTCAATTATCTTAGTTTTATCAACAATTTCCCATGGTTTAACCAAGAATACATCTGGCAACTTATTGAGACGAGTCGGTTCCTGTACTACTTGTGTAAATCCTTCCTCCCAAATTAACTTATTTGCCAGTTTCTGTTCATGGGCTTCACTTGCAGCTCCATTCCATTCAACTTCAGGCAAGTTTACACCTCCCCCAATTATTACCATATCATTATTATTTTTATGAGTATAATCTATTATTTTCTCAAATATCTCCATGTCACTTTCCTCTCTTCCAGGCCTATATGTTCCTATAATTCCCACCTTCTTCATATTATCACGAAATAATTTTATCCCTAGAATTTCATCCCTTTCACCAGTAAACCATTAATGTGAACAATAAGTTTCCTTCACCAGAATAAACACCCCCCTCCCATTTTATCTACTCGGTCTCTACGATAGAGTGTATACCCTTCTAGAAACACTTCTCTATTACCCACCCCTTCCCTCAACCACAATTCCACTCCTATCAACACGTCAGTCTCATAAGATTCCATCAATGTACCGAATTTTAATTGTTTATTGATGTAGGGGAAGACACGTTTGCGAGGGAACAGAACTGCAGCGAATCAGTGCAACAGACTCTATAGATGACTATCAACATTAGACAGTGGCAATTTCTGGTATAGCGCAACGGAGCAATGAACCTCCAGTTGATATCAAATTGTACTCAGCTACTTAATTTTCACAACTCCCTTGTCAATCTCGAAGCCCGTGATAGACCCATCTGTCCGTAATATACTGGTACTCGCTTTCAATTCATGTGAGCTGCGCAAGGTCTGTTGCTGGATACTCGTCTGGAATGAACCCCCATACAAGGCGACATCTCCGTCCGTACCCTGGCGAAGGGAGCAGTGAGGTGCGGGGGAAAGTCTGTCAGAATGAAGGCAAGGGCTGGGTATCGCAGAAAAGGATATCTGTGCTTTACGCATGCTCAGTGTGCCACTCTCTCAAGTCTGTCGCAAGTCGTGTTGTTGGGGTAAGAAAACTGTAATAGTATGTGCCTGCCATCGGTTGCCCTTACAGTAATTTAACCAGGCAGCGGAGAATAGCGCACATAATTAGCACTAGTGTTGAAACGCATCATTACTACCAAAAGTCACATTAAATTGTCAAATTCCAATTGATATCTTGTCCCAAATACATCAATACTTACTAAACATTTATTCATTTGCCTTCTTTGGAATAATTACTTTTTTGGAGAGAAACTTAGCTTAAAAATCATTGAGGCAAAGAGTAGCTGGAATGTAATACCAATGAAAACGCTAGTTGACCAGCCCACACTAGTTCTTAAAATTAAGTTACCAACATTTTGAACAGTGCGTACTTTTATTCCTATAGTTTTCTCGAGTTTCTGAAGTGTGATACTAGTGTTTGTAAACGTTTGTACGTAGTAATTATCATAATTCGTAATATTATTGTACGCTGTGCAAGCGTGTGTTTTCCTGCACTGTTGTGCCGTTCAGAAACTTAATTTTTAGGATATAAATAAGTTACACACGTTTCTCCGTGTGCGTGTGTGTATTTTTGTGCTTTGTAGTTGTGTCCACACTCTTTGTGCCCCGGAAAGGTAAGGAGCTACATAATGAGTTTGAAAAGTGTCCAGATACGTAAGAAGACAAACTTTTCTTGTCTCTCTCTTGAGCGAAAACTTGAGATTATGAATTCCGGGCGCCCAATGCCTGATCTTGATGTAACGAGGCAGACTAAAAGTAAAAGTAAAGAAATAGTGCATAAATTCTACAAAAGAACCGAGTGGATCTGTGGGTGCGAAGTTACTAACAGGTTGTTTGTTTTCCTTGTTTATGCTTCGTGAGTTATGAAAACGAAGGGACTTGGACCAAAGTCGGAGTGGTAGATTTGGGACATTTGTCCCAAAAATAAAGAAACACGAAATTTCTAAATCCCATATGCTTGCCCAGTTTGAATTCGATCTTCTGGGAAGACATGATATCCGGCAGCAACTTGGCTGTGCTTACAGGCAGTCTGTGGAATGACACAACGGTCAAGTACGGAAAAATCTTTATGTGCTGTCAAAAATGATCGACTGTGTAAAGTTCTGTGGCGCGTTTGAGTTAGCATTGCGCGGGCATGACGAAACAAGTGATCGTCGAATCCTGGCATATTTCGAGGCCTCGTTAATTTTAGTTCCGAAATTGACGTTACATTAAGGGACCATTTGGCCAAAGCTACCGCACTGTTTTCAAAGGCACCTCGAAAGACAGTCAGAATGAATTACTTTATTGCATGTTTGAAATCTGTCGCGAGAAAATAAAGAAGGAAATCAGAACTGCGCACTTAATTTCGGTAATCGCAGACGAGACCACCGATATATCAACCACAGCATAGTTAGTTATTGTACTGCGCTGCGTCCTTCCCAACGGTAAGCCAGTTGAAAGATTTTGGGGTTTCCTCTCACCTGCTAGTCATGATGCTAAGACAATAGCAGAGTGCTTAAAATCTTCTTTGAGCGATGTTGTGGATAGCCCAGATAAGTTAATTTCACAAAGTTACGATGGGGCGAATGTAATGAGTGGTCGCCATTCAGGAGTGCAAGCTCTCATCAGGGAAGATTTTAAGCATGCACTTTATATTCACTGTTATGCGCATTCTTTGAACTTAGTTATGGCACAAGCGACAAGCCAGAACACGGCTGTCCTTATATTTTTTGCAGATTTAAGTGAAATCCCCAGCTCCTTTCATAACTCCCCGCAGCGATCAGGTGTATTGACCGAAATAGTTGGTAGAAGTGTACCTCATGCTTCAAACACAAGGTGGAATTTTAAATCAAGGACCGTTGAAGTAGTTTACGAGAACAGAGATGCCCTCATCGAATGCCTGGATCAACTGGAAACTACCTCTTGACAGCC
Source organism: Anabrus simplex (assembly GCF_040414725.1). NCBI lineage: Eukaryota > Metazoa > Arthropoda > Insecta > Orthoptera > Tettigoniidae > Anabrus > Anabrus simplex. The sequence goes on from NC_090266.1 coordinate 1,043,235,628, forward strand.
TAATACCATATCGCAAGCCAGAGGTATGTGTTTAAAATTGGAGCACCCGTTATTTCAGTTCTGGTTGGCTGTTTTCCATCAGATAATGCCTCATGTGGACATTTTATACAGTCAGCAACAAAAGCTAAATTCAGATCCGTTGGAAGTCAAAGGCGTAATTACTGGTTTCGAGGCTGCTATAAAAATGGTTAGGGAAAATAAAATTGACCACATCGCTGACGAACAAGACATACTGCCCCCGCCAGTGAAGGTATCACGAGGGCCGCTGCGTACCTCGAAACGAGTTGCAACAAAAGAAGTTTGTGATACGGTCATTCTTCAAGCAAAGGAACGGTTTCAATTCATAAACCACCTTCTTGCAGCAAACCTGTTTCAAGGTGAGAATTTCGGCAGCTTTGAGAAGCAGTTTCCCACTCACTTCTGTTCAAAGTGTGTGAAGCCTACCCATTTCTCGACAAACCGAAACTGAGAACCGAACTTGAAATATTATACATGAGAAATGATTTTCGAACTGTTTCTGGGGCTACGAATTTGTTGCAGTTTGTTTTAGAAAATAAGTTGCAGAGTTTCTTTGGCGAAAGCATAAAACTTTTAAATGTAGTTATTACTATTCCCATGACGACATCGGAAGCAGAAAGGTGCTTCTCAACCCTGAAGAGAATAAAGAATTTCTTGCGCAGCACAATGACCGAGGATAGTTTTAATGCTCTTGCTATGTTGTCAATTGAAAAGGACTTGGTTCGAGACTCTGTGAATTTCAACGAAGCAGTTATAGATAAGTTTGCATTCCTCAAGGCGCAGGATGGATTTTTTTGTATAAGCTGTCTGCATAGATTAAGTTGATTGTGAAATATTTCTTATTTTGCATGTGGTAAATATCGGCATGTATTGTCTGCTTCTCTCGTATTTGATCACATTTTAAAAACTTCTATCATCTTATTTTAGGAGATTATGGCCCACGACGGGAGAGTTGAAAGGGGAGGCTGCATTTTTTCTTCTGTTGAACCCCAGTGAAGAAAGTCACGCGCCGCCACTGACATGAGTATAAATATGTTTGCTCAAGATGATATGACGCAACAAGGAAACTTCTAGAGAAGATTGTGAATACGCGGAATACATTTCTGATGTAATAGAATGGCGGTACGTGGAAGAGGGGAAGGAAAACTGTAAAATCCTTTTATGATGCATCATATCTGTGAATGATGTAACCGAACGCAATTGGTGGTTACATAGACTTCTGTAATTTAGTTTTTCACGCACACATTAACATTGTTAAAATATAAGAAATTGCCATAAATGTTAAAATTATCAGAAATTTCCTACACTTTGGCCCATTTTGAAGAAGAATCCCTCAATCTCTACAATAAATAACATATCCCTCCGTTAGGGGTTTTACCGTACCTCTAGCAACATTAATTATGCTCGTCAATAAAACAAAAATATATCTACAAAATCAGGACCACCAACAGCGAAATACAAATTTCTTCCCTGAGAGCGCCCAAAAGAGTGAGGGAAACTTTCTTCAACACTAGTGCTGACACCTTCCTCTTACTAGAGAGAACTATTCAAATGGTTCATGACTCGCTTGGTGAACGGAAGCACCTTTTTTTATCTAAAGTATATACAACCAGTCCGTTCAAATAGAGAAAGCCTTATAACAAATTTTTTTTTCAGTTTATGCCACGTATTTTTAGGGCCACTAGAGCCAGATATAGCTGGTGACTAATACTAAATAAGTATTAAATTTTACCTATGATAACGACATTTACAATAAGACACAAAACTTGAAAACTAGAAAATTGGCCGGAATTGATTTCTGGGGATGTACTAAAGACAATGGGTTGGGATATAGTAATATATCTGAAGTAGTTATTTGATTACTGCTTGCATGAAGGAGCTGTTCTAAATGAATGGAGAGTTGCTATAGTAGCCCCCGTGTATAAAGGAAAGGGTGATAAGTAAAGCTGAAAATTACAGGCCAATCACTTTTACCTGCTTTGCATGAAGCTTTGGGAAGGCATTCTTTCTGATTATATTAGACATGTTTGCGAAATAAATAACTGGTTCATTTGAAGGCAGTTCGGGTTTAGGAAAGGTTATTCCATTGAAGCTGAACTTGTAGGATTCCAGCAAGATATAGCAGATATCTTGGATTCACGAGGTCAAAAGGCCTGTATCGCGATTGACCTGTCTAAGGCATTTGATAGAGTGGATCATGGGAGACTACTGGCAAAAATGAGTACCACTGGACTACATAAACGGGTGACTGAATGGGTGGCTATATTTCTAGAAAACAGATCTCAGAAAATTAGAGTAGGCGAAGCTTTATCTGACTCGGTAATAATTAAGAGGGGAATTCGTCAACGCAGTATTATTGGACCTTTATGTTTTCTTATGTACACTATATTAATGATATGAGTAAAGAAGTGGAATCAGAGATAAGGACTTTTTCACATGATGTTATAGTGTATAGAGTAATAAATAAGTTAAAAGATTGTGAACAACTGCAAAATGGCCTCGATAATGTTGTGAGACGGACAGTACGCAATGGTATGATGATAAACGGGGTTAAAAGTCAGGTAGTGCGTTTCACAAATAGAACAAGTCCTTTCAGTTTTAATTATTGCGTTGATGGAGGGAAAGTTTCTTATGGGAATCATTGTAACTATGTGTTAATATAAGGAACGATCTTCATTGGGTTAATCACATAAATGGGATTGTAAATAAGGGTATAGATGGTATGAGGGTATTTAGGGGTTGTATTAAGAATGTAAAGTACAGGGCATATAAGTCTCTGGTAAGACCCCAGATTCAAGTACAGGAAAAATCCAGAGAAAAGCAGCTTAGTTTTTTCTGGGTGATTTCTGACAAAAGAGTAGGGTTACAAAAATGTTGCAATGTTTGGGCTGGGAAGACTTGCGAGAAAGGAAACGAGCTGCTCTACTAAGCGGTATGTTTGGAGCTGTTATTGGAGACATGGCGTGGAACGACGTTAGAAGACGAATATGTTGGGTGGTGTCTTTAAAGGTAGGAAAGATCACAATATGAAGATAAAGTTGGGATTCAAGATGAAAAATTGGGGCAAATATTCGTTTATAGGAAGTGGAGTTATGGATTGGAATAATTTACCAAGGGAAACGTTCAATAAATTTCCAATTTCTTTGAAATCATTTACAAAAAGGATAGGAAAACAACTGATAGGGAATCTGCCACCTGGGCGATTTCCCTAATTGCCGATCAGTAGTGATTGATTGACCCAGCTTCATTGGGGTTTTGACCAAGGGCTTAAGTGTTGGATGCCTTTCCCGCCGCCACATGATTCTTTCAGTGCACATTCCAAACTGAGATCGACCAAGATTTGAATCTCAACCATTTGGGTGACACGCCAGCAGTTAAGCCACTGCGCAAATCACACCAACACCTCAGCTTGATTACAGAATACATTACAGAATCCAAAAATCTAATCGTATAAGCCAGTAGCAGAGGGTAGGCCCAATACGATAAAAATTAAGATATAGGACATTCTAAACATACACAGGCAAAAATCTGGGAAAAACTGATGTAAATGGTTTCTACGATCAGCTTCTCATAAAATAAAATAACTCCCGCATTGTTATTCGAAAAATATACAACGGAAAATGTATAACGTATCACATCTGGTACCAATATCTTCCATGTACCAGTACAATCAGGGTGGCCAATTTGCTGATGGTTCAAAACGGCACATAGGTGCTCAAAATATTTCTTTAACATGGTACCATTAAAAAAGTAGGCAATTCACTTTCATATTTTAATATTGCATTTGCAACTACAAAGAGCTCAAGTTTACTTCTTTTACTCAACAGCTTTAAATAATATACCAACCTTCAGCACTATTGAGTAAGTTAAATATCAACATTATTTTCCTCAGTAGCAAGAAATTCTATTAAATTAAAAATTAGTATGATGAAGTAATATTATACTCTGCCTTTCTGAGCCACAACTCAAAGCATAATAAAAACAACTCACTGAAATAAAGAGAAAACGAGGATCTTAAAAAGAACTCACTTTTTTTACTCTTTCCCAACGAATTTACAAGTACCGTGTGGTCCACCAGCCTCTTGCGATCCAGTTTTATGCATCCCTTCACATTTACTACAATTCTGAAAGACAACTGTCCCTCTCCCTAAACCGGGGTAATATAACAAGATGTGGGTTTACGAACTAGAAGACAGAAAGAATCGTGAGCGCCTCTATGAATTCATTATGGGTACCACGAATGAACCCGTAAAACGAGTACAGATACGCAGAGCACCTACTTTAAAACAGGAGGTGGACATACAGACCGGGAGCACGGTATAGGCTGGGAAGCGGGCGCCGTAGGTCAATTGTTGCAGTAGCTCACATGACAAGCGGGCAAGGAGATATGTGATATTGAACAGTGCTCGAGATAGGAGGTTTAAATCCCACATAAAATTTTTAAACAGCCATTTGCCTGGGATATGGTAAGTTTGCACACTTGATAGCTTCCAAGGACAGATTTGTTTATTTGACCCTGTAAAAGACCGTCTGTATCGTTGCATTGGGTATGGTGCTGGGTTGGACGAGGATGTGGAGATGATGGTCTGTGGCCAGTATAGGCTGGGAAGTGGGCGCTGTAGGTTAAGTGTCGCAGTAGCTCACATGGCTAGCGTGCGGTAAGATGTGTGATAGTTGACAGTGCTCGAGGTTTAAAAGGTTCAAGTTCCATGCAAGTATATTTTAAGAAAGATGCCTGAGATGTAATTTGTTTATTTGGCCCTGAAAATGGTCGCTGGTATGGAGCTGGGCCGATAGATGCTAGGGAACATGTGACAGGATTTCAGTTATCCACGTCGTTAAACACAGCACCTGCTCAAACTAACGGCCTCCGGTTCCATTGTTGCGGAATCGAGCTTCGTCCGTAAATAAGAGAGTCGCTAGGAAAGCAGGATCAGTGTCCACATGCTGTAGGATCCATTGACAGAACGCCACCCGGGCGTCAAAATCATGACCATGGAGCTCCTGGTGTTAGTGCAGATGGTACGGGTGGAAACAGACGCAAAACAGACGTTCGGCTGATATTCGTCTCCTGTGCAATGGCCCGTGTGCAAGTATAAGGGTTAGGACCTACGCCGAATAGCGTCAAACACGACCTCTCCATTGCCATCAGATGTCACGGGATGATCACGATCAGGCCGTGTCCTTACCAGGGATGCAGTACCCCGCAGGTGTCTTTTCACACTCCGAAATGTCATGCCCGTCTGTTGTCGCCTATCCGGATAGCGTTCTTGGTACAGGCGTTGCGCCTGGTATGCATTCTCTCTACCTTCTTCATAGATAAGTAACATATACACATATTCATAGCTGGAATACATCTCGAGACAATGAATAAACTTTGTGTTGTGAATTGTTTCAAGGAGGGGAGTTCACGCAATTACATACTTACCTGTCATCGCATGTTCTTATCGTTCCAATGTGGCATACTTTGTCCTGCCCGTAGTCTGCGAGGCTTGGAACATGTATAACGTAGCTAACTGGCCACAGACCATCATCTCTTCATCCTCGTCCAAATCAGCACAATACCCAATGCAACGATACATACGATCTTTTACAGGGTCAAATAAACAAATCAGTCCTTGGAAGCTATCAAGTATGCAACCTTACCACATCCCAGGCAACTGGCTGTTAAAGAAATCTTATGTGGTCTTCGAACCTCCTACCTCGAGCACTGTCCACTATCACATATCTCGCCGCCCGCTTGCCACGTGAGCTACTGCGGCACTTGACCTACGGCGCCCACTTCTCAGCCTACACAGTACCGTGCACCCGGTCTGTGCGTCCACCTCCTGTTTTAAAGTACGTGTTCTGCGTATCTGTACTCACATTACGGGTTCACTTGAGGTATCCATAATTAATTAATAGTGGCGCTCACGATTCTTGCTGTCTTCTAGCTCGTAAACACACATCGTGTTATACTACCCTGGTTTAGGGAGAGAGACCGATGTCTTTGAGAATTGTAGTAAATGTGAAGGGATGCATAACACTGGATCGGAAGGCGGTGGTGGACCACCCGATATACAAGGTCATTAAATGTTACATAGCCACCTGCTATCAAAGTGTAAAATAATATATTTTTAATTTTTGAAAATGTTTGGAAAACGGGACAGCGTAAAATAACAGGGCATATGACAGCGTTGGGTACACTGCTACATTTCTTTAGTAATACTTTATTCACCATTAAATACAGATTGTACAATAGGTTTCGTCATACACTTTAAGAGATGTCCAATCTTAATTATACACACAATCAAATCTATTAATACACACACAGAACATTTATAAACACACAAGACACATTGTATGTGTTCCATAGTTTCATCTTATATTCTAGGATTCAAGGAAAACATTGGTTCTAGGATGATTTACCTGGATATACTGTAGAAGAGAAAGGCGGAGAACATCGTATGCAAAGATAATGAGATTAAGTTAACACTATCAGTTTAGGTGTGTAGACTATTATTAAATAGCCTACGCTTTTACCAGAATAAAGTGTATGCTTACGAATTATTATGTTAAATGGAGTTAAATTCACTTTCTCTGATGTTCTATTCCAGGAATTCAGCCACAGTACAGAAAGCTTTAAATTGAAGCCAAGTGGAGAGTTTTAACGCTTCAAGGTTTCTTACGCTACTTGGGAGCTTATTAAAGGAAATTAATTGTAGACAAGTGTTGTTATTAATACTAGTACTAAGTTGCAAGTTCGGGGCATCTAAATCTTAATTTTTCCGAGTGCTATGGCTACGCAGCGAAGATTAGTTATATCCAGATAAATCATCCTAGAGCCAATGTGTACTGCTTCTTTGAATTTAATAAGGAACCCTCAGATATATGCAGATAGTAGTCATTCTATTCCAGTAATTAGATCGCGGTTAAACTACAACTTCGCGGGCGAGTTGGCCGTGCGGTTAGAAGAGCGCAGCTGTGAGATTGCATCCGGAAGAAGTGGGTTCGAACCCCGCTGTCGGCAGCGCTGAAGATGGTGTTCCGTGGTTTCCCCATTTTCACACAGGCAAATGGTGGGGCTGTACCATAATTAAGGCCACGGCCGCTTCCTTCCCTTTTCTAGGCCTTTCCTATTCCATCGTCGCCATAAGACCTATCTGTGTCGGTGCGACGTAAAACAAATAGCAAAAAAATCTACAACTCCGTAGATCAATCTTTGCTAAACAGGTCTACTATAAATGAACATCAAGAAAGTCAGGGTAATATCCCTGCGAACGCCTCCTGTTCTACGACCGCATGGTCATCTAATCCAGGTATTCCGGTGGGAATGTGTGCATATATCATAAATCAAATGGGCCAGAACGCTGAGTGGCGCCAATTAATTACGATTTTATGTTACGAAGGTACCACTTTATTAAATAAAATGCGTATGGTACAGTGGAACTATCGGAGCATAGTAACCAAGAAACACGAATTAACTCAGCTCATTCAGTTTTTAGATATACAAATTGCTATTTTCTGTGAAACATGGTTAGAGAGCAAATATCTTTTCTGGGTACAAAGCTTTAATGTTGTAAGGTTAGATGGTCATACATATGCCGGTGTATGTATCCTAATAAAAATTAATCTCGATTTCAACTAAGAAAATTAGCATATGAAATTCGAAATGTTCAGACGATTGCTATTCAATCAAATCAATTACCAGTAGTCTCGTTATACTGCAATAGCAAATTTCGGCCCATATGCAATTAATGGAAGAAATTCTTTGGTCAGTTTAAAGCACATACTCTCAACGGTGAATACTTTAACGCATAAAATCCGATTTAGGGAAGTGCTTCATGTTGTAAGAATGGTCATGATATTGAGAATATCGTAAATAGGGCCCATTTTACAATATTAAATTATGGTTTATCAACACGGAACACTGTGCGGTAGATTTAACTATAGTGATGACAGATATTAAACATAACATTCGGTGGCAAACCTGGAATGATACGCATGAAAGTGACCACTTTCCTAGCAGAATAGATTTCAGCTAGACGGCTAAAAAAATTCCAATTATTGTTCGACAAATAACGAAATCTTTCGAATATTCATCAATTCAGAAGTATATCCACCATAAATTATTCACTTAAGAAATAATAGGGGATACAGATCAATATAAAACACTGGCGAACGTTATCCAGATGTATTTAGGCCCGTATAATCCCCTCGAAAATAAATTTGTTACGGAGAGTTCACCCGAAATATACTGTTGTGATAGAGAATGTTCAGATCGGGTACGACAAAGAAAAAATTCACTAAAAGTATTTAAAACTAACTTAAAATGTGAACTTATCTTAAATATAAGAAAATAGCTTCGGATATTCAAGAATTATTTAATGAAAAACGTGATCGGCGTAGAGAGAATTTACTACCTCATTAAACAGACAATCCCCTCTTCACGGCATGTGTTCAGCTGTTCGAATTTTATGTAAAGTCCATCTGTATACAGTGAAAAATACTGAATATGATATTCAAACCCTACTTGATTTTTATAATAATGTAATCCCATACTCTGCCATACCCCTTGTTAAATATCCGTTACCAGGTATTACCGATAAATTTCAAACGTTAATGCAACCAATCATCCTCTTTGAATTAGACATTGCTTTTCGTAATAATAAAAGCACTTCCCCAGGAATGGATTACATCTCATATACTATGCTTATAGCATTACAACATGAAGCAAAAACATGTTGGTGCAAAGTTTTTATTATACAGCGTGATTCAGCCACCCCTTCCTATGTAGTTTTATGCAACCCACAATATTCATTCCGTCCTGAAAACATTTGCTCCACCGGTATGCTCAGACAACACAACCGGATATCTTGGTATTTACCGCATCACCATGATAGGACGCCGTAATATTATACTCGTATTAAACACTGGAAGGCATGCGTGTGCCTTCTAGATCAGGGCCATCCACACAGCGTTCCCCGAGCGCTAACGCTCTGGCCGCGCTCTAAGCTAATGCTCTGAGCGCTTTGGTGGAAGGTAGTTTCGGTAGTGGTGGGGGGAGCTTGGATGGTTGCGCACGCGGTCTGTCCGCGGCGCCGAAGGGAGCAGCCGATCCATCAGTCGCTAATCTAGTCCAATGCGCTTTGTTTATAGCGGGTAACTAAATCAGTTTCGCAGTTGTCATGACTGAACATCATACAAAAAAAGTGGTGAAGCAGGAGACTTTAAAGCAGAGTGGAAAATTTCATTTTTCTGTACAGCGTACAAAGGACATTCCAAATTTTTAGTGTGCCACCGAAATTTAATGTTTTAAACAACACAATTTGGAATGGCAGTAGAGTGCCAAACACGGTGAGTTGGCCGATGACAGTCGCCAATCGAAGTTGGAAGAATTGAAAGAACATTTCAAGCAGCACTATTCTTCTTCTTCTCCTTCTTCTTTCTTAATCTGTTTACCCTCCAGGGTTGGTTTTTCCCTCGGACTCAGCGAGGGACCCCACCTCTACCGCCTCAAGGGCAGTGTCCTGGAGTGTGAGACATTGGGTCGGGGGTACAACTGGGGGGAATGACCAGTACCTCCCCCAGGCGGCCTCACCTGCTATGCTGAACAGGGGCCTTGCGGGGGGGATGGGAAGATTGGAAGGGATAGACAAGGAAGAGGGAAGGTAGCGGCCGTGGCCTTAAGTTAGGTACCATCCCGGCATTTGCATGGAGGAGAAGTGGGAAAACACGGAAAACCACTTCCAGGACGGCTGAGGTGGGAATCGAATCCACCTCTACTCAGTTGACCTCCCGAGGCTGAGTGGACCCCGTTCCAGCCCTCGTACCACTTTTGAAATTTCGTGGCAGAGCCGGGAATCAAACCCGGGCCTCCGGGGGTGGCAGCTGATCACACTAACCACTACACCACAGAGGTGGACTGCAGCACTATTCTGTAAGTATTATTGTTTTAATTTAAAATGCTTGTTTACAAACGGGGATGAAGAAATAGTTTAGTTATCTCAAGATCACTAAAATTGTGACGTGCCGTAGTTTTGCCTGACAGGCGATAGAGGAGAGTGAGGTTGGTGGAGCAAGCTACCAATGTTCGATGCGAATTGCCAAAGCTGGGAAACCCTTCGCAGAAGGGAACTTAATCGAGGAGTGCAGAATGGAAGCGGCGGCATGTATTTTTCCTACGGAGCTAGTTGAGAAATTTGACAAAAACTCTCTTTCTCCTCCAACTGTGGCTCGCAGAATAGACGAAGATATGGAACGACAATTATGGAGAAGGTAGCAAATTTTGTATCATTTTATATCGCCCTCGACGAATCAACCGACATTGCGGACACAGCTCAGCTCGTTATTTTCATTCGAGGGGTGGATGACGATCTTGTTGTTACCGAGGACTTCCTAGACTTGATAGCTCTCAAAGACACCACTACCGGTTTCGATATTTTCCAAGCTATTGAGGGTGTTTTTGAGTCTAAGCCTTACCAAAAGTAAACATCGTGCAACGATGAGCGATAGAAACTTGCGGAATGGTTTAAGAATAGCTGTGTCCAAATATGAAAATGAAAATCCACAGCCTGTTTCCAGTCATTCGATCGGGTCAGGAATAGAATGAATGAAGCCCCCATCTAGCGGCGAGGATAGGAATAGGGCCGTGCGCGTAGAGGCGCGCGGCTGTGAGCTTGCATCCGGGAGATAGTAGGTTCGAATCCCACTATCGGCAGCCCTGAAGATGGTTTTCCGTGGTTTCCCATTTTCATACCAGGCAAATGCTGGGGCTGTACCTTAATTAAGGCCACGGCCGCTTACTTCCAACTCCTAGGCCTTTCCTATCCCATCGTCGCCATAAGACCTATCTGTGTCGGTGCGACGTAAAGCCCCTAGCAAAAAAAAGGAACAGTGCCGGCTGCCGAAGCCTGTCGCTTTCCTCTAGGTCAATGATTAATGAATGACAGATGAAATGAAATGATATTGGAGAGTGTTGCTGGAATGAACTATGGCAGGGAAAACTGGAGTACCCGAAGAAAAACCTGCCCCACCTCCGCTTTGTTCAGCACAAATCTCACATGGAGTGAACGGGATTTGAAACACGGAGCTCAGTGGCGAGAGGCCGGCGCGCTGCCGCCTGAACCACTGTGTCCAGAAATATTGTACCCAAATATTGTTTGCTTCAACACTAAAAACTCGCAAAAAAGGCTGAGCAGAAGTCACTAAAGGTCTGTACTATCTGTTCATATTGGAAAAAAGTTGTTGAATTTTCCTCTCACAATCAGATATGTTCAAATATCAGTTTTGAATAAATCACATTCTTTACTTAACACTTGAGTTCGTTTCCTGCACATTCCATATATCGTAGTACCATTCGATTTGTATATGCGGTGTATTTGTTATGGCAAAACAGCCCTATCAATATGATGTCAACAATCCCAGAAAAATACGCCGGCCGCACGACTGGACGTACGTATCTAGTCAGCGCGGTCCGAACATCGTCCGTTTGTTTCCGGTCACCTCTCTGCCACAGCGTAGAGTGGTAGGGGAAGGAGCGCTAGTCTGACTGCCCAGTGCTCCCCGAGCGCAATGACTGGATGGCCCTGTTCTAGATCATAAGAACCTGACACGCCGGCGAAACACTAAATTGATATTGCGACCGCAGTACACGTGATACTTGCTATAAGCTGCCCAATATGCCGTACGGAACCGTAGTGTAGTTGGTAAAGGCGTGGCGGAGCAAGCTTGCGTGTCAGGTGGGAGGTTCGAGTCCAGGGCGAAGATTACAAACTTGTGAAATATTTGTTTAATACGCACTGCACGCAATGTAAGTTCAGTACCCGCTTTCATGCAATTTGTGTGCGAATGAATGTGTTTGTGGCCCTAAGAAGGGCCAATTAGTTAGCAGGTCGGACACATATAGACCGGATATAATAAGAACACAACTGTCCTGACAATGTTTTGTCGTAGCAAATGCTCGATGTGACGACCGTCTTGGTTTATGCCCATTCGGGTCTGGTGTCCAATAGATCGTCTTGCGCGCTGAAGCATTCCAGGCGTAATTGCTCGGCAGGCGTCCGTGATGAATTGCCGAAGCTGGTCGGGGTTTTCCGGCGCTTGTGTGTAAACGACGTTCTTCATATGTCCGCATAAGAAGACGTCTAACGGCGTTAAATCCGATGATCTGGCGGGCTAAGAAACAGGGCCTCCTCGTCCTATCCATTTCCCTGGCACTTCCTCGCTCAGATGGCTACGAACGGGCAAAGTCGAATGTAGTGGAGCTCCATCCTGTTGCAACCACATCGTCAAACGATCGTGCAATGGCACATCCTCCAGCAGCAGTGGGAGTTCCTGACGCAGAAAGTGTAGGTACTGTCCGCACACTTTATCTTGATGCATTTGTGTACGGGGTGAGGAGTAAGGAGGGAGCTGTCCCGGTATCGATAGTGCTGCCTGGTGCTGCCAACTGAATGCAAATGAAATCTGAATTGAATCGAGAAGATGATCGATCGATATGAAATTTCTAAACCGTTATCATCTTAAGCCAACAACTATGTCACATACACATTATATAACATTATAAAACATATCTCTCGATGCGAATCTTGTTCCTAGCATGAATTCTATACTTTGACTTTGATGTGTAAACAACAACAGTACCAGTACGTAAAGTTTACGCCAGATGTCGCACAACGATGCTTAAGCGATTCATAGTTTGTGTTTCAGAGGTTGCCAGTATGAATCTCGAAGATCGCCGAGGTCGACCGATTCAGCACTAGGTTGTAAATGCACCAAGATAAAGTGTGCGGATAGTACGTGGGCCAGAGTCCTGCAGCGAGGCCCAGCCCATGAGCTGCTTCAGCAGTACACTGCAATGGGCTTTGAAAGGCTCGAAAAAAACGAAGCCCGTGACGTCATCGCACAGGCTAAGGCTCTATAAGATGGGTATGCTTAACCGCCATTTTGGTTCATGCATGCGAAATGGCCATGTGATCAAACTCTAGTTTCTCCTCGAACGCTCGCTTGTTCGCATTGAACGTATTGCTTTAAACACCGCGTGCAGGGACAGAATAGTGCTATATTTGTGGGAATATTTATTACATAATGATGGCTTGTTCCGCATCTAATTGTAGTAATGTCTCTACTGCAGGATACAGGTTGTTTAGATTCCCTTTTGGTCTGCATTATGCCTCCACTGCCTTTGCTACACCTACTTCAACTGCTGACTTAAACCTGCATCCAGCTCCCACTGACACTACTACACCCCTTAATTCACTCACATTGATCATTCAGTATTCAGTTCTGCCCCCAAAGTCCGGCAACAGGGGTTCAACATACAAACACCACAGTTACAATATTTGTCAAAACTGACTTCATATGACAGAAATATTTTGTTTAACGTTGGTGGTAGTACAACAAATGCATTATTGAAAACCAAGATATGTGGTAGGCCTATATGCAGACAGTTTTAAACTATGAGATTTCTGACTCAAGTTCTGAAACATTCGTATTCTTTTTTTAAATTTGGGTGGTCTAAAGATACCAAATTGTGAAGTTATGCAATTAATTTGTAATTGTGAGGACTTCTATAGGGACTATAAGCATTATATAAAGCAAAATGGTGCAAATCTTGTAACGGAGAAAATTTTGAATGATAAATGTGCATTGTATCTTACATGTTCTCCAACGTGCTGTAATTTAAAAGAAAAAATGTTGGACACATTTTCAAAATTCGATCCTATGCTGTTGTGGACTCTAACAAGAATGTACGGAAACGAGGTAAAATGTATGGGTCTGCTTCGGAAGAGAAGAGAAAAATGTAAACAAGGAATGAAATGTTATTGTTTTGTAAATACTGTAAAAAAGGAGACAGTCAATTTGTAAAATATTACTTAAATGTCATTTTTAATGTGCTGTCTGAGCAAGTTAACCAATGTTGCAAACCTTTGAAGTTTAATTAGGTGAGTCGTGTTGAGAAATCATGCTACTTCTCCTCATACCAAAGAAATATCTGTAAAAAAAAAAAACCACTGTTGACTTTGCCAAAGTCAAATATTTTCAATGTTCACCACAGCTCGTGGGTCACTCCCCTTGCAAGTCACTGGTAACTGATTATCAGTGCAATACTTAAGGTTGGGAGAGAAGTTTCAGCTATAGAAGTAATTAGGTCTACACTATTCCTATTTTCTTCCCGAATGTAATCTATAACATTTGTTTCATGAATGTTCGGTTGAATAAACTAAAATCCTCTGTTCATTACAACTGCATAAGCTGATGAGATATGTAACACTCACCAAAAATTAAGTTCATTTTACACATAGAATGTATATTTTAAAATACTGCTAAATAAAAAAGGGACATTTTAGAAGAAAGAAAGAAACTTAAAGAATCCCAGTTACTTGGATGTGTTCGTATTCGTACATCACATTTCAGCGTTATTTTTGTTTGCAGAATATTTTTCTTATTATTTCGACAACATTGAAAATCGCCCTGAATAAATTTCACGCAAGTATGAAATATCGACTGAGATCATAATGGTATCAAAACCTTCTATCACGATTTATATCTTCGACACTAACCGATTACCACGTCAAATTCGACGATTTAAGAATAACAGTAGCCTATATCAATACTATGCTGTCCCTCATTTAATTTAACGGTACCACAGCGCATAGCTTACGAATAACCTATTCTACTTATCAATAATATAATTATAATAATAATGAAAACGATTTATTAGTAAGCTATTTTTTCTAATATTTCTCCAGTGAGAGTACATGCCTAGTTTGTTTATTAAAATGCAAATTATCAACGACCTTGCTTTCACAATCGCCGTCTCGAGTAAAAATTACACAATAATTAACGAAATATACTAATATTTATGTTGAATAACCGTTTGAATAATACAGAGAATGAGTATTTTTACAGTATGTTAGTTTAGCATTATTTCCTAGCGTGGAGAACAGTAAAAAAAGAGGGATATACAAGCCTGGGGCGGTTACCTGCATTACCAACGTAGTGCAGGGATGAACTATAATGGCGGGCGAGCATACCTAGTCTTTAGAGAGCCCTAGCACGGGCCGGTCTGGGCCAGCGTTCTGTCATTCGTACGCGGTGAGCCAAGGACAGCGCTGTGGTAGTTCTATGGGCTGACTGCTTCAATGTGTACAGTGTACTGCGTGTCACCGGAGTGCGTTGCAATACGGTCGAGTGGAGCCGATCAAATTTGGTGTGGTTTTTCAGTTTGACTTCTCCGTCTATCCTGTTATCGGAAACGAATGTGGTCTGTAATTCCAAAAGAAAAGAAACCGTGGCAAAAAGTCGTGAAGTAAAAAAAAGAAGCAACAAACGGACTAAAAACCGCACAATACAAGACTTCTGAACCGGATCCTAAACTTAAAAATCGTATTTGGTTGTATTCAAGCCTGCAGTTGACGGTGATGGGAAAGACGTTAATTTTGTGTGCTGTACGATCTGCGGTGAACTATATGTACACACTAGCAGTTACTCGCGGCTTCTCCCGTGGATTTCGTAATTTGATAAAGTAATCGTTCTTCGGTACTGTACTAAAACATTATCTGAAAATTCCTGAAGTATAAAACCTCACTGAAAAACTGAGTTTCATTTACCCCAGAAACTCTTTGTAAACAAAGTTTGTCGTATTGCCTTTTGGGGCTGAGATGACCATGCGACATAGAACTGTACACGTGAGAACGTCTTCTCTCAAGTAAAAAAAACACGTTTCTTTATTTTTAAAGGAGATTACAAATACGTATTTCCACATCTGTATCATCTTCAGGTTTTGAGATATAAGTATCCGCATAAAAATAATTCAACCCCTTTATCAGCCCTTCCTCCACCCCCTCCTACGTGTGTTTTCCAAAAACAAAAAAGAGAGACAGGTCTCTTTATTTTTAAAATAGATTATAAATACCACTTCACATCTGTAACATGTTAATTTTTGGAGATATATTGTAGATATGCTCAGGAATTATGTATACAAATTTTGGTTGGCAGCTATGCCCAAACGTACACACATAATCGCGCTGCTGTAGAACCCTGGAGCTGGCGTTGCCATGGTTACGGCAGTTCATTTCCTTATCCGATTCCGAGAGCAGGGGTAGTGTGGTGCCTATATCTCCATAACGGTCGGTTTCAGCGCCATAAAACATAGTTTTCGGGCCCATAGGGCTTACCGAGATTTCTTCTTTGGATCAAGGGGCTTAAAATGAGCTTAATGTTGTCCTTGCACGACAAATTCGATATTTCGCCTATATTAGCCTATTATTTTTATGCCTTCCCTGTCGCCCCCACCTCGAATTGTTTTGAAAATAAAATACAGCACATGTCCCTCAGGGATAGTGTATTTTTACATTAGTAAAAGGATTTTTAGAATCGGTCCAGTAGTTTCTGAGATTACCCTCCAGATATACACAAACTAACACAATTCGCGCTCTCTCTTTATTATATTAGTGTAGATTAAAGGAGTCGGACTGATTTTGTCTTTTTTATGATTAGATAAAAAACGATGAATGAGGTGTGCTTGAATGACGAGCATTCTAATGTTTCCGTGTCCGGCTCCATGGCTAAATGGTTAGCGTGCTGGCCTTTGGTCACAGGGGCCCGAGTTCGATTCCTGGCAGGGTCGGGAATTTTAACCTTAATTGGTTAATTTCGCTGGCACGGGGGCTGGGTGCATGTGTCGTATTCATCATCATTTTATCCTCATCATGACGCGCAGGTCGCCTACAGGAGTCAAATCAAAAGACCTGCATCTGGCGAGCCGAACACGTCCTCGGACACTTCCGGCACTAAAAGCCATACGCCATTTCATCAGACTCCACGACTATGCCACAACCTGCCAAAGTAATGAAATTTTCTTCGTGGACTGACGTTCATGATGCTCCTATTCCAACAGATGAGCTGGAAAGATATTTAAAGCAAAATTGTGGAATGCAAGAAGATAGATATAGCATCCTATTGGAGAACAAATGGACAAAACTATCCAAAATTTCACCAGTTCGCTAAGAAAGTAATATGTATGCAAGCATAATGTTCAGCTTCAGAGATAAATTGCAGTTCAGCGGGCTTCATTATCAACGCACGACAATGCTGATGCTCTTCTTTTCATTCACAGTCATTCCATTCCACCACATTAACAATGACCAATAAACTACTCACACTAAGTAAAAGCTATGTTCAGGATTGTTTTTGTTGTTGGCAAATTGCACGTCATTTCTGTTTATATTTTATTTTGAGGTAAACGCGAATGAAGTCCTATGAATATGCTTCGTGTTATTTAGATTCATTTTCAGTTAACTTGATGTCAATTGCAAACGAATATTAGTTTATAATAAATTTTCTGTTTGTTTTCAACTATTATTATTATTATTATTATTATTATTATTATTATTATTATTATTATTATTATTATTATTATTATTATTATTATTATTATTATAGTGCAGGAGAAATATCTACCGTTTGATTTCAAAATGCGATTATCCTACTTTGCAATATGTTAGTAGTGTACGAAATTCGTAGAGTGAATGATCCAAAGAGTAGTGTGACGTGGCCCTCAAAAAAGTAAGGTTCAATCAGGCGATCCCCAAGATTCCCCACCAAACATTCACACCCCATCGCACTTGATGGGCCGCCTGTCACACCCAGTGAGGATTGTCCGGACTCCAGTAATGCATGTTGTGGCGGTTGATGTTCCCATTATTCATCTGAGAACAAGATAAACGATACGAATGCTGCATCATTGACCAGTCTGCCTAATAGCCACCGACAGGACTCCATTCGAGCTTCGAAATCCCACCCATGGAGTTCTTGGTGTAGTTCAAGATGGTATGGGTGAAATTTATGTTCATGCAGTATTCGCCAGTATTTGCCCTATAGAATCGTAGGAGCACCATGCGGTCAGCACCCCAATTAGTGCTGCTAAGAAACTTCACGATATTCAGCTTCTTAGTGCATTGCACTTTAACTGCCGCACATGTGGCTCCCACGATAATTTGCCGTCGAAAAGGAGCCCAAGAAATCGGTAAGTGTCAACTACACGAATAGCTACATTTCCTAAATAAAGTTCAGGAGGAGGGTGAAGAGAACGTTGGGGACAAAAGTGGACAACAGAGGTCTTTGTGGTGGAAAACCGAAAGCCATGTTCGAAGGTCCACTGCTCCAGTCTCCTAATAGCTTGCTGTAATTGTCACTCTGGGACTGCCATATTACGCGAGCTATAGTGCAGAGCAAAATCGTCCACATGTAACGACGGTATGACTGCTGAGCCAGCAGCAGCAACAATACAATTTATGGCAATCACGAACAGAGTGACACTAAGAACCGATCCCGGTGGGACTCCATTTTCCTGAACGTGGAATTGCGAATGTGTCCTCCATACTCGGACACGGAATAGATGGAAGGACAAGAAATTCGCAGTAAAAACCGGCAAGTGACCTCGGAATCTCCATTGATGCAGGACTGAAGGGATACCATATCGCCAGGTAGTGTCATAAGCCTTTTCTAAGTCAAACAAAACTGCTACCAGATGCTGCTTCGGAGAAACTCATCCTGGATAAAGCTCACCAGGCGTACCAAGTGGTCAGTGGTCGAGCCAGCGGCTCGTAAACCACACTGGTACTCGGACAAGAGTCCTTGTTTCTCCAGACACCACACAAGTCGGCGATTTACCATCCTCGCAAATAGCTTACAAAGGCAGTTTGTAAGACAAATCGGTCTGTAACTTCCTGCATTCTTAGGATCTTTGTCAGGCTTGAAGACTGGAATAACTATGTCCTCTCGCCAATGAGACGGAAAATCACCCTCTATCCAGATTCCGTTGAACACAGGAAGGAGATATAATAGACTATCTTCACTAAGGTGTTTCAACATCTGGTTATCGGTATTGTTTGATCCAGGAGACGTGTCCTTGCAAAGTGCTAAGGCGCTGTGGAGCTCCCACTCCGTAAAGGGCACGTTATAGTCCTCTGAAGTTTGAGTGGCAAAACTGAGGTGATGATGTTCTGCCTCCCACTTCAGAGCGAGGAAATCAGGATGGTAATTCTCGGAGCCAGACACATCCGCAAAATGACTAGCTAGGTGGTTAACAATTCAGAATGGATCAGTGGCGATATTGCCTGCAATGGAAATTCCCGGTACAGAGGATGATCCTTGGGAACCCGAAATACGTCGAAGTTTAGTCCACACTTGAGATGATGGAGTATGTGACGTCAGTGACGACACATATCTCTCCCGCAAAGCTTTCTTACTTTGGCGAATAAGAACTCGCGCCTTGGCGCGGAGTTGTTTAAATGTTACCAAGTTGGCCACAA
The DNA here is from genome assembly GCF_040414725.1 of Anabrus simplex. Taxonomy (NCBI): domain Eukaryota; kingdom Metazoa; phylum Arthropoda; class Insecta; order Orthoptera; family Tettigoniidae; genus Anabrus; species Anabrus simplex. The sequence continues at coordinate 1,043,254,944 of NC_090266.1, forward strand.
TAGGCGGTCTACGGTAACGTTTATGAGCGTGACGCCGTTCCTTGATAGCTGCTGCTATTTCTTCGTTCCACCAAGGAACGAGTTTTCGGCGAGGAGTCCCCGAGAAGGACGGAATGGACTCCTCAGCAGCAGCAAGAATAACTTGGGTGATGTAAGTTATTTCCTCGCCGACGGTCCGCCTGATATCGTCGTTAAAGGCAGCTAGTGATGTGTACTTTGGCGAATCAGCATGTTTAAGAATCCATCGAGGGGCAGCCTCGACGGATTTTTGTTTCAACAAAGTAAGGATGATGGGAAAATCGTCACTGCCACAGAGATCATCGTGTGTATTCCACCGAAACAGCGGAACCAACGTTCGTCTGCATAGTCCTACATCTATGCGAGAATATGTGCCGTAACGTTCACTAAAGTGAGTTGGTTCCCCTGTGTTCAAAATACATAAATCCAGCTCTGTTACTAATCTTTCAAGCTCTCGTCCCCGGGGGTAAGGCGTCTCAGAGCCCCATATGGGGTGATGGGCGTTAAAATCATCGAACAAGGTGAAGGGAGGTGGAAGCTGATCTATAATGTCAGTGACATCATTTATGTTAAGAGGCTGGCCTGGTGGAAAATAAACGTTACACACCGTTGCTATGACAGGCAGCGGTACCCGCACCACAATTGCTTCAAGTGGGGTCCTTAGATGAACCTCTTCGTTATAAGTATCAGAACGGACAAAAATACCCACGCCACTCGACGCCCGGTGGGCATAATATCGTTCTGTCGAGCACAGTCTGAAATTTCTCAAGACCGTATGATGACCTGGTCTGAAGTTTGTTTCCTGAATACAGACTCTACTTGCTGCGTACTCACTAATGAGCTGACGTAACTCAGCAAGATGCCTGTCATAACCGTTACAATTCCACTGTTACAGTGCCATAGTGTGGGTGTGGACTTCTGAGGTTTAGGTTTGAAGCAGCGTAATGCTGCCTAACCGACACTCACATCCCCATCCGAAGATGGAGATAAATGCTCCATGTGCATCACCTCGTCCACAGACGGGATGGTGCAGGCCTTGAATTTCTTGAGATGTTGAAGAACGCTTGGTCTTCTTCCCCTTCCGTGCCGGCGTAGGTTCCTTAGCCGGCACAGACTTATTGGTGGTCGAAGGCCGGGATGGACCCGCATTCGAGCTCGTTCTTTTTGCGGCGTTGCTCACAGGACAAACCTGAAGAACATTCCCAAACATGAACTGTATCACCTCCCAGCTTCTTCTCCTGTGAGCGTACAATGTTCCAAGACCTGTCGCCAGCGTGTATCCGGCAGAGACTGTATTTTTACAGAAAATATCAGTACATAAATGATATATCGGTATAATTCCAGTGAAAGCATCCAAGGTTAGCACTGCTAGATAACTCAGCCTTCTGAAATACCATCAGTCTGATTCCCCTGGATGCTTATACTAGGAGTGGCATTCGTTCTCAGGGAATTCGGGAATATATTGTTCGCAGGTTATCGAGGATTCGCCAAATTGTCCCTCGAGAGGAAAGTAGGAAAATGGTATTTCTAAAAGTGGATGTTGCTACATGTATGGATCGTTCCTTCATGGGTATTAACATTCAGTTTCTCGGCAACAATCTGACAATAATGATACATATGCTTGCAGTTACAGAACTCTTCTGTAGTTATAATGCCGAAACGCTGAAGAATATTATCTTAAGTAACAATTACAATAGGTTGAGAAGAAGTCCACCTAATCTATATCAATATGGACCAAACATGAAGACTATTTCTTGGGATATTATCTTAAGTGCTTGTGAGATTTATGGTACTATGGTGCAACAGGTATATTCAGTATAACTGACAATGGATCGAACCTGATTAACCTTGAGAAGTTGCTGGGATAGGAACAATTAAATGACCATGAAAGCGAAATTGATTATAAGAACGATACCTTACACGTGGTGAAAGTGAAAATTCGGAACTATTATTTCAAAGCGAACATTGTAGGGGTGAAGATCAGGAGGGAACGTCAAAGGGAATTTTAGAATCAGAACGTCCAAAACAGTTAGTTAGATCTGCAAGAGGTGCAGCTCACACAGTGCAATTAGTTTTAAATAACGCACTGAAGGATCTCTGAGCCAATCAAACTTACAGGTCAGGCATAGATGTAAAAATTGTGTTCTCTGACTGTAAGAGATGTGCTACAAGCAATGAAACGACAGAAACTCATACTTAACTGTGCTGCTACATGGCATTCAATGGCGAACATGCTTCAGTATTTGATAGAACTCATGCTGTGTTGCACTGGCACTAATAAAGATTTCCTTCTAACACTGGAGACCTGGAGTGGCATTTAATCGATAGTAAACACACTAATGACAGCTCATGTAGCTACCAAACAATTTCAAGGGGAACAGTTAAGTATTGTGACTTCTACTGAATATGGCTCTGCTGTATTTTGGAGACAGCCAAAATAAATACATCACTATCTGTAGATTTCTAAACAATTACATGACAATGGTATCTTGTTCCTTGACCTTCGATATAACAGTACATTTTTTTTATTAAACATTTCTTTATTGCCCACCATAGTTTACACCTTCGGTTTACAGGCAATAAAGACAACAAAGGCAAACATACAAACATATAATATCTATTATAACTCTCCTAAAACTACCTAACTACCTCACCAAATCTACTACGATGCTCGTAACAAGGGTGGATGTCCTGTCCACATGTTAGGGCACCCTCTAGGCTACATACACAGACAAAATCTATTCTATTTTTCTACAAAACAAAGCAAAAAAAGAAAAGAAAAGACACAAAAACACACTTACTAAATCTACTACGATGCTCCTAACAAGGGCGGATGTCCTGTCCACATGTTACGGCACCCACTAGGCTACATAAACCAACAAAATCCATTCTATCTTTCAACAAAACAAAGCAGAGAGAAAAAAGACAAAAAACTAAAAAAAACACACAAAAACACGCTTAAACTAATTTGAAGATGCTGCTGAGGCGGATCTCCAGACCATCAACTGCACCTCGCTTCACTAAATCTTAAATTTCTACTCTCTACAACTACCTAACAAAAAGAAAAGACACACCTGGCTGATCGCGGTATCCTTGGTGATGAGGGAACCCCTTCCTGCCGTCATACCGCTCTCAGCCACACCCGTGGGTCAGATATCGTCCCCACCTAAACCTCTGTGACAATGTGTTTCGCTCCCCTTCTTTGTGTGACGAATCGCCGACTTGGAAACCGGGCCGTCCAGCGATTCGTCACGTTCTTATCTATTGTCCCGCCTACTAATGTAATCTGGTCGTCTTGTTGCACATTGCCTCTCCCATCTTGAACTTCCATTTTCTTTATGTACGGACATGTTTATTTATCTCACTTTAGGATGGGTCGGTCTCACCCCATCCTTCTCCTTATATTCCCCACTCCCTCTCTAATTCACATCTTTTCGTCTCTCTTCTTCACTTACACCTATTCATGTACCTTATAACAACTTAACCACTATATTGACAACACTATGTCTTAGAGTTTGTTTTCTATACACCATTGGGCAACACTGGACTGTCAACACTTTTAGAGTTTCCTTAATCCTCACCGTTCTTTCGTCCTATTTATATCTCTAATGTTTTTTTACCTCTAATTGATTACACATTTCTTTAAATTACCAATCTCGATGTACCTGTTTATCCTATTAATTTTTTCTATTCACTATGATGATCTAATGATAATCTATTTCACTTTTTTTTCACCAAACTTGTCCACAAATCAACAATTTCTCTTACACGCCATAGTTCTTTCCTCATATTTACATCACTTAGTCTAATAAAACCATTCTCTATTACACATTTCTATACATACCTATTATAGCTAGCACACTTCTTTCTTATTTTCAACTCTTTGTCCTAAAATTATTTATCATAACATATATATATATATACATACATTGACTGACAGAGCAAATGCAACACCAAGAAGGAGTGGTTCGAAAGGGATGAAAGTTGGGGAAAAAACAGAGACGGCACGGACGAATAATTGATGTTTATTTCAAACCGATATGCAGGTTACACAATGCGCACGGCATCGACTCAGTAGGATGTAGGACCACCGCGAGCGGCGATGCACGCAGAAACACGTCGAGGTACAGAGTCAATAAGAGTGCGGATGGTGTCCTGAAGGATGGTTCTCCATTCTCTGTCAACCATTTGCCACAGTTGGTCGTCCGTACGAGGCTGGGGCAGAGTTTGCAAACGGCGTCCAATGAGATCCCACACGTGTTCGATTGGTGAGAGATCCGGAGAGTACGCTGGCCACGGAAGCATCTGTACACCTCGTGGAGCCTGTTGGGAGATGCGAGCAGTGTGTGGGCGGGCATTATCCTGCTGAAACAGAGCATTGGGCAGCCCCTGAAGGTACGGGAGTGCCACCGGCCGCAGCACATGCTGCACGTAGCGGTGGGCATTTAACGTGCCTTGAATACGCACTAGAGGTGACGTGGAATCATACGCAATAGCGCCCCAAACCATGATGCGGCGTTGTCTAGCGGTAGGGCGCTCCACAGTTACTGCCGGATTTGGCCTTTCTCCACGCCGACGCCACACTCGTCTGCGGTGACTATCACTGACAGAACAGAAGCGTGACTCATCGGAGAACACGACGTTCCGCCATTCCCTCATCCAAGTCGCTCTAGCCCGGCAACATGCCAGGCGTGCACGTCTATGCTGTGGAGTCAATGGTAGTCTTCTGAGCGGCCGCCGGGAGTGCAGGCCTCCTTCAACCAATCGACGGGAAATTGTTCTGGTCGATATTGGAACAGCCAGGGTGTCTTGCACATGCTGAAGAATGGCGGTTGACGTGGCGTGCGGGGCTGCCACCGCTTGGCGGCGGATGCGCCGATCCTCGCGTGCTGACGTCACTCGGGCTGCGCCTGGACCCCTCGCACGTGCCACATGTCCCTGCGCCAACCATCTTCGCCACAGGCGCTGCACCGTGGACACATCCCTATGGGTATCGGCTGCGATTTGACGAAGCGACCAACCTGCCCTTCTCAGCCCGATCACCATACCACTCGTAAAGTCGTCTGTCTGCTGGAAATGCCTCCGTTGACGGCGGCCTGGCATTCTTAGCTAAACACGTGTCCTGTGGCACACGACAACACGTTCTACAATGACTGTCGGCTGAGAAATCACGGTACGAAGTGGGCCATTCGCCAACGCCGTGTCCCATTTATCGTTCGCTACGTGCGCAGCACAGCGGCGCATTTCACATCATGAGCATACCTCAGTGACGTCAGTCTACCCTGCAATTGGCATAAAGTTCTGACCACTCCTTCTTGGTGTTGCATTTTCTCTGTCAGTCAGTATATATATATACTGTATATTTTTGCGTCGCTTAGCCTAAATATCCTACATTATTCATATTTCCAACACTATACTACAATCTTTTCCTTTTGACAATCATTATCTGGAACATAACACCTTTCTATTGTTCACTTAGTTTTTTTACAAACCTGGCTCTAACCAAATTTAAATATTTTGATATGTTTGTTTCTCTTTCCCATTCCCTACATAGCCACGTCGTCATCTTATGACCCATTTCTACTTTTTCTATCTCCTTCTTATTCAACACTTTCCTTTTCATCTCTTCTAATTCGCTACATTTAGAAAAAATATGCATATCCGACCATCCCTCTCCACATAAGATACATCTATCCTTGTTTTCTCGACCTATCCATCCTAAATTTTTTGGAATTCCCAAAACCCACCAGTATAATCCTCTTTTTCTCCTCCTACCCTCAAATTCTGTTCTTGGGTTCGTACTTTCTACTAATTTGTTTAAAACTGATAATGATCCTCTTTCCCTACATTCCATAATTAAAGTCTGTCTTTCTATGTCAGCCACTCTCTTTGTTACTTTTTTCAATACCCAATCTTTCCTCTCTCCCCATCTTACCCACCATTCTTCTAATCCTAACCTTCGTAATTTGTTTTTGCACTTATTCACCCAGTACTCTTCGCTCTCCATACTTTTCTGGAACCTATATACCTCTTGTAATAAATTTCCTCCTATTCCTTCTTCCAGTCTCATCCAATACTTCATTACCCTCTTTGCTATAGTGATATCTATCGATTCTTTACATACTAATCTAGTCCCTATATTGGCTGTACAGTTTGGAACCCCCATCATAATCTTACTAAATTTAGCCACCAAACGGTTTAATTCATTTCTATTCTCCTCCAGTCCCCACACTTCTACTCCATATAACATTTTTCCTTTAACCATTGACTGAAACACATTTCTTTGAATTTTGTATTTAATATCCGGGAATTTATTTTCTAATACCCCCACTATAGCCAATGCTCCTCTCCCTTTTAATTCAGCTGTTTTGATCTGTTCCTTCCATGTTCCGTTGCTACTAATTTTCACTCCTAAATACTCAATTTGTTTTCTGGTCTGATTTCTTCTTGTTCTACTATCCAAAATTTCTTTTCTTTCTTACCTTTCCTTTTCCTGCATACCATTATTTGTGTCTTCTGTACATTTATTCTAAGTGCCCATCTTTTTGTATATTGCACCACCTCTTCTAGCCCTTTTTTCAACCCCCGTGCTGTTAGCGCCAAAATCAATAAATCATCCGCAAATAACAGTCCCGGTATTTCCCGTTAGCTTATCCAAGGACATTGCCAACCCTCTCCTCTATGGCCATCTAGTATATTGTTTATAAACAATAAAAATAATATCGGTGACAGTTTACAGCCTTGTCTTACACCCCTCTTGGATTCAATACACTTACTCAGTTCACCCCCTTGTATTTTAATCGTCACCATTACTTCCTCATATATTCCTTCTATTGCCATTCTCATTTTCGTTGATAACCCAATATCCCTTAGCCTAGTAAACAACGCCTCCCTGTTCACTGTATCGAAGGCTTTCTCCAAATCTATTGCTGCTACATATAATCTCATCCCTGCTATCCTGACATATTTCGTAATTAGGATATCCGAAATCCATATATTATCCACAGAATTTCTCTCTTTTCTGAACCCATTTTGATACTCCGAAATCCTTCCATACTTCTCTGCCCAATTTAAAATCCTATTGGTTAAAATTCCTGAGTATACCTTCGATAGCGAATCCAGGAGTGTTATCCCTCTGTAATTATTAGGATCACTTCGACTCCCTTTATTCTTGTAAATGGGACATAATACTTCTTTTCTCCATTCACTAGGAAATTTCGCCGATTCCCATTCCTTGTTAAAAAATTTAACCATCACCTTCAACATCGATTCGTTTGTCCCTACTTCCTTCCATGCTCTATTATTAATACCATTTGCCCCACCCGCTACTTTTGTTTTTAATTTACTTAACACACTGGTTACTTCTTGAATTGTTATTTCTCCATCTAATAACTGTACTCCTATTTGCAAATCTCTTTGTATAAATGTCCTACTTTTTTCCCCATGCCAGTCTCCTTTCTCTCTCAAAAGACCTGCAAAATACCCTACCCACTCGTTTTCTTCTATGCGTGTTCCCTTCCCCGTAGGCCTAGTTCTCTTAAGTTTGTTTATGGTTTCCCATATCCTCTCAAATCTTTTCTCTTTGCAATATCTGTTCACTCTTTCTGCTTCCGTCTCTCTCCAGCATTTCTTTTTCTCATTCAGTAGCTTCTTGTATTCACTTCTTAATTTACAATATTCCCCTCTTTTTTCTTGTTTCCCTCCTTTCTTAAACTTTGCTAGTGCTGACATAACTATCTCACGTTCCCTCTGACAATCTTCATCGAACCATCCCGTGTATCTGTTTCTGTCTCCCTCTTCTCTTATCTTCACTTTCTTTCCCACCTCCCATACTGGGCGCTCTATTATTTTTAAAGCTTTGTCAATGTCCTATTCTTCCAGCATTCTTTCTGCTTCTACTCTTATACTATCTCCCCTCTCCCTTAGCTCCAATCTCAATTTCTCAATAGTAGTTTCATTCCAAATAAACTTCCATCTCTCTTTATGCCTCATGCTTTTTCTTAACCCTCTCTTTACTTCGCCATTTTCCTCTCTTAATTTTATCTTAATGGGCATGTGATCAGTTGACCCACATTCTACCACCTCAAAATTTATGATATAACAGTACATTCTCATAAGGAAGCTGAATGGGCTAAGCAGCATTTGATCAAGATAAGTGCATGTGTTGTAGAAATAGAAACATCACACACTACCACTGATAGTGACATTTACCCAACCAGCAAGAACGATACAGACTCTGATGCTGACAGCTTTAGAAAGAGAAAATAAAAAATGACCTCACACTTCCACCCATTTGGTCAACTTTCGAGCCAATTTCATGAATTTCTGTCAACTTTCTTGGCTGCAATAAAAGGAAAAAGTCTTGGAATTTTGGCAGAAGAACAAACACATTATGCCCCATTTGTATAATCTATAACCGTTACGTTCTTCAGTCTGTCGAAACTAATTTATGATAAATTAGTTCTAACAGACTGAAGAACCTAACGGTTACAGATCAGCTAAGAAGAAACTGAAAATAAATAGCTTCCACTATTATAAATCAGTTTTATAAGGTACTCACTACCCTCTTAGGTGTTCCATCCATACAACTGTTGAAAGACCCTTTTAAAAATGTTAAGTACATACTTTCTGTGCATTGTTGCAACTTATGGAACTATTTAATAGAAGATAACTTGTTAAGTATAACTGATCCACAGTAATCACTCATAACAGGTTATCACTGCACTCCAGAATAAATGTGGTTGTGAAGACACACCCAAACAGAAGGAAATGGAGGCATTAGGCCCTTCAACTTATATTCAAACACTCATTATCCTTATTTAATATCCAGGATATTTTCTGTTTTCGACTCAGTTCGGTACGGCTAGTCTCACTAGTGTGACTTATGCTCGTGAACTTGTATTCTGGAGTCAGTCACTTCGTAATGTATGAATTCAATCGTCAATAAAGTATTTCTTTTACAATTATATTTACCCCTAGTCTTTACCAGTAAAGGAATCTTTATATACCGGCATTGGGACATATTTTTCCTGTAATAATAACGGTTTCAACAATTATGGTTATATGTGTATAAGTATTTTGTAATACGGTACCAGTATTTTATCCAAACCTAAATTATTCCGGTATTCAGTTTCTGGTGTCCAGTACATTTATCAGAAGAATCATCATCAAACAAAGGAGCTGCCTGGCTGAGGCAGTAAAGACGTACTCGGTTCACCCGGATGAACGTGGGTTTGATTCCCCATCAGAAACAATTGAAATAAAAATATTTAAGGTTCCACCTTGTTCAATACCAAAACATTGTCATTAGATGGTTTTTACAACATATATTTTATTGCAGAACTAGTTTCGACGCTCATTTAGGCACCATCATCAGCTGCATAATAAGTAGAGAAACTTGGAGATATAACAATATAAAACAACATATTGGTATAATTAACTCCTTAATGTCTATCTAATGGTAAGTTTAAAACTAATTTACAAACAAGATAACCCTTGTGAGTCAAAAATGTAAAATCGCATCTCTGAGTGATGAGTTGTCTTCAGTATTCTGCGATGGCTATTATTCTGTACACTCGTAAAAATCAAGTTCAACTACATTCTTAAAATCGTGAAATTAGAGCTGAATCAAGTCCTAAAATGTTAAAATGTTCATTTCACAGATGCGTTAGTAGCCATTTATTGGATAAAAAACTCGTTGTGTTCATTAAATTGCTAGACTGCACCGTCTTCTGATGTTTATTGATATTTGGAAACTTAGTTCTTATGTTGTATATCTAATGGTTGGAACTGTAATTATTTGCCCTGATGTTGTCAAGCGGGCATAGCCTCTCAGTTCAATACAACCGTTGAGGGTTTTAATCCACCTACTCAATACTATACAATAATTGTAATGTCTGTGAATACATTACAGTGTATTAGGGGACTAGTTTCGACCCTGTGTGGGTCATCATCAGCCTAAATAGTGCCTGCAAATCAAACAATATCAATCTTCAGATACTCATTCATACTAACATTCTTTGGACGATGTTAGATATTTCTTTTACTGTCAGAGTTTGGCAACATGAACCTTCACTCACATACTCCTTAGGGGTTGTAGTAAGGATGTACAGGAAGGGGCGTGTAAGTCTCTGGTAGGACAGCAATTACAGTATGGTTCCAGTGCATGGGACCCGCACAAAGACTACTTGATACGAAAACTGGAAGAGATTCAAAGGAAAAACAGCACGATTTGTTCTGGGTGATTTCCACCAAAGGAGTAGTGTTACGAAAATGTTGCAAACTTTGGCCTGGAAAGACTTGGGAGTAAAGAGATGAGATGTTCAACTATGTGGTATGTTTCAAGCTGTCAATGGAATGATATTAGTAGATGAAGCTTGAGGGGAGCTTTTAAAAGTAAGAAAGATCACAATATGAAGATAAAGTTGGAATTCACGAGGACACATTGGGACAAATATTCATTTATAGGATGAGCAGTAAGAGAATGCAATAAATTATCAAGGGAAATGTTCAGTATATTTCCAAGTTGTTTGAAAATGTTTGAGAAAAATTAGGAAAACAATTGATAGAAAATCTGCCACCTGAGAGACAGCCCTAAATGCAGATCATTGATGACTGATTGACATTCTCTTACAGTGAGATTAGATATCAGCTGGTGCTCAGGTCCAGTACACCAAAACACAATAACAGATTAACCCCTTCATATTCAGTTACCTGCTTTCAGACTTAATATCTGATGATCACTATCTGAATTTTTTTCCCACTATCAGCACCACTCTACAGTTATACAGCAAGCAGGAAAGCAATTCTTCTTTTCTCTTCCACTGAAGCATTTGGTACCAAAACTTTCAGATCAAGGAGTTGTTTCTGTTCTAAGTGTGTGCTATAGATTGAGTTCTTACCTGGTAAGTTGCTGCACTCTTTTTTCTTTCTTTCTTTATTCTTTCTTCAGATCTACATAATATGTATATGATCCATTTATGCGGAGAAAAAATAACAAATCTTACCTAAACCAGCTCACAAGGAAAAGAAAAATACTGTCACCTGGTAATCAAACAAAAAAAAAAAAAAAAAAAAACAACCATTATTGATAGTCTGTTGTCCGTGGCAGAAAAGTAGTCTGAGTATAATAATCAGAAATTAAAACAATAACGCATTGCTGCATATAGATATTAAACAAAAACATATTGCTATGTAGAGTGCGAACTAAACCCATGATACATTGCTGTGGAAAGTGTCTACACAATGACATATTGCTATGTAGGATACAATAGTGTAAGTAAACGGTGTCTGTTCATTAAACACGCGGCATGTCTCTTCCGGCCTGGTACATTACTCAGCACAATCTTTTCTGAACACTGACCTTCCTGTATTTTTACTACGTTGCAATCCCAGCTATCTTGTAACCTCCATTGCCGTGTCCTTGAACACTCATTCTCCTCCCGTTACATTGTTACCTCCACTAACGTGTCGCTGTGCACTTTTTCTCCTTACGTTTCATTACTATTGTCCGATCTTGAATTCCACTGCCTCGCTACGCTTGTTTTCTTTTATCCATACACACTTCACCTCTTACTAATTTAATACTTGATCACTCTTATTTCAACTGCAAATAACACACATCCTCCACTGTTCCCTTTAGCTTCAACAATTTACTTGCTACTAGTTGCTGCACTCCATAATGTGTGTAAATCCAATATTAGCTTTTCTGTCCGTGGATTAATGTTGTTAACACTATATTATCAATGAAATATCTTCACTAGATAGTAGTGTTCATTTTTATATCACAGAGTATGTGTGCAATTACCAGTGCCTCAAATCTGCTCTGTTGTAATATATATGCTTCATATAGAACAAGTTTTCTTCATGCCATAAAAGCTCTTACAATCTTATAATTGAAGCATTACCATTTTCATGTGGTACCTTATCGGCGATAGAAGATTTCTAGTGTATTACTGTACAATGCTATGCAAAACTTAAGGATGAAAGAAACTTTCGCATGTTGTGTCACTGCCAAATAACATAGCTCGATGAAACTTGATCCATGTATAGGAAGAACTTCTACATTATGGTACGGCAGGCAACTGAAAGGAAAATGCGACGAGACGAACAGAAATGACACTTTTATACAGAGACAATGAATTACACCTAAGTCACTGCAACTCGTGAACGTCCCCTGGGCATCACAAAAAAGGAACATGGTCCTTAAAAGTGTGTGTGATCACCACGGACAGCGATGCATGCTCTGCAACATTTGCCCATGCTGACCACAAGATTGGTAAGGAGTTCTTTTGGTAGTGTGTTCCATTCCTCCACCAGTGCGGTTGACAATTGCTGGCTGGTCGTTGGTGCATGTGGACGTGCTGCAGTAAGTCTGCCCAATATGTCCCACACGTGCTTGATGGATTTAAAGTGGGGGGGGGGGGCAATGGGCAGGCCAGTCCATTTGCCGAATATCCCCTCGTTCCAAGAGCTCCTCCACCTGAGCTGTTCGATGCGGTCGTGCATTGTCATCCATAAAAATGAAGTCAGGGCCGAATGTACCCCTGAAAAGACACGCATAGGGGAAGGCGTACACTGTCACAATAACGCTGACCAGTGAGTGTACCCCGCTCAAAGATTTGGAGGTCGGTACGCCCATGTGACATTATGTCTCCCCACATCATAACACTTGGACCACCAAAATGATCATGTTTGACAATATTCCTGGGTGCATTACGTGTTCCCACCTCTTGCCAGATGAGGGTACTATATATGTTGATTCCCATAGGGAACCTGAAATATTTGTTCCGAATTAGTAAATTTATAATACCAATATAGCTGGTCCGTTATTGGACATTATAAATTCTCCAGCTAACTCATTCCTGGTTGCCAGCATTTGCCCCAGTGTGCTAAATTGGGGTCATCAGGTGGTAAAAAGCACACCTACCAAGACGCACGGCTAGTACATACCGTGGAGACCACTGCGTAGGCTACTTGGAGCCACCGGCAATACCAATACACTATGGGAAACTTTGTCTCATTTTCAAAAATTGATATCTGCCTGGCCATCAGATGATATAGATGTTGATTCCCATAGGGAACCTGAAATACTTGTCCCGATAAGTAAATTTATAATACCAATAACGTGGGTCCGTTTTTGGACATTACTAATTTTCCCGCTAACTCATTCCTGGTTGCCAGCATTTCGCCCCATTACTGTGAGGTTTCTACCCCAGGACTCGCCATCGTACAATGGAAGAGGAAGAAGAACTACAACAACTGGAGGTCACATCAGTTCCGTGCGGTGTTTTGACCTCTAGTCACCAGTGGACAACTAAAGCTCGGGTTCGGTGACTCCCTGACACACTAGGGGTCACTCAAAGAGTTTATAAAGATTGCCTCAGTTTCGAGCAAGCGCTCATAATGAACAACGCCACGACCACTAGCACAATCACTACGACCACCACAGTTTCAGTTTCATCACCCGCCTGCACGATCATCACCGCAGCTCACGTCAGGGGCATCTCTTGCCCCTCAACCAATTTTCTACCTCCATCACAGCCTCACCACATCATGCCTCCTCTAGCACCACACACAGTAGTTCCTCCAGAATCGCAGTGAAACGATCAAACTCCAACCCAGCAGATGACAGCTCTCTCCAGAAATGCTCCAACGATGTCAGCGCCTCATCATCAAACACCAACATGGACGACACCACAACGGAAGCAACCCCTCCTAACACCAACTCCTTCACCGATTTCCCCCCAATGTCCAGAGCACGCCGCCCCATCACCAACCCATGGTACCTCCAGAAGCATCCTACCGGACACATAGTTACCTTCTCTTGAATTCTCCCTACCCCGTAACATATTTAACACACTTACCAGATTCAATATCGTGGTTCAAATCCCGGTCACTCCATGTGAGATTTGTGCTGGACAAAGCGGAGGCAGGACAGGTTTTTCTCCGGGTACTCCAGTTTTCCCTGCCATCTTTCATTCCAGCAACACTCTCCATTAACATTTCATTTCATCTGTCAGTCATTTATCATTGCCCCAGAGGAGTGCAACAGGCTTCGGCAGCTGGCACATTTCCTATCCTCGCCATTAAATAGGGGCTTCATTCATTCCGTTCCTGATCCGGTTGAATGACTGGAAACAGGCTGTGGACATTTTCACCAAGTTCAATATGCAGTGTCATGAAACAGCAGACATTCATCCTACTGCCAAGGGTATAATAATCAAGGTCAACGGGTACAACGCCGCACGCTGTCTCACAAACTATTAACTCGAAACATGTCCAAAGATAGCGACACTAGTATGCTTAGGGTCGAGTATACCGATTCTAAGAGCACATTACTCGATTTCGTCGCTAGCCCATCACTAAGTTTAACTAATAACATCAGTTACCATTTCAAGGAATACAATTTCAATACTTACTACATAGCCTAGATGTCGCCACCACTGTGATTATAATAATATCGATACCTTACCATGTGTAGCATCTATTTACATGAATTTCCATTGGTTTCGTCTTGTGAAATAACAAATTACAGAACATATAACATTTAAAATTACCACTACTTAACTAAGATTGTACAATATTGAATTTAAAATGTTAATGAAATCCATTTACCCTCCAGGGTCGGTTTTTTCCTCGGACTCAGCGAGAGATCCCACCTGTATCGCCTCAAGGGCAGTGTCCTGGATTTTTAGACTCTGGGTCGGGGATACAACTGGGGAGGATGACCAGTACCTCGCCCAGGCGGCCTCACCTGCTATGCTGTACAGGGGCCTTGCGGGGGATGGAAAGATTGGAAGGGATAGACAAGGAAGAGGGAAGGAAGTGGCCGTGGCCTTAAGTTAGGTACCATCCCGGCATTTGCCTGGAGGAGAAGTGGGAAACCACGGAAAACCACCTACAGGATGGCTGAGGTGGGAATCGAACCCACCTCTACTCAGTTGACCTCCCGAGGATAAGTGGACCCCGTTCCAGCCCTCGTACGTCGTACCACTTTTCAAATTTCGTGGCAGAGCAGGGAATCGAACCGGGGCCTCCGGGAATGGCAGCTAATAACACTAACCACTACACCACAAATGCGGACAATTGTATATGTCATCAGACAATGAACACACAAAGGATTGGGTCCATATCAACCTTTAAATGACAACATTAGGGTTGTAGGTGCCGATCATTGTTGCTCTACGTCATGTCTCCTGTGTGAGAGGGAATTGCTGTATTTACAGAACCCTGTTACAACTGTGAGCGCTTCGATCACCCTTGACCAGCAACGGAACTACAGTATATATATTTGTTGCTGTAGGAAGAAAAATATTGGTATTCATCGACCTAGAGGAGAGCAGAGCACAAAATATTTATTTTTAGTAATAGATTGCTTTATGTAAGTAATGCATTACAAAATTTATTTTCTGTTATTAAATTACGTTTACATTGTTTACATAACTATGTTACAGTATTTACCTGAGTATGTACTATGATCCTTGTCAATCCTACGGTGATGACGTAATTGCCCTTCAGGCATTCTCACACTGATTCCATGTACTGCATTCAGGTGTTTTATCATGGTGTTGCCCGGCTTCATGGCTAAATGGTTAGCGTGCTGGCCTTTGGGTACAAGGGTCACGGGTTCGATTCCCGGCAGGATCGGGAATTTTAACCATCATTGGTTAATTTCGCTGACACGGGGGTGTATGTGAGTGTATCTGTCGTCTTCACCATCATTTCATCCTCATCACGACTCGCAGGTCACCTACGGGGGTCAAATCAAAAGACCTGCACCTGGCACGCCGAACATGCCCTCGGACACTCCCGTCACTAAAAGCCATACGACATTTCATTTCAGCATGGTGTTTGTACTTCTGTTGTAACTTAAAGTATGTTTTACATATGTTGCACACAGCTCGTTTTGGGAACAGTTTCAGAGACATCAAAGAAGTCCCGTACAGCCGAACTCTTCCTACTTGACATCGTTGATGTTTACAGCACTCCTTAAATCCCGAAACTATTCTTCGATCTTCGCACAACCTCTAAAGACTGCAATACACTCGGTTTTGTTCCTTGGCACAGTCATGTGTTGCAAGAGTAAACTTCGAAACGGAGGGTGTATTTTGTTCATTGCGGTCCATCCACTGTTTAGCTAGAACAGAATGACGTTCTGTCTGATGATTTGCTGCGTGTACATACATCACATTCAGGACGCCTAATCTTAATACCCTACTACATTATATCTGCCGAAAGTATGATGTAGATATAAACTGTTCACATGTTCCCCCGGACGATTGTAGGCTTTGGCGCGGTTAGCAATAGGCTATGGTTACAATAAGTCTGTCATACAACCGATCATGTTAGCACATCTGTGGCATAATGGCTTCCTGAGATCTAACTTTCAGTAGCGAAGCAATACAATGTGTGCAGAAAGACCGTGTATAAACATAACACGAGATTAAAATACACTAAATACGACATATATACCGTGGCAGTGATTTTAAATAATAATAATAATAATAATAATAATAATAATAATAATAATAATAATAATAATAATAACGTCCGCCTCTGTGGTGTAGTGGTTAGTGTGATTAGCTGCCACCCCCACAGCCCCGGGATCGATTCCCGGCTCTGCCACGAAATTTGAAAAGTGGTACGAGGGCTGGAACGGGGTCCACTCAGCCTCGGGAGGTCCACTGAGTAGAGGTGGGTTCGATTCCCACCTCAGCCATCCTGGAAGTGGTTTTTCGTGATTTTCCACTTATCCTCCAGGCAAATACCGGGATAGTACAACTTAAGGCGACGGTCGCTTCCTTCCCCTCTTCCTTGCCTATCCCTTCCAAACTTCCCATCCCCCACCAAGGCCCCTGTTCAGCACAGCAGGTGAGGCCGCCTGGGCGAGGTACTGGTCATCCTCCCCAGTTGTATCCCGCGACCCAATGTCTCACGCTCCAGGACACTACCCTTGAGGTGTTATAGGTGGGATCCCTCGCTGAGTCCGAGGAAAAAACCAAACCTGGAGGGTAAGCAGATTAAGAAAGAAAGAAAGAAAGAAAGAAAGAAAGAAAGAAAGAAATAATAATAATAATAATAATAATAATAATAATAATAATAATAATAATAATAATGTTATGAGTTTTATGTCCAACTACGTACATTTTTATGTTTTTCAAAGATTCCGAGGTGCCAGAATTTAGTCCCTAGGTATTCTTTTATGTGCCAGTAATTCTAAAGGCACGAGTCTGACGTATCTGAGCACCTTCAAATACCACCGGACTAAACCAGCATCGAACCTGCCAAGTTGGGCTCAGAAGGCCAGATAAGCTACATTATCAATGTTAGAATGGATAGCTAATGATGGGCGACGCTCTCGCTCGAGACTCTCGAGACTGACGTCACAGATCTCGAGACTCTCGCGAGAATCTCGAGACCGATTCTCCTGTATTACGAGCTGTGCGTCGTCGCAGTAACTACGAGTGTAAGCTTGATAGTATATCATCAGCAGTTCTCATATGGAAATGTGTGTGCCAATAAATGTTACTAAAAGCCTGGGAGGGTACTGCATTTTGAACTGTGAGCCCCTTAATACCATTAACGAAAGTGAAAATTGAATGTCAGTACTATATCTTAAATTGTTCACAACTTATTTGAGGTGGACATCTTAGCTGAATAACCCTGTACAATTTGTGAATAACTGTAGATAGGATGTACACTTACTTGGATACTAAAGGCGTGCATTATTCGAACTGGAGACGAGGAAAGATATGCTTTGCTGCATATGCAACCACCATTACACATGAGTGGAACGTGTAATCTAAAATGTCTGAGCATGCTCCAGTTCTTTCTAGAGGGGTGGTGGGCATCGCTCTCGAGACCGATTCTCCTATGCTGCAAGTTTTGTGACGTCCCAGTAACTACGAGTGTAAGCTTGATACTATATCACCAGTTCGCATATGGAAACGTGTGCGCCAATACATTTTGTCAAAAGCCTAGGAAAGCACTGCATGTTTAACTATGAGCTCCTTAATACCATTAACGAAAGTGAAAACAGAATGTCAGTATCTTAAACTGTTCACGACCGATTTCAGGTGGGCTTCTTAGCTGAATAACCCGTGTAATTTGTTAATAACTGTATATAGGATGTACACCTACCTGGATACCTCGCAGTTGTTGTCGTCGACTGGGTAGCTTCTTGTGATGCAGACCGGCTAGGAGGTGTTTTGTGACGATTCCTCTTCAGCGATAGTATGCGGGCTGTGTCATGTGACATCTCTTCAAAATAACCGACATCCACGACTTACGTTGCGTTTCGGACATAGGCTTCAAGTTGTCGCGTACAACTGGACACAATTACACATTACACCACCATATACCGAAATATCTAATTATGACGCGAATACTATATAACATTGTAAGGAATTATTTCTTTTGTCACCAAAATATCGGTAAACACAAGCAGTGGTCATATGATATTGAATGTGGGGTCTGATAACGATGCACACCTACCGGTTGAAAGAATTGGAGCATACTCAAGCATTTTACACTCGTGCGTAATCGTGGTTGCATGTGCAGCAAGGCGCATCTTGCCTCGTCTCGAGTTCGAATATGCACGCCTCTAGTATCCAGGTAAGTGTACCTACAGTACCCGTCAGTTTCTGTACTTAGCCTATTCATTCACATACTTGCGCTGCATGTAATGAGAGAATTAGTGACGGGCAACGTTCTCGCTCGAGACTCTCGAGAATGACGTCACAGATCTCGAGACCGATCCTCCTGTAGTGCAAGCTGTGCGACGTACCAGTAACTACGGCTGTAAACTTGATAGTATATCATTGGCAGTTATTGCGTGAAATAACGTTCTCATATGAAAACGTGTGAGTCAATACATTTTGTCAAAAGCTTGGATAAGTACTGCATGTTCAACTCTGAACCTCTTAATACCATTAACGAAAGTGAAAAACGAATGTCAGTATCTTAAACTGTTCACGAGTTATTTGAAGTGAACTTCTTATCTGAATAACTGGTACAATGTGTTAGTAACTCTTATTAGGATGTAAACCTACCTGGATGCCGCACAATCGTCGGCAGGGTACCTTCTCGTGATTCAGACCGGGCCAGAGGTGTTCTGTGACTATTCCTCCTCATGTGTTTTTAAGTGTCGAGTGTCCCAGAAGTTTTTTTGCAGACGTTTTACTTCTTTTGAATAAAAATACACAGCGGGCTGTGCTAGGTGGCATCTCTTCAAAATAACCGACATTCACGACTTACGTTGCATTTGGGACATCGTCTTCAAGTTGTCGCGTACAACTAGACACAATTACACATTGCACTGTCATATACCGAAGTACCTAATTATTATTATTATTATTATTATTATTATTATTATTATTATTATTATTATTATTATTATTATTAGTATTATTATTATTATTAATATTATTAATAACAAATGCATCGCAAATGGGACATATCCCGGTGGCAATTGTCACTAACAGTGGTGTAATAATAACCAGCATGCTGATGTGGGCAAGTTTTCCTTCGTAAACAGGACCATAAGGGATTGGAATAACTTACCTGTAGCAGTCTTTGATAGATTCTCTTCCGGTATCAAATCCTTTAAGATAATGATTAATGCTAGTGTAAAGTGAAAAAATTAAAAGCTGTAAATGACGGACACTGAATTTGTAATTTTCTTCTGGATTTAGAATGTTAAACTAATAGTACGGTATTTCTTCTAATATTTTCTCTTCATGGAATTGCTTGTTGTTGTAGTTGTTGGGTAGTTTTGTTTTAACTTTAATATCACTTGTAGTGTTAAGCTAGTAGTACATTCAACCTATAGTATTGTAAGCAATAGTGTTAAGTAATGGAAATACTTAAGCTGATGCTGGATTTAGAAAGTTAAAAACGTAGTATTTCTTGTCATATTTTCTTTCGTTGTTGTTGTCGTTATAGTTGTAGGGTAATAATGGTTTAACTTCACTTTATTATCGCTTGTAATGTTAAGCTAGTAGAAAGCTCAACCTGTAGTATTGTAAGCGGTAATGTTAAGCACTGGAAATACTGAATTTGTGCATGATGATGCTGGATTTAGAATGTTAAATTAGTAGTACTTCTTGTAATATTTCCTTTCCATGGAATTGCCTGTTGTTGTTGGTGTTGTTATTGGTGGTGTTGATGTTGATGTTGTTGTTGTTGTTGTTGTTGTTGGGTAATTATGCTAACTTTACATATGACGCGAATACTCTATAACATTGTAAGGAATTATTCCTTTCGTCACCAAAATATCGGTAAACACAAGCAGTGGGCATAATATGATATTGAATGTGGGGTCTGATAACAATGTACACCTACCTGTCAAAAGAATTGGAGCAAACTCAAGCATTTTAGATTACACATTACACTCATGCGTAATGGTGGTTGCATATGGAGCAAGGTGCATCTTGTCTCGTTTCGAGTTCGAATACTGCACGCCTCTAGTATCCAGGTACGTGTACCTACAGTAGCCGTCAGGTTCTGTACTTAAACCACTCATTCGTGTACCTACCAGTGCATACAATGCCAGAATGCGTATCCTTTATAATTATGTTATACTGCGTTAAAATAGACCTCGGTAGAAATGAACGCCTTAGTCGCTTGTTAATACGTATTTACGAAATGGAGAAGGCCCGTGGTTGGCTATTCGCATACTCAGCACAAACAACGTTCAACTCCGACACCTGTAGGCCTAACGACACGCTGCTTGCCGCACAATGCGGGGATAACGCTCTCGAGATCTCTCGAAACTTCTCGCGAGAAATTGTGCCTGCGCTAGTCTCGAGAAATCCCGAGAAATCTCGAGACCTAGTCTCAGACTGCCCATCACTACGGATAGCATATTCAATGGAGTGGGCGAGAGACGCCGTGAACGGATATTTTCATATTTTATTAAATATTATGCCTATATAGTTGTAGTATTATTGTTCTAAAGTCACCATCAAATTTAGATCACTTCTTTTGCTCATTTATTAAGTTTTTAATATCGTATCGCGCTATCGCAATCCCCTAAAACATCAGCGATCACTTGTATACTTGTATACGCATGCTTCATCCATCCAAGAGCGGGCGAGAGAGCGAACGTGTGGAATCATGCTGTCATCGAGTCTTCGCAAGCG
The DNA here is from genome assembly GCF_040414725.1 of Anabrus simplex. NCBI lineage: Eukaryota > Metazoa > Arthropoda > Insecta > Orthoptera > Tettigoniidae > Anabrus > Anabrus simplex. The sequence goes on from NC_090266.1 coordinate 1,043,276,105, forward strand.
AAACGAGTCCGAGCCTGGACTCGAAAGAGTCGAGTACCGCGATTCCAGGCATCACTCGCGCACATCACTAGTTAACATATTCCGCTGCATGTCACTTATGATGAAAAACTATAAGGTAGATGATTATCTACCAAAATGGCGACCAGTGCTTAGTAGCGTGTGTTTCAGTCTCCAGGTTTATCAGTGATTTGAAGGTGTAAGATCGGCATTTACGTGTGGAACTTTCAACTAAGTGATAAGTAAAACTACCGTGCTACGAACAGCCAGTTCAAAGTGTATCACAAGTAATTAAGAACATAATCCTTCTTGTAAACAGCCATGCCAGGGAAAGGAAAGGTAGTAACAACGGACAGCCCCGTGAAGCGCGCCCTACAGGAAGCTCTGAGAGACAAGGAAACACTCGCCACGCTAGCAAACATCATACAAGACCAGGTAGCCAGGGCCGTTATAGACCAACTTAAAGCTACTATAGATTTTAATACGAAAGTAATCGAGGAGATGAGGGAAGCGCTCGAAGCCAGAGACAAGACAATATCAGACCTCAGGGAGCAGCTCGAAACTAAAACCGATGGTCTCGAACAATATCAGCGGCGGCAATCACTGCGTGTATTCGGGGTGCGGGAATCGAGTGGTGAGGACACGGACAAAATAGTCATTGAGCTAGCTGACAGTATTGGAGTACAGTTAACGCACGAGGACATAGACAGAAGTCACAGGGTAGGCAAGATGAGTACAGATAAGCCGCGTCCGATAATAGTGAAGTTCGTGTCGTACCGCAAACGGAACGAACTATTCAAATCTAAAAAGAACTGAAAGGAACGGGCAAAACAATTAGAGAAGACCTCACGTCAATCAGGATGAAACTGTTGCAAGAAGCGATCACTAGATTTTCTGTGTCCAATTGTTGGACAATAGACGGTACGATTATTGTGAAACACAATGGTGTGAAATATCGTGTGTCAAGCCGAGCGGAATTGGACAGGATCAAATAAACCGACAGACTGAAACTAACATGACACTACACATTTTACAGTTTTAACTAACTTAGACACTAGACTTTTAATTAGTAGACTATAATTACTATTCAAACTATTACTTTTAGATTATATCTTCATTAGATTTACATATAATAACTAGGCAAGATAGCGTACAGGTTGCCAACTCAAAGCGAGAGTGCTGAACATGCTTCTATTTTCGGCAAGGTTACTGGTGGTCAGCTGAGCGGAATCTCCGCTCCCATACCTACACAGCCCCCTAGTACTAATCCGCTTACAAATGCTTTTAACAACTTTCCAAATTCCTTACAGGTAGTACATGCTAACGTTCAAAGTCTAATTCCTCACTTCCACGAACTCTGTAACATTATTGCTAATGTCAACCCTCACATTGTCATTAACGGGGAAACCTGGATGAAACCGTGGTTGTCAGATTCTCTTGTCCACCTCGAAAATTATACCTTGATCCGAAATGATCGCACAGGTAAAGCCGGCGGCGGAGTAGCTATGTATATTAGGAACGACCTAAAATATAAAGTAATTTACAAAACAACTAGTGAATACTGCGCAAGGCCCGAGTTCATGTTCACTGAAATTGAGGCTTTCGGTGTAAAGTGCTTACTAAGTGTTGTGTATCGCCCACCAAAGATTGGATACATCACCGACCTTGAAGACATCTTACTTGACCTCCTACCCAGGTATGAGCATGTTTTATTACTAGGAGACCTCAATACTGACATCCTTAACGACGAAATGACTGAGACTAAACAACTAATCAACATATTTAAATCTTGTAAAATGACGATTTTGCCACTTAAACCAACACATCACACAGCCACGTCACATACATTACTGGACTTAATTGTGACGAATAACCCTGACAGAGTACTGACCCACGGGCAAATGTCTGCTTGCGGACTATCCAATCACGACTTAATTTATTTAGCTTATTCACTTAAATGCCCCAAGTACAGACCTAAATTAATTACATTCCGAGATCTAAAAAGTATAAATAACGAAGCCCTATTAGAAGATGCTGCAAACATACCTTGGCATAATGTCCATATTTTAGATAATATAGATGATAAAGTGGAGTTCTTAAACACACAACTGCTAGCTCTTCTTAATAAACACGCGCCAAAACGCACTGCTCGTGTAACACGCCCTGCGGCTCCATGGATGACGCAGGAAATACGAGACTTAATGACAGAGAGAGACAAAGCTTTCAGAAAATTTAAAACTAGCCAAATACCAAACGATTTTGACCTGTACAAGACCCTTCGTAACAGAACCACACAGGCCGTAAGGAATGCTCAAATAAGACACTCACAGAACATTTTGCTAACCCAAAACACGACAACAATCTGGAAAACCGTTAAAAATGGGCATAGGCGGAAATAAAATGCATACTGCTGACGTTAAAATATCACTGGATGATTTAAACCAATACTTTACTACAAGACCCGTTAACATTGACGAGACAACAAAAGAACAGACGATTAACAAAATTCTACACAATGGCAATACTAACAACGGAGGAGAACAGTTATATTTTTCCCTCGTAACTCCTACAGAAGTGAGACAAATTGCACGATCAATAAAGACAACTGCGACAGGATGTGACGAGATTGTTCCACAGTTACTGTTAAAAACTCTAGATGTAATCCTACCAACTCTAACCCACATCATAAATACCTCACTGATAACCGGCATATTCCCTTCCCTTTGGAAATATGCAATTGTTTGCCCACTCCCCAAGACCAACAATCCCGTGGAACCCAAAGACTTTCGATCCATTTGCATTTTACCATTTCTGTCCAAAATTTTGGAGAAAATAGTTCACAGACAAATAACCGCATATTTAAATAACAATATGCTTCTTGACAAATACCAGTCTGGTTTTAGAAGCAATCATAGCACAACTACTGCACTGCTTAAAGTTACAAACGACATAGGAGTAGCTATGGATAAGGGAGAAGTTACTGTTTTAACTCTTCTAGACCTTAGTAAGGCCTTCGACTGCGTTGACACGGACATACTAATAGCAAAATTACGTGCTCTTAATTTCTCACAAAGCATACTATCCTGGATGTATTCCTATCTCTCTGATCGCCGGCAGTGTGTATCTACAGGTGAAAATCTCTCTTCGTGGCAATCTGTAGAGACTGGAATACAACAGGGGTCAGTGCTAGCGCCACTCCTATTTTCGATCTTCATTTCAGGACTAACACAAGTAATTAAACATTGTCAATATCATGTGTACACAGACGACATACAGATATATACACATGCACATCCTCGTGACTTACCGACTGCAATAAATAATATGAATGACGACCTAGGAAGAATATGTAGGTGGACCGATGACCATGCACTAAAATCAATGCCCAAAAATCGCAGTGTATTCTTTTAGCTACCCAAAAGACCCACGCACGACTCACAGACATCCATACCCACTCAGTAACATTAAGAGGCACTCAGTTACAATTCAAAGACACAGTTAAAAACTTAGGGATGATAATGGATAAAAACCTTAGTTGGAACGATCATGCAACAGGTATATGTCAGCGAGTGTTTTATTCCTTACATTCCCTTAAAAACTCAGAGATTTACTCCCCCAAAATGTAAGAAAACTGCTTATCCAAAGTATGGTAATGCCAATATTCGACTACTGTGACGTAGTATACAGTAACCTGAATGCCTTACTTTCCAACAAGCTCCAAAAGACACATAACGCATGCGTTCGATTTATTTCAGATATACCAAGGTTTAGCCATATTTCTCCCGCATTTTCTAGGCTTTCGTGGCTACGCTTAAGAGAGCGACGAAATTTACACACTCTTTCCCTGTTACATCGTATACTGAACCTTAACACACCTGAATACCTTGCGACACAATTCCATTACCTAGCATGACCTTCTAGTATTCCTACCAGATCATCATCCACCGCAGTACTAAGCATTCCTATTCACCGCTCAACTGGCTACAGTAGATCATTTATAGTCGCCGCCAGCCGAATTTGGAATTCCCTACCTGCTGAAATTAGGAGCGTGTCAAACCACCTCCGCTTTAAGAAACTCTGTCAAACCTGGTTAATGGATAATAATAATTTCTTATAACATAGTAGGATTAGATCATAGCTAAGTATTACATTAATTAAAACATTTAATTGCTACCTTAAAATATTAAACAGTAGATAATTTAGTGTATATTTAACTCACCATGTAGGTGTATGTATGGTCGGACAGAATAGCAGGCTTCATAGCCTGAGTCCCGCCATATAAAACAAGACAATAAATAAATAAAAATTATTGAGAAGGTTTTCAGATATAAAGAAGGTTTTCGAGTTGATCGTACAAAAGATTTACGAAAAGCAGAAGAATTGAGATTGTCTTGTAGAATATACTGTTACATAAGTCTAATAATCTCAATAAAGATTGTTACAGGCACAGGTAATACGTGTGATTTGCAGTGATTTGTAGATCATTTATGTCGAGGTTATTTAAGTAATTCTAGTAATATAGGAGGAAATGATGATGTGTGTTGTCATATGTGAACGTTAAGAAGTGGATTACCGAATTAATGACTAAATATTGTTCGCGGCATGGAACTCGTGTTTATCTGGAAATAAATCAAGAATAGAGATGGAGGGCTAATATGTAAAAGTGAGCCCCAACCGTAGTAATAATGCAGACACGGGGAGGAAATATTGGACCATGCGCAACCTTAATCCTGGTCGACAAGTCAGTTAATCTTTATATGTTACAGCTAAATAATGTTCTTGCCTGTAGTTTTCTTTCTTTCATAGAAGTAGTATGAAATTTCAAGTAGATTTAGATGTCCTGAAGTAGTTCGATTTGTAATGGAGTACACACATAATAAGTAATGGTGTATATTATAGTAATCTGACATATTGCGACACGCATATATATTCGAGTATGGAATTTCGAAATTTATATGTTAACAGGCGTGTGTGGGATCATTCATTGAGATGTTCCGACCTCTATGGTCTTAATATCGGCTAATATTATCATTACTTCTCTGTGAACAGTGTACCGTAAATACGTGTGATTTTTTTTGCTAGTTGCTTTACGTCGCACCGACACAGATAGGTCTTATGGCGACGATGGGACAAGGAAGGGCTAGGAGTGGGAAGGAATGGTCGTGGCCTTAATTAAGGTACAGCCCCAGCATTTGCTGGTGTGAAAATGGGAAACCACGGAAAACCATTTTCAGGGCTGCCGACAGTGGGGTTCGAACCTACTATCTCCCGAATACTGCATACTGGCCGCACTTAAGCGACTACAGCTATCGAGTTCGGTAATACGTGTGATTTGCAGTGATTTGTAGATCATTTATGTCGAGGTTATTTAAGTAATTCTAGTAATATAGGAGGAAATGATGATGTGTGTTGTCATATGTGAACGTTAAGAAGTGGATTACCGAATTAATGACTAAATATTGTTCGCGGCATGGCTTACAATGGAATAATTACATCAGTTATTGCATATTATGGTGCCAAATATTGATATTACACAGGTGAGTCGTGTATTTGTTGTTGAGTTGTGGATAATATGGGACATGTGAATTTATATTAGTTGGTTTACGGCGAAGTGATACGTAAGTGATAATTGAGTATTAATCGACGGTGATATTAGTACAAGTGATAGTGAGTGTAAGGTTGATATTGAATTATTTTATGATATTGTTGCATATTGGCGGGGTAAATAAGTAAATAAGCGAGTACAGAACCTGGTAGCGTCCTATTTCTAAGATTTATTAACTAAGCACTACAATTACACATTTACACACACGCGCGCGCGCGCGATTGCCGAGCTACAAGTTACACAAGTACACTTACACGGCTCGCGCTCTCTCTCTTAGTTTCTCATGTTCCATCTACAATGACACACACACACACACACACACACACACACACACACACACACACACACACACACACACACACACACACACACACACACACACACACACACACACACACACACACACACACACACACACACACAGTGTCATCGATTATTTACACTACACTCACTCAGCCGCACTCGTTAGCGCTGTCACGGTCCACAGCCTACGCGTCAGTCCAAGACCAACTCCAATACTCAGACCTCAAGGCAGGTTTCGATTATTAACAAGATGGCGGTGAGCGCGGGCCATAAATGGATTCAGTGTGATCGTGAATGCCAGTTTAAAGTAATCGTTGCGACTGAAGTATTTCGGGTTTGCTTTTGTCGCTGTGTTTAATAGCTTTCAGTACTGACAAGGAAGTATAGGAGTCGTCCGGTTTTTTTCCTGGAAGTTTAATATACTAAGTATAGGTTATCTTCCGTTTACACGTGGTCACGTATAGGTTATGTGTTTGTTTATCTTTGTGTTCGTGTGTTATTGTTAATATTATTAGTGTCGTTTTAGAATGTAATGTACATATTTTCGATTAACATGGGTTATTGAGAAGCTTAACAAGTATAACAACTGTGCTGATTGTGTTGAGATGCTACAGTCCGAAGAAGAAATGGTGATGCACTGTGATGTTGACCAAATCCTCTCATATTTTAGGCAGTTAAGCAGAGGTGGCTTGAAGTGCCCGTCACCGATCATGGTTTCTATGTGTTGTAAAATATTCATGCTCTTTCATGTCCTCATAAGTAGTGCTTATGAAGCAGAATTTTCAAAATTAGAAAACCAAAGGGATGCAATAGTTGCTCTAGGTGTTGAAGCCTTTTTATAGTAGCTTTGATAATGCGAGTGAGGTATGCAAGTGTGACGTTCCTTTGACCAGAATTATGAAGAAGTGTGTGAAAATTCTGGCCAATACTTCAATTAACAATTACACAAAGGTCTTAAATGAAAAGAAAATCTCCCAAGAAATTGCCAAGAAAATTGAAAGACTGATGAAACAACTCTTAGGCAGAAACAGCACATTAGGAAAGAAATGAAACTTAGCAGCAAGTAACTTCAAGGTAATAAATTAATTAATTTTGAATCATTAACTAATGTTTATTTTTGGTGTAGAAACTTTCTTTAAAATTGTTTGTTGGATATGCACAGTGTTAGTTTTGTTCGACTTCAATATTTTGGTGAAGAGTGAATAATGACCTAATAGGTACGTTGTGCTAGTGTTAAGAGAATGAAAAGTAATTTTTGTTGGTGTTGTGTTACTTACTTAGCCTAGTCTGTAATTTTCTTGAATATGTGTTTATATTTAAATGAAGTCGTACTTATAACTTACTGTTTGTTGTAAAGCTTTCAAAATCCGCTCTATGTGACATACTCTCATAGATAAAGCGAAATTTAAATTACCACTGTTATTTTATGTTTCAAATATCGCGTGTTTGATAAACATGGATAAACATTTTCGTACGGTACTACAAATTTCTTACGACTATCATTAGGTTATTCGTCGCCATGTCAGCTTTGGCCCGGTGCGGCAGCCATGTTGTTCTTGCATTGTGGTCTGTGTATTGCAGTTGGTCTTGGTCAGTCTCGCAGGTCGGGAGAGTATTCGCTGTTCACTCAACCCGTCGAACTCCGTTCGCAGTCGGCACACGTCGGCTCCCAGTGTTCCCTTCGCTCTGCTCCATAACACTCAAGGTTCTTCTCCAGCAGCCGGCCTCAAGTGACATACACACACACGACATCAGGGAAACAGGAACGAGTCCTCGGCTCCAACAGGCAGATACTCCATCAGGCTGACATCTCAGCCTAAGCTATCACTGACTGCGCTCTTCGCTAACTCACACCAGCGAACTCAATCTCGCTCTCGCTCGCTCACTCACTCACTCACTCACTCACTCACTCACTCACTCACTCACTAACCCTCACTGACTGCAGACAGGTCGTTCCTATCTTATATACCTGCGCTAGCCCTTCCAGAATCGTCCGGATCCAGGAACCTCGCGAGATGGAACACTCCAGATTAATAGTCGAGTAATTTCCGTCGTCCCATGCGGCGCGACTACGGATAGAAAAGAGAAGGGCCGGCCCAGTGCTCAAGTGTTGCTCGCGATTGGCGCGGTCGAGCGTAAGGGGGTTGGGGCGATGGGTGACGAGCTCGGCCCGTAGCAAGTTGGCACGGCGGACGCTATAACCATTACAATATGCATTAAAGGCGCGTGGTGTGTTTAAATTAATCTAATACACATTAATTATGAGATGTGCCATGCGTGTGAAGTCATTCGCATTCATGCCAGATCTGACGAGATTTAACGGTGTAGTCCGTCATAAAACGCATAATTTTCGTTCATATTGTGCGTATCTGAGGCGACAAGTGTGTTCACTACACATTTAATGCGCCGCGCACATATGAGAACATCGACTTACTAATGGTCGTCATTACTACTCATGAACTACCGCTGGTTGTATTATAGAGATACACTCTTGCAAGGTTACGATTATCGTATTAATGATCCATATCACTTTATTTTACATAATATAATTATGATGACTGATTTTATAATGAGATACGTGCAGTGCCGTTATTAATTACTGCACACATAGCTATGAGGATAGACACCATATCTAATGTAAGTTAGTAGTAGTTCATGGATTGAGTAATAATTTATTTTGTAGATTTGATATCATGTGATTTGTTGATTTTATTACTTAAATAAGATTTGGTTATGTTGTTATTGTCTCATGTCGTGAATTATTTTACTGTTAAGGTAGATCTTCGGAGGTATGTATGGAGGTTATTATTGTGTCTAGTCTTATGTCTGTGCGAGCATCTTCAGGACAGTTTATTTTAAGAGAGATTCATTCATATTTTTATTTCATTTTGAATTTTAATCGTGAAAGATCATTATTGGTACGACCAGGCACAGGAAGCAAATGTATTGAAGTTGAGCAATGATCATTACGAAATAGGTTATCATATTTAGCTTCATTTATATCTGATGAAGTTATATATCATTTCCATGGCAATTGAAAGGATAATATTAATAATTATTGTGAACCAGTGTTCGTATAAATGACTAGAATAATTGAAATACTATGGATTGTATGTGACGTTATCACTGCATTACATTGAGATAGGTTTAAATTCACCACTGTTTGCAATTTCAACATTTTAATTATCATATTTAGATTTCACGTCGATCCTTAGTTTCGTCTTGACTTACTTAGAGACTTTTCTTTGAATAAATTTATTCATATTAAGAATATCACAGTCCTTATTAATGTAATATAGATATTATCAACCATCTCTGATAAACCATTTTGACATCGCGTTCATTATAATTTATAAGACAATGCCAACCTTATTAATATAAACTATCTTAAAACAAATACCAGATTGTCTGCGAATATGTTGGATTTTAACGGTCCATGAACTTGAAATCGGTTTATATACAGAATCTATTTAATTGGTTTGATGCAGCATATTTTCAATTCGATATTTTGATTACCCAATAGGATTCCCAACGTAATCTGATATTATCATCATATTTCGTCGTCAATCAATTTGGGAGTGTAAATAGATACGTTTAATCACCATTCGGGCACCTTAGCTAGCTGAGGCGTTCAATTTACCGGATGCCATCTTGTAGTAAGAGGAATCTGTCAAAGACTGAGTGTAGAGTGCTCGTGCCGCCGAAATAGAAGAGTGCACACTCATTCATCTCCTGAAAGTCCAACTCCTTACCCAGCATCAGCAGCGATCACCTTCCTGTTCTTCTCCAGATTCCTTCCACGAACTCTGGTCCTTCCCCACCACCAATCCCCATCCTCAACTTTTCAAAAGCAGACTGGCCCTCGTACTGTACCGATCTATCCCAAGCCCTAGAGAAACCCCTTCTTCCTCTCTCTGACCAGCAATCTGTCGATCACCTCAACACATCTATCCTTTCCACTATTTCATCTGCATTGAATCCAATATCCCCACCACTCTCAGATCCCCCTCCCAGCCCAGACTCCCACCACGATTTGCTCGCCTACAGAAGCTCTCCCAGTCATAGCTCCGAGAATTCACATCCTCCCATGACCCACATTTCCTACGCCTTCAACGCCAAACCCTCTGAATCATCCGCAACTACCTTGCCGCCCATTCCCGCCGTTCCTGGGCTCAAACCTGCTCCACCCTAAACTCCCTTCACACCCATCCGCCCAAATACTGGCATAAAATTAATAGTCTCATAGGTTCCAATTCCACACGCCGATACCCGATTCTCCATCACGGCGAAGCCCCAGCTAACATTACAGAAACCGAGCTCGTTAGCTGCAGTCGCTTAAGTGCGGCCAGTATCCAGTATTCGGGAGATAGTAGGTTCGAACCCGACTGTCGGCAGCCCTGAAAATGGTTTTCCGTGGTTTCCCCTTTTCAATATCCCCACCACTCTCAGATCCCCCTCCCAGCCCAGACTCCCACCACGATTTGCTCGCCTACAGAAGCTCTCCCAGTCATAGCTCCGAAAATTCACATCCTCCCATGACACATATTTCCTACGCCTTCAACGCCAAACCCTCTGAACCATCCGCAACTACCTTAATTGAGGCCACGGCCGCTTCCTTCCCACTCCTAGCCCTTTCCTGTCCCATTGTCGCCGAAAAACCTACCTGTGTCGGTGCGACGTAAAACAACTAGCAATAAATAATAATAATAATAACAACACTACAGAAAAACTGGAAATCTTTGCCAAACACCTTCACAACCGCTTTAACACCCGTGTTGATTCTGATTTCGACCTAACCGACTCACAGCTCTATCTTACGTCAGCCTCCTCCCCGTCACTCACTCCCTCCACCTCCCATACCCTTTCCAATCACCCCCTAGACATGCCCATCACACCGTCTAAAATTCAATCTGTCCTCACTAAATCCCGGAACACGGCCCCAGGCCCTGACAAAACCCGTTACCTTCATATCCGTCAAGCCCCATTATCCCTATTAACCATCCTGGCTACACTCTACTCATTAATCCTCAGAACCGGCCTTTATCCCACCACCTGAAAATGCACAACCATGTTTCTCTTTCCAAAACCAGGCAAACCACCTTCCTCACTTGATTCCTATCGTCCAATCATCCTCATCACTGTCCTTACCAAAATCCTAGTCCGTCGTTTCCACCCCCACCTACAAAGTAACCATTTACTCTCCCCTTCCCAGTTCGGATTCCGTCCTGGACTATCCACAACTGACCAACTCCTACGCCTCGTCCAGACTACTTCTAACAAGTTCAACCGCGCCCGTCCTACACTCTTCATTAATTTTGATTTTCACCTTGCTTTCGACTCCATCTGGCACCCTGCACTCTTGTTCAAGCTTTGATTCTCTACAATTCCAATTTCTTACATCCGGCTCAATTCATCTTACCTCTCCAATCGAACCACCCAGATCTCCATCAACTATCAGCTCTCTCCATCCTTTCCTCTCACCCTGGGTGTTCCGCAAGGCTCTCCACTCTCCCAACTCCTCTTCATACTGTTCGTCGTTGACATTCCTACCCCCCAACTGTTCCAATATACCGATGACACTGCCATCCTTGCTTCACTATATTCTGCTCAGTCAATTAACCACAAAGTTCAACCCTACCTAAATTCCTTCATATCCTGGTGTGACCGATGGCACCTAAAAGTTAATCCCACCAAAATCCAAGCCATTCTCTTCCGTTGCCATTGCGGCATGTCCAGCAGTACCTGTGACCCTAACCAACTTCAACTCCGCATCCGCAACACCCCTATCCGAACTCAACCCACTCTTAAGTACCTTGGCATACATTTTGATCAACACCCCACCTTCCGTTCACATTTCTTTCACCTCAAAACCAAGACAGCCACCCATGCTCCCCTAGTGTGTCGCTTGGCCGGCACCCGGTGGGGTCTGAATTCCTACCTCCTCATCCTCATCTACAAGACCTTTGTTCGACCCCTTATCATTTACGGCCTCACCACCTGGGCGGCTGTTGCACATTCCCGCCCGAACATCTTCCGCCCACTCCTTTCCATCGAACATCATACTGGTCGCCATGCCCTCCGCCTTCCGTTCATCTACTACACTTCCGATCTCTAAGACCTCTTCCCCTTCCCAAAATTAGATACATGTTATCTTTCTATTCCTTTTTTCCTTCCACTACATACATCCTATAGTTATCCAATATAAATATTTAATCCTTATAATATAATCTATTATTCCAGTATATATTGTAGAATAATTAATTAAGTGTATTATATTTGTACTCACATTAACTTTTTTGAACTATTATATTGTTAATATCATTATACTATATTATCTAAACTATTTTATGATCAATCAATCAAACAATACTGATCTGCATTTAGGGCAGTCGCCCAGGTGGCAGATTCCCTATCTGTTGCTTTCCTAGCCTTTTCCTAAATGATTTCAAAGAAATTGGAAATTTATTGAACGTCTCCCTTGGTAATTTATTCCAATCCCTAACTCCCCTTCCTATAAATGAATATTTGCCCCAGTTTGTCCTCTTGAATTCCAACTTTATCTTCATATTGTGATCTTTCCTACTTTTATAAACACCATTCAAACTTATTCGTCTACTAATGTCATTCCACGCCAACTCTCCGCTGACAGCTCGGAACATACCACTTAGTCGAGCAGCTCTTCTTCTTTCTCTCAATTCTTCCCAACCCAAACATTGCAACATTTTTGTAACGCTACTCTTTTGTCGGAAATCACCCAGAACAAACCGAGCTGCTTTTCTTTGGATTTTTCCAGTTCTTGAATCAGGTAATCCTGGTGAGGGTCCCATACACTGGAACCATACTCTAGTTGGGGTCTTACCTGAGACTTATATGCCCTCTCCTTTACATCCTTACTACAACCCCTAAACACCCTCATAACCATGTGCAGAGATCTGTACCCTTTATTTAAAATCCCATTTATGTGATTACCCCAATCAAGATCTTTCCTTATATTAACACCTAGATACTTACAATGATCCCCAAAAGGAACTTTCACCCCATCAACGCAGTAATTAAAACTGAGAGGACTTTTCCTATTTGTGAAACTCACAACCTGACTTTTAACCCCGTTAATCATCATACCATTGCCTGCTGTCCATCTCACAACATTTTTGAGGTCACGCTGCAGTTGCTCACAATCTTGTAACTTATTTATCACTCTATAGAGAATAACATCATCCGCAAAAAGCCTTACCTCCGATTCCACTCCTTTACTCATATCATTTATATATATAAGAAAACATAAAGGTCCAATAATATTGCCTTGAGGAATTCCCCTCTTAATTATTACAGGGTCAGATAAAGCTTCACCTACCCTAATTCTCTGAGATCTATTTTCTAGAAATATAGCAACCCATTCAGTCACTCTTTTGTCTAGTCCAATTGCACTCATTTTTGCCAGTAGTCTCCCATGATCCATCCTATCAAATGCTTTAGACAGGTCAATCGCGATACAGTCCATTTGACCTCCAGAATCCAAGATATTCTGTACATATAAAGAAAACAAAGTAAAAAGAAAATAATTATGTGAATTTATTAATAAGGAGTTATGTATAATCAATACTCTATTATAAATCATATTACTATATAGTCTTATATGATTCTGCACTTGAAAAAAACCAACCAAAAACACAAGAAAAAATCTCACACACCACCTCATTCCTTACTTCAAATTACCCTCCTCCTTACACTCTTGCTCCTTCCCCAAACCGCCGAAACTCCTGGCCAGGGTGAAGGCGTAACCTTCAAGAGGGGAATGAAAACTGCTTTAAAAAAAGAAAAAAAGCCTTCACGGAATGCACTAGTCATGCGTCTTGGTAGGTGTGCTATTTACCAACTGATGAGCCCATTTAGCACACTGGGGCAAAACACTGGCACTAAGAATGAGTTAGCTGGAGAATTTATAATGTTCTATAACGGACCAACTCTAGATGAGGGCACGTCTAGAATCACAACTCGGACTGAATCTGCTCTCTTCGGAGAACAGCACGCGACCCCACTCGTCATTGGTCCATACCTGATGCTCTTGGCACCATCGCAAACATTGTCACCGATGTGCGGGTGTCAACGGAATACAACATAATGGTAATCGGGCAAACAGACCACCCCCACGCAGTCGCCGTGCCACATTGTAGCGTGAGATTTGGTGCCTTACAATCCTGTTAAATGTGGTTGCAACTGCACCCACTGTTTGACGCGAGTCTCTTCTTGCCTGCTGCTGTAGTTGACCATGGTTGAAACCGTCCTGTCCTAAGGGTAGCAGTGCCTGTAGTTCGAAATGCTCTTCAAGCACGTGAAACAATGTTGTGAGCAATACCAAACTCCTGGGCTACACTTGTCTTCCTTCTTCCAGTTTCCCAATGATTCTTCCCCATGTGAATTCATCCAAATGTTGTCTCCGGGCAATGTTGTAATGAATAACACCACCACAGCGCACCATAACAGCTCGCTAATTGACTCACACTGCCTTGTCCCGTTCCTTCAACTGCCTCGTTTTGTGGGGCCAGGCCCATTTGGCGCTATAGTTGCGCTGATCTCACGCCAGGTATCTATGCACACGTGGGAGACCTCTGGGAACATGTTACCGCACTTTCATTCATTTCCACCGAGTAGTTGATATGTTACGTTGTTTTATCTATCTCGTCCTTAAGTTTTGCACAGCAGTGTACAGTATATATAAAAGCCAAATATCACTCACTGATCATGAAATCTCTAGATCCAAAAGACCTTGAAAGCCAAAATTAGGAACATAGGTTCATCTTTTGCCCTCGAAGAGCACTAGAACAGGATTTTTCAAAATTAAGCTTTTGCCCTAGATGTATGCACTTTGCCACAATAACATAGGCTAATATAGGCAAAAACTGAATTTGTTGTATGAGGACAAGTCTTATGACACGGCAACCAAATATTAGAGAGTCCCTTTGGTGTACCAAAAACCAAATTTTAAGGCCCCAAAACTAACAGTTTTCAAGATATTGGCACCATACTGTCACCGCTCTCCCAGGTAAAGTGCTGGAGAGCAGACTTTGTTAGGCTCGCGAAAGAGACGATCGAAAGCATTATAACTTCCGTTTGGGCAGACTGTGTAAGACATCCAGAGAAGGTTGCAGGAAGACCTGTGAGAGATGTTTATGGTGCTTGCTGTAAGTTTTCTCGTTTACAGACATACAATCAGACTTGCTTCTGCGTTCCATTATACTGCTTAATGCATTTCACTGAAATTTCTGTTTACCTACAGCTCCCGTATACTGTTCCCGTTTCTAATAGCATTCTCTCGTCTTCCCTCCCCCCCCCCCCCCCATAATAAGATCTGTTAGCATGGAGCTCATGCTGCTGTCTCATTTACACCAATATGATCAGACGTGCTTCTGCATTCTATCACGCAGCTTTGAACTGTTAACTGAACTAACTAATATTCGTAATACACATGTCCTTTTCTTTTATATCTACCTTCTATCTTTTATTCTCAATACTTTCCACCTTTTCAAGCTAATTTTGGTCACAACGCTATAGTTGTTCTACCAGATTTTCCTTTATGTTTACGTAGAGCTCCTGTATTCTCTAGTTCATGTTTCTCATAGCTGACTATGACCCTTTTCTTTTCCATAATAGGATTCGTTCGACATGCAGCTCATTGCTAATGGTGATGCAATGGTACCTCGCTGTGCTGTACTTACGAAGGGAGATAGGTCGTGTTTTTCTATTCCCTATCTTGCTTAATGCAAGGCATTGATTCGCTAGTGCCTCAGGTGAGGGTTAAAGTTGTACAGCATATTTGTGACAACTGGCAATGTTTTCAAGTATTTACTATGATGCTGTATGGAAACATGTACAGAACCATGGTTGAGTACCAGGCTTACATGTCCCTTCCACCTCATTTGCCACCCAATGGTAAATTGTGGCTGCTAGTGAAATATACCCTTAACATCTGGTGGTGTATTTTGAAGGGAATGTGATAATACAGCCTGATGAGCCTGTGGAGGGAAAGGCCATATCAAGTGTTCTGATCCCATGATGTCATCGCATTCTGAACCATTCATACCTCAATATGTCCCTCCTCATCAACAACCACCCACTATCCTTTGCCCTGTCCTTGTATCACTTAATGTAATATCAGCCCTGGAAGTTTTTTTTTGTCCAGTGCTCTGCCAATGACAAAACTTACAATTAATTTCCTTTCACTGATTATCATCCTCTTCCCAAAAACAAGTCTCTTTCTATTGTACCTGATGATGATCTAAATTCTCCCTCTGACTTGAAACAGTTCAAATGTTCCTAATCCAATAAAAATCAAAGAGGAAAAAAGTGGCATGATTCACCAATAAAATTAAGATAACAAACATAGCTGGTCTGTTAAAACATTTACTGAAAGAAAACCTGTTGTTAATAGGGAGGCTATTAGGAAATACACTTATGTTTTGAAAACATAAGACAGAAGTTCAATTCTTCTATTAACTTTAAGAAAAATCCTGATAATCTTGAAGTCGATCGAAAAGTAGTGAGGAGATACAATGAAAATAAACTACTGATCTTGTGATTTTTAAAAATACCGACCCTGATAGATGCCGTCACTTAAGTTCAGCCAGTATCCAGTATTTGGAAGATGGTGGGTTTGAACTCCACTGTCAGCAGTCCTGAAGATTGTTTTCCGTGGTTTCCTATTTTCACACCTAATTAAGGCCAAGGATGCTTCCTTCCCACTCCTAGCCCTTTCCTGTCCCATCGCCGCCAGAGGACCTATCTGTGCCAGTGCAAGGTAAAGCAACTTGAAAAAAAATTGGGATTCAAGCACAACCGCAATACGAATTACAGTAATAACATGGTTGTTGCTATTGGTCAGAAAGCCAATTGCAAGTAGTGTCACCAAAAAAGAAAATAAATGTGTTCCTCCTATTCAAGACCCTCTCATCCTCTACATAGCCTCCTTACTAATGATCATCCTGAGTCAACATTTTTGAGGGACATTTGGAAGAATAACGGATAGAAGAAATAATAATAATAATAATAATAATAATAATAATAATAATAATAATAATAATAATAATAATAATAATTGTACCGGGCGGTACACCTCCACTCCGCTAATTTAAAATGTGCGCCAGTTGAAACTCCTCTGTTGGAGGAAGTTTGAACTTTATCTACGCTATTAATTCTCTACTTTCTCTGAAGATGTCACCACATGGAAAACTTTGAGTTTTTGAACTGTGTCATTTGTGATGTGTTTTTGTTTCGCTTGAAGTAAGAAGTGTGAACTTTCTCTTCTAGAGGACACTACTGAAGATCAACAATAGTGCAACCTAGTGCGAAGTCAAAGAACTATTTTGTTGGAGAAATTTTTATTTCAAATGTTTGTCTTTGCTAAAAAAAATTTCTGTTATTGTTTAAGTTGGCTGTATACCCCTCTCTTTCCCCTTGTTTTGCATTTAACCAATCCTGAATTTATTTCCGACCAATCCGATGTATCTTCCCCCAACTTGGATATGTTTCTGTACCCGAGCCAATAAAAAGTTTGTGGGAGGGTGTTTTCATTCCCCTAATGCCTAGAACCTTCCGCGAGAGGATATAAACTGCTGATTTTAGGGTCTCCGGGCCACTTCTGTTCCATCTTTCAGTGTATAAAGTACATAGCAGGAGGCGGGAAGCGCCTCTTTCCTCGGCAGCGGTCAGCAATAAGGTAATGGCCGATTAATAAATTCTTTCTTTGCTAGCTCAGCAGTTTAACTCTCGGGGCGGGTGCGAAGCGTTCCTCCATGTAACCTTTTCCTAAAATGTAACGATCTTTTCTTCTATTCTCTTTTAAGCTGCATATTGGGATAGAGAGTGCTAACCCTCTCGAGCTCCCACTCACATTGTCTTGAGGTGAACCTATGTTCTTAACCTATTCTTCGATAATGTAAAACAAATTGCTCTTTTCTAAAGTCACCTCGGTAGTATGGGATTAGCCCTTGCATTAGTGGCCTAGAGCCAGATTAGGTTTTTAAAAACAAGTGTATTAGGAGTGCAAGATCGCCTCCTCTCAAATTGTTATTTTAGAGGTCATGTAATTGCCCATTTTTATTTAATAGACCTCAGTAGGTTGGGTATTTTACCCCTGTGTCTATGTCCAGTGAGGACAACTTGAAGGTGGAGTTTGGTGTGGCCTGGGAGAGGCTTAAATTTTGAGAGCGAGTGGCTCTTTTGGAAATTGAGTGTTCTATGCCTCGTGGAGGCTTTTCTGTGTAATTTGGAGCAAGGGCTCCTAGGTATGAATGGGGTTTTCTGCCCCTCTGTTAAAACTCGTGTTTGGGGTAAAACTGAGCTGATTGCCCAAGCAGTGTAAAATCAGGGCGCGAAGCCCAATTCCTGTAAATATTGTAACTACCCTTTTTGATTTGCTACTTTGTACCTGCCATGCTTGTTATTTCTTTGTTTTTCAAAAGAAAATATAACCTTGTTAAATTTTAAATTAATTTTGCTTTCGTAGCTGGAGACCTATTCACACCCGCACCTTCTTTCACCTCTACCTACCACGGAAACCTCCGTAACAAGTGGTAGCAGAGCGTGGTTGAATGGGTCTCAATTTAGCCCCTTTTGACGGCTAAACATTGTTTGTTCCGAACTCTAACTATTTTCCCAGTTGCTGGAATTTTTTTGAGTTTTTCAAAATTGTTCTGTCACCATGCCCGGCCCTCGTGATGTTCTCCATCTTAACTATTTGCGCAAGGAGGAGTTGATCTATGAATTGACTATTAGAAATGTACAATCTGGAGGCACGGTTGCAGTAGACACAAACAAGCTTAGAGAGTCCCTAGATTTGCCCATTTCCATCCCCAATTTGGGAGAGAAAGAAATTGACGACTCTCTTTCCACGATCACGGAGAATATTACTGGGCTAGCTTCTGTAGTTAGTTCTTTTGATGAAAATGATCCTTCTCCTAATCAAATTAAGCGTGTGCAAGCTAGGCTATATCATTTTTCGAATAGGGTTAACGATCTGTTGTCTCTAAAGTTGAATGACGTTCAGAAGAAGGAAGCTAGTACGCTGCTTGAAAATATGTCTGAATTATCTAGCAAGGTCACTCAATTGTTAACAGGGGAGGTTCCTCCCAAAAGCGATCTACCCACCACAGTGAATGCAGGTAGTGAGGAAGCGCCTCCCAAGGGAGAAGTTAATAGGATAACCGTTGCTGCTCAAACTATCCCTGCCCCATTGGACAACGAATCTGAACGTCGTGCATCATTGAGTAACATCCGTTCTGAATTAACTTCCTTGCCATTGAAACCTTTACCTACTATGTCACCCGGCTTTAGCAGCTTGCCTCACCCATTGGCAATGTTGCTCGGAGGTATCTCTAAGTTTTCCGTTAATACCACCAGTGATGTAATTTCTTTTTTAAGATTTCTAGTTGAATTTCAGGATCATGCCCTTGTGTTTTCTCTTTCTCCATGTCAAATTTTGCAAATTATCTATCCGTATGCTATTGGTATTCTCTCAGATAAAATCGTAAGAGCCATTGCCGAGCAATCATCTATTGAGGATTTCCATGCCCATTTGCTAGCTAACTTCATCCCGGCTATGGCCAGGTCCTCCCTTATTCAGAAGTACTATTACCGTGTACAACGCTTGGATGAAAACTTGGCTGATTTCATACAGGACATTAAGTTTTATACTAGGGTGTTTGCTCTTCATTTCCCTGAGGATCAGATTGTACAAACTATTGTGGAAGGGATTTCACCACCCTACAGGTCATATTTGTGTTTCGCGGCGTGCCCGCAAACTTTCTCTGAACTTGAAGCATTGGCCGTCTCAGCGGAAGGAGTTAGATACGCCGATTCTTTGCGTGTCGCGAAAGAACCCCCGCCTTCCTTTAGTAATACTCGGCCTCCACCTCGCCGACCAGTCAATCCCCGTAAATGTTATGCTTGCGGGTCGCCTGACCATCTGCGCAACAAGTGTCCACTGATCAAGTCAAGTGGGACAAGGAATGGAGCCGGGTCATCACAAGGCTGTTTTAAATGTGGGGCTTTCTCACATATCGCCAAGAATTGTCCCAATTCGAATAGCACCCCCTCCTGCTCAACTTCTGGCGCAAATTCCAACTATGCCAATAATAAAAAGTGAATAGTGGCTTCGGCTGAGTCGTCTAATCCACCTTCCCGAGACTCAGCCCCGGGCAAACAGGTTGTAAATTCAGGGAACGAGCAATTTTCAAATTCATCTTTTGAAGGTCCCAAAGAGTGTCTTAGGATTGCGGCGGATTCCCCCGCACCGGTCCCCTTTCTCAAAATTGAGTTAAATAACGAGCCTATAACAGCTCTCTTAGATTCAGGTAGTGTTTGTTCTATTATTTCGGCTGATTGGTATTCAAAATTGAAATCTGTTTGTAAGCTTCCTAACTATTGTTTGTCGGCGATCCAATACGTTTCGGCTAATTCCTCTCCATTAGAAATTCTCGGTTCCTTATATGTCAAAATTCGAATTTTTCAATTCACATGGAAAGTTAAATTGTTTGTGGCCAAGCATTTGTCTTGCCCCATTATATTGGGAGCGGACTTTATTTCTCACACTGGTCTTGTGCTCGATCTTCAGAGTAGGTCTTGCACTTTCAAATTTGCCTCTAATTGTAATATCCCTCTATTAAAGTGTAATTCTGCATCATGTTCTTCTATTTCGCCTACCCAGGATGAGATGTTGTTAGACCTTAGACATCTACCTGAGGAGCAGGCTGATAGTATTCGCAATTTGTGTCAGTCGTTTCCCGAGGTGTTCTCTGATACTCTTGGTGTTACTGACCTTATTGAATACAAAATTGAGGTCACGGATTCGATTCCTGTCCGTTTTCCACCTTATAGGCTATCTCCACCTAAAATGAAGGCTCTAAAAGAAATCATCGATCAGATGTTGAAGGACGGTATTATTAGGCCCTCTAAGTCAGCGTATTCTTCGCCTATTTTTTTAGTCCCGAAACCCCAAGGAGGCTTCAGGCCTGTCATTGATTACAGGGCTCTCAATCGGAAGGTGGTGTTACAATCTGTGCCCCTTCCCGACCTTCATTCTTGTTTTTCATGGTTTCGTAAGGCCAAGTTCTTTACTATTTTGGACTTGAATCAGGCCTATAATCAAATTCCACTTGCCGAAGAGTCTAAACATCTTACAGCGTTTGCCACGGACTGGAATTTATACGAATACAACCGCGTGCCTTTCGGGCTCCCCACGGGAGCAGCTGTACTCACTAGGCTACTAGATAGGGTCTTCTCCGACATCAAATTTGAGTACTTATATCACTACTTGGATGATGTCGTCGTATTTTCAGAGACTTTTGAAGAACATCTAGATCATCTGCGAGAAGTTCTCGATCGCCTTCGTAAGGCTGGGTTAACTGTTAAGTTGTCCAAGGTTGCCTTTGCTAAGCCCTCTATGTCTTTCCTAGGGCATATTGTGTCACCGGATGGTGTAGCAGTCGATCATTCTAGAACACAGGCCATCCGTGATTTTAAACCTCCCAAGGACATTAAAGGTATCGCCAGGTTCATTGGTATGGTGAATTTCTTCAGGAAGTTTATTCCTAACTTCGCTAATAGAGCGGCGCCCTTAAACCTTCTTCGTAGGAAAGGCATCAAATTCGAGTGGGGACCTTCTCAACAAGCCGCTTTTGAAGACCTTAAATTAGCTCTTTGTAATGCCCCTGTACTTGCTATGCCTGATTTATCGAAGAAATTCATTGTCCAAACCGACGCATCGTCGTCAGCGGTAGCTGCAGTCCTTCTTCAAGAGACTGAACTAGGGAGGCGCCCCATCGCCTATGCGTCTAGGACATTGTCGGCTCAAGAAGCCAAGTATTCCATCTATGAGCTCGAAGGTTTGGCAGTCTTATTCGCCTTAGAGAAGTTCCGTCTCTATCTGGAACATGTTAAATTCGACCTGGAGACAGATAATCAAGCCTTAAGCTGGGTCTTAGGTAGGCCGCGTCGTACTGGTCGTATAGCCCGCTGGGCCATCCGTATTTCTGCCTTCCAGTTTGATGTTAGACATATCAGAGGTACCGAAAATGTTGTTGCTGATGGACTCAGCCGTATGTTTTCTAACGACGTCGAGACCCACGAACCGGTCTACAGTTCATCACCTTCCGAGTCCCTACTATCTAAGGTTAATGCCATCCTAACAGATGCTCCCATGCTCTTTAGGGATATCGAGAAATACCAACATGAAGATCCGACGCTGGCTCCGATAATGGAAACCCTTTCTTCTGGGGAACATGTTGTCCCTTATGTTCTGAGGAATGGTGTTCTATGTTGCCCTTCGAGGCATGATAAGATGATGAAAGTTGTTGTTCCAGCGGTTCTTGTACCTATGATCTTCAAGTATTATCATGAGACCCCATTAGGAGGGCATCTTGGTATCTTTAAAACTCGTGAAAAGATTCGTGAAATGTTCATTTGGAAAGGTATGGACGGTGAAAACCGTGAATTAGTAAAGGCTTGTAAATCCTGTTTGCTTAGTAAACCGACCATGTCCACCAAGGTAGGCCTCTTGTCTTCTCAGCAAGCGTCGCGCCCCATGGAACGCCTGTATATTGATTATGTAGGACCATTCCCCCAGTCAAAGGGTAATGCCAACAAGTTCATCCTTGTGTGTGTAGATGGTTTTACCAGATTTTCTTGGTTATTTCCGACTAAACTGGCTACCGCTCAGTCTACCATTACTTGCTTAAATTCTATTTTTGCTTCTTTTGGTCCGTGCCAATATATTGTATCTGATAATGCTAAGGCTTTTACATCTAACTTATTTCGTAAATTCTGTTTTGACTTATCCATCTCTCATGTAACTACTTCTGCTTATTACCCTCAACCATCTCTGGCTGAACGGGTTAATAGTAATCTCAGGTCCGCACTTATTGCCTATCATCATGAAGATCATTCCAGGTGGGACACGTCCCTGCATTGGTTAGCTTTTGCTTTGAATTCGGCGGTTCATGAATCTCATAAGTTCACTCCAGCTTCCTTGATGTTCAAGTTTGTTCCCAACACGCCGCTCTCTAACCTTTGGTCTCTGAGTGACATTCTACCCGAGACAATAGATCCGGATAATATTAAAGATCTTTGGAAGAAGGCTAAAGCCAATCTTAAGGTATCTCATGAAAAGGTTAGGGAAAAGTATGATCGTGGACGGAGACCCACCACTTTGAAGGTAGGTGACCAGGTGATGGTCAAGAATTTTGTTCCCGCGGGCAAGCTTGCCCCCAGATTTCATGGGCCATGCATCATTCTCGATTTTCTTACTCCGGTTACATTGTTAGTAAGCAATCCAGCCACCGAGAGGATATTTAGGGTTCACCTGTCCCAGGTGAAACCGGTGTAAATTTTGTTTCAACTTGCTTCATATAATTTGATAGGAATATGAAGGTTATATTTTTTTGTGAGTTCCACTCTTAAGGCTTTCTGCTCCTTCTATTATATTTCTCTATATTTAAGCATTTCTTGTAAACCTCCCCCGATTTGTTAAACTGCCATCCTGTCCTTGCCACGGCCATTACCACGCTCCCGTCTCCTGCTCCACTACACACAGTGGCTGGCTTAGATGAAATGCCATGGATATCTGCACGCCGCTGGCCCCTCAATCACTCTACATGCCTGTGCCCTCAAAAGAAACATGATGGTCCAACACAATTCTGCCGCCTAGCTTTAATGTTTCAGTGCCCCGCAGCCGCGCGGCGCTGTGCCGCGGCTGGGTTCGAGGACGGGCCCCCTCGGCCCCAGCGAGGACGACATGTGCACGGCGAGCCGGAGCTCTCCTCCCGGCCAAGGCTGATGTGCGGCGCACGACCGGCTACTTGCCCGCAGCCTGTATATGTTCACCGCGGGCGCGGCGTGCTTCAACACCTCTGCTCCCCTCATTGTGCGGGCGAGCGGTATCTCAGGGTACTTGAGGGGTCCGAGCGGCCTCCTTTGGACGCAAGCTGCAACGGCCGGTCTGGCCATCCAACTTCATCAACCTCAACTACATGGACAGTTACGATAAGCAATGACTACACTTGGGAATTCTACAGCAATATTTGGTGGACATTGCAAAATTTTTCATCACTTTTAAGTATTAAAAGTTTATCCTCAGAATTCTACTTCTACAAACTTAAAACTATTCTTCATCTGCAACAACAAAATTTTGAAACTAAATCAAACCAAATTAAGAAAATCTTATAAATTTTTTTGGCAATTAATCTCCATATCTACATCAAAACTTGGACCTTGTTTTCAAACAATTTCATGTGTCACCCCGGGAGGAACTTTTGGGGGGGGGGGGAGGTCTGTACCGGGCGGTACACCTCCACTCCGCTAATTTAAAATGTGCGCCAGTTGAAACTCCTCTGTTGGAGGAAGTTTGAACTTTATCTACGCTATTAATTCTCTACTTTCTCTGAAGATGTCACCACATGGAAAACTTTGAGTTTTTGAACTGTGTCATTTGTGATGTGTTTTTGTTTCGCTTGAAGTAAGAAGTGTGAACTTTCTCTTCTAGAGGACACTACTGAAGATCAACAATAGTGCAACCTAGTGCGAAGTCAAAAGAACTATTTTGTTGGAGAAATTTTTATTTCAAATGTTTGTCTTTGCTAAAAAAAATTTCTGTTATTGTTTAAGTTGGCTGTATACCCCTCTCTTTCCCCTTGTTTTGCATTTAACCAATCCTGAATTTATTTCCGACCAATCCGATGTATCTTCCCCCAACTTGGATATGTTTCTGTACCCGAGCCAATAAAAAGTTTGTGGGAGGGTGTTTTCATTCCCCTAATGCCTAGAACCTTCCGCGAGAGGATATAAACTGCTGATTTTAGGGTCTCCGGGCCACTTCTGTTCCATCTTTCAGTGTATAAAGTACATAGCAGGAGGCGGGAAGCGCCTCTTTCCTCGGCAGCGGTCAGCAATAAGGTAATGGCCGATTAATAAATTCTTTCTTTGCTAGCTCAGCAGTTTAACTCTCGGGGCGGGTGCGAAGCGTTCCTCCATGTAACCTTTTCCTAAAATGTAACGATCTTTTCTTCTATTCTCTTTTAAGCTGCATATTGGGATAGAGAGTGCTAACCCTCTCGAGCTCCCACTCACATTGTCTTGAGGTGAACCTATGTTCTTAACCTATTCTTCGATAATGTAAAACAAATTGCTCTTTTCTAAAGTCACCTCGGTAGTATGGGATTAGCCCTTGCATTAGTGGCCTAGAGCCAGATTAGGTTTTTAAAAACAAGTGTATTAGGAGTGCAAGATCGCCTCCTCTCAAATTGTTATTTTAGAGGTCATGTAATTGCCCATTTTTATTTAATAGACCTCAGTAGGTTGGGTATTTTACCCCTGTGTCTATGTCCAGTGAGGACAACTTGAAGGTGGAGTTTGGTGTGGCCTGGGAGAGGCTTAAATTTTGAGAGCGAGTGGCTCTTTTGGAAATTGAGTGTTCTATGCCTCGTGGAGGCTTTTCTGTGTAATTTGGAGCAAGGGCTCCTAGGTATGAATGGGGTTTTCTGCCCCTCTGTTAAAACTCGTGTTTGGGGTAAAACTGAGCTGATTGCCCAAGCAGTGTAAAATCAGGGCGCGAAGCCCAATTCCTGTAAATATTGTAACTACCCTTTTTGATTTGCTACTTTGTACCTGCCATGCTTGTTATTTCTTTGTTTTTCAAAAGAAAATATAACCTTGTTAAATTTTAAATTAATTTTGCTTTCGTAGCTGGAGACCTATTCACACCCGCACCTTCTTTCACCTCTACCTACCACGGAAACCTCCGTAACAATAATAATAATAATAATAATAATAATAATAATAATAATAATAAATTATAATTAATTTGCTAAGCAAATAAAAAGTATCAAAAAGGTGGAAGATTTTCAATTATTGTACGTCTCTAGAAGAAATATTGAAGGAAGGAAGGATGGGAATGGTGGTGAGATGGAAAACTGTGGATGTCCTTGATTCACAACCCGACTCAGAAGACTGGAAACGGGAAATGAAAAATATGTTTTTAAACGATGTCATTTGGAGCTAAATGAGTGAAATTTTATGCCAACTTTGAAAGTTCCAAGATCAAGTTCACCGAGAATAGGAAGTTTGTTGCCTTACAAGGATACCCTCATATTCAAAATATATTTTGTTGGTAATGGTGTAAAAGAGCCGGAAATTTGGTCCAGTATTTTCCGTGTTGTGAAGCCTTGGTTAATTTGACAACTTCAACAACTTCTGCATAATCACAATCATTATATACACGTTTTTTAAACAGCAATGGAGAATACCCTAGATGGTCAAGATTTTAAAGTTGTGATTCATACGGACCGAAAACCACCAGCTGAGCATAGGGGTCGATATAATGCACCTACGAGTGAGGTGGCTTTGGCAAATGCAGAGCAGGAGTTTGAAAAGTGAGACATTGTCATTCACATCTAAGACACAAAGTTGGTGCAGATCGGTGAAACTCAACACGCCTCCGTATCCTCTTATGTTCAGCCATGGAGAAGATGGATTTTCCATTACCATTACTTGATCAAAATTCTAAAGCCCCCTTAAGAAAACTGGGATTCGAACCCCACTATCTCCCGAATACTGGATATTGGCCGCAGTTAAGCGACTGCAGCTATCGAGCTCGGTCTTCAGACTTTTACAGTTATTCAATCATTGAATGAGAGGGTCAAGAAAACTACATCTCACTCTATCACAGTCTCCTTAATCAGTATTTGGTTGATATGTTCTTCAAGATAAAAGCAGAAAGACTGAATTTCATTAAACACAATCTAAACTCCCAAACTCAACTGTAACTGACAGTAGGAAATGGGGCCTGACATTATAATGAAAACTCCCCAACTCAGACTTTACATGAGAAAAGACATATGGCGACCTCGCAGTGGTGTTTATTGGATAACACTAAGAACAATGCAATGTAATGTAATAAAATCTTACTCACAATGTGTATAGTATTTTACCTAGAATTCTGTACCAAAGCACGGATACATGCGCTAGTACATTATATTAATATAGATGTAACACACTACTTTTGGAAACTATTTGGGTATCAGAATATCTTCAGTATATGAAACAGCTCATGTCATCATTATGCCATTCAGTTGTTAACACTTACATGTACAGGTAAAGAGGATTGGTGCCAATAACTAGCAAGACGTCCCGATGCGACTACTAGATTAGTTTAAATTCGACCTCAGCATGGTATTCTTAACGAACATGCACTTTCTTTCAATATTATTTTTTATGTGAGTAACGCATACTGATATCAACATGAAAAAGGTATCGGAATATCCAAGCAATAAGCGAGTTTAAAGCTGTTCGGAGCGGATTATGAAACAACCATATCAGTTCAGTTCGGTCTTAAGAAAGGTTATTCCACTGAAGCTCAACATGTAGGATTCCAGCAAGATACAGCAGATATCTTGCATTCAGGAGGTCAAATGGACTGTGTCGCGATTGACCTGTCTAAAGCATTTGGTAGGGTGGATCATGGGAGACTACTGGCAAAAAAGAGTGCAACTGGACTAGACAAAAGAGTGACTGAATGGGTTGGTATATTTCTAAACAATATATCTCAGAGAATTAGAGTAGGCAAAGCTTTATCTGACCCTGTAATAATTATAAGGGGGAATTCCTCAAGGCAGTATTATTGAACCTTTATGTTTTCTTATATATATATACTGACTGACAGAGCAAATGCAACACTAAGAAGGAGTGGTCAGAACTTTATGCCAATTGCAGGGTAGACTGACGTCACTGAGGTATGCTCATGATGTGAAATGCGCCGCTGTGCTGCGCACGTAGCGAACGATAAATGGGACACGGCGCTGGAGAATGGCCCACTTCGTACCGTGATTTCTCAGCCGACAGTCATTGTAGAACGTGTTGTCGTATGCCACAGGGCACGTGTATAGCTAAGAATGTCAGGCCGCCGTCAACGGAGGCATTTCCAGCAGACAGACGACTTTACGAGGGGTATGGTGATCGGGCTGAGAAGGGCAGGTTGGTCGCTTCGTCAAATCGCAGCCGATACCCATAGGGATGTGTCCACGGTGCAGCGCCTGTGGCGAAGATGGTTGGCGCAGGGACATGTGGCACGTGCGAGGGGTCCAGGCGCAGCCCGAGTGACGTCAGCACGCGAGGATCGGCGCATCCACCGCCAAGCGGTGGCAGCCCCGCACGCCACGTCAACCGCCATTCTTCAGCATGTGCAAGACACCCTGGCTGTTCCAATATCGACCAGAACAATTTCTTGTCGATTGGTTGAAGGAGGCCTGCACTCCCGGCGGCCGCTCAGAAGACTACCATTGACTCCACAGCATAGACGTGCACGCCTGGCATGGTGCCGGGCTAGAGCGACTTGGATGAGGGAATGGCGGAACGTCGTGTTCTCCGATGAGTCACGCTTCTGTTCTGTCAGTGATAGTCACCGCAGACGAGTGTGGCGTCGGCGTGGAGAAAGGTCAAATCCGGCAGTAACTGTGGAGCGCCCTACCGCTAGACAACGCGGCATCATGGTTTGGGGCGCTATTGCGTATGATTCCACGTCACCTCTAGTGCGTATTCAAGGCACGTTAAATGCCCACCGCTACGTGCAGCATGTGCTGCGGCCGGTGGCACTCCCGTACCTTCAGGGGCTGCCCAATGCTCTGTTTCAGCAGGATAATGCCCGCCCACACACTGCTCGCATCTCCCAACAGGCTCTACGAGGTGTACAGATGCTTCCGTGGCCAGCGTACTCTCCGGATCTCTCACCAATCGAACACGTGTGGGATCTCATTGGACGCCGTTTGCAAACTCTGCCCCAGCCTCGTACGGACGACCAACTGTGGCAAATGGTTGTCAGAGAATGGAGAACCATCCCTCAGGACACCATCCGCACTCTTATTGACTCTGTACCTCGACGTGTTTCTGCGTGCATCGCCGCTCGCGGTGGTCCTACATCCTACTGAGTTGATGCCGTGCGCATTGTGTAACCTGCATATCGGTTTGAAATAAACATCAATTATTCGTCCGTGCCGTCTCTGTTTTTTCCCCAACTTTCATCCCTTTCGAACCACTCCTTCTTGGTGTTGCATTTGCTCTGTCAGTCAGTGGGCTGGGAGGAATTGGGAGAGAGAAGACGAACTGCTCGACTAAGTGGTATATCATTCACAGCAATTATAATTACACTTACAATTACAATTTCATACAATTAATTTCTGTAAGGGACATGTTTCGCTCACTTAATGAGCATCTTCAGCCTTAATTAATCTTAAAATGATGTTCTTGAACTTTTGTGAACATATTAAAAGGTCAATAGTCAATATTAAAATTACAATAGTCTAAAAACCAACTTGCATTACATCTAAAAAACACAGAAACATTAAAACACTTCTTAAATTTGTTGCTAGAGGTTTTACGTCGCACCGACACAGATAGGTCTTATGGCGACGATGGGATAGGAAAGGCCTAGGTGTTGGAAGGAAGCGGCCGTGACCTTATTTAAGGTACAGGTGTGAAAATGGGAAACAACGGAAAACCATCTTCAGTGCTGCCGATAGTGGGATTCGAACCTACTATCTCCCGGATCCAAGCTCACAGCCGCGCGCCTCTACGCGCACGGCCAACTCGCCCGGTGCACTTCTTAAAAACGTGATAACATGAATAATTAAAATTATCACATTGTCAATTCAAAACCTTGCGTCTGAAACTAATATTGAATTTTCGTCTTAAGAACAGTAGTAAATGTTTTTCTATAAAACTGCACCAAGGTGAACACCAATCTTACGGAAAAATGAAATTGAAATTTAATATGTTCACGAATGTTCAAGAACATCATTTTAAGATTCATGAAGGCTGAAGATGCTCATTAAGTGAGCGAAACATGTCCCTTAGAGAAATTAATTGTATGAAATTGTAAACACCAAAAGGTGGATTGTATTGAACAGGTGGGCAAGAAATAACTTCTTATTATAGTTGCTGAGAATAACATCATTCAATACGGAGTACCCATGAGGATAATGTCCTGGAAGTGGTATGTTCCGAGCTGTCAGCGGAGAGATGGCCTGGAATGACATTAGTAGACAAATAAGTTTGAGTGGCATCTTTAAAGTAGGAAAGATCACAATATGAAGTTGGAATTCAAGAGGACAAATTGGGGCAAAAACTCATTTATCGGAAGGGGAGTTAAGGATTGGAATAATTTACCAAGGGAGATATTCAATAAATTTCCAATTTCTTTGAAATCATTTAAGAAAAGGCTAGGAAAACAACAGGTAAGGAATCTGCCACCTGGGCAACTGCCCTAAATGCAGATCAGTATTGACTGACTGATTACACTAGCCAACATGATTTTGCGGTATAATAGAAAATATATAATTCTTTTGGAAATAGGTGCCCTGATTCCGAAAATGCTATTTTTTTCCTATCACGTCTAGTTTTGACGCAATTCGGTGTTTTAGTATCTGCATGAATTCGTAAGATGTAATGTTGAGAGATGTTCTCGCGCAACAGTTTTAAAGATACAATTATGTGATTTGATTTGTTATTATTTGCATTTTATTATGGGTTTATTGCGGTCTAAATGTTCATTTTGTAGTTAGGCTTTCCTGGTAAATTCATAACAAACTCCCCCAGATACGCAATAGACCGCGAAGTATGTAGGATTGAAGATAAGACAGTTGAGCGTTTGTCTTTCATCTTATACCACTTGAATAAACAGACGTGTTAAAAGCCCCAGCCCTTATGCAATGTTTATGATGGACTGATAAAGCAGTTTCCTTTCAAAGATAACAGTGTTGCTTGAGACGGGCTCCAAGGAGTACCGGTACGTGTTTAGTGCGTCTTTTAAAGTTCACATTCATTTAACTGTAGGCTTATCGTGTGCGCGAGATTTAATGTAATTTAATTTCAAACTGATCACTAATAAGTGAAGTTCTAGTGTTTTAACAGCATCATGGCCAATGTTTCAGGGGTGCACAGAAGACAGTGTAAACCAAGTTCTCAAAATTTTTGTTACATTTGTGGAGTTTGTCTGTTCGATTCCGAGGTGCGTCAAATAGACTCGTTTGTAAAGAAACTTTATTTTTCTTACTTCAAATTGAAAGTTGGTGATCAAGACAAATCTTTCGCACCTCATATTGCATGCAATACCTGTGTCGAGGGACTACGTTACTGCTATGAGGGAAAATGAAACTCAATGCTGTTTGCTATACCCATGCAATGGCGAGAGCAAAAGAACCATCATGATGACTGCTATTTTTTCATGACCCATGTTGTCGGTTACATTAAGAAAAGTTAAAACAAAATTAAATATCGAATCTCAAGTCAGCTCTTCGACCAGTTCATCATGGACCTGACTTACCTGTACCTACTCCACCTACTCACTGGAGTGAGGAAAGTAGCAGCTCATTGCAATCTGACGATGAAGAAATAGATTTCGAGCCACAAAAATATGACACCTTCAGAGAAATTTACGCAATCCGAATTGAATGATCTGATAAGGAACTTAGAGCTAACCAAAGAAAAAAGTGAATTACTTGGTTCAAGATTGCACGAAAAGAATATGTTGGCACACGGTGTTACATTTTCCTGGTACCTAAATCGTGACAAAGAATTCCGAAAGTATTATACTCAAGAAGATGAACTTGTATTTTGTACGGATGTTTCAAATCTTCTAAGTCAATTGGGAGAGAAAGAGTATGATCCTATTAACTGGCGTGTTTTTATTGACTCTTTCAAAGTAAGTTTAAAGGCTGTTTTGCTTCATAATACGAATATTCTGGCACATATATATTTGCACACTCCACAAAAATGTCTGAAACAAACGAGACCTTAAAGTTGGTGCATGGGTGGCAAATTTGCGGTGATTTGAAGATCATTGGATTCCTGCTGGGACAACAAAAAGGCTATACAAAATTTCCCTTCTTCCTATGCGAAAGGGATAGCAGGGCACGGGATAAACACTGGGAGATAGTGAATTGGCCAGAAAGGAAACAACTACAACCAGGATCCAAAAATGTCTTGAATGTGAGTCTTATTGACCGTGAAATAATTCTACTTACACCCTTGCACATCAAATTAGGATTGATGAAACAGTATGTCAAGGCATTAGATAAAAGTAGCCTGTTTCCAATATTTATCCACTAAATTTCCCTCATTATCAGATGCAAAAATCAAAGGAGGCGTATTTGATGGACCACAGATTTGTAAACTGATGAAGGATAAAAATTTCTCTGACATGATGACCAAAATTGAGAAAGAGGCATGGAACGCATTCAAAGATGTAGTGACTAAATTCCTTGGCAACATTAAGGATCCTCAATACAAAGAAATTGCAAGGAAAATGTTGGTAAAGTTTAAGGAACTCGGTTGTACTATGAGCCTTAAGGCCGGTCTCAACTGATTAACATTTAACAACAACATGTTAAATGTTAACTGGTGACACCATCAGCATGTTAAATGTTAAATGTCAAAAACTGTTTCATTTAACATTGTGTCCACACTTAATAAACATGTTAAACTTGACATTCTTTGTTTATATACAGGTAGTTCATCATACAATTTATGGTAATACATTTAGATGGTGTCTAGTAGTTTTAAATAAGGACAATGGACTCAGATGAAGAGGAATTGGCCTTTGTTATTGCCACTGTTGCTTCTTGTTTTGATTTAGAAATTCAGTTTTATTAGGCACATTTCCTCCCCTCACTCTGCTCATAGCTTCAAAAGCAAACCACTTTGAAGTACAGGGTATAAACTTCGTCCGCTCCCGACTACTGACTTTTCTGAACTTTCTGCAATTCTCGACTGTACTGGGAGCGGAGGGACGCTAGTTTTTTTTTTTTTCGATTTACTCGCGGGAACAATTATAGATATTTTCGAGTTCCTGGAAACTGTCGGCTTTCTTCGCTTTATATCTGTATTCCTCTGATGAGACATCCCACAAATAAGGCCTTTCTATTATATCATTAATTAGGTCCAGAGTAATCTCCTTGCTCTACCCCATTTCTGACATTTTAGTATAGTGCAAAGAGAACGACACACGTGCGTGTACTGTATTTGTAGCTTATAACAAAGAGAAGGAGTATTGCGGAGTGTTGTAATTATAATCCTACTTCATGAGGAGCACGTCGTTTGCATCGTTTAGGTTATGCGTTGGCATGGAAACATCATGGAAGTAGCCGAAGCTGTGCCGACAACGCACGAACAACGAATTGACTTGACATGTTTTCCACTTGGAGCGGAAAACACGCCAACATGTTAAAAGTGTTAACTCAACATTCTGAGTTAACATGCAAAGTCAATTGGAAGACACAATCACAATATACATGTCAACTGTAACATGTTAAATTTAACATGTTGGTGTTAAATGTTAAACAGTGGAGACCGGCCTTATAGCTTCATTTCTTAGCTTCACATCTGGATTATTTCTCTCTAAATTTAGGAGCTGTCAGTGAAGAACAAGGTGAAAGGATTCACCAGGATCTCAGCGATGCAGAACAACGCTATCAGGGACGTTGGGATGTGAATATGATGGCTGATTATTGTTGGTCGATTGCACGAGACGACCTTTCTAGAGATCATTCAAGAACTTAAAAAACCCGGAAATTCCACGGAAAACGGAAAAAGACGGAGGTGTGAATCTAACCTGCACATAATGTAAGTAACAAAACTATGTGTGTTTAAGCATGTAATTTTTATTCAAGGTACGGTTATATTAATTTAAAAGCAACTGTACAGCCGAAACTAAATAGGCGCTTTATGCTTCAGTTTCCCAAATTTCAATATACATTAAAATAAAATATAAACCATCTACTTGCTTACAAAGCAGCATTTATGTGTATTTAATGTAAGTTATGCAGAATATGATTACGTTTTGCAAGCTGAAATTTACATTAATATATCAAATTTAAACAATACTAAGTATCAACAATTTTACGTAAGAACAAAATAAGATTTTGTAAAATTGCCACTAAATCAGACGTGATACGCCAAACTAATTTTTTTCTCGAATTCTGAGTTAAGAAATTCATAAAACCCACCCATTTTCCTTTTTACCGCACAAAAAAGTTTTTTTGCAGGCTAGTGTTATAGTAAGATGAGGTTGTTAGCGATTTCATCGCTTCTTTTTGTGACGATCTGAACATAACGGTCTTATCTATCTTGTTTAATATATATACAGATAAATTCATATTTGAACTGAAATCAATGACAAAATAAAAGATGTAGTTTCATTCTCCCATCCTCAATTCCGTGGAACTTAAAAGTTTTCAAGCCATGCGATGCCTCGTACCAAAAGTTGTTCCCCATGACCATACAAATACTGTACTTTGCATCACAAGTAACATCTACAACTTCTGGTATGCTTTCACTTCAAGAAAATAAATGTAGCATTATATAATTGTCAATGTCATGATCGGAGCCAAGACAAGTAAATACTCAGCAAGAAGGGGTCTTTACCATGGGGGCAGAAGAGATCGGCAAAATTTCCTTCTACGATTCTTTATATTTCCCCTTCAGCTAAAAAAACAATTATGAAATTTCTCTTTCATTAATTTTAGTGTTTCAGTAATACGGGCAGTCACAGAATCACAAGATGTACACAAGCAAATAAGTTATCCACAAATACATATATAACATTTTTCAGTTAAGTATTTTGGTGATATGTATGAAACTGTACTCCTCTTCCTCAGAGTTTGTAAATGCATAAACTGCATGCTTTATCCTTCGGATAACTGGGAAGTGTTAAAGTATATCTGTTGTCAGATGAGTGTTTTGCCAATCCTTCCATAACCAGTTAATGATGATAATACTTTGGAAAGGATTTATATTCCCAACATTTCTAGGTGGGCGTAAAATATTCACTGGGAATAAACCAAAATCATGTCTGTATTTTCGGGGCTTGTAGGTCGTGGTCCAGGAGTATGTGATGGTCCTGCTGTTTCACCAAAGACTGTGTTCGGCATTATCAAGGGTAAAGTAAATACAAAAACATATTTCCACCTTCTCAATACATATCAATCCTGCAATGTTTACAATACCATTACAATATTATTAGGTACTAGTTTCGGTTCTGTTAAGAACCATCATCAGCCAAGCCAAGACAAGTGTAAATTATATTGCTAAAACAGATTAATGCAGTGAAATGAAATATGAAGTGATGGCCTAAAAATGGGGTGAAAATGATATACATATAAATGAGAACTGTAGTATGCGACAAAATTATTTAAAAAGTGACAATAAAATCTTTAAAAAACAGTAGTACCAACTATTATCTCAAAATACAATAAACAGCTCTAGTTGACGGAGTTGCACATTTAAATTGGTTGAATCAGATATAAACGAAGTCCAGAGTTTCCATTAGGTTCTAGAAAATGTGGATCAACGTTGCGCAGAGGGAATTTTTGTTCAAAAGTCCAGAGCGGAGGTTAAAAGATGTCAGAGCTGTAGAATGTATCTTGAGGTACATTGAATATTGTTGTGGTGCAAAGGAGTAATCCCAATTCCAAAGGGAACCAAAATGAACCTGAAGAAAAGAGAGTTTGAATTAACGCGAGAAAAAGTAAAGTGAAGGAACGAGGCTAGCGGAAAAAGGAACAAACATTGAGAACTCACCTTGCGCAATGTAAAGCGAGCTTGCTGGTTGAGTGCAACTACCAGAGTGAGAACGGCATGAAGCAGAAGGGAAGTGACAGAGGCGGAGGGGAGGAGATAGATAAGGGGAGGGGCGTGGAGAGACTTGAGTAGGGAAAGGCGGGGAAATGGGAGGTGACTAAGGTGAGGTAGTCGGGAAGGAAAATGGTGGTGTCTGGTGGTCTTGACTTGAAGAAAGAATTTTGGTCTACTGACTTGTTTTTTCTGAAATAAGTGATGAAATGGTCAAACAAAATATTAGGTTTCTCGGTTATTTCATTGAGATTGAAATTAGCGTTTAAGTACTGGTCGAAGTGGATGTAAAAATTCTCGATTATGTTAAGAAGAAGGCCTTTATTAGCTATTTGGAGGATATCCATGTCTGAATCGATGTTCGTAAATATACGATTATAGTCGACCATATGTTGGCCGATAGCGGAAAATTTGTTGTATTTGACTGCATTAAAGTGTTCCAAGTATCTTATATTAAAGCTTCTACCGGTCTGCCCTACATAAGAAGTATTAGAACAGGAGTTGCATTTAAGCCTGTATACGCCTGATTTTGTGTACTTATTAACCTCGTTAATGTGTGACGTATTATGTAGAATGTGTGAACTGTCGTTATTTTTAAAAGCTATTTTAACGCCTTTTTTCTTTAAGATATTAGTAACCTTGTGAATTTA
Source organism: Anabrus simplex (assembly GCF_040414725.1). Lineage (NCBI taxonomy): Eukaryota > Metazoa > Arthropoda > Insecta > Orthoptera > Tettigoniidae > Anabrus > Anabrus simplex. Next base: position 1,043,312,324 of record NC_090266.1, read on the forward strand.
GTTGGTGTAGGTGAAAGTATAAAAAGACTCGTGTTTAGGTACTTTTTTAAGTGTAGTTTTGGGACGGAATTTATGTTTATTGATAATACCTTCAACGAAGTGGTTGCTGAAGCCATTGAATCTTGCTATGCTGCGGATAGTATTTAGTTCAATATGGAGTTCTTTTTTAGTCATGGGCACATTGGATGCTCTGTAAACAAGGCTGTTATATGTTGCTTTCTTGTGATAATAGTCGTTTGAGTAAATTAGAAATTCAAGACTTTACAAAATTACTAAAATTGGTAGTAAACTTTTTCACGTTTAATAACACCATCTACCAACAGAACGGTCTGGCAACGGGTTCACTGGCCTCAGGCATTCTCGCAGAAATTTACCTGGACTTCCTCTAAAACACCAATATTAACAACAATTTTGATAACATCCTTTTTTGGGCCGGGTACGTCGATGATGTCTTAGTAATTATTAACGAGAGCTTAAATGATGCCCACACCACACTTCTAGCATTAAACAGTATCGACTCTCATATTAAATTTACCTTGGAATCAGAAACAGATCAAAAGATTAACTTTCTAGACCTTACCATCACTAGACACCCGGATTCTTTAACCTATAAAATTTATAGAAAACCCACCCAATCAGCTGTTACAATTCGACAAGATTCATATCAACCTCACCATCACAAGAAAGCAACATATAACAGCCTTGTTTACAGAGCATTCAATGTGCCCATGACTAAAAAAGACCTTCATATTGAACTGAATAGGCCTACTATCCGCAGCATTGCGAGATTCAATGGCTTCAGCAACCACTTCCTTGAAGGTATTATCAATAAACATAAATTCCGTCCCAAAACCACACTTAAAAAGAAGTACCTAAACACGAGTCTTTTTCTACTTTCACCTACACCAACTAAATTCACAAGGTTACTAATATTTTAAAGGAAAAAGGCGTTAAAATAGCTTTTAAAACTAACAACAACAGTTTACACATTCTACATAACACGTCACACGTTAACAAGGTTAATAAGTGCACAAAATCAGGCGTAAACAGGCTTAAATGCAACTCCTGTTCTAATATTTCTTATGTAGGGCAGACCGGTAGAAGCTTTAATATAAGATACTTGGAACACTTTAATGCAGTCAAATACAACAAATTTTCCGCTATCGGCCAACATATGGTCACTATAATCATAAATTTACGAACATCGATATCCTCCAAATAGCTAATAAAGGCCCTCTTCTTAACATAATCGAGAATTTTTACATCCATTTGGACCAATACTTCGACGCTAATTACAATCTCAATGAAATAACCTAGAAACCTATTATTTCGTTTGATCATTTCATCACTTATTTCAGGAAAAACAAGTCAGTAGACCAAAATTCTTTCTTCAAGTCAATTAAGGGTCCCCCGCCGACAGACACCGCCATTTCCTCCCATTTCCCCGCCTTTCCCCACTCAAGTCTCTCCACGCCCCTCCCCTCCGCCACTGCCGTTCTCACCCTGGTAGTTGCACTCAACCAGCAAGCTCGCTTTACATAGCGCAAGGTGAGTTCTCAATATTTACTCAAGGGATGGGCTGCGAACGGAGTCGCGAAGAGTCGAGACTGCTACCTCTGGAACCGACACTCTCGACTCCACTAATGCAGGAACGCCATCTATCAACTATTGTCCGAACTGCTTGGAATTATAGTTCCACGTCCTCCCTTGGTAACTTGTGATACGATGAATACAAGATGATTATTAGTCAGCAAACATCAAATATTCTTTCGGGATTTTATTTTCGTTGGTGTTAATGTTGTAGGTCTATTTTGGCGACGATGATGATAACGATAACTATAGTGGTAATAATAATATGACAGTATAATCGCCAATATTGACTTCAAGCAGTTCAGCTCGGCGGTGTAAGGGGCAACGCGTGCGCCTGTCATCCGGCGGTCCCAGGTTCGGTTCTCGGCCGGGTTAGATTTTTAAAATTGTAAATGATTAATACCCCAGGAGCATAAAACAGAAAAAAAAAGAAGCGAGTGCTTATAGTCTGATTTTACAACAAATATTTTACCAACCATTGTGCGTCATAATAGCCGCCTCCGCAGTCTATGGAGGCCCCGGGATCGATTCCGGCCAGGTGAGGGATTTTTACCTGTATCTCAGGTTTCGTGATCACGTTGAGGTAGAGACCGTGTCTACAAAGCCAAGAATAACGGTCGAGAGGATTCGTCGTGCTGAACACACGTCACCTCGTAATCTACTGGCCTTCGAGCTGGGCAGAGTTCACTTGGTAAGCCAAGACCTACCAGGGCTGTCGCGAAAAGGGCTTTTATGCATACTACTACTACTAATAATGCAACAAAACTTAACGTGGTCCTTCAATTATAATGGTAACCTACAACCTGTTTTCCAGTCAGTGACCGGGTCAGGAATGGAATAAATGAAGCTCCCATCCTGCGGCGAGGATAGGAATTGTACCGGTTGCCGAGGCCTGTCGCACTCCTCTGGGGCAATGATGAATACCCGACAGATAAAATGAGATGATGTTGGAGGGTACTGCTAGAATGGAAGATGACAGGGAAAGCCGGAGTACCCGGAGAAAAACAAATCTCACGTGGAGTGACCGGGATTTGAACCACGGAATCCAGCGGCGAGAGGCCAACGCGCTGCCGCCTGAGCCGCGGAGGCTTTTAATGGTGTAATCTATGTTCGAGTTATGTTAGAGGATTTACCCATATTAGATTTGTTTTCACCGTTTATGTGCAATTCATAATGATATAGCATAGATATCTGTTTATCAATTTCCTGATCACGACAAATAAAGTCGTGAAATTAAATGTCCGTGGTCTGCTATGCCGGTACTTTCTGACACACGTTTAATTTTATTTCAACCATGCCATTACCCTCGTCGTCTTCGTTAACGATATCGTACCTCACTCTACAATACTCTGCAGCAACATATATGATATTTAATGTTATTTTACACGCCTCGATACGCAAGCGGCCCCGCAATGAGAGTCAAGTTCGCTTGGAGTCGCGAGGCTTCATCCGAACCGAGACCGGTGTTCGGAGTCGATGGAGTCGACGTTCTCGATTCCATGCTTCAGTCGCGCCATCCCTAGTTTATTCCTTTTTCAGCTAGCCTCGTTCCTTCACTTTACTTTTTCTCGCGTTAACCCTCTCATGCATGAATTAATGGGATGAAGGTAAGAATTTTAAATACAGCGTTTTTGTAATATTTGGGGTCCAATGGATCACCCAAAGCTTTATTTCAATAATTTACACCAAACACCATGGAAATAACACCATGTCCACTGGAGTGGACATCATGCATTAAGAGATTCATCCTATACATATCATTTAATTCACTGTCTTTCATTTCCTTGTGTGGAAAATGGCAAAGCAGTCTGGGCAAAGTGACACATTACAGTTAGTACACATGTACTTCGTTTTCCGCTTGCATTGTTCATCGCGGCACCGATTTGCATTTTTTATGTCCATCAGTTTCGGCCAGTGATTTCCCTCATGAAACCTGAATTCCGGTGTAGTTTGACAGACTTGCCGGCGTTTCACTGTAGGAGAGATTAGGCTTGGACGACCTCTCTTGACACTTGTTTGGTCATGGCTGCCAATACTAATCAGAGATCTTGCTACAGAAGCTTTGAAATCCAACAAAGGCAAGAAGGAATTTCCTGCTTGTCTGTGCAAAAACCAACAGTTGACAACAGTTAAGGCTAAGAAGTGGAAAAACACTCTCAAATACCATCTCTTGTTTCGGCAACGATGCGGGTGAAGTGCAACACATTGATCTACAAGGTCTACTCCTCCCATGTGTGTGTTATAAAATCCAACTCCGAAGGGCCGTGGTATGCTAATTGTTGTTTTGTCTTTCTTACTCCATCGTTGGGCCAGGTCTTGAGGTTGCCTTCCTGCACATGCTGAGGCAATGTGAATAGAGGAGTTATCAATCCATCGAGAAACTGCAATGTTGTTCTCGTTGGTTACTGAGTCAAACGCACCTCGTCCTTGCTCTTTTAGCTCTTTCTCGGAAGATAGTAACAGCTGAGCCCCTTGAAGCCTGTTAGCACGGCAAGTTCCTGTACCATAGATTCCAAGTTTCTGCAGTTCTTCAAGTAAAGCAACGCTGGTAAATAAATTGTCAAAAATTACTTTGTGATTTTTTTGTTGAATATCGTCACACAAACGAAGCACAACATTAGCGCATATACAAATCTGTGCTTAATATGAGGCATATCAAGTAAACATAAAGAAAAAAATAAGCATACAAATGAATAAATACATAAAATACAATAAATATTAATGCATACGTATAAACATACCGCATTCCATAATGTGATAATTGACAAAACAAGATCTAGTTCTTTGAAATGTGCCTAAACTCATATAATGTCAAACATTTCATTGATAACAATGTGGTAAGGAGTTAAATGACAATGGAAATATGTAAAATATACAAATGAACTAGATTCTTCATCTTGTGACAAGCATTAAATTCGGACACAACACGTTGTACACAAACAGTGTGGGAAGTAACCTTAGTGTTCGGTATTGCATGGAACAGGTGTTATATAGGAGAAATTTATATTCTAAAATATCAGAGTTTCAGCTCATTTTGCAGAAAGCAACAACCTTCGGTCTGAAGGAATTTGTCCAGCACATGAAAACACCTCCTACGCGGGCACAGATGTAGCAGATACGCTAAGGTAAGCATGAGCATGTTCACTTAAGAGTCAATTAATATTGCATTTCCATGACCGCATTGTAATCTAAATCGACTTTCAGCCAGTTAGGTTGTGTTACGTAGATTTAGTACGTGTTGAAGAGATGTTAAGTACAGAACAAAAAATGGCCAATTGGACACCAGTGGGATCCGAACCCACAACCTCCCGATTTCGCATTGATAGCTCTACCAATTGAGCTATGGTGGCCTCATTTTTTTTGTTTTGTTGGAAAGGATCTAAACTGTTCTCTACAACCCTCAGTGACTGCATGTCTTCGCATACAAAAGTAGCCAAACTCCTATGCATTTTATTTTTTCCTGCACTGTCTCTTGCGTACGTAGGAATGGAATTACTTTCACGATGTGCAACTGTATGTCCTTACGATGCGATTCTATAAATTTGATGTTCCTCCACCTGTGCAATAGATTTGATTGCAAATTTTACAAGTAGTGGATTTTCTACCTGGACTGCTAGTAAAATACTGCCATGCTTGGGAGGACTTCCATGGCATTATTGCTTCTTTCTTATTACACATATCAATAGAAAATATAGCGCAATAAATTTAAACAAAGATATACTGTATGTATAAGGAAACATACAAATAGAACAGACGACTCAGTCTGGAGTCTGAACAACAGCACAGTGGCGTTTCGAGTGTAGCCTGGCTGGAAGGTTTACTGAAGTTGTACCGGTGCTCCGCTGTGATGTCACGTAACCTCAAGAACCTAGTTACTATACAGTTCTAATCGTTCCGTCCCCACCACTACTTCACAGCCTTTGAAGTCAGTTGAAACCCTTGATAATGCAGTCTTCGGTGAAACGCCAGGACCGTAACATGCTCCTGGACCATGGCCTACAAGCCTGGAAAATACATCAAGATTTATAATGCTGGCCGTGAAAGCCTCAACTGCTATATTGGAATAAAGCAAGTTAAGCTGTAAAGAGATGTTGGAGTTGAATGAAGGGATTTAAAGCTATTAGTATGTGACAATACATGGCTGTATTTGGAATAAAACACTAAACAATCCAGAATGACACACAGATACCCCTCAATAACATGTTATTTTGTCAGGTAAAGTCCACGCAATTAGAGCGAGCACCCCTCTGCGCAGGACAAGGAAGGAACCTTGTAACAGGGAAATGGACATGGCATTGAATATAAAGTAAGGGAAAGGAACAGATATTAAGTAATGGAAAGGAACAAACATGTGTCAAATCATGAACATGGCACTGAATGTATGAATGAATGAATGAATGAATGCAGGGAATATGGGGGTGGGGACAATGACAACGACACTGACCATTCTTTTTCCCTTGTCAATTTACTCTGTGTAGGCAGTAAGTTCTCACTTTGCTTAGAATACAGTAAATAAGGGCAAGAGAGATACAAGGTTGAATCTAAAATAAGACATCATCAGGAAATCAGAAAACATCGAACAGTAGAAGTGAACTTTCACTGAGCGAGATGGCCATGCGGTTAGGGTTGCATAGATGTGAGCCTGCATTCAGGAGATAGTGGGTTTGAATCCCACCATCGGCAGCCATGAAGATGGTTTTCCGTGGTTTCCCATTTTCACACCAGGCTGATGCTGCGGCTGTACCTTAATTGAGGCTTCGGCCGCTACCTTCATAATCCTAGTCCTTTCCCATCCTTCTGTCACCAAACACCTTTGATGTATTAGTGCGACATTAAACAAGTAGGAAAAAAAAAAAAAAAGAGAAGTGTGCTCAATTTCCAATATCATAAATAAAGAACTTTAATCAACAAGTACAATAAGATAAGGAAGCGTAATCCCTGGGTTAGTGAGCTACCACACACGTGTAAATCTAAAAAAAAAAGAGAATTAGAGGGTACGTGACTGCACAGTCTGTTTATAGTGCTCAGGTCTAATTGCATAAAGTATAACAAACATATATGCAGTTAACATTTCGATGGCTCCAAGTATTAAGATTGTAAGTTTAAGGCTAGCCAAACTGAAATACGATCATCACCAAAACCATTAATTCAGTATTTTTCACCTGTATAAAAATATTACCTCCTGCTCCCCAAAACTTGGCAGCAATAGTTGATCCTAACATTGTCTCCTAGGAGAATGACAGCACAAATAAAATTGTAACTGAAGTTACGATGGTTGTACAGGGGAAAAGTTATGATGTTAATACTTGGAGCCGTCACTTTTACATAATAAGATATGAAGATCCTAACAGTCAGGTATTCAAGACATATGACATTTCAAATGTAAATGTATCACTACAACTTGCTTCTACATTCTTTTTTATTTAGTATATGTGTTTGTAATGGATCTCTTCTTTCATAATTTCATCAGATTTATTAGAACACCAACTTCAGTGAAAGTCACAGGCAAAGTCTGTCACTATCCAATAATAAAGTAACACTATATTAATTCACAATGGTACACTGCCCTTCAAACCTTGTCACAAGTAAATAATTCATATGACTCAACACAGACGTACATTAATGTTACACAAAATTTTGAACAATATGCAAAATGCACCATGTAGCCAAAATGAAATAGGTTATTAGTATTATACATCAAGTGTAAGAACAGATTATCGACATTTAACATATCTTACGTCTAATTTACAAACAGATGCACCCAACATTTTACCAGAAGAAAATCTGTCTCCTTAGTAAAAGAACATCCTGTTTCAGTTACAAATAAATATGTCCTTCATGAAAGAAAAATCCTGTTTTCTTCCTGGATAGAACTTCCATTGTGAAAATCATTGATTCCTCCATAGGCAATAAAAAAAAAAAAAAAAAGATATATTATACCAAATTAAGCTAACAAAATTAGAAAACTCTTACCTTCTTACATGGAAAGTTAGCAAAGACAAAACTGGTTGCGAGAAGTGAACCATACCTATGTCCCAAGCCGGGATGGAGGAGGAAAATAAATGGCAGAAAAAACAGTCATAAGACATATTCAATAATTTTGATAAATTTAGGTATTACAGTTGGAAGTTTCCTCTTGTTGGTTATTCAAAAGACAATTGTTATATAGTCAAATTACAAAAACGGAAGAAATGCTTGATAAACCACTTACAGATGCTATCAGAAAACCTTATCTGCACACCAATCATTTCATTGCCAGGTTGATTACAGCCTGTATCAAGTGGAAAACATTGCCTTCAAAAGGCTACTCAGAACTGTCCAACCAATTGGCTGCTCTTTTGTCGCATTATCCCACCCTCTCAATGCATTGCACTTTGCAAAACATTTCACTGCGTTAATTAAAACTTGCACCAGGCCAAAATATTTTTAACATCATAACAATGACCGTTACACAAACAGCTTCCTATTTGACACAGACTATATACATGCCAGGTGTACTGTATTCAAGACTTAAAAGTCACGTCCTGTATTATTGTCAAGTGGGATGCCGAAAGTCCTATGTTTTGTTATTTTATTTCCAGATTTAAAAATGTTATCATTTTAACCTCACATAGATAAGTCTGCAGATTCATGCACCACTGGGCTCCACTCCACTAACTGGTGTGCATTAATCTTGTGCTTCATATGGAATGTTGTACAATGATAAACTTAGGTATTACAGTTGGAATTTGCCACTTGTTGGTTATTCAAAAGACAATTGTTTAGCAGTTGTCTATATTATAGTGATTTTGTGTGACAATTAGTCTGGTTTGGTGAAATGTAAGTGGTGGTAATTCTCCACAAAAGAAGAAAATGCACAGCATGTAGTTTACAAAGTATAAAAATGAGAAGGCTTGGATTATATCTGTAACAAATAATAGTTTGAAAGTGCAATGTGTATGTTGCAAAGGAGACTTTTCTATAATTCATAGAACAGTATACTTCCACAGGGTTTCACAATAGCTCAGCAATGCAAATCAAAATTACTTCAAAATGTAGAATTTCTTGTTAATGGTACTGAACAGAAATTAATGACAAAGTGAATTAGCATTGGGCTGTCATAAAATATAATTTACTGAGCTCGATAGCTGCAGTCGCTTAAGTGCGGCCAGTATCCAGTATTCGGGAGATAGTAGGTTCAAACCCCACTGTCGGCAGCCCTGAAGATGGTTTTCCGTGGTTTCCCATTTTCACACCAGGCAAATGCTGGGGCTGTACCTTAATTAAGGCCATGGCCGCTTCCTTCCCACTCCGAGCCCTTCCCTGTCCCATCGTCGCCATAAGACCTATCTGTGTCGGTGTGATGTAAAGCAACTAGCAAAAAAAGAGATATACTTAATAATTTTGATTGTTCTATAAAAAAAAATTTGACACATAACAGCAAGCAAAATCAGGTAGAGCTAAGGCAGACATACAGTAATAATGATTAACATTTTCACTCCAAAGAGCCTTCAGAAGCCGCACATGGTGTAAAATACCGTGTGCGATTGGTATCACTCGATATCTTCAAGTTCACGCAAGCTTGCGTCACCTTTGTGTACCTTCAAATGGACTCTTATCGTCTGCCACCTGAAATTGTTATGCTGCTTGTTTAAAAGAGCCTAACATCGAAGGTCATCGGCCTCCACCTGAAATTAGGTTTAACAATCTATTTTTACACACTTGGCCTCCACACTGTGTTTTTTGTGGGAGTGGTCTTTAAGGCTGTGGGTGCCTCCTCGTGGTAAGTTGACCAGGTCAAATACACCGGTGCGTGCCTTCTCAAATTACATAAAAAGAATGAAGTTATAAAGTGATAATAGTGTTTCTTAGTAGTTGTTAGTTTAAGTTTTCTGTTTTGATTGGACACTATGGACAACCAAGAGGGAAAATTTTATTAGTTTATTTTTCTACTGAGTTTCAGCTATTTATATGTACTTTTAAATTTTAAATATATGTCATTAATTAATTTTTAATGTTGAATATTTTTCAATTATGAAATTTTAAATCATATCTTTGAATTCACAACGTTTACTGAAGAATAGACTGACAATGATTGAAATGTGTGCTAATATACTGCAGAAAATATTATGACTTCAGCAACTCTATCGGCAAACATAAAAAAGCAATAAAAATTATGTAAGTGTATCAGGAAATATTTTCTACCATCTTTGTGAATCTGTTAAATGTTTTATTAATGTAAAATAGCACTTCTAGTCATATGAACACAGTAAATAAAATTTGGTTGAGGGTCGCCATATATATTCATTTCTTTTACATACACGAAACAACTGTGCGCGCTGCCCCACGTTAAAAAGTATGATTAGCTATCTTGAGGGTTTAAGATTTTCCGAACATATTTAAGATCCATAATAGGAACCATATTTACAGAGTAGTAGGTTTCCTCCCAAACCCCCCAAAGGGCCAAGGCCTACCAAGCGTCTGCTGCTCAGCTGGAAGACCTGCAGATTTCGAGGTGTCATGTAGTCTGCACAACGAATCCTCTCGGCCGTTGTTCTTGGTTTTCTAGACTGGGGCTGCTATTTCACTGTTAGATAGCTTCTCAATTGTAACTGCATACAGAGTGGACCTCGGAACCAACGCCCAGTTCAAGGCAAAAATCCCCGTCCTGGCTGGGAATTGAACCCGGAACCTCCGGGTAAGAGGCAGGCAGGCAGGCCACAGTTATACCATGGGGCTGGCTATAATCTATCTGGACATGTTAAAATGACGAGTGATGAAGGAATGCAGAAACAATCTATGGAAATGCCAATGAAAGGGAAGAGAGACTGAGGACAGCCAAGACTGAGATGGATGAACTTACAGTAATCCAAAACCACATAAAACAGCAGAACCTGGATTGGAAGATACTGTTGGTTGGGGAGTGGTGGAATGATAAGAAGAAAATGGAGGAGAACCATATGTGCCCCTACCTAGCCGTAGCTAGAAAATGGGAATTGGTGATTCAATATCCAGCTGTGAGCTTGTAGTTAATTTCTAGCCCTGGCCACTGACACTTCAAACAAGGGTATTGGAAAATAATTATCTTCATTGATGATATCACAAACCATCATAACAGAGTTTGCTGGAAGAAATGTACAGTATTCTTCTTTTTATTATAATACAGTTATTGGCTATATTTTCAGAATTATACGATAGATTATTGGTTTTGGATACTGTACTGGAACATGATGAACCAGCATTGCGGGACGGTGATACTCCGAAGAAATCTATTTTTTTTTTTTTGCTAGGGGCTTTACGTCGCACCGACACAGATAGGTCTTATGGCGATGATGGGATGGGAAAGGCCTAGGAGTAGGAAGGAAGCGGCCGTGGCCTTAATTAAGGTACAGCCCCAGCATTTGCCTGGTATGAAAATGGGAAACCACGGAAAACCATCTTCAGGGCTGCCGATAGTGGGATTCGAACCTACTATCTCCCGGATGCAAGCTCACAGCCGCGCGCCTCTACGCGCACGGCCAACTCGCCCGGTAGAAATCTATTTAATAATATAGACTTTTAGAAGAATGTTTGTTCATATTGGCTGATAATGTTGATTTTGGTTAAATATGAAATGTATGTATTTTTGCTATTGGTTTAACGTCGCACTAACACGTCAAAGGATTTCGGCAATGGAAGGATGGGAAATGGCTAGGATTGAGAAGGTAGTGGCTGTGACCTTAATTAAGTTAGGGCTGCTGACGGTGGGATTCGAACCCAGCATCTCTCGAATGATGGCTGACAGCTACAAGACCCTAACCGCAATGCCACCTTGCTCGGGACAGCTTTTCTTATTTATAATGGTGTGTGGCCTCCAGAGGTGCTTGGTGCATGTCTTCCGACTTGCCACCCATAGGTGAACTGCATGTCTGTGAGCATGGGGCCCCACCTAAAATGAATTCTAATTCTGAAGATAGCACAAACCCCCAGCTCCCAAGCCAAAAGAATTAACCAATGAAAATTAAAATCCACGGCCCAACTGGGAATTGAACCTGAGACCCCTTGTACCATAGGCTAGTATGCTAACCATTGTACATTGCTAACCGCTGTACAGTAAGTAGCTCATGTCAGTGTGGCTAATTTTAGTTACAAACATATATAGTGTTTGTCTCGGTGGTGAAATAACACAACATGCATAGAGAGGGAAATATGCCATATTGCAACAAAAGAAAATGCAAGCAAATATACTACCAACAACTCATGGCAAACAGGGTCAAATTAAATTTTGAATTAAACAGAAACGTACAGCTATTTAGAAGGGGGAGGAAAGAGGGAGTAAAATAGTTGTTGGCTTTCCATCTCTATGGCTGATGTTCAAACCTAGTTGATTCCGGGTTTGGAATTTCTAATTTCTGCTCAAAAACAAAATGAACCAGGTTGGTTCCAGTGACCCCAGAAATAACTGGGGAGAAGCTGAAGAAAGAATTTTAAAATTTCCATATAGCTATTGCCTTACAGAGAAAATAAGATATAGACATAGAATCCTTTAGTGAGGCCAGCTTGAAAATGCTTGACCAATGCATACAAAAAGAATCGTTCAGTAAGGGGCACGCAGCTGTGAGCTTGCAACTGGGAGATAGTGGGTTCGAAGCCAACTGTCCGCAGCCCCGAAGATGGTTTTCCGTGGTTTCCCCATTTTCACATCAGGCAAATGCTGGGGTTGTATCTTAATTAAGGCCGTGGCCATTTCCTTCCCACTCTTAGGCCTTTCCTATCCCATCCTCGCCATAAGACCTATCTGTGTCGGTGCGATGTAAAGCCCATTGTAAAAAAAAAAAATTAAAGAAAGAGAAACCAGATTTTGATATTCTTATGTAATTGGTTAACTAAGAGTAACACAACAAACCTAGTAAAACAGATGAATTTATTTATTGTCTTTAAGGTTAGCAACATAGACTTTTAATAATATTTTGGTAAGTTTTTGATTAGAATGAAAGCTTGTATAAGGAATATTTACATATCTGAATAATCAAATACAAATGAACGCAGAAATTTATGTCCCTTATTTTCAGATTTCTCTCTATTATTCCATGTCTTTTTGATCTCAATACTAATACAGCAGCCTACATATAGTATTGTAACTACTAATAATTTATCTCTTTTCCTTCTTAAAACATAGGCCTATAAATAAAGACAAATCTCCAGGAATATGTAATTTTAAAAAATGACTTACGGTACTTCATTGTACTGGAAGAAGTTTTGTGCTTAACTCTCTCTGTAAAATACCTTTTTTTTTTTTTTTTTTTGCTAGTTGCTTTACGTCGCACCGACACAGATAGGTCTTATGGCGACGATCTGTAAAATATCAATCACTGAGGAAAACATATAATATATCTACAATTAACATTTATGGGAATAACATATAATAGACACATGAAATATGTGTGCTTATACGAAAAATATCAACAAAAATTCTCACACTTATATATACAATTATAGCAAAAATTTGACATCACACAATGTTACAATAATATGATCACTGGTAACAATTGTAAGGTATTACACAAATTGCATTACAGTACATAGAATTATTTAATGCAAACATGTAGTTAACACACAGCATGTACTATAATACTGCAAAAGCATGGAATGAAAGCTTTTATGTTCCATACATATGCCCAGCCTCCTTACTAATGAATGGTACACCTTATACATAAGTGTACTATGACCAGTAAATATATATCCCTTTGGCTTCTTACAACATATCACGACAAATTTCCATAAATATGAAATTTTTTTCAAAAATGACATGTACTTCATTCACAATATATTCAATGTTGGTTATGCCTGGTCACAAAAATTGATGAAAAATACTGAACATAGCAGAAGTATTTTCCTAAACTTCCATTTGGAATAAATTATACTTATGCCTATTCCAAGAATCATCATTATCATCAATGTTCCACTCCAGTCACCTGGGTGTGGTTTATTCCAAGAATATTAAACCATTCTCATATTTCCAACTAACATTACAGGAAGGTAAGAAATACCAAACTTTTCTGGCAATTATGTACAGGAGGAGTTTTACAGGGCTCTATCTTAGGTCCTTTTCAGTTTTTTGTACAAATAAATGACTTACCTTACAACATAGGGTCCAATGCCTGTTCGGTTTTATATGCAGATATTACTACATTTCTAAACAAGGCAAAAATAGTCAGAGAGAGCTCTATGTACTAACAAAGAAGGGTCATGGCAGTTGTTTAGGAGAAAACTATTTTAGTCTTATTAATGATCGTCGGAAACAAAAACTCCTTTGAAAGATTTATCAGCTATAGTGCAAAGGTGTGGACAAGAGAGGGAGGAATAGGTGGGATGGTGTAGGCTTCCCTTATCCATCTACAAGCAGCGCAATGGTCACAGCTCACAAGACAGATTTGTGTTGTCCGTTAGAGTATGTTGCATTATCTATGTGGTGCAAAAGTATGTTTACAGAGCGAGTAAGTTCGTACAGTATGGTCACCCTTGACAATGAGAAGGGGTAATTGTGAAACTGTAAAAGTGATTACTTTGGAATTTCAGAAGATGCAACTACAGGTGAAGAGTGTGTTATTTGTGAACAAATAAAGAAACAGTTATCAGGAAAAGAAACTGTAATAACAAGAGATGAGTACACTTGCGAAGCATCAGATGAGGAAAGTGATAATATCATGACTGAGTGATGAAGCAATATCACCAGTGGCAGATGTCCACGGGAGCAGTTTATCTTGTCAGCCATCCCCTCCAAGTCAAATTTTCCAGAATGATTTCTGGCTGATGCGTATAAGATATGGACAAAACAACCAAGTTAAAAAAAATTTAAATCTTGGTCCTCCTCTTCTGTCTCACCCTAGATTAGCAATCGATGACACACTGAAACTTACAACAGTCTTGGCACAAAAAAAGAAAAACAAAGAGTAGGACTGTGTTACAAAATTTTGAAAACGCTGTAGCTAACAGCCTGCAAAATATGACAAAATCTTGGAGTGAACATTTTATTACAAGTAAACATTTTATTACAAGTGAACATTTTATATCGAAGAGACAGGATAACACCTTAATACATGACCATACATTGCAACTCTGGGCAATGAAATTTAAGAAGGGAATTGATCCTCAACAATTCCCTGCTATTCAAAGCTTCCAATTCGTGGGTAAGAAAGTTTAAGCAAAATTATAAGGTCGTTTGTTGGAAAATAACCCACAAAGTTAGCAAGCAGTTGGTTGAAGGGGCTGCTGTTATTGAACAAAGGGCTTATGAATTCGTGAGACAAATCAAGTCTCTTATTGAGAAATAACACGTTGCCAGATCAAGTAATTAATGCAGACCAATCAAGATTTGATAGTTGCAATTTAGACGAACCCTCGCAGTGAAGGGAAGCAAGAACATCTTTGCTGCTATGGATCCAACTGCACTAATCACACACTCTTATATAATAATGCCAGGGATCGTGATGGATGGTACGCTGCTACCCCATTTGTATGTCCTTTTATCAAAGCCCATTGGCCATTTTCTTGCAAATATGACCAATTTACTGAACAGCAAGGAGTTTGCAAGCAAATATTACAATATGACCAAGACTGATTTAAAGGTCTTCCAGAACAAGCAATGTGGCCAAATATACATACAAGTACTAACGTTCTTCTTTTGGCCAACTCCTGGGCAGCCAATAGAAATGAACTATACAACTCTACAGTTACTGAAGGCATTGAATGCATCAAGAAGCTAATTCTATAATTGTACAGACATTGTACAGCCTGCCGATGTTTCCTTCTTCCGTCCAAACAGAAAGTATTGTGAAATTATTATTATTATTATTATTATTATTTTTTTTTTGCTATTTGCTATATGTTGCACCAACACAGATAGGTCTTATGGCAACTATGGGGGACAGAAAAGGCCTAGGAGTGGGAAGGAAGTGGCCGTGGCCTTAAGGTACAGTCCCAGCATTTGCCTCGTGTGAAAATGGGAAACCACAGAAAACCATCTTCAGGGCTGTCGACAGTGGGGTTTGAACCCACTATCTCCCGGATGCAAGCTCACAGCTGCGCAACCCTAACCGCACAGCCAACTCGCCCGGTATTGTGAAGTTTAACAGATATAATTACGGTACCTTCTGACAATGATACCAACATATGGTACATAGACCAATAGTTAGGCTTTCAATCATTTGTGCATTTCTAATTCTCAGCAGCAAGCTTCTCAATTTAATGCTATTCTCTAGTGCAGCTATACCAAAGACTTCCCTGGCATATTTCGAACAACTTTGAAGCACTGCTCTGGAGGAATATTAACAGAAGTGTGTTTCCACGAGAAATGTGACTAACCTGCTTTCATTAAATGTGCACGCTGCAAGAAATTTGTATGTATGAAACATGCTGTTGTTGACTTGCGCATTTTTTGTCTCTGACTGTCTAGTCAGGCCAGAAAACTATGTTGTCGAGTGTTTGATGTCATGTTTTTGACTATTCATTGCAAATACTACATTTGTTTCATAATATTTTACATGATGTCTCCACAGTCGTAGTATTTTCATAGTCACTGCGACGACATATCTCCAGCTGTAGTAATCCATGGTGGCTGGAATTTATATGGTGTATTACATTCTCCTTCACTACATATTAACATAATTGCATAACTGCCAACCTTCCTAACTGAAAAACCGGAGGATTCGACGACGGGGTGGGGTGGGCCGTTCAGTTATAAGTTACATGAAAAAATCTGGATTTTCTTACTAACAGGCTAAGAAGTTACTGCAACCATTTACATATACAATTAGAAAACATCTATTTTTTTCTTTTTTGCTATTTGTTTTACGTTGCACCGACACAGATAGGTATTTGGCGACGATGGGATAGGAAAGGCCTAGGAAGTGGAAGGAAGCAACCGTGGCCTTAATTAAGGTACAGCCCCGGCATTTGCCTGGTGTGAAAATTGGAAACCACGGAAAACAATCTTCAGTGTTGCCGACAGTGGGGCTCGAACCCACTATCTCCCGATTACTGGATACTGGCCGCACTTAAGCGACTGCAGCTATCGAGCTCGGTGAAAATATCTATTAAATTATCTATTAAATGTTCACCTACTTAAAAAGGCATACATGTGGATCCCTTTTCAGCAGCTAAATTTATTAGATGGCAAGAGCATCCTACAATTAAAAAAAATACAACCTATTTCCCTTCTCAACAGCCCTGCCACACCCATCTTTGAATCCGGGAATATCTTCCTAAATAAAGGACCAGCTTGATCGGAATGATTAACAGGGAGGTTATGTTCAATACTAAATGACACGGGCAGTACTTCTAGAAGTGTTACACTGTCAGTGTCATCATCCTTACATTTGCAATAGAGTTTCTTGATTTTTCAACACATTGGGCATTGTCTTTATGTTTCTTTGTGCACACATGTTCTAAAATGCCCCCCCCCCCCCCCCCCCCCCCACCTCACCATGCAAGATACTGAATCACACTTAGAAACATTACAAAAAGCAAATGTTGAGCCTCTTCTTCACTCAGTTTTATACCGAAAGTTATCACTGTACACACTTTAAAACGGAAGTCACATTCCTTCACCATAATACCGAGGAACAGACAAAATCACGCAAGTCCAATTTACGAACGTCATTGTATAGATCCGTATTGATACAGTTAAAACTAAGAAACAAAGTTAGGTTTGGGTCCACCCAATCAATACACGTCACTTTACAAATTAACTGAAAAATGAAAAAAATTAGGGACATGTTTCGTCTCTATTTCTATTTTATGGCTGATGAAGTCTCAAATAGACACGAAATAAGTCCCTAAATATTTTTAATATGTTTTTCATTAAATGGTTCACTTGTAAAGTGACGTGTATTGATTGGGTGGACCAAAACCTAACTTTGTTTCTTAGTTTTCTTAAAATCATGCAAACCGAAAATCACAATAGCCTACCGGCCTATTAATGTCAACCTCTCACCCACAGGCCATTATGCAAAACTTACAACACATGCTAAATAAACGATCAACGATTTCAAAGATGTTCGATGCCAACTAAACGTGACGCGGGAAATTGTTACGGACAATTATCGATGCAATACACAACTGTGATATCGAAACACACTTCAAAAACACATAAAATGAATTTCTAATAGATCTGTTCGAAGGGTGTCTGGTGTTTGTAATCTCACACTTTTAATCCAAAATTACGTGTGGGATATTTGAAATATTGGGAGAATTAATACGTTAAGCGGGAGGGTGGGAGAAATGGAGTAAAATCAGGAGTATCTTGCCTAAATCAAAAGAGCTAGCAGCTATATACTGGCATGACAACATATCGTGAACCTCCCTTGCAAGTAAGCAAACGTTGAACAAGGCAGCTGAATGAACCAGTAAATAATGGACAGATTTAGATCCCAAATTGAACTGGAATGCTCACATACACTTTATTTTAAACAAACTATCAAGATTAGCGTATCAGATATAAAGTTCCTGGTAAATATCTTTAAACACCTACTTTGCAATTTTTCACAGTATTCTTCAATATACAGTAGAAGTCTACTGTGGGGAAACTGCAGTCAGATTTCTGAAATTTTACTCCCCCAGAAAATGGCATTTACACATTTTAACAAAATCACCTATGACTTCCTATTGCAGACCTCTTTTCATTAAGCTTGTTTGTAATGACTGCTGTGAACACACTTAACACATTTATAATGCACTTCTTACGATACATGCAGAAACCAATAAAATCAAGCTAAGAAGTTCACAAATATAATACCATGTCATTTAACTAAGTCTATGTAGCACAACATAGGCTACAACAGACAGGTTCAAGGCATTTCATAGTTCAGTTAAGATTAATTTCAAAAATTGCTTCAGAAATGAGGATTCTTCTCGAACTGCTGAAGTAGCCAGATTTTGGTGTATTTATGCTAAAAATATGACTGTTTCAATATTAAAATGGAGAATAGAAGTATAAGGTTGATAAAACAAGAATGTTAGAAAACTTATTTCAACTGCACATCCTAGCTTAAAATATAACCAGAAGTATTGTGATTATATACATATATTTACAATATAAAGTACAGAATTAATACTTGTATAGTTATACATTGAATGAAACCTGTATAAGCCTTACTATTAAGTGTAGTATCCGCATTGTATTTTTTTTTTTTTTCCTAGGGGCTTTACGTCGCACCAACACAGATAGGTCTTATGGCGACGATGGGAGAGGAAAGGCCTAGGAGTTGGAAGGAAGCGGCCGTGGCCTTAATTAAGGTACAGCCCCAGCATTTGCCTGGTGTGAAAATGGGAAACCACGGAAAACCATTTTCAGGGCTGCCGATAGTGGGATTCGAACCTACTATCTCCCGGATGCAAGCTCACAGCCGCGCGCCTCTACCCCGCATTGTATTACTATACTGCATGTATACACTTGTTCAAAGCCGTAGGAATCTTCCTGCAGTTCACTGACGTAATTCTTCACATTCATGGTCGCTTTTCCTGGTTGTGTGTGCATGAATCTGAATGTTATCTGTTGAAATAGGTGAATATCCAGTTATGTACAGAATTTCAAGCTGCATCTAATGCCATTAAACAAAAATAATGTTAAAAAGTAATCGAGTGTGAAAATGTTCATATAATGGAAAGTTGTATCTAATAAAAAATCATTGCATGGAACCTATCATATCATAACTTCCATTTCATCCTCATTATGTTTGTAATTCTTCACTGCTGTTAAGGAAACATTTCAGCTCAACGTAGATAGATGTGTAATTTTAAATTTGAATGATAAAGAAATTCAGCATGTCTCTTTCCTTAAGTCATCTTCAGAAATTGGTATGCGCAAGCATGAAAAAGTGAGACGCTGGCCAACGTCTTTACTATTAACTTTACATGGGGGTGTCAAAGCAAGGCAAATGGTCTTCGGATACGGAAGTTATTTTTAAAACAAACTTCAAGTCTGTATCTCTCGTAGTTCTTAATTTATGATAGGAAGAACGTCTCGTTTGTTTAGGTTTCAAGCACGACTCTGCTGGCTGGCTGATTTGCCAGTAGAGATCTCCCAAACAGTGCACATTTAAATCTCCAGACAGTCGTATGCAGAGAGTGTTCACTTTATCGGTAGTAAAATATTGATCAAATAAAAGTCAGTGATAAATGTACAATTCTTGAGGACAAGTGGATTGTGTTTGTGAAGTCTATGTAGTTTGCAAGTGCATATGTGTGTGTGGAGGTTCTTAGTTCAAAGAACTAAGGAAGAAGGGTGCACAATGTATCCTCAAATTAAGAAGAAATGTTCCATAGTAATAATTGTCAATGATAATAATTACTTACATCTTTCCGCGCTCATGTCCGTAGTGCAGTGAGAACTTGAAGTTCGCAAGATATAAAGCCACCTCTAGGATCTTTAATAAAGTCCCTTCTGACTCTGTTAATGACAATTCGAGCATATTCCTTCGTAAATTGATATTTAATTTTAAAACTTCCGTCATCTAAGAGAAATAGGTCACTGTCTCTTAAAGTGTTTTATTTTATGAACATTTCCAGCCTCCATAAACTCGAAATGTTCTATCTTCTACTGTATGTTAAAAATATCGTGGAGATCGTTATTTTCCATTTTTGCTCAATGGATAAGTTGGATATTTCACAACAGTTATATTACTGCAGACAGTAAATGCCACTAAAATAAACTGATCACTCGTCGTTTCTTTTTCGCCACTCACTGCTATAGAATGCTTATACAAGGGTCCTGGTCTGTATAAGCACATCAGTGAATAACTGTAACAGATGTATAGACAGGAGGCTTATACATGGGTTTATTAGTAACAGATTGCACATAAAATGGTGTATAAACCTGGTATAAAAGTTATACACCGTTCATTAGTAAGGCTGAGCAGTCTTAGGGCCGGTATTATAATGAAGGTTTAAACTGAAAATTGAGTTAAACTGTAACTTAAGTTTAAACCGATGTTGAGTCTTTTAATGGCCGGCCTAAGTTAAACTGAGGTGAAGAAGGAAACGTACGATCTTGGTAGCAGTGACTTGTGAGAAAAGACGATTGTCGACAATGTTTTGCAGCGACTTGCAAGAAAAGATGACTATCGATAATGTTTTTTTTACTTCTTGTAGGCAAAATGGTGGATATAAACAATAAACGTTGTCCTAATTTTAAGTGTGGGGAAATAGAATTGCTTGTGCAATTAGTACAGAAATATGTATATACAGTAGAAGCTCGATAATTCGAAATCGGTTAATTCAAAATCCTGCCTAATTCGAAGCAGCTCTTGTTCCCGGAAACATGAGATACAGTTTTGCATGTTATTTGAATTGTTTAATTCGAAATACGGATAATTCGTAATTCGAAGTACAATGTCGGCCCCATTACCGAAATTCAGACTTTTAATTCGAAACTGCCTTTACATTTTAAAACAATAGTATGTTACAGAAATTTCAACTCCGCGTCATAATAGAACGCGCGTTCCGGAACGTGGAGGGGTAGCTTTCCGCACTTACACTCACTTTGGTGGGTCTACAGTGCGCTTCATGATTGATAAGTTGAACGAAATCGGAATTCTTTTGTATTCAACCTTTTAAGGAACGCCGTAATATCACGCAACAGGCAGTGTGCGGGAAAACAGAATCCGCGAACACTGGCGATGCCGACAGTTGGCGAAAAAACGTGGCTCATATAATAAATTCGTAGGCACCGAACAATATTGTCATTGTCGGTGAAACTGCATTGCTTTATTTTAACGGTCTTATGGTTTTAAAGGAGAAATTGTCAGCCGGGAAATCATACAAGGGTGAGGGATGGGGGTCATAGTAGTGCATTGCAATGCACATGGAAGCGAGAAACTTTATTCCCTCGTTATAGGAAAGTTCGATAAGCTACAATGTCGGGCACTTTCCATGCCAGTACAAAGCATCTAAAAATGCAAACAGTACAGAAATCCAAAAAATAATGCATTTGCACAGGGGAACCGGCATAATTTATCCTCGTCTTTGAATTGTGCGATTTTTTTTCTTTCGTTGCGTGAGGTTATGTTTGTCAGTGATTTATCCAAGTGCATTATTTGAACATTGTAAATGCACCTTGTTGGATACATTTCAGAAATAGTTTTTTCCATGGCATGTGAAAGGTTTAAACTGTGAATTGAGGTGATTGCATGTATTAATGGGTCTTAGAATACTTTGTGACGCGCCAAGTGTTTACATTTCTGAAGTACGAGAGAAGTGCCATGGCGGGAAATCGTAGGCTACAAGGATAGAGTCATAGGAAAGTTCGATTTTAAGGGCATCGGGTACTTTCTGTGTAAATACAAGGCATCTAAAATGCATACAGTATAGTAATCCAATTAATAAAGCACTTGCACATGGGAGCCAGCATAGATTTCTCCTCGTCT
The DNA here is from genome assembly GCF_040414725.1 of Anabrus simplex. Lineage (NCBI taxonomy): Eukaryota > Metazoa > Arthropoda > Insecta > Orthoptera > Tettigoniidae > Anabrus > Anabrus simplex. The sequence continues at coordinate 1,043,334,295 of NC_090266.1, forward strand.
TTGAATCGTGCTTTTTTTTTTTTCTTTCTTTCGCTGCGTGAGGTTACGTTTACCAGTGAGATATCCGAGTGCATTATTTGAATACTGTAAATGCACCTTCTTGGATACATTTTGGAAACAGTTCTTTTTCCTTGGCATTTGCAAGGTATAAACTGTGAATCAAGGTTAACTGCATGCAGTAAAGGGCCTTAGAATATTTTGTAACACGGCAAGGGTTGGTACTTCTGAATTGTGAATTGGCGGTTAATTCGAAATCACGTAATTCGAAGTCCGATTTTTGAGTCCCAACGACTTTGAATTAACGAGGTTTTACTGTAGTCCATGAAACAGTGGCCTTATGAATTCCTCCGAAATCTCCCATTGTAATAAACATACTACCGGAGGCATAAAACTGCAATGCTATTAGTAGCTGACTGAGGGGTTCTACAGCATGATTTCTGAAATAGAAGGAAGTTACTTTATTCTCTAAAATTTAGACTTTTGATATTCAAACAGTTCAAAAAGTCATACATTCTTACCTTTTCGTTGTATGTTTTATTCCAGTACCAATTTGCTGATATAGGGTTATGACGGTCTGTTCTGTAAGCCTAAACCTATTTAAAAACTGTTTTGTTCCATATGTGAAAGTGACGTGACCTTACTCATAAAACTCGTGGTGCCCGGGGTCATTCAATAATTTAAACCACTTCTTCATCATCGCTTAGTATTTCTTCAAACACCTCAAAAATATCTTCGAGATCCATTTGTTCTGCCATTTTGTAAAGTTATGTGTTCTTAAACTTCAATTTAAACACTAGATGAGTGGCAGTAAAATTAATCTCTAGGTAAACTTAAGATTAAGTTTTATAATACGCAACTAACAGATAAACCGAAGTTTAAACTGAACCAACAGTTTAAACCTCTATTATAATACCGGCCCTTAGTAGTAAACTTTATCCCATAAGTTTATATCATAATTATTTCTCTCTTGCTTTATTTCATTCCTGTATAAATGGTATACTTACTTCATGTATATGCTAAAATATGCTTGCCATCTTCATCCTCTGTCCAGTAAATCAATAAGTCAAAATTAATATTACAGTGCAGAACACTGCATAAAGATGGCAAGTTTCTTTCAGCAATTCAGTGCAGTATTCATCAGCAGTGTTACCTTCATTTGAACATTCATTCTAGAAATTCAGAATAGAAGTTGGTCTAATACTTTCCCATGCAAGAATTTCTCTGCTAAGGATATGTTATTTGCTGCATTATATCTCAATCCATGGTAAATCAGGCTTTTACTGTACTTTAACATTTCCAAATTTAATTTAGAAAGCAAGATTAGTAAAATTTATGATATTGTGAAAATAAGTTATTGTATGCTTTTTTTTGTATACTGTCAAATGTACACCTGTTTTTAACTAATTTAATTCTTACAATCAGCATACTGTATTTAAGAAGTTGTTCTAAAATTGTGAAATTATAAATACAAAACACTGATACATATGAGTATTCCAATAAATGTTTTGACTCACTATGAAGTATTTAGGCAAACTTAAAAAAAACCTTGAAGCAAGCATACAAAAACTGGAAGTATGTTCTTCATTGCAATTAATTAATCAATAATGTTATTTGATTCACGTCCCACTAACTACTTTTAAGGTTTTCGGAGACGCCAAGGTGCCCGAATTTAGTTCTGCAGGAGTTTTCTTTTACGTGCCAGTAAATCTACTGACACAAGGTTGAATTATTTGAGTACCTTCAAATACTACCGGACTGAGCCAGGATCGAACCTGCCAAGTTGGGGTCAGAAGACCTGAGCCTCAACCGTGAGCCACTCAGTCCAGCAATTAAATAATCCATCTAGTAAAATGAAATGAAATTCCAACATCATTAACATTAGTTATCTTACACTTATATTTCTTATTATTTGGCATCAGTCAATACATCAAACTATCTAAGATATTAATGTATGAAGGAGATCATGTAATTAAAAGACTGAGCTTACAGCCCAATTTTCAATCTCGAACTAGAGAAAGAGCTATCTCAATATTTCCATCATTCAATTCTTGCGTTTTCTACATTTTGTCTTAAAAAAATATATGAAAATATACACAAATATTTCCTATCCCATCATTGTGTATTAAAATTTGAGGTATAAATGCTCTTCAAATTAATTAGGTCAATTAACAAGAAAATATTGAATCTGTATAGAGTATTTCTCAAGTATTCAAAACTAGAGAATCTTCAAGCTTATAAAATAATTTGAGCACAATCATGAGCTATACACATGAAATTACTGAAGCCCAAAGGCTAAACAGCATAATGTATTAACTCCAGTAGTAATACAATGTAATTCCAGGATAGTAACACAAGTGTTTTAAATAACTCAGCCTTAGAAGTAACAGTCATTTCAAGCTCTCCCACTTTCCAGGATAGCTGTCACACTATTAAATATTTCAACAATATAAAATAATACTATACATATTATACTAAAAGAATTAAGACTAATATACCCAAATATCAAATTTTCACCTCATTTCATCACAGGAATGCCAGCTAAAGGACAAGGGGTGCTGAAGGCTCAAAGAACTACCAATTGAAAGTGATGTGTTCAGGAACAGAATGTTATAATGACTTGATATCCAAATGAACAAACATGGGTAGACAATCCTCAGTAACAAACCTACTTTTTGCCCAAAAAATTAATAATGAAAAAAAAAGTTGAACACTGCTGACTTGACAACAGCTTGTATTGGGTGTTTACAATTAAATTTTCTCTACCTGAACCACTCTAGACAGGAAACGATCCATAGTATGCATGCCAAAGTTGGTAGGAATTGCAGGGTTCATTACTATCATTAGACCCATGACTGACCACCAGGTGTAAGATCTAACAGGAAATTAGATTTTGCAACAGGGTCATTTTTTCTTTCACCAATATTTCTCTAGTTATGCCACCGTCATCTTTTCATGTCAGCTCAGTAGCATGTACAGAAAGTATACATAAATCCACGAGAATAATTACCAAACCTTTAACATGTTATTAATTGCAGAATGATTTAAATACACATAAAAAACTTAAATGGTGAAAGAAAGACACAGTCTGTCCATAAAAAATGTATATGTTTCTTGTATAGCAGACAATCCTTTCAAGACCCACACAAACTGCAACAGTGCATTTCAAATTCTCAAATGAACTAAATAGGTACTACTTTATGCAAAGGGAACATTAATGACTCAAAGGGATTATTAATGTTCAATACAATATAGAATACAACAGAATAAATCAAGGAGTATATATAAACACATTTTTCAATTCACAAAACACATGTGAAAAGATAAATCTGCCATAAGATACTTGCTTGTTAACATACTTATTGGTAACTTTAGGAAAGAAATACGTTTATTTATTATAGGACTCATTTCTTCCATAATCTTATAACACTAAGATATAAGAGTTTCAAGGAGAAGATAAGAAAAATGCTTAGTGTCATTATATGACAAGGTACATTGCAAGATGAAGGCATTACATACCATTATCAACAAAATGCAAATTATAATTATATATATAAACGAAGACCTTGGCAGTCGCCCACGGCTCCCCAAGCATTTTGAAGCTGGCTTCATAATTCAGACAATTTCAATGGAAACAGATTAATTTTCTGGGTATGATACAAAAAACTACATACTAAGCATATTTAAGACTAAGTTCTTTTTGACTTCGATAAACATGTAAAAATTTTATAACAAGAAAATAAAAAACTATAACAAATTTGCATTACAATTATTTTAATAGTAGAGTGAAACCTTGTTTGTGAGTTTCTCACTTCTATGTTTTCCACATTTGTACATTATGTTAATAATTGTACTACAGTTATACATCATAATAATCTTAAATGTACGAGTTTTTGGATTTGTGCAGAATAAATTATATTCCCAACAAGCCGTTTAAGCTCATTTATATGCATATTGTCTTAATACATAATTCTGCATGGTATGAGTCAGTTGTTGCTTAAAATTATACAGCACTGGACATTCCAACCCTCTTCAGAAGGGCGAGAACTTGTGTGGCACAAGGTCAACAAATTCTGTATGCCCATTTTGCAGTGGACCCAACAATCTTGGGTGTTCGTGCCAAGTTGTGGTTGAAAGGAGAGGTGCAATGCAAAATGAGATCCAACAAAAAAGCAAAAGGAAGCATCTCTCTCTCTCTCTCTCTCTCTCTATTCAAGGAAAATTACACATAATTGAAGAAGAGCAACAACACCCTAATGAATCAAAAGCAAGCACTGCATGACACCTCAACATTCTATATTCCACATTAACCAGCATTACTGCCCATGAAACTAAAATTCGATGCAGTACTTCAAAAGCCGGCCCCAGCAGAGAGAAGTGTACACCCACACAAAGTGAAAAGTTGTGAAACTCGAGAAATGCATGTTGACTTTGTTTCAACAACAGCAGAAATTAAATGTTGAAAATTTATGAACTACTTCTGGATGATTATATCAATTTAAGGAGAGATGAAAAATGAATAGTGGTAGAATTTGTGGTGAAGCCAACAGTGTAGATGAAGCTGCAGAAGAACACTGGAAGAACGCGGATGTATCGGATAAACTGCAACATCTGGTGACTGGGTAGTCTCAGAACCCCCTGGTGTTTCAATGGGGTAAAGTCCTTTCCTATGGGCTATGAAGCCAACAAAAAGGCATGAATGACTGGTAACATATTCACTGGCATAACTTAATGACTGCATGTGCTATGAAAAGAGAAAAATGGTATTTTTACTAGGCAATTGCTTAGCATATTCAACAATAAGAGTTGGCATTCTTATCTGTGAACTGTATGAGATATATTCAGCCTCTGGACTTGGGCACCATTGCTGCCACTAAAACATAGTATCAGAAGATGCTTGCTCAACATACCATGATCCTAATCTGGATGTCTTACAAATAATTTACAAAGTTTAGACTATTAGTGTTCTTAAATTTTAATTTTAATTTAAATGAAAAGACAGCCTTCTACAGTACATGCAGTACAAAAGTTTATTAACCATAAGTTTTCATGTTCCTATAAAGTTCTGTATCCAATATTTTCCATCTCCTTTGCAGGCTATGCAATTTATATGCACTGCTTGTTACCAGCTGCAGCCAGAGAGAGCATGAAAGTACTTCTGCAAAGCTGGAATCAGAAAAGAAAAAACTGATGATAAAACTATCGAAGGTAGTGGTGAATTGTTCCAGAAACGAGATGCTTGTGATTGGGCAAGAAATTTCAGATGGAGTAGATTCTACCGATTATGTTGACAGTGATGATGAATGAAGTTGCCATGTGTTCCACTCCAAACGACAATGAAATCATTATGAAAGCTGTTCTGCCAGATGAAAGCATCGGTTCTGATGAATCTGAAGTATCAGATTGTGAATCTGTGGACCCTACACAGCCTCCCACTCTGGAAGAAGTATTTGATGCACAGGAGATAACCTAACATTAAATCAGATCAAAAACTGTTAGTGATAACCAGATGTGTACAATGACTGCAGATGAACACTTAATCGAGACTTGCAAAAACAAACCAAAATTGATCACTTTTTAAAATCTCAGTAAATCCAGTTGTAATTAAACCCAGGCTTAGTAATGTTTTTATCAGAATATGTAATACGTATTACTGTATAAAATTTATTTTTCTATGTAAAAATTAACATTCATTACAGTACTTTCACATTAATATTTTTTTTCCATTTAAATTTTATTTTTAAGGTTCTCCTTCAGAAACATACAAACGAGGTTCCACTGTATAATGAAAACACAACAAACAATGTCACACTGATAGGACTCCCATCATCTCTGTTTTTCATTCTATATTTCCTTTTTAAATAAATATATTTACAGAAATCAAGTCATGGTGTTCACCTGAAGTTTAATGGTGTGCCACTTAAGCTCAATTTATTCTTACTAACTTTCAGTTTTGACGAGCATGATTTAGTTTCAAACATATAAAATGAGTCTATCCAACACAGTAACTTTAGATTAAATAACTTACAGAAATTGCATTTGTTAATACCATGTTTGGGTAATGATCACAATTACCATACATCAGTGATATCCTAGACAAGATGAAAAACCACACAAAAATAGAGGGATTTTACGAACATCTGTTCAAAATTCAATTCGATAAAGGAAACTGCAGACGTGAGATTAACCCAAATACTATAGAAGTTTTAGCCATAGAGTAGTCACAAAAGAAAAAACTAATTTGGAGGTAAAGTGTGTTGTAAAATTGTACATTGTAATATTCTGCATAATATTAGAGTGTGCTTTCTATTACCTTAGAACAGAATGATTATTACACTGCCAATAACTTAACCTTCATTCACTCGTGTTTTAACCAAGTTTTATTAAGAAGCATACACACAGAGCAAGTACAACAAGTGAATTAGTTCATAAATTAGGGAGAAATTGATGAAAACAGTAAGATACACGAGCAGTCACAGGACAAGAAGTACCTACTCTAGTTTTTCCAAAGGTCAAAGTTTGTAGACACTAGTACTCAACACTGTTCCACATTACTGGATATGAAAGATGTCACATGGTGATAGGTGTGCAGCACCACTTCTTAAAAGAATAAGACTTGTATGAAAGTTTATAACAGTAGTCTGTAGAGGGTGCACAAAATTGTAGTTCAGATTAGTTAATAATTATTAAATTTATTTCCTAAGACAACAAATATCATTATGTATGAAAACTGACTAGTTTGGTCACCCACGTGTAGAACATAAGATTATCAGCACTAATTCAGAAAATCTGAAGTTTTTCCCTTCATACAGATATGTAATTTTCAGTATTTTGAACATGACAAGGTGGAAGATATACTTTCAACAAAAATTAATGTTGACAACAGGATGCAACATCATCCCGATATAGCAATAAATCCAGAAGACTATGAACACAGAAATATGTTCATACACTATTGTGCTCCTGCCATTAACAAGGGATAATATTTTCTATGGTAGTAACACCGATTTTCAAACAGATTTGTGTGGAAATTATTGTAGCACATTTCTGCTTCCAGGTGACATTGTTTTCAGCAGTAGTATTGTTTCCACCATTCTAGTGGCACATGTTTGCCATCACAGCTCAGTCAGTTGAGCACGCAGTAGCTTATATTACAGAATTTCTACTGTGCAATTTAATACGTGCAGTCAGTATTACCGTGTGTGGTAATTATTTTAAGCTGTGGTGTGAGTGAACACTGGTGGTAATAAGAACCAAAAAAGATGGAAGATGTACCTTTGCCAAAGGGGAAGATAGCCATTCTGGAATGTGTAAATTTATTTGTATCCTGGAACATGTGCTCAATTAGTTAACACTCTTGGATTCACAGTTTCTACTTTGAACATTATAGTGAAAAACAGGTCAAGCATTGAAATAGAGCAAACCAATTTGGTTTAATAGCCAAAGAAAGTAAATATATGTATGTATAACAACATACTATGAGTTAGATAAACTTGTGGCAGAGAGGTTAGTTTCTACGAGGTTATTAGTCATTCCAATCGATGGTACCATAATCTGAGCAAAAGCCTTACAGTCTATTTCAAGGGAAGGGACTGCCAGTTTTATTGTGTCTAGTTATACATTTTCCCCCTATCAGTCCCCTGAACAGTGTAAAGGAGGAGTTTTACTGCAAGTAGCAAGTAGAAATACTCCCCTTGATGTGCTATGCCTTGTTAACTGAATATGTTCTCATGTTAAATTCTGTTTTTATATTCAAGATTTAATACCCAGGTAATAATAAAAAATAAATAATATAAATTTTACACAAAACATTGTACATATTCTGGATATGATAGTTTCCATGGAATTAGTCTGAAATAATATGGCACTAATGATATCGGAATAAGTTTCTAAATATATAAAAATTGACAAAATTGCCAATTTACAGAAAAGTGAATTAGGGCAAGATTCATAGTATACTTTGGAAAATACTTGAGCCCCTTCAGAATTTTGCAGTAAGTAATCGCACTGTGCCTAAGAGGCATTTGATCTTCAGGTAACACCAAGACACACACACACACATACATACATACATACATACATACATACATACATACATACAAAAGAAATAAAAAGGAATATAACAAAACAATACTACGTCAATGGCTGGTATAATTAAAGCTACTTTGCTTTTTATAGAAAGAGGAGTCCTAGATGTTTCACTTATAAATAAGGCTGGACAATGCTTATAAAAATACAATTGAGAATGCATTATTTATGCATTAGAGCAACGATTAATTCTGTAGTAAGATGGTAAAAATGTATGTCCATTTCTAAGTGGATGTACCTTTTCGTCTTTCTTGTATTAATTTACCATCAATGACATTAAGGTCACATTTTACAATGTAGTACACTAATTTAAAAAAGAATAAAGTATTAATTATTTTATTCAGTAATATTTCACAATGTTGAGAACTTTTAAACTATTCCCATAAAACCTGCATGATCAACTTCTACCATCCCACTACACAATTTACATACAATGTTGCTTTAGTCAGAATTATCCCAGCACATAGGTTCCACCTCCTTCAATGAATTAGGTACCTTAGGTGGTATTTGTATCTTGGAAGAAGAGCTGAATGGCCCAAACCGCATGAGCACATCAACAGCACGTACAGCAAAATGATAATAGTTTCCTTCTTTAAACTAAAACAAAAGAGAAAAATACTATTAAAATAAGCATTACATTAGATGCAGAAAATTATGGGACAAACTCAAATGAGATCTTTTACAGGACTGTTTACAATAAATTAATATAACTACTGCTTTAAGGACCCTACCACTGAAGTCATCAGCCTTACAATAAAAGCTCCAAGGAAGGTTTTATACCTAGAAATAAACTGGATAATATTGTTAATAAGCTAAACAACTATTGGATTGCAACAATGGAAGCCCATCGGTTCGTAAAATAGGAAAATGTATTGATTTGTCCTGTTGATTATCATCAGCAAAAGGATGTCAGTAAAGAGTACATAACAGATTTACTTCTCTCGTTATTGCTAGCATTATAATAAATATCCTGTTAGCAGATAAATATTCAATGAACAAACTAACAATGTCAATTGCTGTTGCATGACATAAAAATGGGTGTTTTGTTATCAGTACTCTTAAGTATCAATTTATGTTCTTCCATGAAAATATTACTTCCTTAAGATTTGTTGAAATTTTCGTACACTCATTTTCCAGGAACTAACCAAAGAAGAATGAACATACAGCAGACCAGAGGCTAGAAATATGTTTGCTCCACTTAATAAGGAGTTTCATGAAGCATCATCAGCCGTACATTGAGGCCTACTAGATCACCCAGTTTGAAAACTTGCAACATATTTGGAGTACTTTCAAAGGAAACAAGTATGGGGGACATCCTCCCATGCTGAAGGAATTCGAAAACAACATTCAACAAACGATAATGTCCACTGGGAGAGGAAATTCAATATTACCTCAAATCTGTATTAATTGTTTCTGCTATGTTCTCTCTCTTAATGTTGCAGCAGCTGTCAAGTTGACACTTTACCGACAAGGTATTCATGTGCATTCTCCTCCCATTTAATATGCCTTTTCAGAACCCTCAGCACACAGATAAGTATGCAGATGAGCTGCCCTTTGTTTTCCTGATAATCAATTCCTTTTACTTGAGATTTCTGCTCATTTCAGCTCATTTTGTTACCTAAAGCGCTCCTGTTTTAAGCTCCATGCCATGCCCGTTTACTACGGATGTAAATACTGATCGTGCAGTACTGTAGTTTATCATGCTGTTAGTTTTAATTCTTTCTTGCATGATATGAGAGTTATATGTTACATTCTCTAGATGAAATATGAGCAGGAGCTTGAATTAATTATATGCCAGGTAAATTAGCTGCCCCTACCAACATTTTGTTCTGCAGCCAACGAAAGTGTGAGATTGCCGTGAGGTTGATATTTTTCTGTTAACATCCCATATGGTATTAATGATCTGTATACACATTCAGCAAAGCATTTTGAACACTGTCATTGTTCCCACCAAATGACTATAGACTGTTCAAAACATATGACATCCTTTCAATCATGTACTTTGTATTGTTTGTCAGTCTACATTAAAGTAAGATGTCATAACAAGGTATTACAAAACATGAAATTAATGCTTAAAAGTATAACACGGTGATTAGGAGAGCACAAAAAAAAACAACGAACTGGAGGAGTACCGTAATCTATGGCATTTTTTAATACCGAAACAACAAAATGGACAAGTACCGTACTCTACTATGGCATTCTTAACACAAGTCTCTCACACAGCTGTGACACAGCACATGTGGTCAAATGCTAATCTATCAGTTAATGGAAAGTAGTACTGATACTTTGAATCCTACATCGTACAAACATTTTTACATCTATATGAAGCTTCAATGCCAGTGCATGCCCCACGCAAGCAGTAAAATTCCGCTATTGTTGGTCATGTGTGCTGTACACAATGTACTGCTATATGGTTGGAATGAATTTGGTTCAATCTGTTGCCATATATTCCATACATTGACATGCTCCTTATCTACAGGAAAGCAAGAGAAAATTCATTGCAGCCTCTAATGTCAGCATCAGAAAAGTTTTCCAGACAGGCAACATCTGACTGCAAAGACTTTCGGCAGTGTTGAAAGAAGTTTATGAACAACAGGGACACTTCAGAGGATACAACTCTGAGAGAAGACCATAATGTCTGGTGAGAATGAGAAAGCTGTTCTGGACACAGCTTGCAATAACCCACATACGAGTACATGGGTAACTGCACAACAGGTGAACATCAGCCAGAATTACTGTTAATCGGCAGTTAAAAGCTTTCCTCTGTCAGAAGAAGAATGTGTCTACCCATTGAATTATGTCCGTGGCAGAGTCCTGCAGCTTGGCCCAGCCCATGAGCTGCTTCGGCAATAGATTGCAATGGGCTTTGAAATGCTCGAACATACGAAGCCTGTGACATCATCGCACGGGCCGGTCTGGGCCAGCGCTCTGTCATTCCTACGCGGTGAGCCAAGGACAGCGCTGTGGTAGTTCCATGGGCTGACTGCTTCAATGTGTACAGCGTACTGCGTGTCAGCGGAGTACGTTGACGAATGTGGACTGTAGTTCCAAAAGAAAAGAAACTGTGGGGGGAAAAAAAAAAGTGAAGGAAAAAAAGAAGAAACAAACAAACTAAAAACCGCACAATACAAGACTTCTGAACCGGAACCTAAACCTAAAAGCCGTATTTGGTTGGTATTCAAGCCTGCAGTTGACGGTGATAGGAAAGACGCTAATTTTGTGTGCTGTATGATCTGCGGTGAATTTTATGTATACACTAGCAGTTACCTGCTGCACCTCGCGTGGATTTCGTAATTTGATAAAAGTAATCGTTCCTCGGTACTGTACTAAGACATTGTCTGAAATTCCCTAAAGTATAAAACCTCAGTAAAAAATTGAGTTTCATCTACCGCAGAAACTCTTTGTAAACCATGTTTGTGGTATTGCCTTTTGGGGCTAAGACGACCATGCGACATAAAACTGTACACGTCAGAACGTCTTCACTCAAGTAAAAAAAAAAAATTGTGTATTTTTAAAGGAGATTACAAATACATATTTCCACATCTATAACATCTTCGGGTTTTGAGATGTAAGTATCTGCATAAAAATAATTTAACCCCTTTTATTAGCCCTTCCTCCACCCCCGCCTAAGTGGATTTTCCGAAAGCAAAAAGGACATGTTTCTTTATTTTTAAAGGACATCACAAGTACCAAGTTCCATGTCTGTAACATGTAAAGTTTATGGCATACACTCTAGATATTCCGGTACTCATTTTCAAAATTCACCTGCTTTTTCAATTCTTTTCAGTCCCCTAAGTGGTTTTCCTACAACAAAAAATACGTGTTTATTTTTAAAGGAGCTGCCACATACCAATTATCAAGACTGTAACATCTTCAGTTTTTGAGATATTTGTATCCTCATGAAAAGAATTCAACACCTATTTCAACCCAACCCCAAAGTTGATTTTACCCCCCAAAATAAGTGTTTCTTTATTTTTAAAGGTGGTTTCAAATACCCATTTTCACGTCTGCAACATCTTCAAGTTTTTTCAATATAAGTATCCTCATACAAATAATTAAACTAATATTTCAGTCCTTTCATTCCCCTTAAGTGGATTTTACGAAACCAAAAGAATATTTCTTTCTTTTTAAAGGAGACTCTAAATACATATTTTTACGTCTGTAATAACTTCAGTTTTGGAGATATCAGTACCCTAATAAAAATAATTCAACCCCCTTTTCAGTCCCTCTTACCCCCATGTTAAGTGGTTTTTCCAAAAAACAAAATAATACCCGTTTTTTATTTTTAAAATATTTTTTGCTAGTTGCTTTACGTCGCACCAACACAGATAGGTCTAGAAATGGGAAGGAAGCGGCCGTGGCCTTACTTAAGGTACAGCCCCAGCATTTGCCTGATGTGCAAATGGGAAACAACGGAAAACCATCTTCAGGGCTGCCGACAGTGGGGTTCAAACCCACTATCTCCCGGATGTAAGCTAACAGATGCGCACTCCTAACCGCACGGTGAACTCGCCCGGTTTTTTAAAATATTAAAAATATCAATTTTCACATCTGTAACATGTTAAGTGTTCGAGATATAATGTAGATATGCTCATCTTAAAAATTCACGCCAACCCACATTCCAGTCCTTTTTACCCCCTCTCCCCTTAAGTGTTTTTTTTTCTGAAAACAGAATAATACACGTTTAAGTTTTTGGATATACTTCAGATATGCTCAGGGATTATGTGTACCAATTTTCGTTGGCAGCTATGCCCGAACATACACGCATAATCTCGCTGCTGTAGAATCCTGGAGCTGACGTTGCCATGGTTGGGGGCAGTTCATTTCTTTGTCCGATTCCGAGAGCAGGGGTAATGGGGTGCCAATATCTCCATAACGGTTGGTTTTAGGGCATTAAAACATGGTTTTCGGGCCCATAGGGCTTACCGAGTTTTATTCTTTGCGTCAAGGAGCTGAAAATGAGCTTTGTTTCGACCTTGCACGATACATTCGATATTTCGCCTATATTAGCCTATTATTTTTATATCTTTCCCGTCGCCCCCCACCCCCCAATCTCAAATTGTTTTGAAAATAATATGCAGCCCATGTCCCTCAGGGATAATGTATATTTACATTAGTAAAAGGATTTTTAGAATCGGTCCAGCAGTTTCTAAGATTACCCTCCAGATATACACCAACCTAAAACATTCGCACTCTCTTTACTGTATTAGTACTGTATAGATTAAAGGAGTCGGACTGATTTTGTCTTTTCATGATTAGATAAAAATCTTAAGAACAAGGTGTGTGTGAATGACGAGTATTCTAATATTTGCGTGTCATCAGACTCCACGACTATGCCACAACCTGCCAAAGTAATTAAGTTTTCTTTTCGTGGACTGACGTTCGTGATGTTCCTATTCCAGATGAGCTGGAAAGATATTTAAAGCAAAATTGTGGAATGGAAGAAGATGTAGTGTCCTATTGGAGAACAAATGAACAAAACTATCCAAAATTTCACCAGATCGCTAAGAAAATATTATGTATGCAAGCATCAAGTTCAGCTTCAGAGAGAAATTCAGTTCAGCAGGTTTCATTCCCATCGCACGACGGTCTCTTCTACAACCAGACAATGTTGATGCTCTTCTTTTCATTCACAGTAATTCCATTCCACCGCCATTAGAAATGACCAATAAACTACGCACACTAAGTAAAAGCTATGTTCAGGTTTGTTTTTGTTGTTGGCATATTGCACGCCATTTCAGTTTGTCTTTTATTTTGAGGTAAACGCGAATGAAGTCCGATGAATAAGCTTTGTATTTTTTAGATTCATTTTCAGTCAATTGCAGATGAATATTAGTTTATAACAAAGTTTCTGTTTGTTTTCAATTATTATTATTATTATTATTATTATTATTATTATTATTATTATTACAGTGCAGGAGAAATCTCTACCGTTTAATTTCAAAATGCGATTAGCCTACTTTGAAATGTGTTATTAGCATACGGGAATTCGTAGAGTGAGTGATCCGAACAGTAGTGTGACGCGAACATTTCGTTGTGCACGGCGCACATGTTATTGTGGAGAAGTGCTCAAGGTTATTCCTCTGAGCCCGCCCAGTGCGGTAGGCTGCAGTGGGCTGTATGAGACCAGTGCTGTGGGCCAGTACGCGGCCGCGTCAGAAGAGAACGGCACTGCACGGGCTGGGCTACCGGAGCCCGTGGGTTTGAAGTGCTGCGCGGTGGGCCTGGCTGCAGGGCTCTGGTCCGTGGTACATGGAGGAATGTGAAGCGGTTCTATTGTTTTGCATGGAGGGATATTCTGCAAGACAAGATTTATCACTGCACTAAACCACATTTTCAGTTCTATTTACCCCCTTTTTCCTAATTTTGTAACAGTGACAACCATATTATCTGCTTAAATTTTCTTTTTTTGAAACTAGAGGACCGAAGGTTCCGGTCGACTCCTGCAGTACAATTAAAAATTAAGGGAACAAAGTACCGCCCATACTGACTGTTGGCATAATGGTGAATGAATGTGTGGAGTGAACTAACTGATGTGGGCTATCGTGTGTGTGTGTTTTTCTCACCTACAAAAGACAGAATCCTTTTCAATCACATTTTGCGCTCAAACCAGTTTTGATCAGCGATATAAATAGAGGACGGAGTGTAATTCAGAAATCGCTCTCAAGCCCTCTCCAGAAATTCTTATGCAGCCTTATTCTTTTGTTTTTCATCCAGAATATGCAAACGGGAAACAAATTGCATAACTTTCCTACGCCCAATTCCATGTTGTTTCTTGAAATGGCCGATCCAGGCGCACGAGAGGCGGAGAAATTACTTTTTTCGATAGATAGTTCACATGCAATTTTCAAAGCCCACAGTCATAAATATTCATCACTCACATTTTGCCTTCCCCTTCTTGCCTTCTGTAAACTGGAATAGAGTTTCTCATACACAACTTTTCTATGTTCAATCGGACTTGCCAACATACCTGCATTTTCCAACTGCTTCTTCCACAAGTAAAGGTATTGCTCCCACTTCACTAAAATAAAGCATCTGCGGATGTGTGAAAGTGATAATCGCTTTTTGCCACCTTCGTTAAGCCAGAAATTTACAGCCCTCCTTTGATGCTTGTTGTTTGAAGGGGCCTAACAGCTTGGTCATCAGCCCCTAATGGTACGAGATTTAATGAACAGGCATGATAATTAAAATTTTAAAATATATCCACTGACTAGAATTTAAGATTCTAATACATTTAGAAAATATTGATTATAATGGAATAAGGCATTGCCTTGAAGTACTGAGATATATATCTTTCAAGTTAAAAGTTAAAATAACACATTAAAATATGCAAACACGAACTAAAATTCAGTCGAAGGGATAAAAGTGCAGTTAACAAAATTACACTAATACAAGATACACGTCTACACACGATAATAAAGGCCACAATCCCTCATATAACTGCTCGTCATCTCGTAGGATGAGGGAAATGGCACTCGGGAGTTTTAGACGATGGAGAAGATTGGCCAGGTCCACGCACTCCGTAAGGATGTGCACCACGGTTAGGTGACCGCCGCAAGTACACACCGGAGGGACGTTCACCCTTCAGTAGGTAGGAGCGCTTTACTATGACATGACCGATCCGCAGAAGACATAATACCACAGCTTCTCTCCGAGAAGCCCAAAGTGAAGTCCTCCATACTTTCGTAGTCCCTTTTATCGCTCTCAGCTTATAATGTCCCAATGGGACATAACCAGATGTCTCTGCTGAGAGCAAATGTCACTGGTAGGAACCCTGCAAGGCAATGAGGGCAAGGTAACGGCCTCCTTGGCAGCCTTATCAGCTAACTTGTTTCCCTCTACACCCATGTGGTTTGGGAGCCGCATAAACGTAATGCTGGTGCTGGCATCCGAATACCCGGCCAGCAGGTCCTGGATCCGCTGCACCAGAGGGTGCCGAGGGAAACATATCTATAGATTGTAGCGTGCTCAAGAAGTCTGTACAAAGCAGAAATTGCCGGCACTCATCGGACAGTGTGTACCACAGGGCTTCACAGATAGCATAGAGCTCTGCTGTGTACACACTACATATTTTCGGTAGAGAAAAAAGAAACCTGTTGTTGTCAACAATGAACGCACTACCTACTCCCGCTTCTGCCCTAGGACCATCCGTGAAAACAATGACCGAATTAAGATAACAATCAACAACAGACAGGAAGAGTCTCCGATAAATGGAGGGGTCCATGTTCTCCTTCGGGCTAGTGTGCAAATCAAGAATGATTTCAGGTTGTCGTATTGTCTATGGAGGTACTCTACTAGGTCGCCTGATGAGACAAGGAACCGAAGGTACATCAAATAATCTGTGACTGCTATCCAAGCGTATTCCAATCGGCTGCACTGCTCGAGGGTAAGCAGCGTACAGCCAATGGTTTCCATTGTGGAATACACAAGGATAGCTGGGGTGAAGTGGCATCTGTTGCAAATTTGTAGCATAGGACAGAAGCATTTGTTGGCACCTCAGGTGTAAAGGCTAGCAATGGGGCTTGTACGAAAAGCTCACGTTGCCAACCTAACTCCACTATGGTGAATGTTATTCAGTTGGGCTAGGACACTTTGCCTTGCTGATCCTTATGCTGCACTGCCGCAGTCTAATCTGGATGAAATATGTGTCCTATGAAATCGTAGGAGCACCGTGCGGTCTGCCCCCACCCCCAAAGTAGTGCCGCTAAGAAACTATATTAAGCTTCTTAGCTCATTTCACTTTTAACTGCCGCACGTGTGGCTCCCACGACAATTTTCTATCAAGAAAGAGTCAAGGAATCGGTGTCAACTACAGGTAGAGCGACGTTCCTTAAGAAAAGCTCAGGATTCGCGTGAAGAGTGCGCTGCCAGCAAAAGTGTACGACAGAGGTCTTTGCGGCTGAAAACTGAAAGCCATGTTCTAAGGTCAATTGTTCCACTCATCTGATAGCGAGTTGTAATTGTCGCTCAGCGACGGCCATATTTTGTGAGCTATAATGCAGAGCAAAATAATCTACATATAGTGACGGTATTACTGCTGAACCAGCAGCAGCGACAATACAGTTTATGGCAATCGTGAACAGTGACACTAAGAACCAATCCCTGTGGGACTCCATATTCCTGAACGTGGTATTACGAATATGCCCTTCCTACTCAGACACGGAATAGACAGAGGGACAAAAAAATTTGCAATAAATACTGGCAAGTTACCTTGGAAATTCCATTGTTGCAGCACTGAAAGGATGCGGTATCGCCATGTGGTGTCATATGCCTTTTCTAAGTCAAAGTAAACAGCCACCAAATGCTGTTTTCGGAGAAAAGCGTCCTGGATAGAACTCTCCACGTGAACCAAGTGGTTAGTAGTCGAACGAGCGGCTCAAAAGCCACATTGGTATTTGGGCTAAAGTCCTCTTTTCTCCAGGCACCACACAAGTTGGCAATTCACCATCCTCTCAAAAAGCTTACACAAGGAGTTTGTAAGACACATAGGTCTGTAACTTTCTGCATACTTAGGATATTTGTCAGGGTTGAGGACAGGAATTATTAAGCCCTCTCGCCACTGTGATGGAAACTCACCTTCAACCCAGATTCAGTTAAACACACAAAGGAGAAATAAAAGACTATCCTCACTAAGGTGTTTCAACATCTGGTTATGGACATTATATGGTCCGGAAGACGTGTCCTTGCAAAGCGCCAAGGCGCTGCGGAGTTCCCACTCTGTGAAGGGCATGTTATAGTCCTCTGAAGCTTGAGTGGCAAAACTGAGTTGATGATGTTCTGCCTCCTGCTCCAGAGCTAAGAAATCACGATGGTAATTCCCGGAAACAGACACATCCGCGAAATGATTGGCTACATGATTAGCAACAGAAGATAAGTCTGTGACGATGTTGCCTGCAATGGAAATTCCCGGCACTAAAGATGTTCCTTGTACACCCGAAATACGTTGAAGTTTAGTCCACACTTGAGATGATGGTATATGTGATATCATAGATGACACATCTCTCCCATGAAGCTTTCTTACTCTGTCAAATAAGAACTCGCGCCTCAGTGCAGAGTTTTTTAAATGTTACCAAGTTGGCCATACTAGACTGCCTACGGTTGCATTTATGAGCACGACGGTGTTCTTTTATATCTGCTGCAATTTCTTCCTTCCACAAAGGAACGAGTTTTTGGCGAGGAGTCCCTAAAAAGGATAGAATGGACTCCTCAGCAGCAGCAAGAATAACTTGTGCGATGTAAGTTATATCGCCGTCTACACTCCGGTCAGTTGAGTTGGTAAAGTGCTGTGAACATTGGCCAAGCAGCACGTTTAAGAATCCATCGAGGAGGAGCCTCGATAGATTTTTGTTTCAACAAAGTAAGAATAATAGGGAAATGGTCACTGTCACAGAGATCAGCGTGTACATTCCACTGAAGCAGGGGAACCAGAACTCAGCTGCATACACCAAGGTCTATGCGAGAGTATGTGCCGTAATTTACGCTGAAATGAGTAGCTTCCCCTGTATTCAAAATACATAAATCCAGCCCTCTTAATAATATTTCCAACTCCCTTCCTCTAGGGCAAAGCGTTTCAGAGCCCCATATAGGGTGATGGGTGTTAACCCTTACCACTCGTCTGTCGGGTGAGGCCCAACATTTCGATATTCCCGTTCCGGTCGCATGTCAGGGAAGACCCGACATGACATTTTATCGCCTACTGCTCCTCTGCCGTCTCTTAGCTGACAAAATTCACGATGATATACTGTACTGCCATCTTTTGGTTCATCGTGGAACTTTGTAGAATCCAGATACTTTACGACAGTCAGTCAAAAATCTATTATTTAGATGGCAGTGTAGCCGGCAGCTGTTCACTCACGCACACGAAAGCTCGAGCGATAGTAAACAAACATGGTCACCATGTGCTCTTCTAGTTGTATATGTCAGGGAACACACGAAACCGCAGTATTTTCGCACCTCTGCCTCTAATGAATATATCTAATAGCATTTCACGATGCCTAAATGTGAACTGAAGATGGTTGGTTTGTGTACCGTAACCCAACATTTAGCTGATGCTGACGGCTGGCACAATTATAAATCAACAGATCGAGATGTCAAGAAATTGCCGTTTACAGTGGTTTTAGCCTACAAAATCACAGACAGAATAGAGGTTTTCAGTTGATTTTTAGCGATAATTGGTACACTGAAATTATTAACGAAACCGATCTATATGCGATGATAATAATAATAATAATAATAATTGTTACGGAGATATCCGTGGTAGGTAGAGGTGAAAGAAGGTGCGGGTGTGAATGGGTTTCAAGCTACGAATTTAACGTGCAATGTAAAATTAATTTAAAATTTAACTAGGTTATATTTTCTTTTCAAAAACAAGAGATAACAATCATAACAGGTACAGAGTAGCAAAAATGTAGGTACAATATTACTGGATTCGGGCTCAGTGCCCTTACTTCATAACTCTTGGGCCATCAGCCCCGCCTTACTCCAAAAAAAATTTTAGCCAAGGGGCAGAAAGCCCCATTCATGCCCAGGAGCACTGGCTCCAAACATTACACATAAAGCCTGCACGAGGCATACAGAAACAAATTTCAAAGAGCGATCCGCTCTCAAAATTGTAAGCCTATCACAAGGCCACACCAAACTCTACCTTCAAGCTGTCCTTCAAGGACGTATTCACAGGGGTAAAATACCCAACCTACTGAGGTCTATTACATGAAAAGAAGGTTGATTACATGACCTCTAAAATAACAATTTGAGAGGAGGCGAACTTGCACTCCTAATACACTTTGTTTTTAAAACCTAATCTGGCTCTGGGCCACTAACGCAAGGGCTAATCCCATACTACAGAGGTGACTTAGAGAAGAACACTTTACATTACATAAACGAAGAATAGTTTGAGAAAATAAGTTCACCTCAAAACAAATGTGAGTGGGAGCTCGAGAGGGTAGCACTCTCTATCCCAATATGTAGCTTTACAAGAAAAAGATGAAAAGAGTAATTACATTTTAGGAAAAGGTTACATGATGGAAATGCTTCGAACCCGCCGCGAGTGTTAAACTGCCGACCTAGCAAGAAAAGAAGTTATTAATAGGCCATTACCTGGTGTTGAACGGCTGAAGAAGAAAGAGGCGCTTCCCGCCTCCTGCTATGTACTTAATACACTGAAAGATGGAACAGAAGTGGCCCGGAGACCCCAAAATCAGCAGTTTATATACTCTCGCGGAAGTTTCTAGGCGTTAGGGGAATGAAAACACCCGCCCACAATGTTTTTATTGGATAGGACCCCGCAATCGATTCAAGTTGGGGGAAGATACATCTGATTGGATAGAAATTAATTTAAGAAATTCGGGATTGGCTACATGCAAAACAAGGGGAAAGAGAGGGGTATACAGCCAACTTAAACAATAACAGAAAGAAATTTAGCAAAGAACAAACATTTGAAATAAAAATTTCTTCAACAAAATAGTTCTTTGACTCCGCACTAGGGTGCGCTATTGTTGATCTTCAGTAGTGTCCTCTAGAAGAGAAAGTTCACACTTCTTACTTCAAGCTAAACAAAAACACCTCAAAAGTGACACAGTTCAAAAACTCAAAATTTTCCACGTGGTGACATCTTCTGAGAAAGTAGAGAATTAATAGAATAGATAAAGTTCAACCTTCCTCCAGAAGAGGAGTTTCAACTGGCGCAACTTTTAAATAAACGGTGTAGAGGTGTACCGCCCGGTACAGACCTCCCCCCCCAAAAGTTCCTCCAGGGGTGACACATGAAATCAGTTTGAAACAAAGTCCAAGTAATGATGTTGATACGAAGATAGATAGCAGAAGCATTTACAAGATTTCTTAATTCAGTTTCAAAATGTTGTTGTTGCAGGTGAATGAAAGTCTTTATGTTTGTAGAATTTGAATTTCTGAAGATAAACTTTTAATACTTAAAGGTGAAGAAAAATTTTGCAATGTCCACCAAATATTGTTGTTGAATTCCCAAGTGTAGTTATTGCTTATGGTGACTGTCCATGTAGTTGATGTAGATTGAGTCGGATGGCCAGACCGGCCGTTGCAGCTTGCGTCCAACGGAGGCCGCTCGGACCCCTCAAGTACCCTGAGATACCGCTCGCCCGCACTATGAGGGGAGCAGAGGTGTTGAAGTACGCCGCGCCCGCGGTGAACAGATACAGGCTGCGGGCATGTAGCAGGTCGTGCGCCGCACATCAGCCTTGGCCGGGAGGAGAGTTCCGGCTCGCCGTGCACATGTCGTCCTCGCTGGAGAGGAGGGGGCCCATCCCCCTCCCCAGTCGCTGCACGGCGCTGCGCGGCTGCGGGGGCGCTGAAACATTAAAGCTAGGCGGCAGAATTGTGTTGGACTATCATCTTCTTTGAGGGTACAGGCTTGTGGAGAGGTTGAGGGGCCAGCGGCGTGTAGATATCCATGGCATTTACTATAATGAAGCCACAGTGTAAGGTGGAGCAGGAGACGGGAGCGTGGTAATGGCCGTGGCAAGAACAGGATGGCAGTTTAACGGGTCGGGGCAGGTTTTACACAAGGCTTACATCTAAAACCAAAATATTACAGAAGGGGCAGAATGCCTTAAAAGTGAAACTCAAAAAAATATAACCTTCATATCCTTTCAAAATAATATGAAGCAAGTTAACACAGAAATTACACCGGTTTCACCTGGGACAGGTGAACTCTAAATATCCTCTCGGTGGCTGGATTACTTAGCAATAAGGTAACCGGCGTAAGAAAATCGAGAATGATACAAGGCCCATGAAATCTGGGGGCAAGCTTGCCCGCGGAAACAAAATTTTTGACCATAACCTGGTCACCTACCTTCAAAGTGGTGGGTCTCCGTCCACGATCATACCTTTCCCTAACCTTTTCATGAGACACTTTAAGATTGGCTTTAGCCTTCTTCCAAAGATCTTTAATGTTATCCGGATCTATTGTCTCGGGTAGAATGTCATTCAAAGACCAGAGGTTAGAGAGCGGCGAGTTGGGAACAAACTTGAACATCAAAGAAGCTGGAGTAAATTTGTGTGATTCATGGACCGCCGAATTCAAAGCAAAAGCTAACCAATGCAGGGACGTGTCCCACCTAGAATGATCTTCATGATGATAGGCAATAAGTGCGGACCTGAGATTACGGTTAACCCGTTCAGCCAGAGATGGTTGAGGGTAATAAGCGGAAGTAGTTACATGAGAGATGGACAAGTCAAAACAGAATTTACGAAATAAATTAGATGTAAAAGCCTTAGCATTATCAGATACAATGTATTGGCACGGACCAAAAGAAGCGAAAATAGAATTTAAGCAAGTAATGGTTGACTGAGCGGTAGCCAGCTTAGTCGGAAATAACCAGGAAAATCTTGTAAAACCATCTACACACACAAAGATGAACTTGTTGGCATTACCCTTTGACTGGGGGAAGGGTCCCACATAATCAATATACAGGCGTTCCATGGGGCGCGACGCTTGATGAGAAGACAAAAGGCCTACTTTGGTGGACATGGTGGGTTTACTAAGCAAACAAGATTTACAAGCTTTTACAAGTTCACGGATTTCACCGTCCATACCTTTCCAAATGAACATTTCACGAATTTTTTCACGGGTTTTAAAGATTCCAAGATGCCCTCCTAATGGGGTCTCATGATAATACTTGAAGATCATAGGCACAAGAACCGCTGGCACGACAACCTTCATCATCTTATCATGCCTCGATGGGCAACATAAAACACCATTCCTCAGAACATAAGGGACGACATGTTCCCCAGAAGAAAGGGTTTCCATTATCGGACCCAGCGTCGGATCTTCACGTTGGTATTTCTCGATATCCCTAAAGAGCATGGGAGCATCTGTTAAGATGGCATTAACACCAGATAGTATGGACTCAGAAGGTGATGAACTGTCGACCGGTTCGTGGGTCTCTACGTCGTTATGAAACATACGGCTGAGTCCATCAGCAACAACATTTTCGGTACCTCTGATATGTCTAACATCAAACTGGAAGGCGGAAATACGAATAGCCCAGCGGGCTATACGACCAGTACGACGCGGCCTACCTAAGACCCAGCTTAAGGCTTGATTATCTGTCTCCAGGTCGAATTTAACGTGTTCCAGATAGAGACGGAACTTTTCTAAGGCAAATAAGACTGCCAAACCTTCGAGCTCATAGATGGAATACTTGGCTTCTTGAGCCGACAATGTCCTAGACGCATAGGCGATGGGTCGCCTCCCTAGTTCAGTCTCTTGAAGAAGGACTGCAGCTACAGCTGACGACGACGCATCCGTTTGGACGATGAATTTCTTCGAGAAATCAGGCATAGCAAGTACAGGGGCATTACAGAGAGCTAATTTAAGATCTTCGAAAGCGGCTTGTTGAGAAGGTCCCCACTCGAATTTGATGCCTTTCCTACGAAGAAGGTTTAAGGGCGCCGCTCCCTATTAGCGAAGTTAGGAATAAACTTCCTGAAGAAATTCACCATACCAATGAATCTAGCGATACCTTTGATGTCCTTAGGAGGTTTAAAATCACGGATGGCCTGTGTTCTAGAATGATCGACAGCTACCCCATCGGGTGACACAATATGCCCTAGGAATGACATAGAGGGCTTAGCAAAGGCAACCTTGGACAACTTGACAGTTAACCCAGCCTTACGAAGGCGATTCAGAACTTCTCGCAGATGATCTAGATGTTCTTCAAAAGTCTCGGAAAATACGACGACATCATCCAAGTAGTGATATAAGTACTCAAATTTGATGTCGGAAAAGACCCTATCTAGTAGCCTAGTGAGCACAGCTGCCCCCGTGGGGAGCCCGAAAGGCACGCGGTTGTATTCATATAAATTCCAGTCCGTGGCAAACGCTGTAAGATGTTTAGACTCTTCGGCAAGGGGAATTTGGTTGTAGGCCTGATTCAAAACCAAGATCGTGAAGAACTTGGCCTTACGAAACCATGAAAAACAAGAATGAAGGTCGGGAAGGGGCACAGATTGCAACACCACCTTCCGATTGAGAGCCCTGTAATCAATGACAGGCCTGAAGCCTCCTTGGGGTTTCGGGACTAGAAAAATAGGCGAAGAATACGCTGACTTAGAGGGCCTAATAATACCATCCTTCAACATCTGATCGATGATTTCTTTCAGAGCCTTCATTTTAGGTGGAGATAGCCTATACGGTGGAAAAC
Source organism: Anabrus simplex (assembly GCF_040414725.1). Taxonomy (NCBI): domain Eukaryota; kingdom Metazoa; phylum Arthropoda; class Insecta; order Orthoptera; family Tettigoniidae; genus Anabrus; species Anabrus simplex. Next base: position 1,043,358,558 of record NC_090266.1, read on the forward strand.
GGACAGGAATCGAATCCGTGACCTCAATTTTGTATTCAATAAGGTCAGTAACACCAAGAGTATCAGAGAACACCTCGGGAAACGACTGACACAGTTTCCGAATACTATCAGCCTGCTCCTCAGGTAGATGTCTAAGGTCTAACAACATCTCATCCTGGGTAGGCGAAATAGATGAACATGATACAGAATTACACTTTAACAAGGGAATTCTACAATTGGACGCAAATTTGAATGTGCACGACCTACTCTGGAGATCGAGCACAAGACCAGTGTGAGAAATGAAGTCCGCTCCCAATATGATGGGGCAAGACAAACGCTTGGCCACAAACAATTTGATCTTCCATGTAAATTTAAAAACCCGAACTTTGACATGTAAGGAACCTAGAATTTCTAATGGAGATGAATTAGCCGAAACATATTTAACAGGAGATGAGTCATAGTCAGGGAGTTTACAAACAGATTTCAATTTAGAATACCAATCAGCCGAAATAATGGAACAAACACTGCCTGAATCTAAGAGAGCTGTTATAGGCTCGTTATTTAACTCAATCTCAAGAAAAGGAACAGGTGCGGGGGTATCCGCCGCAATCCTAAGACACTCTTTAGGGCATTCAAAAGATGAATTTGAAGGCTGGTCGTTCTCTGCATTTACAACCTGTTTACTAGGGGCTAAGTCTCGGGAAGATGGATTAGTCGGCTCAGCCGACGCCACTAGTCACTTTTTATTATTGGCATAGCTGGAATTTGCACCAGAAGTTGAGCAGGAGGGGGTGCTATTTGAGTTTGGGCAATTCTTGGCGATATGTGAGAAGGCCCCACACTTAAAACAGCCTTGTGATGACCCTGCTCCATTCCTTGTCCCACTTGACTTGATCAGAGGACACTTATTCCGCAGATGGTCAGGCGACCCGCACGCATAACATTTACGGGGATTGACTGGTCGGCGAGGTGGAGGCCGAGTGTTACTAAAGGAAGGCGGGGGTTCTTTCGCGACACGCAAAGAATCGGCGTATCTAACTCCTTCCGCTGAGACGGCCAATGCTTCAAGTTCAGAGAAGGTTTGCGGACACGCCGCGAAACACAAATATGACCTGTAGGATGGCGAAATACCTTCTACAATAGCCTGCACAATCTGATCTTCAGGAAAGTGCAGAGCAAACACCCTAGTGTAGAATTTGATATCTTGAATGAAATCAGCCAAGTTTTCATCCAAGCGCTGTACACGGTAATAGTACTTCTGAATCAGGGAGGACCTGGCCCTAGCCGGGATGAAGTTAGCTAGCAAATGGGCATGGAAATCCTCAATAGATGATTGCTCGGCAATGGCTCTTACGATTTTATCAGAGAGAATACCAATAGCATACGGATAGATAATTTGCAAAATTTGACATGGCGAAAGAGAAAAAACAAGAGCATGATCCTGAAATTCCACTAGAAATCTTAAAAATGAAATTACGTCACTGGTGGTATTAACGGAAAACTTGGATATACCTCTAAGCAACATTGCCAATGGATGAGGCAAGCTACTGAACCCAGGTGACATAGTCGTTAAAGGTTTCAATGGCAAAGAAGTTAATTCAGAGCGGATGTTACCCAATGACGCACGGCGTTCAGATTCGTTGTTCGATGGGGCAGAGATAGTTTGAGCAGCAACGGTTATCCTATTGACTTCTCCCTGAGGAGGCTCTTCCTCGTTACCTACATTCACCGTGGCGGGTTGATCAGTTTTGGGAGGAACTTCGCCGGTTAGCAATTGAGTGACCTTATTAGACAATTCAGAAATAGTTTCAAGGAGCGTATTAGCGTCCTTCCTCTGAACGTCATTCACCTTTAGAGACAACAGATCATTAACTCTATTTGCAAAGTGATACAGCCTGCCTTGCACACGCTTAATTTGATTAGGAGACGGATCGTTTTCATCAAAAAAACTAACTACGGAAGCTAGCCCAGTAATATTCTCCGTGATCGTGGAAAGAGAGTCGTCAATTTCTTTCTCTCCCAAATTGGGGATGGAAATGGGCAAATCAAGGGACTCTCTAAGCTTGTTAGTGTCTATTGCAACCGTGCCTCCAGATTGAACGTTTCTGATAGTTAACTCGTATATCAACTCCTCTTTGCGCAAGTAGTTAAGGAGGAGAACATCGCGAGGGCCGGGCATGATGACAGAACAATTTTGAAAAACTCAAAAAATTCCAGCAACTGAGAAAATTGTTAGAGTTCGAATTAAAGCAATGTTTAGCCGTCAAAAGGGGCTAAATTGAGACCCATTCAACCACGCTCTGCTACCACTTGTTACGGAGATATCCGTGGTAGGTAGAGGTGAAAGAAGGTGCGGGTGTGAATGGGTTTCAAGCTACGAATTTAACGTGCAATGTAAAATTAATTTAAAATTTAACTAGGTTATATTTTCTTTTCAAAAACAAGAGATAACAATCATAACAGGTACAGAGTAGCAAAAATGTAGGTACAATATTACTGGATTCGGGCTCAGTGCCCTTACTTCATAACTCTTGGGCCATCAGCCCCGCCTTACTCCAAAAAAAATTTTAGCCAAGGGGCAGAAAGCCCCATTCATGCCCAGGAGCACTGGCTCCAAACATTACACATAAAGCCTGCACGAGGCATACAGAAACAAATTTCAAAGAGCGATCCGCTCTCAAAATTGTAAGCCTATCACAAGGCCACACCAAACTCTACCTTCAAGCTGTCCTTCAAGGACGTATTCACAGGGGTAAAATACCCAACCTACTGAGGTCTATTACATGAAAAGAAGGTTGATTACATGACCTCTAAAATAACAATTTGAGAGGAGGCGAACTTGCACTCCTAATACACTTTGTTTTTAAAACCTAATCTGGCTCTGGGCCACTAACGCAAGGGCTAATCCCATACTACAGAGGTGACTTAGAGAAGAACACTTTACATTACATAAACGAAGAATAGTTTGAGAAAATAAGTTCACCTCAAAACAAATGTGAGTGGGAGCTCGAGAGGGTAGCACTCTCTATCCCAATATGTAGCTTTACAAGAAAAAGATGAAAAGAGTAATTACATTTTAGGAAAAGGTTACATGATGGAAATGCTTCGAACCCGCCGCGAGTGTTAAACTGCCGACCTAGCAAGAAAAGAAGTTATTAATAGGCCATTACCTGGTGTTGAACGGCTGAAGAAGAAAGAGGCGCTTCCCGCCTCCTGCTATGTACTTAATACACTGAAAGATGGAACAGAAGTGGCCCGGAGACCCCAAAATCAGCAGTTTATATACTCTCGCGGAAGTTTCTAGGCGTTAGGGGAATGAAAACACCCGCCCACAATGTTTTTATTGGATAGGACCCCGCAATCGATTCAAGTTGGGGGAAGATACATCTGATTGGATAGAAATTAATTTAAGAAATTCGGGATTGGCTACATGCAAAACAAGGGGAAAGAGAGGGGTATACAGCCAACTTAAACAATAACAGAAAGAAATTTAGCAAAGAACAAACATTTGAAATAAAAATTTCTTCAACAAAATAGTTCTTTGACTCCGCACTAGGGTGCGCTATTGTTGATCTTCAGTAGTGTCCTCTAGAAGAGAAAGTTCACACTTCTTACTTCAAGCTAAACAAAAACACCTCAAAAGTGACACAGTTCAAAAACTCAAAATTTTCCACGTGGTGACATCTTCTGAGAAAGTAGAGAATTAATAGAATAGATAAAGTTCAACCTTCCTCCAGAAGAGGAGTTTCAACTGGCGCAACTTTTAAATAAACGGTGTAGAGGTGTACCGCCCGGTACAATAATAATAATAATAATAATAATAATAATAATAATAATAATAATAATAATAATAATAATAATATATAAAATAATTTGTCTTAAAGTCCACATATTGCTTTTATTTGCTTCAGTATAGCTTGCTGTAAACTTGTATAGCCTAACTACATCATTTAAAAGCAAGTGCCATCTCCAAAATCGTGAAACATGAATACAGGTCACATAAGATAAAAATTTACTTATAAAATATGCGTAGTAGAGACAACACAGAGAACTTTAATTCGAGGGATAAGGGTTAAAATTGTCCAATAAGAGGAATGGAGGTGGAAGCTGATCTATAAGATCAGTTTCATCATTTATATTAAGAGGATGGCTTGGTGGAAAATATACATTACACACTGTTGCTATGAAAGGCAGCGGTACCCGCACCGCAAGTGCTTCCAGAGGGGTTCTTAGAGCAACCTCTTCGTTATAGGTATCAGGAGGAACAAAATTTCCAACGCCACCGGACACCCGGTGAGCATAATATCATTCTGTCGAGTACAGTCTGAAATTTCTGGTCTGAGTTTAGTTTCCTGAATACAGACTATACTCACCGCAAACTCACTAATGAGCTGGTGCAGCTCAGAAAGATGCCTGTCATAACTGTTACAATTCCACTGTAACAGTGCCATAGCGAGGACTAAAAGAGCAAGTGTTAGGTTTTTAGCGACAAGATGCTCTTAAACCTGAACACTATCAATATCAACATCTACATCCGTAGATGTAGATGACAGCTTGACGTCCATCCGTCATCGACGGACTGTGGGACCGACGCCCAGAACTTTGACACACCTTGGGGGCGGGACTTCTTCCTACGATGGGAGCACTCAGGTTTAGGGGCAGGAGAAGTGCGGGAGCGCCCGGTAAGTGCATTCCTTTTCTCCCCCTTCTTTTCTTGTTTAGACGGGCTGGGAGATAATTTCCCATGTTAGTTGTCGCTTGCAATAATGTTTAACCTTCAGACGGCAGTTCCTTTACATTCCTGAATTTGGAAATTTGCTTTCATGAAATTTTAAAGAGCTAGGCAAACTAACTTTAAAAGAACTTCTAGCATTTTTGTCCTCTACAATATGCAATATATTAGAGGCCTGTAGGCTATATAACTGGGAAAACAAATATCATAAACTACTACTACTTCTGGGTCTTTTCCCCTATTTACTGAGGTCTGCACTTGGTGTTGACTTGGTCCAGTTTTATGGCCAGATGCGCTTCCTGATGTCAATCCCCCATGGAGAGATATTTTTACTATTGGGTATTTCTGTGATTGATGGTAGCGTAGCAAGTAGTATGCAGATGAAGAGAAGTGTATTAAGACGTACACGAACACTCAGTCACCAAGCCAGAGAAGTTAACCATGGTTCACGCTTCTATTATGGTACTGATTTCCCTGACTTTTCATGAATGAAAAGGCAACATTTCCCTGACTCTTGACTCATTAAATGACAGGAAAAAAAAAAAAAACATATGTCGGTCTCCATCTCCATAGCCAGCCATCGCTCACCGTTTTATTCTTACAATACTCTTTAATTACATAATAAAAATGTTCAAACTGAATACAATGTCATACTCTGTCTAGTGCTTTAAAGTAATCAACTACAAACATTTTAAGGTATGCTAAAAATTTATACAGTAAGTCATAACATAAATGTGTAAATTTGTACCATTACACCTCTAGTAAACTGAAATATGTTTCAGGTAACACTAACAACCGTCCTTTTTGAACAATGTCATTGGTTGGATGTTAAAGTGGTCAAATGATGATATTCTCCATTCTAAATATATTAAAATCAACAAGGCTATGCTCGTTTTGCCTTCTCCAACAATAGTATTTTTGATATGATATTTTCTTCTTCACTCAAAGCATGAAGTTTCTTTACTAAATATCATCTTTAAGTTTCTTATTTCCAAGGATATCTTTCGTTTTTCTGCTCTATACTTTTCTTCTTTTTGAGCTTTTTTGACTGTTGGAAGCTTTCCTCATATCTTCTGTGGGCAGCTCTGACAATATTCAAGAGTGCTTGGGTTATTGGTATTTTCTGGATGCTTTCATAGAATCTTATTACATTTTGAACTGTACGTTGCTCAACCAAGTTGTGTTCATGTAGATTTTCAAGAAGTAAATTTTTATTTATTGAAAAACTACTCTCAACAGAAGCATTTCCATGAGAAAAGATTAGACGAAGTTTACTAACTTGCCACAGTTCCTGATATTTTATGTTCCCCATCAATAAGCCTGAATAAAAGTCATCAAGTCTTGCAGATGAACTTGCATTTTCTAAATAAGTTTTGAAAGGTTGTTCAAATTTAATGTGTGCTTCACAACAAAAATCACTGTACTGTGTTTTAGCTTCTTCAGCAAAAACGTCAGAAATTCTGTTGGCAGTGTACAATGATTCTAATAATATGTTTTCTTGTTCTGATTGATTGAATACTATGTTGGGCTAAAAAGATGACAGACCTTGTACAGTTCTGTACTTAACAGGACATTTTTCTAATAATTTTTCAGTCACTTTTAACAGTATAGTTTGACACTCTAATCTGAACTTTTGAATATCAGTTTCCTTTGCTTAGATTTCTTTAAGAAGCTTTTTGGTTTGGAAACCAATATCAATATTTTTCAAGTCACGGTAGTTGAGCTTATCTTTTAAGTCCAAGGAGAAGAGAGCAGATGTACTAGAAGGTAGTTTCTCAGTTCTTATGAACCTCTCCAACAAACTATGTAAAATGATTTGCAAATCTGTAAACAAAAATTGATCAAGAGGATCCAAAGTTTGAAATTTTCTTACAAATGGTTCACATTCTAGGGAGATGTGTTTGAAGAATGCCACTTTGCACTATCTTTTGTTTGTTCTGAAATATTTCTTACTGTTTTTTTATTCAAAACTTTTCTTGAATGAATGAATTCCTTAACACTATCAAAAATGTTCAAAAGTCTGTCACTACATGCCACACTACTCTATTGCCAGTAAGTGCTATATTCTGCACGGCAGGCAGGAGAATAATTGAAAATGTAATATGCACCTCGCAAAAAGTCATGCACGTTCCACTTTGCAGCTAGCATACCAGACCCAATCGCTCCATTTATCACATGTAGCCCACCAACTCCAATGTTAACGAGTTTTTCCCCCATCAGGATTCTCTTCCTTCATTCTATCTTCTAACTTTTTCATAAAACTCAAACTAACATTTGGGCCATCCATTGAAACTTGAAGAATATTTTTTTGCTTCAATGGACAGTTTCCTGCACTAAACCTTTCAAGTAAATCTTGCACAAAAGCTCTGCCTAAAACACACACTGTTAAAATACTCTGTACGTACTCTACTCCTATTGATGTCCAAAAATATAACAAATATATCCATCTGTTCCCTTTGTACTATCTTGTTTACCGACTCATCAAAACAGATGATGTAATCACTGTTGCAATGTATCTTTGAGTTCATTGGAAAAATGAGGAACTAGACCACAGTTTGTAAAATATTTGCACTTTGTGGCACCCATTTTAAACTTCAAAGCAAATGAACTGTCTGGGAACATTAGTTTGAATGTTTCTCCTACATTTGAACAAGAATTTAATGAAAACTTGCTATTAACAACTTTCAAAGCCCACACTGATTCTACTTTTATAACATCATCCCTTGTGTAAAATGATTCAACTGACTGTTGAGCAGATTTCAAAGTCTCTGGTTCGGGTGAAATTTCCAAACTTTCTTGACTAGGTGGCTGGATATTTACTTGACTTGACTAGCAACATTTTCTCTTGAGGTACTTGTAGAAGTACAAAAGAAGTTTTTAATGTAAGATTGGTCTTCCTTCGTTTTAGCTAAACTCACATGAATTTTTTGTTTACTAAGAGATATAACAGCCTGACGACCCATGTTTGATAAATCAATTGATTTTATGCACATGTTGCAATGAGCTTGTGAAATGGTAGGTCCTTTGCTTAACCAACCTGCAAATTGGGGGTTGATTCTACAGTCCAACCACTGGTCATTACAAAATGTTTTCTTTGATGATGTCATATTTAAAATGAACCTGCAAAGCAAAAATAAGTTACCCATTTTCATGTCTGTAACATCTTCAGTTTTTGAGATATAAGTAACCCCATAAAAATAATTCAACCTCTTCATCAGTCTTTCCCCCCACCTAACTTTATTTTTAAAGGAGATTTAAATACCAATTTTCACGTCTGTAGCATCTTTAATTTATAGGTATCCTCGTAAGAAATAATTCAAATCTTTTTCATTTCTTTTCACCACCGTTAAGTGCCTTTTCTAAAATGAAAAGAAAAAACATATTCCTATATTTTGAAAGGTCTTTCCAAATATAAATATTTCATGTCTGTAAGATGTTATTTTTTTGACATATGAAGTAGATATACTGGTACTCATTTTAAAAGTTCGCCCGCTTTTTCAATTCTTTTCACCCCCTTAAGTGAGTTTTCCGTAAACAAAAAATACGTGTTTATTTACTTTTAAAGGTGGTCACAAATACCAGTTTTCAAGTCTGTAACATTTTCAATTTTTGATATATAAGTATCCTCATAAAAAGAATTCAACTTCTTTTTTAACCCCCCTCCCCCCTCCAGAAAATGCTTGCTTCTTTACTTTTAAAGGAGATTCCAAACACCAATTTTCACGTCTGTAAACATCTTCAGTTTTTGAGATATATGTATCGTCATTAGGGAATTTGATCCCGGCCCTTATTTCTAATCCCGGGATTTTGGGATTACACTTGGTCAGTCCTGGGATTATCCCGGGATTGAAAGTTACAAATAAAAAAACAAAATATTCTCACAGAAATCAGCTGTTTAATCAGAAAAACAAAATTTAGACAAAATAAACATATTTTACAGTATACTTACATAAAGTTAAAAAACCCTTATGTAACAAACTATGCAAATAAACTTTAGAAATTAACAACAATCTCTCTGAACATAGACTAATAGATGACTTTCATGTAACAACATAATAAGTAGGTAGAAAATTTCTCAGCAAAAAGTATTTAAAAATAACATTAACCAGTCATACTTCACATTTCTCGTAAATATAAAGAAAACTAACTTTAATAGCAACATTCTAGTTTGAATTGCGTAAATATGATCTGAGAAATAACAATGCGTCCAGTGTCTCATCACCAAACCTGCTTCTCAATTTGTTGCACATACATGCAGCTGCTGAGAAAGCGCGTTCAGGTTCGATGGAAGTTGGAGGAATCGTTAGTAAATACTTATAAGCCTGCTCTAGGTTATAGCGCCGAGTAGAATTTGAAGACTCGTATAGGTTCATTTCTTTCTTAACAATTCTGGAAAATTCATTTTCATTTAATGCTTCAGGAGACATAATTTTCATGCTGTTTTTTATTTCCAGCAAAAGTTTTTCTTTGAGCGTCAAATAAGTTTTTTCTGTATTTGTAGGCTCGACTTGCGTATTTTGTTCTTCCTCTTCGTCTTTTTTTACCATTTAACCTCTCAATTAAAGAAACAATGTGTTTTTTTATCAGGACTTTGCTCAGACTTGAAAATATACGCTTTATTTCATCATCGAACGCCAACGCCACATTGTCACTATGAGGATTTTGTAGGTAGCATGATACGCCACTCAACTCATTTCTTCGGCGATCTTTCATGCACTTTTGTAAATGTATCTTGAATTTAGAAGCCAACTCGGAGCTATAGTCATTTAACTGCTTAAAAAGAAACTTTAGGGCAGCACCAGTTGTGCATAAATACGCATCAGTGCGACAGAGTGCTTCTACAGTTAATTTGACTGGAGCCAAGACCTTAATGATTTCATCGATGAGCTCGAAATCAGACTCCTTCAACTGCACTGGATTATTCAAAGCTATAAACGCCTTTTTGACGCTAAATTTCAAGACGGCACTCACTCATCTCACTCAAACGGGAGAGGTAATGTACCAGTGCACGCAATTGTGGTCAGACTTTCACGCACATAGGGGATAAACTCATGCGCTAAATGAAAACAGGCATTTACACACCGAAAAGACGCATAAATAATGCACTGAAAGTTTCGCTTCACGCAGTCTATTTTGCAAATTTTTAAAAATGATGTCAATCCCAAAAATCCTGGGATCCCAAAAACGTAATCCCAAAATCTACAGGATTGAAAAGCGGTCGGGATCCCGGGATCGCATCCTCTAATCGTCATACAAATAATTCAGTTCCTTTTTCAAACTCCCCCCTCCAGATTTTCCTCCCTGAAAATGCGTGTTTCATTATTTTAAAGGAGATTCCAATTACCAATTTTCACGTCTGTAACATATTTAGTTTTTTTTAAATATAAGTATCCTCATACAAATAATTCAACTAATTTTTTTCTTTCACCACCCCTTCCACTTACGTGGATTTTCCAAAACAAAAGAATACGTCCTTTATTTTTAAAGGAGATTGAAAATACCAATTTTCAAGTCTGCAACATCTTACGTTTTTGAAATATAACTATCCTCATACAAAGAATTCAACTAATTTTTCAATATTTTCACCCCCCCCGCCCTTTTAAGTGGATTTTCCGAAATCCAAATATTCGTATTTCTTTATTTTTAGAGGAGACACCAAATACTAATTTTGACGTCTGTAACATCTTCAGTTTTTTAGATATCAGCATCCTAATAAAAATAATTCAACTACCCTCTCAGTCCTTTTTGCCCCTCCCCCTTAAGTGGTTTTTCTGAAAACAAAAAATATGTTTCATTACTTTTAAAAGAGATTAAAAATACCAATTTTCATGTCTGTAACGTCTTCAGTTTTTGAGAGGTAAGTATCCTCATAAAAGGTATTCAACCCCCTTTTCACCCCCCCCCCCCCACTTAAGGAGATTTTCCGAAAACTAAAAAAAATTTATGTGTTTATTTCTAAAGAGAATTCCAAATACCAGTTTTCACATCTGCAAACTTTTAATTTTTTGAGATATATACTCATTTAAACAATTCACCCCCATTTTCACCCCCTTAGTGACGGAATATCAAAAAATGCTCCCTTAGTGAGCACCTACATTCTAAAAACAACGTATCCCTAAAATTTCATTTCTTTATGTCCAGTAGTTTAGGCTCGTCCGTCGGTCGGTCGGTCAGTCAGTCAGTCAGTCAGTCAGTCAGTCAGTCAGGACATGTTTTTTTAAAATATATATATTAGCATAATATAGAGTCAATCATGATACATTTTTGTATAAAAAAAAAGACCTTGCAGAACATATTTATAATGAATTACTAAGTATCTATAATAAAAATAAAATGTAATCTTTGATGGCATTTTCTGTACCCTTTAAGAAGTGGTAACTTATCTCCCGTCTATCTTTAAATATTAAAAGCATAAAGTGAATTGTTTTATATTAGCAACATGGTAAGTATTATGCATATGAAGTATACTTCATATGGTTTTGTACTTTTACAGTACTTACTGAATAAAAGTTGAAGTATAGTAAATGTACACTTAAAGTGTAATTTTGTAACATAGTGTAAATTAAAATAGTTCTTGATTAATTCTATTTTAAAATTAATAACAGGTATTTAATACATACATACATACATACATACATACATACATACATTATCATTATAGACTGTTATGCCTTTCAGCGTTCAGTCTGTAAGCCTCTGTGAATTTACTAAACGTCGCCACAATCCTCGATTTGCAACTAGTGTTGTGGCCTCATTTAGTTCTATACCTCTTATCTTTAAATCGTTAGAAACCGAGTCTAGCCATCGTCGTCTTGGTCTCCCTCTACTTCTCTTACCCTCCATAGCAGAGTCCATTATTCTCCTAGGTAACCTATCCTCCTCCATTCGCCTCACATGACCCCACCACCGAAGCCGGTTTATGCGTACAGCTTCATCCATCGAGTTCATTCCTAAATTAGCCTTTATCTCCTCATTCTGAGCACCCTCCTGCCATTGTTCCCACCTGTTTGTACCAGCAATCATTCTTGCTACTTTCATGTCTGTTACTTCTAACTTATGAATAAGATATCCTGAGTCCACCCAGCTTTCGCTCCCGTAAAACAAAGTAGGTCTGAAAACAGACCGATGTAAAGATAGTTTCGCCTGGGAGCTGACTTCCTTCTTACAGAATACTGTTGATCGCAGCTGCGAGCTCACTGCATTAGCTTTACGAAACCTTGATTCAATCTCACTTACTATATTACCATCCTGGGAGAAAATACAACCTCAATACTTGAAATTATCGACCTGTTCTAGCTTTGTATCACCAATCTGACATTCAATTCTTTTGAATTTCTTACCTACTGACATCAATTCAGTCTTCGAGAGGCTAATTTTTATACCATACTCATTGCACCTATTTTCAAGTTCCACGATATTAGACTGTAGGCTTTCGGCACAATCTGCCATTAAGACCAAGTCGTCAGCATAGGCCAGACTGCTTACTACATTTCCACCTAACTGAATCCCTCCCTGCCATTTTATACCTTTCAGCAGATGATCCATGTAAACTACAAACAGCAAAGGTGAAAGATTACAGCCTTGTCTAACCCCTGTAAGTACCCTGAACCAAGAACTCATTCTACCATCTATTCTCACCGAAGCCCAATTGTCAACATAAATGCCTTTGATTGCTTTTAATAATCTGCCTTTAATTTCATAGTCCCCCAGTATGGCGAACATCTTTTCCCTCGGTACCCTGTCATATGCTTTCTCTAGATCTACGAAACATAAACACAACTGCCTATTCCTCTCGTAGCATTTTTCAATTACCTGGCGCATACTAAAAATCTGATCCCGACAGCCTCTCTGTGGTCTGAAACCACACTGGTTTTCATCCAGCTTACTCTCAACGACTGATCGCACCCTACCTTCCAGGATGCCAGTGAATACTTTGCCTGGTATACTAATCAGTGAGATACCTCGATAGTTGTTGCAATCCTTCCTGTTCCCTTGCTTATAGATAGGTGCGATTACTGCTTTTGCCCAATCTGAAGGTAACTTACCAACACTCCATGCTAATTTTACTACTCTATGAAGCCATTTCATCCCTGCCTTCCCACTATACTTCACCATTTCAGGTCTAATTTCATCTATTCCTGCTGCCTTATGACAATGGAGTTTATTTACCATCCTTTCCACTTCCTCAAGCATAATTTCACCAACATCGTTTTCCTCCTCCCCATGAGCTTGGCTGTTTGCAACACCACCAGGATGATTTCCTTTTATATTGAGAAGATGTTCAAAATATTCCCTCCACCTCTCCAGTGATTCCCTGGGATCTATTATGAGTTCACCTGAATTACTCAAAACACTGTTCATTTCATTTTCCCCTCCCTTCCTAAGATTCTTTATTACTGTCCAGAAAGGTTTCCCTGCTGCTTGACCTAGTCTTTCCAGGTTGTTACCAAAATCTTCCCATGACTTCTTTTTGGATTCAACAACTATTTGTTTCGGTCTGTTTCTTTCATCTACATACAACTCCCTGTCTGCCTCGGCCCTTGTTTGGAGTCACTTCTGATAAGCCTTCTTTTTGAGTTTACAAGCTGCTCTCACTTCATCTTTCCACCAAGATGTTCGCCTTTTCGCATCTTTACACACAGTTGTTCCTAGGTATTCCCTTGCTGTTTCTACTACAGCATCCCTGTATGCCACCCATTCACTATCTATATCCTGAACCTGCTTACTGTCTACTGTTCGAAACTTCTTGCTAATCATATCCATGTACTTCTGTCTAATTTCCTTGTCCTGGTGATTTTCTACCCTTATTCGTTTGCAGACAGATTTCACTTTCTCTACTCTAGGCCTAGAGATGCTTAGTTCACTACAGATCAGACAGTGGTCTGTATCATCGAAAAATCTCCAGAAAACTCGTACATTCCTAACAGATTTCCTGAATTCGAAGTCGGTTAAGATATAGTATATTATGGATCTGGTACCCCTAGCCTCCCATGTGTAGCGGTGAATAGCCTTATGCTTGAAGAATGTATTCGTAACAGCTAAACCCATACTAGCACAGAAGTCCAGCAAACGCTTCCCATTCCCATTAGCTTCCATATCTTCCCCACATTTACGAATCACCCTTTCGTATCCTTCAGTTCTATTCCCAACTCTCGCATTGAAATCGCCCATTAGCACTATTCTATCCTTGCTGTTGACCCTGACCACGATGTCACTCAATGCTTCATAAAACTTGTCAACTTCATCCTCATCTGCACCCTCACATGGTGAATACATGGACACAATTCTAGTCCTAATTCCTCCAACTGACAAATCTACCCACATCATTCGCTCATTTACGAGCCTAACAGAAACTATGTTCCGTGCAATGGTATTCCTGATAAAGAGCCCTACCCCAGACTCTGCCCTTCCCTTTCTAACACCCGTCAAGTACACTTTATAATCTCCTATATCTTCCTCGTTATCACCCCTTACCCGAATATCACTTACTCCTAGCACATCCAGATGCATCCTCTTTGCTGACTCAGCCAGTTCTACTTTCTTTCTTCCATAAGCCCCATTAATATTGATAGCTCCCCATCGAATTACATTTCGTTCACCAAGTTGTTTCCAAGGAGTCCCTCGCCTGTCAAATGGGAGTGGGACTCCGTTACTCCCATAGGTCCGAGGCTTGCTTAAAATGTTCTGAGCTCGGTTGATTCATGAAGCAGGATGCTACCCTACTTACACATAGTCCAAGTGAGGATCTCTCCTCTAACGGGTTATGGACCACCGGTGGATTGTATAGTCCTAGCCGCCTGGGCACAAGGAGGGCCAGGACTCAGAATATGTCCGAGATGCCCACTTCCATTCCATAGCAACTGGTATCCCGACTCTCAGGACCACTTACTAGGCCATTCAGCCGTTGCCCATGGTTCACAAACTAGGACGTGACTACAGTAATCCACAAACATGAACCATCAGGTATTTAATATACTGTATACTGTATAAATATTTCTTACCTGAACTTGATTAAAATTTGTTTCACCAGCAGTTATCAACAAGAAATCACACATTTGTTGATGATTTATCACAGCAATAAGCACCTATTAACCCCCTGGTGGTGGATAGGGGAACCACAGAAATGTGGGCTGGTTCAGACACCCCGGAAATGAACCCGCGGACCAACAGGCAGCCCAATTCCTGGGGGCTTAATAATACTGGGACACCCTCTGTTCAGGGGTCATAAATATGAAGGGCCCTAGCTCAGGGTAATGAGTAAAGACCTCAACGGCATCTGCAATGGAAAAGAAAATCTTTGGTGGAGTGTAGGTGGCAGAAGTGGCAGCCCAGGGCTTGGGATGAATCGAGTTAAAGGTATCTGTCCCAATTAAGGGGCAGATAGCAGTCGTAGCGCCTGTTCTGGATCGGGCGGCTGCAAATGGTGTCTGTACTCCATGTTAGGGGCGGCCAAGTTATACACTGGCAGCAGCTCTAAAATGCCTCCAATGACAGGTGAAGCGACACATTGGTTGAAGTATTTTTTGTTGCATCAATGAAATAATGGCCATATCAAACGGATCAAATGCTAGGGTGCCCCCATTTCTAGCGACGTGCGTCGTCCTCGCCCGAATGACATGAAAAATGGGCAAGAGCTACCCAATCACGGAAGGAGTGGGCTGAAGAAGCGAGTCCATCATCTACGACTAGTGACCATCAAGGTTTGAACGTTCACCGAAAGAAGTCGTGAGCTTGCAGACACCCTGAAAAACTGGCATGTAGACATTGCCTGCATTCAAGAAACAAAATGGAAAGGTTCAAAATCAAGAGAAATCAGTGAAGGTTACAAGGCAATATACCATGGTACAAGTTCAATTTGGAATGGTGTTGCGGTAGTTGTCGGTCAAAAGCTGCGAGGCTATGTGATTCAAGTTGATCGTATTATCAGATCGAATTATGTCGATTAGGACTGACTTTTCAACAGTGAATACGCAAATAATATCCTGCTACACTCCACAAACTGGATGCCTTGATGAGGATAAAGATGATTTCTGGGAACAACTGGGCACTTACATCCAAGCAGTCCGTCCTGAGGAGCATCTGTTTATTGGTGGGGACCTAAAATGGACATGTGGGAGAAGCCAAGGATGGGTACACCCAGTGTCACGGTGGCTATGGCTATGGAAGTAGAAATGATGATGGCTACAGAATTCTAGACTGCTCTGAAGCCCATGACCAAATTATAGCCAATACATACTTTAAGAAAAGACCTACCCACCTCATAACATATACCAGTGGAGAACGGTCCACTCAGATTGACTATTGGCTGATGCATAGGCATGACCTCAAGATAGTGACAAATGCCAAGGTAATTCCATCTGTTAACATAGTCCCAGAACATCACCCGCTTGTTCTTGATGTGAAAACTATGGGGCAGCTACGTTCAACAAGGGTCCACATTACTGGTGCAGAGAAGACAAAATGGTGGAAACACGGCAGAGAGAGCAACTGATATCTAAGCTAAGTATGTTTTGACATAAATACTGACCAGCCAGCTGAGACCATGTAGAATGAAATCACTGATTGCATACACTGGGCAGCAGCTGAAACACTTGGCAAGACCAAACCAGGGAAACGGTTCATTGATAAGCAGACTTGGTGGTGGAATGAGGACGTTCAGCTAGCTATCAAAGCAAAGAAAGAAGCATTTAAGACCTGGCAACAAACAAGACTTAGCGAGGATCTCCAGCAGTATGAAACACTCAGATCAGCTGCTAAACATGCAGTTGCTACTGCAAAGAACTACTATTACCAAGAAATTAATAATCAGTTGGATACATCAGATGGAGAAAATAAGATTTATCGCCTCGCCAAATCCCGTCATAAGAGCGACCCAAGATGTTGGTCATGTCGTGCAAATAAGAGACAACAATCATCAAACCCTACGTGACCAGACTGCCATCCTTCATAGGTGGAAGGATTATTTCAAGGGTTTGAGTAATGAGGAATTTCCCCATCCACAAATAGTATGTGGATGCTCAGTTTATGGACGTATCCCAGCCATTTCCATTCAGGAAGTCTTCGGGGCTATGCAAAAATGAAAAATAACATAGCACCAGGACCAGACTATATTCCATCTGAGGTCTGGAAGATCCTTGGACAGTGTGGAGCTGAGATTCTCATGAAGCTGTTCAACAGAATTCTCCACAATGATAGCATACCTGCAATTTGGTTGACCAGCACTACAGTCCATATCTGGAAAGGCAGAGGTGATGTTGGTGAATGCATCAATTACTGACCAATACATTTATTTTGTCAGCCGATGAAGATTTTTTAACATATTCTTGATCGTTGCCTACGAAACATCGTACAAATTTCTACAAACCAATGCGGCTTTTTCAAAGGAGTCAGTACAACTGACGCTATTCATTCTTCTGGTGGAGAAACATAGAGAGAAAAACAAACCTCTACGCCTAGCCTTTTTGGACTTAGAAAACGCTTTTGACCGGATACCACATAAGCTTATTTGGAAAGCCCTGCGATCCCATAATGTTCCAGAAGCCTATGTCCGATGGACCCAACTTTTCGATGACGAAGTCACCAGTGAGGTTCACTGTTCGGTAGGGATCTTACCCTCATTTCCTACCAATGTTGGGGTTCATCAAGGTTCAGCACGGTCACCTCTCTTATTTATCCTATGTATGGATACAGTATCAGCTGACATCCAGACGCCATACACGTGGACCATCTTATATGCTGATGATGTGTTCCTTGCAGATCAGTCCCAAAGGAATCTGGAAAATCGCCTGCAAATTTGGAAAGACCGTTTAGGGGAATATAGCTTGTGCCTTAACATCACTAAAACTGAGTAGGTGCAATGTGGCTTGGAGACTGCTGGTAGTATTCGCATCGACGGGCAAGACCTAGTTAAAGCCATCCAATTTAAATACCTTGGATCACTCATCACCTCAGACGGAAAGACATTACCACACACCCGAGCACGAGTAAATGCTACATGGCTGAAGTGGCGTCAGGTCACTGGTGTGCTATGCGACAAGAAAATTCCCACCCGCATGAAAGGAAAAGTCTACAAATACATGATCCGACCAGTTGCACTCTATGGGTTGGAATGTTGGCCTACAACTACGAAGCACGAGCAGGTTCTACATGGTATGGAGATGAAAATGTTACGTTTGTCACTGGGTCTTATAAGACTGGACCATATCAGAAATGAAGATGTCTGAAGGCAACTGGGAGTGGCACCCATCCCAGTGAAGATGCGAGAAGCAGGACTAGATGGTATGGTCATGTCGTCCAAAGCCCTGAAGACTTTGTACTTCCGAGGTCATCCCAAGAAGCGATGGCTTGACTGCTCCAGGGAAGACATGCGTCTTTACGGCATCACTGAAGCTAAAGCCCTTGATCACAGGAAGTGGAGGATTGTAGGTTTAAAAATGGAACCTGCACGTATGCGGGACTAAGTGCTAGGAAAGAAGAAGAACAAGCGCAAGCGAATTATGTTATTTAATAATCCCTGACTTTTTAAAAAGACCTAGCTATTTTCCCTTATTTTTAGCATTTTTTCATAGTTTCCCTGACCTTTCCCAAATTCCCTGACTTTCCAGAAAGTGTGAACCTTGTTAACCATACACAGTTAAAATGCTTAGCCTGCCCAGAAATCGAACCTGGAATCCCCCGACACAAAAACCAGTGCACTGATCATTCAGCCCATGAGTCAGACAAAACAAATCTCAAACATTTATGACTGATTAAAATGAGGCAACATTTGCAGATATGTACATATTAAAAAAACCAATAATGATACTGAAGCACGTAATGATTGAGGGCACAAATCTTACTTGGGTTTTATGCTAGGAATTAGTCACTCTCAACTGGTGAACCACAGTGTATGCAGCCACTGGCCACGAGTTAATCATGGCTGATGTGGATCTCAATAAACTTATTATAAGGAATATCACTAAATAAATTCAGTCCCATTTAAATCTATAATACACGAGCAAACCAGGAAAGTAAACTGCACTGTTTTAAATTAGAACCATTAAATATCCATGATCACAGAAAAAGATATTACCTGGACTAGAGTACAAGCCATAGGCAAGGGTAATGCCTGAATCACACCAAATTTCTTCCAACCAGAGGCACTAGGAGGATCAACAATCTCTTGTCGTGCATACAGCTCGTAGAAGTCAATCTCTTCATATTGAGGAGTAAGACATAAATTCCATTTCAGTATAATTCCTGTAGGGCAAAACAAATGGTAATATTACATCACACATCAAAGACAGACACAGGTCAGCGTGTAAAACTTCAAATAGATATACAATATGTTAACGTCAAGCACTTACCGAGGCAGCATATAAAAATCAACCAATGAAAGAATGGAGGACTACTGTAGAGGGAGAATGTGTCTGGGTTTTTGTTGGCAGTGGGAAGAGGTAGGAAGGTGAGAAAAAAAACGTAATAACAACAAAACAGTAGTAATGTGATGTAGTGCTCTATGCTGCAATGTCCTGAACTAAACATTTCCATAAAAAACTGAAAAACGTACAGTAGAACCGCGCTCAACCGAACTTCGCTTAACCGAAACCCGGCTTAACCGAAATGCTCTGGCAAAATTGTATTTTAATATTTTGTTTTTACCCTCTTGCTCTTAGTCATCGATATTAGTAATTCTCTTGCTATATGTGCTGAGAGCTACTGGGCAAACCCTATTTTTATATCATGACTTATACCAGAACACACGTGTAGCATGAAACAAAACAGTTTCTTACCATCTAGTTTGTTCTGATACATTTTTTCTTGAACAAGCAGGAATTATTATCATTACTGCATTATTATTATTATTATTATTACTGTATTATTCGTCATTAAGATTATGTAGACTGTGGTTAACGTTGTTTTAGTTGCGGGAGTTCCATCTTGTTTACGGCTTGGATTTTACTGCAGCTTCTGTTAGGAAACCAGGGAAGTCCAGCGACCTTTCTCCATTCATATTTTTCTTTCACCCGAGGTTGTTCCACTGGCCTTGCGGTTTTATACTGTAGTTACAATGCTTTTCTTACCCCATTGCAAAAGAAAATTGTTTCGTTATTTCAGATACTTTGTGCTTTGTTGAACAAAGCAATGAATCTACACCAGCTGATGTACTGTTGATTAAACGGTGGCGCGACATAGCTGCACGACAGCACTGTACCAAGAAAATGCAGAAGAAAATCACCGATTTTATACAATGAGTGACATTAGATAAACATTTTAATGTTAATATACAGTATGCACCTTTGATTAACAGAGATTTTGCATTTTTATTTCGACATTTAACTTCCTGTCCTGATTTTCGCAGAATACTCCTTTTTTAACACACTATCCTGCGGTCCACGAAGAGGCTCGAAAAGTTTATAAATATCCTGCTTTTAAAAAAATATCCTGTAAAAATACCACAACATATTTTTACATTATAAATCATTTCATCTCTTTTGCAGAATGTGGCATCTGTAATTATTTATGACTTAAATGAATGGAAGGGAATGAGACATAACACACATTTACATTAAGATGGCTACAGCTGAAAATATAAACACTCCCGATTTCGTGGAGAATTTCATAACAAAGCCTCTAAGTCAGAAAGTGCTAAAATTGATTTACAGTACTGCAGCAGAGTGAAAGGTATTTGACATTTATTATGAATACAATTATGTATTAAAATGCGAACTGAAGTTTTTTATTCCCACAAGTGTGTATCTATTAATTTAATTCGGATATGATGAATTGTGTAATCCTGCCTAATAAAACCATACAGCTTAACAGGTCTGTACAGTGTGATCTAGCAGTGCATTCTCAAACAACGCCGCGCTGCTTCTCAGAACAGCTCTTTCATGGCTTTTGAGTATAACATAGGCAAGGGTACTGGTGGTTATCCAGTTGATCAAGTAGTGTGGTTTAAGCTAGCCGTGGTAATCATGCTGAAAGTTAAAGGTAAATGTGTACTGAATGCTGAATTGCAGTTTCTCTACCCACTTATAGCACCAGATAAATCAAAAAGCGATGTTTTATGCACCGAACATTCTGCGTTGTTTTCAACAGCAAACAGCGGAAAAAGCAAGACTGTATGATATTTGGAAACTAATAGGCACAAACACTCCAACAATGCTGGTGCATCCAGCTTACTTCTTTCTTTTGAGGAGCTGAACTGGGGTGAGCTGAACAGAAATTGGCAGCTTCTGAAAGAAGTTTTGCATTCCATACTGTTAAATATAACCAAACATTTTGGTCGGGAGACTGCACATCTAAAATGCTTCAGAAGCATTTCGAATCAAAATATTTGTGTGCTAAGACAAAATATGTAGCTATTGTCACTAAGGTGATTAGTTCATTTGCCATATCTGAAGTGAAAGAGAATTTGGAAAATATGAACAATGTTTCGGTGTACGCAGACTCCTCAATCCATACATCCACCAAACTTTCCCCCCTTTCCGCTTGCTATTTTATTTAGAACAAGGGGGTACACGTAAATGTTTAGATTCTGAAGAAAAGGTAGGGGAAACTGCTGATATTATTTCCTCATTTGTCCTGAAAATGCTAAATGATTTTCATCTTGAAAGTGAAGTATTTGGACTCTGTGCAGACTGCACTAATACTAACCACGGTGGCTCATCTTGGAAAGGTTCTAAATTCCATCGTGCATATGTCTCTCGAGAAATTGATTGTTGATGTCGGTTGCAGTGCTCATATTGTCAACAATGCTATATAAACTGTTGTGGACCATCTTCCAGTTTGTGTTGAAAGTGTAGTGCAGAAAATCTACTCATATTTTCACATTTACACTGTACATGAGGCCTCCTTGATTGAGTTTTGTGATTTAATCGAGAATGAGTACTTCAAAGTTCTTGATTTCAGTGGAACAAGGTGGCTTTCCTCGTTATCTTCCATTGAATGAATACTGAAGTTGTATCTAGCCCTGAAATCATATTTTGAATCATAAAGCAAGTGTCCAACTGTAATCAAACAGTTCTTTGATGGTCCCTTGGCTGAGGTGTGGTTGAATTTTGTGCAAACTCAAGCAACAATTTCTTACAGTGTTATACAGTTATCGATGATGATGATAATGATGATTGTTTTAAAAGGGGCCTAACATCTAGGTCATCGGCCCCTATTCAGTTATTAAAGCGGCGACATGTTATGTAGGATGCTTATAAAGTACTTGAGGATCTCAGGAAAAAGCTCTCAAATAGGTTAAACTGTGTGTTTGTACCCTTAGTTGTTCAATCTAAAGAACCTTGAAAATGATGGCTTAATTAATGTTTCACAATTCAAGAAAAATGTTGAACCATTTTACTCTACTTGCTTGGAATACTTAGACCAGTGGACTTTTCATTTTTCTGAACTCAAGTGTGTTAATTAGGGTAGATATTAACTCTGTGTTTGAATGGAGTGATGTACAAAAGTCATTAGATTTTGTAGTTAAGGGGTCAGTCTGCAGATGAAAATCAATATTTTGGTCATTTTGGTAAAAAAAAAAAGGCGAAATTGAAAGGATTAATTTTCTTCTTTCTTGTTATGAAGTTATTCCATTGAATTCAAACAACTTATCACTTTAATAATGCTTTGTTTGCCAGTCTGCACACAGCAGAGATGGACATGGCATGTGCATGGCTTTCATTTTCCCATCATTTATAATTTTACACATTATTCCCATTTTTCTCTCATAATATTCTGCCAAATATAACAAAATTTGTATGGTATATGTATCAGAGCTATATTAGAAAAACTGTGTATGGAAATTTTGATTGCAGAATTTTTTTCGCAGGTGGTACGGATCTATAAATCCAAAATTTTAGAACATAAAAATGATATAAACTTTAGTACAATATAGCTCCTTATATAAATTATGCAGAGAAAAATCAATATACAGTGCTTTTTAAAGAAGTATTATCTACCTTATTCCAAATTTTCATTGACATATCAATTATATATAATGAAGAAATGGAATTATTCTTTTTTAAATTTTTATCTTTTGGAAAAACTATTAATTGTATATGAAATAAATGTTTGTGATATCCCTACTTTTATTTACGAGACATTCCCAAAACGTTTTGTGAAAATCCCTGCATTAGGTAAATATATCTGTTTATCTCCAGACTCTCCCCTAAGTACATGGGAAAGACATATGTTATACAGTGCTTTTTGATGAGATTGTTAACGTCAGGTAATATGTCATGGTTACTATAGTATAGTATAGGAATTTTGCTCATACAAAACTCATTTGATGTGGGTTGAAAATATTCACTGATTTTAAATATAGGAATATTGGCTTCAGGAATATAGGTGATATTGTAGAATTTGTGTTAAGCTTGCCTGCTACAAATGCTCCTATTTAACAGGTATTTTCATTAATGAAGAATCTTTGGACGAATGAAAAATCCACGGTAAAGCCTCAAATGATTTATTTTTACAATTTTGCTTTACGTTGCACTGACACAAATAGATCTTATGGTGACGATGGGATAGGAAAGGCCTAGGAGCGGGAAGGAAGTAGCCGTGGCCTTAATTAAGGTAATTTGCCTGGTGTGAAAATGGAAAACCACGAAAAACCATTTTCAGGGCTGCCAACAGCGGGGTTCAAACCCACTATCTCCTAGATGCAAGCTCACAGCTGTGCGGCCCTAAGCGCATGGCCAACTTGCCCGGTAGACTGAAATGTAAAACACATGCTAATGACAAGGTGCAACTTGAATTATAACCGTGCAGAGTTTTATGACATACTGCTTTGAAACTTGAAGTTGATGAAAGCAATTCATTTAAGTGAAAAGTACGAGAGCCTGTCACACTGCAACGAGTTAATGTAACACTGTATGTTGTAAACAAATGTAACAACAGGTTAGTAGGTTAATAAAATTTGGTAATTTTTGTTATTGAAACACATTACTTCCTTTGTTATATTATCTAGAAATCAGAGTGTTTTTATGTTTTATCATGCTGTAATGAGTAATAATGTATAATTTGTTAATGCATTTTATGCTTGGTATCGCTTAAAAGGAATGAGAAAAACTGGCGATAAAAGTTCACGACTAGACCATATTTACAAGCAGGTCCTGCTTTTTGTCTCTGAATATCTGGTCACCCTATGTTAAACGTTCCTTCAGTTACCATTGGTCTTACGGCACAATTGCCCTCTCATGGGTCTTAAGAGATATTTGCCCTGAAACGGCAATCTTTAACATGTTAGTAAATCCTCTGACACGGATCTCTTACTATAGCTTAAGGCAACAGGACCTGGATGATGATGGCCAAGATGTGGTGGAGAGAAAAATTTCAGCTGCATTTGGATAAGCATAAATGTGGGCGGTGAATGGTGGTGATCATGATAATGTGCCATCTGAACATGCCTGAATTCAAACAGCAACAAAATTTACTAGTCAGCCGGCCTATATCTACTGCAGCCTTATCTACAACCTGTGTCTGAAAAGTTCAGTGAATGGTCTCATGAAATAAAGACAACATAAGTTACACACAAAACTCCTTTACTGGCCTTCAAAGTAATCTCCGTTAGCTACAACACACTTTTGACATTGACTGTAAAGCTGCTGGAAGCTGACAGCAAACGCTTCTTTTGGAATCTCCCGGAGAACCCTTGTCACGCGTTGTTGGATACATGCTACACTGTCGAACCGGTGGCCTCTTAGGGCTAATTTAAGACGGGGGAACAAAAAAAATCTGTCGGCGCCAAATCCGGAGAATACGGAGGGTGTGTCAGAACAGTCACCTGGCGTTCAGCGAGAAACTGGGTCACACAGATCGCGGTGTGCGGACGGTCATTGTCCTGGAGGAACTTCCACTGTCCACTCTGGTACAGTTCAGGCCGAACCCGTCTGATGCGTTGCAGTAGCCATTTCAAAACTCCCTCGTAGAATTCCACGTTGACAGGTGTACCCTCGGGTACAAATTCATGATGAATGACACCATTGCTGTTGTAAAAGGCGATCAGCATTGTCTTAATCTTGGACTTTGTGCACCGACTTTTCTTGGGAGGTGGAGAAGACTCTGAACACCACGCCACTGACTGTCTCTTGGTCTCTGGATCATACTGGTAGCACCACGACTCGCCTCCTGTAATGGTGTTCAACACCTCCGGATTTTGGTCACAAACATCAATGAAATCTCCTGACGTTTCCATCCGAGTTTGCTTCTGCTCGTCTGTCAGGTTGTGCGGTACAAACCGGGCACAAATCTTCCGCTTTTTCAAATGTTCGTGAACAATGGTCCTTACACTGTACTTGCCTACACCCACTTTATCTGCTATCATTCGTAAGGACAGTCACCGATCATTCGCAAGCATCTGTCACACTCGTTCAATGTTGTCTGGAGATGTGCTTGTGGTTGGTCGACCTGAACGTGCCTCGTCCTCAACACCTTCCTTTCCACCTCGAAAGCGTTTAAACCAGTCAAAAACGCACTTTTTACTCACTGCTTGAGTGTGGTAAACTTGCACTAACATTGCGTGTTTCTGTTGCAGTTTTGCCTAGATGGAAGCAAAACTTCATGTTAACGCGTTGCTCCATTTTGCACTCCATCGTGCAATGACCCAAGTCCTCACACTGACTCCGTGCGATGTGTTGCAGCGTTCAACTCTTATTTAACTGTGTTGAGTTGACCGATAGGGGGAACTTGGTGTCATGTCTCGCAATGCGTATGCGCGAGCGCATTGTCCAAACTAGCACGGTGTACAAACTAGGCGACCATTCACTGAACTTTTCAGACACAGGTTGTAGTCTAATTACTTATCACTGCCATATTCATATCTTTACCTCTCCTTTACTATTCATACCCATACCCTTTGTTCCTAAACTGAACAAGTTCTGGATGTCCTCCTTACTTGTAAATTTTGTTAAGCTGCTCTCCTTTGACCAGAAGTCCTACATCATTCCTAACATTTCCCAATTCTGGAGAAGGGTTCATAGGTGTAACATCATTTCCTTTACTGATTGAAAATTACATTAATATAATGAAAAGTGTAATAATTCCCTAAATTTCTCCATAATGCATGATCAATACATGCCTGACAGTTACTTTTTACTTCTTAAACAATACATTTTTGAGTGGTGGTGATGATGATGATGATGATGATGATTTAGTGGCACTTCAAAGAGAAAGAAGCTGGCATTGTAGCATGAATGATATTACTGCTCATTATCACAGTTAAAGAAAGCTGGGTGAAAGTGAAAGAGGTTGTACACGCATTCTAGAAACAATGAAGCCAAATATCTGAAACACACAGCGAAGTGGTTACTTCATGAGTTTATAGATGTCAAAACACTGTGTTGCTGGGACACCTACAGAATGGCAGAACATCGCATAGGGAGGCAAATAAGATAGTGACAGCAACAAAAGTTGTTTGGTGTGAAGAACTTTATGAGAAACTTGACATGTGTGAAGAACACAATATCAACCAACTCGTCAAAAACAGTCTCTGTAAAATGGAAGACATCTAAAATTTCTAGGGCATCAATGGCAAAAATGGCAATTTATTGGAAAACTGGAAACAAACCAGAAAATGCTAGCAAAGCTACTTTGTGATCTCTATTAATTAATCCTTCACCCATCAATCCTGAAAATCAGGAAGACTGAAGGGTGCATTGAACAAATTGACATCAAAAGTCAAGACTGCTTTGAAGCAAAAGAATCCAAGAAAAGCCACTAGTCAAGACGCCCTCGATACAAAGCTGTGGTTCTTTTGAAGATGAAATGCAGCAGGTTGGCTAACAATGCTGTTCAACAAAACCTTTAAAGATGTGTGAATGCCAACTGAAAGAAAGGTAGCATCACTGTACCCATTTTCAAAGAGAAGGAAGGTCCTGCTGATTGTTAATTACCACCTAATCTGATTTCTATGCCACACAATGAAGATCTTGAAAAGCATTCAGGGTGAACAGATTTAAGAGCATGTCAAAATGACAAAGAATCAAGTTGGATTTGTGAAGAACAGCAACACAATTTATGCAACTTATACGGCACAGCTGCTACTTGAGAAACGCTGTTAGAAGAACAAACTGCTCCGTTTTGCTGTTCTGATTCTTGAGATAGCATTTAACTGGGAACCACATGACCCGATTTGGCTAGCATTTCAACAATATGGTTTCTTAGAGTATCTTTCACCAGGGCCCAGCTGCTTTATACATTGGCAAAAAGCTACGTCCAAGCTGCTGTAGAGGTGTCAAAAATGTTGACATACAGTTGATGTCTACCAAGGCTTGGCTCTATCACCACACCTGTTCATCCTTATGAGGGATAGTGTCATGGCAGGCCTGCACCAATCAACCTCCAGGACACTTCTCTATGCTAACATCATGCTAGCCATCCTGTTGCACTACATGGTACCGAATGTTTTCCAAGAAAAGCAGATCGTAGCTAATGAAAGATTACTGGAAATCAAGGATCTATCCCACCACCTTCCATCCCTTTGCAATTTGCACCCTATGTTGGCAGACTACGTAAGAGGTGTAGATTAAGGTCCATGGAGACCAAGATGCTGAGATGGTCAGCCGAAGCTACAAGGTTGTAACATGTTTCCACATTCACACACAATGAGGAATAACAACGAAAAATTCACAAAATTTGCTTTACGCCACACCGACACAGCTAGGTCTTATGGCGACGATGGGGTAGGAAAGGCTTAGCAGTGGGAAGGAAATGGTTGTGGTCTTAATTATGGTACAGCCTCAGCATTTGCCTGGTGCGAAAATGGGAAACTGCAGAAAACCATCTTCAGGGTTGCTGACAGTGGGGTTCGAACCCACTGCCTCTCGGATGCAAGCTCACAGCAGTGCGCCCCTAACCGCAAGGCCAACTCGCCCGGTAATGATGAAAAATAATAATTCTGTCCAGAAAAGGGGCATGCTAATGTGTCACTAAATCTTTTGCCACAATTCTCTTGTGTTTAAGCACTCTTAAATGCCAATTGACTGTACTGGGACTTGATACAACCCCCTTGAAAACAGGGCCCAACGTAAATATGAGTACATTTTCACTCATTTGTTTTTCTCACTGAACAAGACATATGTACTGAATAATATGGTGTGGTTCACTTAGTTTTTTTAGTTTTCTTTATGAATCTCCTCTATAAAGTATGAAGGGTGTACTATACTGTTTTACAGTTTATTTTTTGTTATGGTTCACATTTCCCTTTTGAAGGTGGTGATGTGTAACCGTTTGGTAGCAGCACACGCACAGGGGCCAATGAATGCACTCGTCATAGCCATTTGATAACAACACTGTCAGCGTAGGAGCAGAGAACATGGAAAGCAACCGTCAGGGAGAATATGCGCTGTCACAGAAAACAGGGCTCATGGTAATGGAGCCATGTATCATCACCAGTCACAAGCCTAGACATGAAGTTGGCTGGATCTTGATCATGGCGTTGCAAAAGTTCTCTGTACATGTCCACACGCCTCTGCTTTTAGTCTGCAGACGAGAGTCTAGGCACCCACGTGGATTACACCTTCCCCAACTGTAAGTGGCCGTGCACGATCCACTGCAGCGTGTTTCGGCTAATTACCGTGGCTGCCTCCATTTCCGTAAACATGATGCATTTGTTTCCTTGAATGGCCTGTTCGACCCAGGCAATGTTGGCTGGTGTTGACACTGTCACATTCCTTCCAGAACTGGTTCCCTTGTCCACCGATGTGCACCCTGTTTTTCAACCTTCCACCCAGTTGTAAACTGTTTTCCGTGACGGTGCATGTTCTCCACATACTGCCACCAAGCGCCGATGAATTATTGCAGTGGTCACAGCTTCTTTCCATAGGAACCAAGTCGTATAGCACTGTCCCTGATGGTTGCTTTCAATGTCCTCTGCTCCTATGCTGACAGTGTTGTTATGAAATGGCTACGACGAGTGCATTTGTTGGCCCCTGTACGTGTGCTGATAACAAAGGGTGGAACAAGACACTAGTTACATGTCACCACCTTCAAAAGTGAAATGTGAACCGGACGTACAAAAAATAAAGTGTAAAACAATATAGTATGCCCTTCGTACCATAACCCACCTTCCTCAAATGTGACATGAATATAATTTCTCAAATAACAAAATCATACATTGCTCTCTTCATTCTACAACAGTAACATACTCTCTAATAATTTTTATAGACTGCACTGCATATGCAATTATATTAGGCTTAATTATTTCTATTTTCAATACAGTATTTCTAAGCACCACTCTGAGAGGAATGAAACTGTAGGAAATATTAAATCCATGATCTTGATGTTACAAGAAACATGACTAAGAACTAAATTAACATAATTCTTATTTTGTACACCTTAACAACCTGCAAATAAATCATTGCAACTTTCAGTTATGCAGTTCAGTCACAGAGTGTTCATTACCTTGTTTGATGCAGTGTCCAACAATTTAAACAAATATTAATCTTACATAGATTAGATTTGGAAGGTCTAAATGATAAATTGAAGAGCTCAAGATTACCACTTTGACTGAGAACCTTAAGCAAATTAAAGATTTTTCTCAGGCAGTCAACCTACATTATGGCAATGTTTTCTCTTCTCATAAAATATCCTACAGTATGTAGAGGCTTTTCTTTCATACCTACCAACTAGTTAAAGACAGCAATGAATGGTTTAGATGAATAATAACTGGTTATATTGAGACTGAGGAGCCTATTTTTTTGTGCTTAAAACATGGACTTTCTTCAAATCAGGCACAGATCCAACTTACTGATTGGTCTGGTTAAGCTTCAGACAAAAATTCTATTGAACATGTAGAGAGCTAAGTGAAGTGTCGTAAGTGGTCAAATTGGACTCAACAGACTCCATGAAGAACTTTTCTGGAGCCTGTGGGCCTCTATTCCTCTATGGATGAAGGAAGTAATGGACGTTAATAATCCAAACAAAAAATCTAGCTCTCTGAATTGATATAGTGAAGGAATGGATATTTTGAAAATACTGAAACAAGCAACAAGCTAGCTTGTAGTTTTACACAACTGCTGATAATGATTATAGCCACAGGATTTCCACATTTACACGGAATCCACACCACAGAAATGCAACTAATCATTTCAAAAGTCCTATATGCATTGGCTAGATTCAAAACTTAACTACTCTGGTTAGAAGCCAGTGATGATGCAAGTTAGCTATCAGACCTTCCCTCTCAGAAAGAATGGAAGCAACTCATTATTTGAACAGGGGTCCCTTGAGAAGAGTGCGAGCTAGTACTGCATTATCAGATATTTGCCAATTGGTGCAGAAATAACAGGACAGTATATAATACTGGGCATTAATGGCCATTGCATGTATTTACCCGTGTGTATGATTTTGTTTTGCAGCTGTAAAGGTTATGAAAGGGGTAATCATACTGAGGATTAGAGAGTGCAGCATTAACAAAGACAGGTTTCAAAATACTGCAAAAGGTTTATGCAATAAAAAAAGTAATTGTTGTACCACTATTTGAAGTACAACTGCTGCTTTTGGCAGATATTAACGTTACAACTGAGCCACATAAAACAAGAAAAAAGTTTTGGAACTTACTGGAGTTCTTTTGCTAGCTACTTGGCAGATTTCTTACATTATTAATTTCAGTTCAAGTTATGTATTTGTCTTCACTCAAGTCATTACACATGATATGCTATCCAGGAATAGTCATGTACAGAATATAATACTTATTAAGCACCATGGCCTATTTCCACTTGTTCATGTAAATTATGTTACAGCCATACCCAGTTAACAATGTAAGACTAGAACGTAAGACATTATTCGGTAAATATTTTTTTATCTGTCTGAGTATACAAGAAAATACACCACTCGGTTAGTTTCCTTTTCCTTTTTTGCTTTACGTCGCACCAACACAGATAGGTCTTATGGCGACAATGGGATAGGAAAGGGCTAGAAGTGAGAAAGAAGCGGCCGTGGCCTTACATAAGGTAAAGCCCCAAAATTTGCCTGATGTTAAAATGGGAAACCACGGAAAACCATCTTCAGGGCTGCCAACAGTGGTGTTCAAACCCATCATCTCCCAAATGCAAGCTCACAGCTGCGTGATCCTAACCACACGACCAACACGCTCGGTTAGTTTGAAGTTAGTTAGCAAGCAAGCAAGCAAGCAACCAACCAACCAACCAACCAACCAACCAACCAACCACTCCATGAACTGCATTTAGGGCTGTTACCCAGGTGGCAGATACCCTATCAAATGTTTACCTAATATTTTCTCAAACGATTTCAAAGAAGTTGGAAATCTAATGAACGTCTCCTTTACTAAATTATTCCAATCCTTTGAATAAGTATTTGTTCCAAATTTGTCCACTTGAATTCCAAACTCATCTTAATATTACAATCCTACTTTTCAAAACTCTATTCAAGCTTATTCGTTTACCAATGTCATTTTAAAATGTGACTTAAAAGCTTGTATGGCCCCACGGTGTAGGGGGCAACGCGTCTGCCTGTCACGCGGCGGCCCCGGGTTCGATTCCCGGCTGGGTCAGGATTTTTACAATTGTAATGATTAATATCCCTGGCCTGGGGATTGGGTGTTTGTGATGTCCTTAATCATCCTTTCCTCACACACAACATTCCACAGTACCGCCATTCCAATTACACGCAGGTTCATACAATATGGTGCAATAGGGGCAAAAGATCCACATGGGTCGATGCCCCGATCAAATAGCATTAAAAAAAAAAAAGAAAAAGCTTTTCAATCTGTCGAACACACAACTTCAATATAAATATTACACTGCAACATACCTGGAAAAAAAAAAAACACTATCGAATAAGGAATAAACATAACACTATTAAAAAAGAATGACATCTTTTGTTCTTAAAAGAACATCAGATTCTATCAATCCCACTCAATATTTAGAAATATTCATGTATATTTCTATCCAAAGACTTATGACACTGAAATCTGGAACGTATCTTAATGAAGTCCTGCCTTGTCTCCACTTCAGCATACAATGCAAGGCGTTTGAAAAAAAAACATTGCTTTTCATTGGCTTGAATCCAAACAGTCCAGTCTGCTGACCCTCGTTAGTTCAACACCCCCCCGGGTAAGGTCAATGACACACCGCACTTTCCCTCCAGGTGCTTTATCCCTAGTGTTTACAAAGTATTATCATCGTTGTTGCTTTATTATTATTATTATTATTATTCCTCCCCTGCGAACCATGTGACCTTGCCGCAGTGGGGAGGCTTTAGTGTCACAATGAAGCAGATAGCCGAGCCGCAGGTGCAACCATATCGGATGGGTATCTGTTGAGAGACCAGACTAAGGAATGGTTCATAGAAAGGGGGAGGGGGAGGGGGGTAGCAGCCTTTCGGTAGTTGCAAGGGCGGCAGTCTACATGATTGACTGATACGGCCTTATAATAATACTCAACATGGCTTAGCTGCGTTGATACTGCTACACGGCTGAAAGCAACGGAAAACTACAGCCGTAACTACCTCCCGAGGACATACAGCTCTCTCTGTATGAATGAGTCGGAGCGTGGAATGTTAGAAGTTTGAATCGTTGTGGTAGATTAGAGAATCTGAAAAGGGAGATGGATAGACTAAAGTTAGATGTAGTTGGTATAAGTGAAGTACGTTGGCAGGAAGAACAGGATTTCTGGTCAGGCGACTACCGAATTATCAACACAAAATCAAACAGGGGAAATGCAGTAGTTGGTTTAATAATGAATAAGAAAATAGGGCAGCGGGTAAGCTACTACGACCTGCATAGTGAAAGAATTATTGTCGTCAAGACAGACACCAAACCAATGCCCACCACAATAGTGCAGGTCTATATGCCTACTAGTTCAGCGGATGATGAGGAAATCAAAAGAATATATGAAGAGATAGAAGATTTAATACAATATGTAAAAGGCGACGAGAATCTAATTGTGATGGGAGACTGGAATGCAGTGGTAGGCCAAGGAAGAGAAGGTAATACAGTAGGAGAATTTGGATGGGGACAAAGGAATGAAAGAGGAAGTTGGCTGGTTGAATTCTGCACTGATCATAATTTAGTCCTTGCCAATACTTGGTTCAAACACCACAAATGACGGCTGTATACGTGGATGAGACATGGGGACACTGGAAAGTATCAAATAGACTTCATTACGATTACGCAGAGATTCAGAAACCAGGTGTTGGATTGCAAAACTTTCCCAGGAGCAGATGTGGACTCTGACCACAACTTGTTGGTCATGAAATGCCATCTGAAGTTGAAGAAATTGAAAAAAGGAAAGAATGGAATTGATAACATTCCCTCTGAATTACTGACTGCCTTAGGAGAAACCAGCATGGCAAGGTTATTCCATTTAGTGTGTAAGGTGTATGTGACAGGAGAAGTCACATCCGATTTTCAGCAGAATGTTGTTATACCTATTCCCAAGAAAGAAAAGAGTGTGAGGGATTGTTTCAAAGAACATGTTGCACAAGGGCTAAATGAAAAGGCTGAAGGAAACACAATAGAGGAAGAGCGGATAGTCATGAAAAATGAAGTCGGTAGGGGCTGCTGAAGAAATGTTAGGACGGAAGAAAATATCAAGTAAGAATCAGTGGATAACTCAGGAGATACTAGACCTGATTGATGAACGATGAAAATACAAGAATGCTAGAAATGACGAGGGCAGAAAAGAATACAGGCGATTAAAGAATCAAGTGGATAGAAAGTGCAAGGTAGCTAAGGAAGAATGGCTGAAGGAGAAGTGCAAGGATGTCGAAGGTTGTATGATCCTGGGAAAGGTAGATGCTGCAAACAGGAAAATCTTTTTGCTAATTTTTTTTTTTTTTTTTTTTTTTTGCTAATTGCCTTACGTTGCACCGACACAGATAGGTCTTATGGCGACGATGGGAGAGGGAAGGGCTAGGAGTTGGAAGGAAGCGGCCGTGGCCTTAATTAAGGTACAGCCCCAGCATTTGCCTGGTGTGAAAATGGGAAACCATGGAAAACCATTTTCAGGGCTGCTGACAGTGGGGTTCGAACCTACTATAACAGGAAAATCAAGGAAACCTTTGGAGAAAGGAAATCTAGGTGTATGAATATTAAGAGCTCAGAAGGAAAACCACTTCTAGGAAAAGAAGACAAAGCAGAAAGATGGCAGGAGCACATCCAACAGTTGTATCAAGGTAAAGATGTAGATAATTTGGTTCTGGAACATGAAGAGGCTGTTGATGCTGATGAAATGGTAGACCCAATTTTGAGGTGAGAGTTTGATAGAGCTGTGAGTGACGTAAATAGGAACAAGGCACCTGGAATTGATAACATTCCCTCTGAATTGCTGACTGCCTTAGGAGAAACCAGCATGGCAAGGTTATTTCATTTAGTGTCCAAGATGTATGAGACAGGAGAAGTCCCATCCGATTTTCGGCAGAATGTTGTTATACCTATTTCCAAGAAAGCCGGTGCTGACAGGTGTGAAAACTACCGCACCATTAGTTTAGTATCTCATGCCTGCAAAATTTTAACACGTATTATTTACAGAAGAATGGAAAAACAACTTGAAGCTGAGTTGGGAGAAGATCAATTTGGCTTCAGAAGAAATGTAGGAATTACAACAAAATTAAATTCTTTTCAAGGTCCACCTATTCAATACAATGACGTTTTATTGTGATTTAATCACATGTCAAATAGTCAAATGGTACCAGTTTCGGCATCTATGTGCCATCATCAGCCTTGGGTACAAATTAAAACAAGATATACATTCCTAAAACATCTAAAACACATTTTAACACATTATAAAATAACATACAATTAATGTGGTGATACATGAAATACGATAAAATTATGATACAATTGGTATGATATAAAATTCTTAAAATTCCGGCTGTTCGTTACATAATTCAGTCTGTGTGCATCCGGGTGAATTTTTACAGTTGTATGCTGTCTATGTGAATGACATTTGTTCCTTTAGATATTAGGTGGTTCCAGGGAAGTTTACTTTGATCATGTAAGATCGCGATGTATTTAGAGATGACTTCCCACTTCAATTTGAACCTGAAGAAGAAATTAGCTAAGTTAGATGTTGGAAGCAATGTATGGAAGTTACTGGAAACATTAGAATCGTTAAATGATGATTGACTCACCTTGAGCAGCATGTGAACGTGTTGTTACACAGACGGAGCCGGACGAAGTGTGTGAGCAACGGTAAAGGAGGCTAGGGGAAGGCGAGGGGAAGGAAGGAGGCGGAGCGCTTGCGGGGGAATGGAACTAAGGCGGGGCGGAAGGATGGGGTAGTGGGGGTAATTGACGGGAGTGTGTATTCCGGATTACTTGGAAAATCGAACTGTTTTTCGATAGTTTGGTATTTTTAAGCCAATCGATTAAAAGATCAAAAAGAATATTGGGTTTCTCGTAAATCTCATTTAAATTATAATTGGGGTTAAAATATTGGTCGCAGTTGATGTAACAACTTTCAATGATATTCATTGTGGGTCCCTTGTTTACTGTTTGAAGAACTTCCATATCTTGTTCAATGTCGGTAAATTTGTGATTAGTGTCGTGCATATGTACACCCATGGCGGAGAACTTATTGTGTCTCATCGCGTTGACGTGTTCCGAATATCTAATCATAAAATTGCGTCCTGTTTGACCTATGTAGGAGCTGCTGCATTCATTGCATTTTAGTCTATATATTCCAGATTTGGAGTAGATACTGGGGGTATTGATTGATGCAGAGTTGTGTAAAATTTCGGAAGTTCTATTGTTAGTTTTGAATAAAATTCTTACGTTATGTTTTCTGAAAAGGTTGGTGATTTTGTGGACGTCATTATTATAAGTGAAGGTGGTTGAAATATGAGTTTTTTCTTTTTCTTTTATGAGTTTAGTTTTAGGCCGGTACCTATATTTGTTTATTATTTGTTCTATAAACTGCCTGTTGTACCCATTGAACTTAGCAATTGCCCTTATGGTATTAAGTTCATTATTAAGATCTTTCTTTGCCATGGGTATGGCGAAAGCTCGATATACCATGCTATTGTATGCTGCACGTTTGTGCATTATGGGATGTATGGAATCTTTGTGTATAGTGTTAGCAGTTTGTGTAGGTTTCCTGTATATTTTGTAAGACAGGCCAGATGTATTTCTAATGATAGTTATATCTAGAAAATTGATTGCTTTATTGGTTTCTGATTCTAGTGTGAATTTAATGTATGGGTCAATATTATTCAAGTCTTGAAGAGTGGATTCCGCGTTCTTGATTGATTCATCCATAATGACGAATGTGTCGTCCACATATCTAGCCCACATGAGAATATTTGGAAAGTTGTCATTCACATAGACAGCATACAACTGTAAAAATTCACCCGGATGCACACAGACTGAATTATGTAACGAACAGCCGGAATTTTAAGAATTTTATATCATACCAATTGTATCATAATTTTATCGTATTTCATGTATCACCACATTAATTGTATGTTATTTTATAATGTGTTAAAATGTGTTTTAGATGTTTTAGGAATGTATATCTTGTTTTAATTTGTACCCAAGGCTGATGATGGCACATAGATGCCGAAACTGGTACCATTTGACTATTTGACATGTGATTAAATCA
Source organism: Anabrus simplex (assembly GCF_040414725.1). NCBI lineage: Eukaryota > Metazoa > Arthropoda > Insecta > Orthoptera > Tettigoniidae > Anabrus > Anabrus simplex. The sequence continues at coordinate 1,043,394,801 of NC_090266.1, forward strand.
CAATAAAACGTCATTGTATTGAATAGGTGGACCTTGAAAAGAATTTAATTTTGTTGTAATCCCACTTCAATACGGAACCAATGAAATTCATAACTATAAGTGAAACGGCCTACCAGGCAAAGAGAAAGGCCTATCAATATATGGGCCTAAAAATCAAAGTTGCAAAATTAGGCAAAGATATCAATTTCCTGAAGCAATGTATTACACATGATTTAACACCTAATTTTTTGAAAGGAACAATTAAAAAACATCGTTACGCACCACATTTGATCAAAACTCAACAAAAAACGAACAAGATTTGGCTGAAAAACGAAATTTGTTTTTTACATAAGAAAAAATCCTTCTTAAATAATAAATTGTATGAAACTCACCTTGAAGCAGCTCATCTGCTTTCTATAGCACAATGGAACATATTTCAAAGTCAAATTGACAATAAATTGTTTGATATGCTTTCGCAAAAACAGCTTACTTTAGATAGAAAATTAAACATTTTAAAAAAGAAGAAACAAACGTTTTCACTTGAAAATCAACCTAAAGAAATCAATTTGACAAAAAATTTAATTGAGAAATTTCATCCCCCTGTAGTTAACCTTTCCAATGTAAACTTTAATAAAGAAGAAATCGCCATTTTATCAAAAGGCCCTAACCAAAACTGGCCTAACATGAATAAAATAAACATAATGACTAACATGATTATAGAATCAGAAGCTACAATAAACAAAATGCCTTTGGAGAAACAAGACGATATTAGATTCGAAATAAAAAGAAAACTAGATAGGATAGGCACAGTTGAAAACGTAAGTAGGAAAACTATTTCCATTAACGCTAATGACGACAAATTTACCTCTGAACACAAGCAAATCAGAGAACTTAAAAGTAAAATAAAACATAATGACTTAATAATTACAAAGGCAGATAAAGGTAAAGCTACTGTCTTAATGAATAAAACTGATTATGTATCCAAAACTAAAGAATTTTTCAACAACAACACATTTAAAATAATCAAGAAAGATCCTACCCAAAAAATCCAGAGGCAACTAAAGCAAACTTTAAAGAACTTAACATTTCTTTTTACAGACCATGAAAAATCTAAACTGATAACCATGAATCCAGGCCTTCCTACAGTTAAAGCCCTTCCGAAAATTCACAAACCTAATATTCCTATCCGACCCATTATCAACTACAGACCCAGTCCACTCTACAAAGCATCCCAATTCATTCAAAATTTTCTAACAAAAAAAATTATCACTTTCTCTCCAACAAATCCATTAAAAACACTACTGAACTGATTGAGAAATTAAAGGTATTAAACCTACAACCTAACCACTCCCTCCACTCCTTTGACATAGAAAATATGTACCCGAGCATACCAATTTCTAAACTTCCAAAAATCATTGAAAATAATCTAAATAAATATAGTTCTCTTAGCAAACTAGAAATACAAGATTTCATTCAGCTTCTAGACCTGGTCATCAATAATAATTTCTTTGTTTTCGACAAAATTATATATCAACAGAATGGACTGGCGATGGGATCACCTTCATCAGGAATTTTGGCTAATATTTATTTAGATAACTTAGAACATACAAAAATCAATAATAACAACTTTCCAAATATTCTCATGTGGGCTAGATATGTGGACGACACATTCGTCATTATGGATGAATCAATCAAGAACGCGGAATCCACTCTTCAAGACTTGAATAATATTGACCCATACATTAAATTCACACTAGAATCAGAAACCAATAAAGCAATCAATTTTCTAGATATAACTATCATTAGAAATACATCTGGCCTGTCTTACAAAATATACAGGAAACCTACACAAACTGCTAACACTATACACAAAGATTCCATACATCCCATAATGCACAAACGTGCAACATACAATAGCATGGTATATCGAGCTTTCGCCATACCCATGGCAAAGAAAGATCTTAATAATGAACTTAATACCATAAGGGCAATTGCTAAGTTCAATGGGTACAACAGGCAGTTTATAGAACAAATAATAAACAAATATAGGTACCGGCCTAAAACTAAACTCATAAAAGAAAAAGAAAAAACTCATATTTCAACCACCTTCACTTATAATAATGACGTCCACAAAATCACCAACCTTTTCAGAAAACATAACGTAAGAATTTTATTCAAAACTAACAATAGAACTTCCGAAATTTTACACAACTCTGCATCAATCAATACCCCCAGTATCTACTCCAAATCTGGAATATATAGACTAAAATGCAATGAATGCAGCAGCTCCTACATAGGTCAAACAGGACGCAATTTTATGATTAGATATTCGGAACACGTCAACGCGATGAGACACAATAAGTTCTCCGCCATGGGTGTACATATGCACGACACTAATCACAAATTTACCGACATTGAACAAGATATGGAAGTTCTTCAAACAGTAAACAAGGGACCCACAATGAATATCATTGAAAGTTGTTACATCAACTGCGACCAATATTTTAACCCCAATTATAATTTAAATGAGATTTACGAGAAACCCAATATTCTTTTTGATCTTTTAATCGATTGGCTTAAAAATACCAAACTATCGAAAAACAGTTCGATTTTCCAAGTAATCCGGAATACACACTCCCGTCAATTACCCCCACTACCCCATCCTTCCGCCCCGCCTTAGTTCCATTCCCCCGCAAGCGCTCCGCCTCCTTCCTTCCCCTCGCCTTCCCCTAGCCTCCTTTACCGTTGCTCACACACTTCGTCCGGCTCCGTCTGTGTAACAACACGTTCACATGCTGCTCAAGGTGAGTCAATCATCATTTAACGATTCTAATGTTTCCAGTAACTTCCATACATTGCTTCCAACATCTAACTTAGCTAATTTCTTCTTCAGGTTCAAATTGAAGTGGGAAGTCATCTCTAAATACATCGCGATCTTACATGATCAAAGTAAACTTCCCTGGAACCACCTAATATCTAAAGGAACAAATGTCATTCACATAGACAGCATACAACTGTAAAAATTCACCCGGATGCACACAGACTGAATTATGTAACGAACAGCCGGAATTTTAAGAATTTTATATCATACCAATTGTATCATAATTTTATCGTATTTCATGTATCACCACATTAATTGTATGTTATTTTATAATGTGTTAAAATGTGTTTTAGATGTTTTAGGAATGTATATCTTGTTTTAATTTGTACCCAAGGCTGATGATGGCACATAGATGCCGAAACTGGTACCATTTGACTATTTGACATGTGATTAAATCACAATAAAACGTCATTGTATTGAATAGGTGGACCTTGAAAAGAATTTAATTTTGTTGTAATCCCACTTCAATACGGAACCAATGAAATTCATAACTATAAGTGAAATGTAGGAACACGTGAAGCAATCATGACTTTACGTCTGATCTTAGAGGATCGAATCAAGAAGGACAAGCCCACGTACATGGCATTCGTAGATCTAGAGAAGGCATTCGATAATGTTCATTGGACCAAGCTATTTAAGATTCTGAAGATGACTGGATCAGATACCGAGAACGAAGAATTATCTACAATATAAAAATCAGTCTGCAGTTATAAGAATCGAGGGCTTTGAAAAAGAAGCAGCAATCCAGAAAGGAGTGAAGCAAGGCTGCAGTTTGTACCCCCTCCTTTTCTATGTTTACATAGAACATGCAGTAAAGGAAATCAAGGAGAAATTTGGAAAGGGAATCACAGTCCAAGGAGAGGAAATCAAAACCTTGAGATTTGCCAATGATATTGTTATTGTCACAGGTGAACAATATAGTCGTAGTGGAAAGTGTTTTTGAAGACTATTTGTAAAGTATGATATAATATTTTATCCGTAATGACCTAACCTGTACTGTGTAATATTTGTAACATATGTATTTGTAAATAGTAGATTTCTATTCCGTACTTACTGGAAGTATCTAGAAAATTGTTGAACAGGGTGTGTGCCTTTTGTGGGCTATGTTTTCTAGAAGGAATTTTCTAACTATTCTGGAAATGGAAGATTCGCGAACGTGTGTATTCGAGAATGTTAGTTAAAGTTCGCGACGGAAGTAGGAATTGTGATTGGTGAACCTAGGAGGAGATGGGCAGACGCATGCATTCTGATTGGCTACTCCAAGGCCAGAGTTTTCCTATATATAGTGAGCGAGGCTGCGTTCGCAATAATTCGGTCTTGTCTTGGCCTGATCTGCCTTTAGTCTGTGTTGGTCTGCGTCGTGTGCTACGCCTCGCTTCCGGGATGGGCCACCCTCGGGTAAGCACTCTTACTTTCCGTTCCGGTTAAAATTTCCGTAATGTTCGGTTGCTATTTTGTATAGGAGCCTGCCCTAGGCTAACCTAGATTCGCCAAATTAATTATACGACGCCTTAGCTTCTGCTGGGGTTCCCTGTTTGTTTTCGAGGCATTCCCATTCCTTATTTCACCAGATATGTAGATTGTAATTTAATACATTTACCTTGGGGTTTGCCTCTGGTAGTTCGGTGTCACTTGATGTACGAGTTTAGGAGAATACGTTCACTTCACTGTATATTGTAATTGCGTTTAACCTACTAACTTGCATTGTACTACTGGATTTGTAACTAGTTGTATGTTTGGTTTGAAGTTTGAAACTCGTAGTGAAGCCCATTATCAAGGAACTTCTAAGATATGTGTATCACGGAGCTTATAGTTCGTAAGTTGTAATTTGGTGGATTTTTGTTTGGAATGTATTTGTAAAATTTCACTTGTAAATAATATTTTTCAAATTTAAGGATCACTGCGATTCATTTCGGAATCTGCAATCTAAGCCATGTCCATGCCCTCGGTAGGTCCTGCCTCTTTCCACTTTTCCTGTTTTATTATCCACTAGTTGGCCCTACTGATATTTCGTATTATATTTCGTTGGCTGAGATCCGCGTAGGCCAGCTGATGTTTCTCAGAGTGTATAGTGTTTTCCGATAGTGTGTAGTTGCTCTTACTTCCCTCCTTTATTGTGTTTAGTACTCGTTTTGCTGTAACCACCTTAGTAAAGGTAACACTGGTAGCAGAGACAAGCGCTGGGTTGCCGACGAAGTAAAGTGAACAATGATCATACCTAACCTAAAAAAGTTGTGGTTCGTATATCGCTTGAAATCTTGTTTCTACCTGTCAGGATGGCTCGTGCTGTTCCTAATCCTTTCCATTAAAGGAAGGCAGAACTGATTTACGAGTTAAAAATTCACAAAATTAATTCAACAGGCAATGTCAGAGATGACACTAACCTGTTGAAGCAGTCCCTTGACCTACCTATAACCATACCTGAGTTAACTACATACGAGTTGCGTGAGTCTTTGGCCGTGATTAAAGATAGGTTACCTGAATTTAACGCCATTCTTGTGTCCTTTAGTGCTTCTAAGCCCTCGCATGGCCAATTAGCGCGGGTTAAGGGGCAGTTATTACATTATTTAGACAGGATTAAGGATTTGTTGTCTATCGAATTGCCGGAAGTTGAGTGGCAGAAATGTCAAACCATACTAGAACAATTTTCCAGAGTTTTCGACAGAATCAGTGGTTTGCTTGAAGGCAATAAGTTAAATTACACGGTTTCTGAAATTTAAGTGTCTATCCCATCTGAAATGAGTGACAGTGTTATTTCTGGTGATGCATCCGTTGCTGCTTAAGTGTGCAATCCGACACCTAGTGCTGGTGTTAGGCCTATTCAGGAGTCTGAGGTGAATGATTCTGACCTGGGATCTTCTGTTTCATTATCTGGAACTCGGACACCTGTAAGTCATTCTAATGATATATCTCTTTTGCATGGTGGTACCCGTACAAGTTTTCCTGTGGTTCCTTCTAATTCTGTTGTGGCTCAGTGTTTGCCCTCTATTATTAATCAACCCGGTTCTGATGCAATGGTGCAAAACCACCCCCCTGTCTTAGTACCACCGGTATCAAGTTGCATAACCTCTACACAACCGGCTAATGCCCAAATGGTCTCTCAGGTTATTGAGAACCTTTCTCAAATGAGGTTATCTGCCCCCGTAACATTGCAGGATAACGTTAGTCCTAACCTATCCTGTACTCTGTCCTTTTCACAAGGGCACCTGAATCAAAGGTACAAGGCCTCACTAAACCCTCTGGACTATTCTAAGCCTTCCCAAGCACCCCCTACACCTGTTTTTCCCCAGATTTTCTCCAATCTGCCTCACCCGTTGACCACTGTGTTTAAGGGTATCTCTAAATTTTCAGTTAACTCCGTTGATGAAGTTATTTCCTTCCTTCGCTTTCTAACCAAGTTCAAGGATCAGGCAATAGTGTATAATCTCAGTAACGACAACGTATTTCAAATTCTATACCCGTATGTCTCTGGAGCCCTTTCTGGGCATACTGTCAGGGCCATTTCGGAAAGATGGTCTATAGATCAGTTTCATGCCCATGTGCTTGAATATTTCATTCCTGCTCGTGCCCTGTCTGCATTAGTGCAGAAGCACAATTTCAGAGTACAACATCTCAATGAGTCATTATCTGAATATGTCCAAGACATTAAGCTCCAAGCTAAGATTTTCCGGCTCCACTATTCAGAGGCTCAGATGGTTGCCAACATAATTGAAGGTCTCGCCCCGAACTATAGATCATATCTGGCTCTTTCACCCCGACCAGCAATGTTCGCCCAGTTGGAAGCAATTACAGTGTCCGCTGAAGGCATTCGATATGCTGACCAGCTATGCCATGCATTAGCCCCACCTCCTGTAAGCATGCCCTCTCCTCAGGATTCTAAAACCACCCCGTCACCTGCTTCCAACTCATGTAATCCTCGTTCGTGCTTCAATTGTGGCTCCACGGCTCATCTCAAACGGGATTGTCCCAAGGCTGGGACATTAGGCAATGCGAAACCTGCCATGGGTAGAGGCTCTTCCATCAATTCTTCTTGCCATAACTGTGGATCAACTAGGCATTTCTCTAGGCAGTGCCCACGTAACATTTCTGGCTCTGGACCCCCAGGCCATAGTAGTGCTAGATGACTAACCGCCAGTTCTGATGGTAAATCCCAAAACATGGCTTCTTGTCTTGTCGATCATGACTGCACCTTGGTTGATTTATTTAATTCTGAGGCTAATGATTGTTCCCAGTCTGACCCTGGTGTTCATTTCTTGCAATCTTGTAGGATTTCTGCCATACCTTCTTGGAAACTACCATATTTATGCATAGAGGTAAATAATGAACCTGTCTGTGCGTTACTACACTCTGGGAGTAGTGTCAGCTTCACGAGTGAGACCTGGTACGATTCTATGAAAACTGTTTGCAAGTTACCTACATTACAACCCGTGTCCTTAACCTGCCATACTGCTAATTCTAATTCGTTGAACATTGTAGGATCACTAGAGGTCAAGATTAGAGTCCGTGATTTCACGTGGAAAATGCCAGTACTAGTGGCAAAGGATTTATCCTGCCAATTCATATTGGGTGCAAATTTTATTGTTAAAACAGGCATGATTTTGGACCTCCAGTTTAACAGATTCCATTTTAAATTTTGTGCAAGAACCTTTGAGCTGTGTGATCGCTCCCCTATTATGCCTTCACTGTTCCTGAAGATTCTGATGAACCCAACGCTTTTGATTTTAATCACTTACCCGAAGAGCAGGCCAACCAACTTAGGAAACTCTGCGATAAGTTCCCTGAGGTCTTCACCGACAGGTTAGGTGTCACCAATGTAATAGAATACAAAATTGAGGTTACGGATAACATACCTGTTCACTCTCCACTGTACCGGTTGTCACCTCCCAAAATGAAAGCCCTGAAGGCTATCATTGATCAAATGCTCGCTGATGGAGTGATACGCCCGTCCAAGTCAGCCTATTCTTCTCCCATGTTTCTGGTCCCTAAACCGCAAGGTGGTTATCGGCCTGTAGTCGACTATCGGATGTTGAACCGTAAGGTAGTCCTCCAATTTGTCCCACTTCCTGATTTGCACTCTTGTTTTTCTTGGTTCGCTAATGCAAAAATTTTCACCACCTTCGATTTAAATCAGGCTTATTACCAGATACCCCTTGCTGAAGAATCCAAGCATCTCACTGCATTTGCAACCGATTGGAACCTATATGAATTCGAATGTGTCCCTTTTGGTCTGGCGACTGGAGCGGCCGTCCTTACACGGTTACTAGATTATGTCTTATCGGGCGTCATCAGCTATTACCTTGATGATCTCGTAATTTTTAGTGAAACCTTCGAGGAAGACCTACTTCATCTCAAGGAAGTGCTTGAAAGACTGCGTAAAGCAGGTCTAACCCTCAAGGCATCCAAGGTTTCCTTCGCACAACCCCAGATGTCCTTCTTAGGACACATTGTGTCGGGGAGGGGTGTCTCAATCGATCAGTCTCGTACTGCCACCATCCAGAATTTCCCCCCTCCAAAGGACGTCAAGGCTGTAGCCAGATTCATTGGCATGGTTAATTTCTTTTGCAAATTCATTCCCAATTTTGCTGAACGTGCAGCCCCATTACATGCTTTGAGAAGAAAGGATGCCAAATTTGTGTGGGGTGATGCCCAACGTGAAGTCTTCATGGACTTGAAATCTGCCTTATGTAACGCTCCTGTACTGGCTATGCCAGACTATTCTAAACGCTTCATCCTTCAGACGGACGCCTCTTCCTCAGGCATATCTGGAGTTCTTCTACAGGAATTTCAAGAAGGGCGTCGTCCTATTTCTTATGCTTCACATGCCCTGAATCCTGCCGAGTGAAATTATTCCATTTATGAGTTTGGAAGCCTTGGCTGTTGTCTTCTCTTTAGAACGCATCAGAATGTACCTGGAACATCTTCCTTTCGATCTGGAAACTGATAATCAAGCGTTGAGCTGGGTACTGGCCAAGCTGCGAAAGACCGGTCGTCTAGCACGTTGGGCAGTGCACATCTCAGCTTTCCAATTTCAAGCCCGCCACATTCGTGGCACGGAAAACGTTGTGGCTGATGGCCTCAGTAGGATGTTCAATCCAGGCAGTTCTGACCCTCAATCAGAGCCAACCGACTCATCTCCCAAACAAGTATCAGCTTTTGTCAATGTAGTTCTCACCGGCTCTCCCTTCCTTTTCAAGGATATATCCAAACATCAAGAGGACGATGCTGAGTTAAAAGGGATTATCGACAGGATTAAATCCGGTGAACATGTTAAACCCTATATTCTTAAGAATGGTGTCCTGTGTTGTCCTGCTCGCGGTCGTCGAGACCCCAAAATTGTAGTCCCAACTAACCTGGTCCCGGCTCTGTTCAAATATTTTCATGAATCCCCAGTGGGCGGTCATTTGGGTGTTTTCAAAACAAGAGAGAAGATTCGTAACCACTTCATTTGGAAATACATGGATAGTGAGATTCGTACACTTGTCAAGTCCTGTAAGATTTGTAACATCAGCAAACCTGCCCCGAATACTCATCTAGGTCTCTTGTCTTCTGAGCAAGCTTCTTGCCCAATGGAAAGACTGTTCATAGACTATACCGGGCCCTTCCCGAGATCTCGGAATGGTCATAGATTCATACTTGTGTGTGTTGACGCTTTTTCGCGTTTTACGTGGCTGTTCCCCACTCGGATGGCTAACGCCAACACCACCATCTCGTGCTTGACACAGATATTCGCCTCGTTTGGACCCTGTCAATTCTTGGTAAGTGATAACGCAAGAGCCTTTACTTCTGCCCAGTTCTGGAATTTCTGTTTTGATCTATCCATTGCTCATGTAACCACTACCCCGTATTACCCAAAGCCCAATTATGCTGAGAGAGTGAATCGTAACCTGCGATCTGCCCTCATCGCTTATCACTCCTCAGACCACTCCAAGTGGGATTCCTCACTAAATTGGTTGTCATTTGCATTTAACACTGCTGTCCATGAAAGCCACAAGCAAACCCCTGCTTTGTTAATGTTGGTTTTTACTCCAAATTCTCCTCTATCTAACCTATGGTCAATTAATGATCTTCTGCCCGACGATGCCAGCTCAGAAAAGATCCGAGCTAATTGGCACCGTGCATGAAAGAACTTGAAGGTTTATTACGCTAAGGTCCAGCGTAATTACAACCACGGGCGAAGGCCGCACGAGCTCTCTGTGGGTGACCAGGTGTTTATTAAAACACATCCCGTCAGTAGTGCTGCGGACCATGTTATCAGTAAGTTGGCCCCCAGATTTTGAGGTCCCTGCACCATATTAAAGTTCCTTACCCCGGTGACATTATTGGTGAGCAATCCCGAAAGGAAAAGGATCAGCAGAATCCATCTCTCCCAGGTCAAGGTACCTTAAGTCTGGTAGGGAAGGGTAAATACCATTGTTGGTGACCATGTAGATTTAGTTGCAAGTTATTTGCAAGAATTTAGTTATAAAATAATTTTATTGTAAGGTTATTTATAAGGTTTTAGTTATAAGATAATAAGTTTGGTTGTAAGTTAGTTGTAAGTAATTGTGAAGATGAATACTTTAGCTATCCTCTACTGTAATGGATTTAGTATTATAAGTTAGGTATGTTTTAGTTTAGGGTCACTCCTTGGAATTTGTTCCCCTCACTTTCAGGTTTAGGGTAAACTCCTATAGTTTCCTTTCATCCCCATTTTAACCTTGTAAGATGTATTATAAATACCAGTGCTTACCCCGGGGCTAGTGCCCTAATATCCCTGGTATGCGAGGGAGAGTCCCTACTGCATACTTATTAAGCCACCCTTTGGGTGTGTAGTTGCTCTTACTTCCCTCCTTTATTGTGTTCAGTACTAGTTTTGGTGTAACCACCTTAGTAAAGGTAACAGTTATTTTATCTGAGACTGCAGAAGATCTCGAGAAGTTGCTGAATGGTATGGATGAAGTCTTGCGTAAGGAGTACAAGATGAAAATAAATAAGTCCAAAACAAAAGTAATGGAGTGCAGTCGAACGAAGGCAGGTGATGCAGGAAATATTAGATTAGGAAATAAAGTCTTAAAGGAAGTAGATGAATATCGTTACTTGGGTAGTAAAATAACTAACGATGGCAGGAGTAAGGAGGACATAAAATGTAGACTAGCACAAGCAAGGAGCTGCTATCCTGCAATCCTTGTTCCCAAGCCTTCTCAGTCAAATGTTTATATTATTTTCATATCACTACGCTTTTGCTGAATTTCACCCAGAACGAATTGTGCTGCTTTCCTCTGAACATTTTTCTAGTTCTTGAATAAAGTAATCCTGGTAGAGGTCCCACATACTGGAACCATACTTTTAAATGGGGTCTTACCAGCAACTTACACGCCCTCTTCTTTACATCTTCATCATTTTTTGTCGCACTAACATACTGAAGGTTTTCAACAACTCAAGGATGGGAAGAGGCTAGTAATGGGAAGGTAGCAGCCACAGCCTTAATTAAGATACAGCTCTAGAATTTGGCTGGTGTGAAAATGGGAAACTATACAAACCATCTTTAGGACTGCAAACAGTGAGATTTGAACCCGGAATCTCCCGAATGCAAGCTCACAGTGATGCGAACCTAACCGCACGACCAACCTGGTCAGTCCTCTACATCCCCTAAATACACTCATAACCACAAGAAGATATATGTAACCATTATTTACTACCTTATGAATGCGGATTACCCCAGTGATGATATTTCCTTATATTAACACCTAGATACTTACAATGATTCCCATGAGGTACTTTCACCCTATCAACACAGTAATTAAAATGGAAGGGACTTTTCCTCTTGGTGAAACTTACAACCTGACTTTTCCACCACATTTACCATCAGACCGTTGTCAGTTGTCCATCTCACAACTTCGTCAAGGTCTTTCTGCAGTCGCTCACAATCCTGTAAGTTATTTATTGCTGTATACAGTATAATATCATGTGCAAAAAGCCTCTCTGTGATTCCATTTCTTTCCTCACATCATATCTATATATATAGAAGAAAATGCAAAGGTCAAATATTACTGCTCTATGGGACCTCCATCTCTATCACTGTAAGATCAGATAATGCTTCACCTACTGTGATACAGTATTTCTTGATATGGTTTAGTAGTAGCAGCAGCAGCAGTAATTTGTGAGCATTGCAACAATAAATTAAGAATTTTAAATCTATATTTATCACCATATTGTGATGGAAATCCCCCCCCCCCCCACACACACATTTGACAGTTTAAACACCACATCATGATAGATGAAACAAAGATTATGAAGGCTTGAACAAAAGCAAATATAACTGCAAAATGATAACAATTCAAACAACTCAAACAACAGTTTATGGCATTCACTAATGTTCAAATGTTGTCCTTCAATGGACTAACACTAGGCTATCACAATTCAGTACCTACAAGGGAACTATCAATATGGTCATATCGAAACCTTTTTAAAGGAAAAACAAAGTATCCTCCTAATTCAATACAAATCATAATTCCATCATTAGATGGAGCAATAAAATTCAAACATGTTTTGACTCGTTTGAGCCATCTTCAGCGAAATAAGGGGTGGGGTTAAAGTAATCTACATAATACAAGCTAAAAATGTGCTAAAACATAATGAAGGAACAAAAGAAAAAAACAAGAGACATGACGGAAATAAAAACAATATACAATATTTACATCAGTAGATGGAGCAATAAAAAACTTGCTGAGACAAATTCAGAGAAAAAAGGTTAATGTAAAACATAATTGAATCCAAAAAGTGTGCTGAAACTAAGAATAAAAGAAAATAAATGATACAGACAGAAATGAAACAAAAAGTGCTAATGGTGAGGTTATGGACTTCTTAGTCTAAAAATTTTACTTTGATAAACAATTAAAAAATCAAGACTAAATCACTGTTGAAAATTCAAGCTGACAGTCTGACTTTGTAGAAACACCATCACCACGAATGGTTAGGAAGGGAGCAAAAAAGCTTGAGAAGCCAAGTTTGAGAGGAGACAACGTACCAGGTGAAATGTGTGTGATAAGTGATTTAAAACGCCGAAGAATTTAAAGTTTTAGAACAGCAGCATTCTCAGTTTCTTGATCCCGTTCTCAAAGATTGTTTCTAATGTCGGCTAGGTGTATTTGCCTTATTTTAAATGGTCGGGAGAACAGCGACAAAATCGAGAAGTTGTGTTAGAGAAGTAACAGGTGTATGGTAAAATATAAGTGACCACAGTGGAAACTGTCAATGAAGTTCCAATCTGTAATGGAAAAAACGAGGTTGTGTAAGAAATTGGGCTGATAAGTAAAAATGTGAAATGGGTGAGAAGAAGTATTTAAAGTTAGGTGGTAGTCCTCTCGAACCGGCCTGGCTTTATCAGAATTAATGGTTCCGTTCGTACAATTGAGTCTATTGAGCGACAATGAAATACCGCTGAGAGGATAAGGGGACCATAAGAAACCAATGTACAAGAATTTAGCTGTCATTTTGAGCTGTAAGATCCTGAAATCAACATGGAAATGTCTAATAAGATTGCAAGTGTTAGCATATAGCTGGACGTAGACAGCCCTGGTGACCAGCTGAGGCGAACGCGTTACCTTGAGCTTTCTGTGCCAGGCAGTTGACACATGTAACTTTGAGAGAGCAGCCTGAATATGGCTAATTTTCTAGAGTATGAATTACGTTATTTGCATGGGAAAGGTATCTCTTCTTCCCGTGAAATAACTTTGGAAGAAAGGGAGATGGGTCGCCATGTGATTGAACTAATTGAAAATCATCCTATGGATTCCAGCATTGTCTCAGAATTGTGTCTGGAGATAAATAGTGAAAGAGACAATTGAAGCAGCAACACCTCTTCTGCATCATCTGAAAGAGAAGACAGCACACCATTGCCAGGTATGCGACTCCGCAGTCACTAACAAATCTACCAGTTCAAGCTATGCTTCCAGTCCACTGAAGAAAGTGAAACACATGGTAGATCATGCATACGAGAGGAAAGCTGTAAATTTATGGTTAAATACGGAGGGTAACAAGCCACTTTCATTAACCATTGTTCACAAAAATTGCATGGAGACATCAGTACAACAACTGTACTTGTGGAATCCATGTCAGTAACTCCGTTGGACACACAAAATTGATGTATAAAAATTTATTTTCTCTCTTTGCAGAAGCAAGAAGGTTGAAGAAAATTGTTTGCGATGAAGATCTGCGACTGTGGGCCTTGGATATTTCAAGAGAGATTTCAAGGGAACGAAGTAATTTCAGCGCCTCTACTGGTTAGCCAAGTTGCTTCAAGAAAAAGTACCAAATCAAAATAGAAAAATCATGAAATTTGTATCCCGTGTGTATCTGCAAGGAGACGAGAAAAAAGATACGGTTGCAAAGAAATCTGTGGAAGCAGCTACAGATCGATTTTTTGATTACACTCTTTCTTCAATATAAATTACAGATCAGAGTGGTTTTGTGCACAAACTGAAAGTGATAAGGACTCTATCGTTTGCTGGTGAGAAACATACAGAAGCAGTTGCTCAATCAGTTAATGTATTCACCCATTTGTACACAGTTATGCCTACTGTTAGTATGGCCAGTCCTCTCTTCCGGAAATTATTTGCTGTACCACAGGAGGCAACTGGTTAGTATGGCCGGTACTCTTTTCCTGAAATTATTTACTGTACCACAGGAGGCAACTGGAACTTTTGGTCTGAGAGTTTTCAAAGAAATGTTTTGTACCAAAAACATAATTGTAACAGCCACAAAATCAGGGAAAATAAGAAAAAAGAAATTAAAATATTGGTTTAAAGAAGCTTTCTTCCCATTCACAGAAGAAGAGTGTTGCTACTATTAGATTCCTGGACTATTTATAGTGATAAATGCTGCCTCGAGGACATTGGCAGCAGTATATTAATTCTCCAGATTTCTCCTGGCACTACAGGGAAAATGCAGCCCTTGGATAAGTTTTTTGCCATTTAATAGACATTGTGCCCGCTTGTGAAGACTTCCGGTCTGATGTTTATCAGAGGAACAGCATACTGAAAATGCAATCGTTCATTCATTTTCAATTTTATTCCCTGGGGTTCAAAAACATAATTAAAAATTCACAGTTCGCAACCAATTACACAATGGAGAAACTTCCAATGTTCAAAGCGATTGCAAAATATTGCCTTAAAAAATGTAAAGAAAACTATCAAGAACAATATGGCCTTAAAGTGCATAATCGTTACGTGTGGTGCCAAAAACATTTGTTTTTTTATCATGCGATTAACACACCTTATTTATATTTCACATTTGTTCCCTAACATTAAGGTGACCTTAGAGTTCGGTAAACTGCCAGTTCGTTCTCTGTTCTCTCTCTCTCCAGTACAACTGCAACTTCCTACACTGTGCGCCGCACCAGCAAGATGCAAGAGTTGTCCAGTGGCTGGGTTGCCACATGGATTTTAAATCAAGATTTCGACCCCTTCCACTTGAAAATGGAAGCAAAATTTTTGTACATTTCTATTTTATGGTCTCATCTTCTCAGCAAAATTGAATTGTCAGTTTTGATATGACCTTATCAATAGTTCCCTTGTTAGAAATGATCTGGAACGCAAGCAAGCAAGCAGTTTTACGTTAGTGCTGATATCATGATCACAGCCACAGGACTTCCAGTTTTATGTGAAATCCAAACTTCAGGGATGTGATTTTTCATTTTAAAAATCCCAGGTGCATTGGCTGGGATTTGAACAGTGCCACCTTAGGAGCTACTTGTCTATGGCTATCATCCACCCTCTCCTCTCAACCCCCACAACATGGATGAAGCTTGTTTTCATGCATTTAGATGGCCGGTCTTAAGCTGTCAGCAAGGAGTTCCAGGCAGTGCTCGTCAAATAGTGAGCATCGCGCTTGGTACAGTGACGACCACGGCTTGCACGGTACACGCATGTTAACTTATTTCTCACTGAAGTGGAAGGTTGAGCTTTCGAATTATATACCTTGATCACCATTTTGATAGTGTTTTGTTCACTGAAATTCAAGTGATGTCTGCTATCTAGCACCTACTCTGCACACTTCTTGCATTATAACTTTTCTATATCCTCACTTGGTTTTGGTTTGGTTATATCCCCACTGGGAAGAACCAGATTGTCAACAGTCATAAATTCCACCTATTCAGGGCTTTCTTGCAAAGTTTTTTCCAACCTTTTTCCGTATCAGTCGCTGTCTTGCATTACCTCTGTCTTGGGTGGAGACGGCTTCTACAAGTAAGTGCGGTTTATCGAACATGGAAGTGGAGGATGTTTTAGGAGAAATGATGAGGGGTTCTGATGAAAGTTTGTTAGATTCAGATGGCGATTTGAGTGATGTGGATGACATTGCTGTACACAGTCCTTGGTTCCGAATCTGATACAAGTAACAGTGCACAGAATGGCTAATAGATTTTGATGGGCAAACATCTCTAATTACGTGCATCAAATAGAACAGTTTATAGCGAATCCAGGGCCTCAGAACGAAGCAGTTAGGGAATGTGATGGTGTGAAGGAGGTTTCTGCATTGAGGGATGTTACAAGACATTTCAAACCAAACACAATGATTAAGGTATGATAGCATCATATTTTCTAAAGGATTTTTTGTAAACATGCATATGGCGAAGAAGCCGTGATCTTAATTAAGGTACAGCTCCACCATTTGCCTGGTGAGAAAATGGGAAACCAGGGAAAACCATCTTCAGTGCTGCTGACGGTGGAATTCGAACCTACCATCTCCCAAATGCAAGGTCACAGCTACGCAACCCTAACTGCATGGCCAATTTGCTCAGTCAGTAATTCACTTTTTAACAAGAATGTATTAAATTAAAAAACAAAATTACAAACTCACCAGGCTCACCCAAGTTGTCTGCAAGTTCAAGCCTTAACTCTGGCCTGGGAGGAGGTAATTTCATTGAGATGGGCACAAAAGGGACTGCACATGGCATTGGTCCAGGCCGCTGCAAGACAAATTCCTGATATATTAAGAATAATCAGTAACATACATATTTCTATTTCAAAATACTAGGTGCAAGCATTAATGACATATGGGAAATGGCCAATACCAGTGTACTTACAGTGCAGTATTGCTTAACTAGGTAGGTAGGGGTGTACAGGAACAAGTGCAGAACATAAGATTATTAAAATCATGCAGATAATATTCTTACTTTATGAGTGATAATTCTCTAATTGTTTATATATAGACTTCATATGCCACTAATGCTTTCACCTACTGTAATTTTGTACAATGTTTTGTTATAATTGCAGTATCTATCTCAGCAAGACCTTTAAGATTTAATAAGAGAAACTAAATGCATTAAGAAAATACACACCATTTTTATACCTTTTTTAATAATGTTTTTTACAAGTATGTTGTAGTATAATATTTATATTTAACCTGTGCGTTTGACAGACTGAAGAGCTTTTAAGTTACATTTAACGGAGTACTAAATACATGATAAACTGATCTTGAAAACAATATTCTTTAACCCATGGGTAAATAATGCAAGTAACGAGCTCAAATTATTATTATTATTATGACTCGTGAGTATGGCTATGAAGTGTTTACATCCATTTAGTATTAGTATTGTTTACGTCATATGTACATATGATACGATCGTATTATTTGTGAGGTTATGTCATGAAACATGTGCTATATGTAGATATTTATATGAGTTTAGTTATTATAAGAACCTTGTAATCAATAGTATATAATTTTTTATTACCTGTAGATATGTGTAATCCACTACAGTATTGTGCAACACTCTGTAATATCCAGAATAACACTAGGTAAGACGAAAACGATATAGAACCTTTCTTCCAATTGTAACTATGTATTAGGCACTCTAGAATTTACTAGAAGATATGTTGTGACATATCCTTCTAGAAGCCTGACCAAGCGACATATATAAGGAACCGGTCACGATGGTGGAGGAGTTATTGTTTTGTTGGAGTTGTTTTCGTGAGTATGTGTTGCTTTTAGGCCGACATGCTAATGTAAGCAGTCAACTGTTTCAAGGTTGCAATCTCCATGTGCTCTGTGATAGTTATTACAGATAGTGGTTTGTTGATGTGTGTTTTGTTTGTGATGGCAGTTGATTAGGTTATGTGTGATTAAGGTTTAAATAATTAACATACATACATACATACATACATAATCATTATAGACTGTGTTATGCCTTTCAGCGTTCAGTCTGCAAGCCTCTGTGAATTTGCTAAACGTCGCCACAATCCTCGATTTGCAACTAGTGTTGTGGCCTCATTTAGTTCTATACCTCTTATCTTTAAATCGTTAGAAACTCAGTCTAACCATCGTTGTCTTGGTCTACCTCTACTTCTCTTACCTTCCACAACAGTCCATTATTCTCCTAGGTAACCTATCCTCCTCCATTCGCCTCACGACCCCACCACCGAAGCCGGTGTTGCGTACAGTTTCATCCATCGAGATCATTCCTAAATTAGCCTTTATCTCCTCATTCCGAGTAACCTCCTGCCATTGTTCCATCTGTTTGTACCAGCAATCATTCTTGCTACTTTCATGTCTGTTACTTCTAACTTATGAATAAGATATCCTGAGTCCACCCAGCTTTCGCTCCCGTAAAGCAAAGTTGGTCTGAAAACAGTCCGATGTAAAGATAGTTTCGCCTGGGAGCTGACTTCCTTCTTACAGAATACTGCTGATCACAACTGCGAGTTCACTGCATTAGCTTTATGACACCTTGATTCTACCTCAGTTACGATATTACCATCCTGGGAGAACACACGACCTAAATACTTGAAATCATCGACCTGTTCTAGCTTTGTATCACCAATCTGACATTCAATTCTGTGGAATTTCTTACCTACTAACATCAATTCAGTCACAAGTAACTAATCTCATTTTGTTCCGCATTGAAGATACAATAAGTAAAATTCTTTCTTGAATAAAATTATTGTGTACACCTATTCAATACAAGTATATTTTATAGTGATTAAATTATATATGAAATATAAATACTAGTTAGAGACATGTTTCGCCCTGGTTTTGGGCATCTTCAGCCTAATACTAATCTTAAGGTCAAGTCTTAAATCTATTAACATTGGAACTTAATACTAAACTTAAATTAATATCAAATACTAAATACAATGGTTTTATGCTTATTACATATTTACATAGTTTACAATATGTACATTAACTAAATGCCAGAATTTGTGAAAAAGGAAGCAATAAAATATTTTATTTTACAATGACTAGTTCAGACGTCTGGATGAAAGTTTATGTAAATGTGTACGTATTGGCTAGAGATTGATCACAGCGTGAATTGAATTGGAGTATCTCCAACTGTTTGACTAGAGATTGATCACAGCGTGGATTGGGGCTTCTCCAACTTTATGGATGAACATTAGGTTGAAGGTTTTACAGCTGGTTCCCTCGAAGTTGGTTATGGTCATTATCATAAGTATATTGTTGCAAAACCGGAACTGTGGTTAAAGTCGATCGTGTTGAATTTGAATATTCCTTTAGAAAGAAGCATCAATACTTCATTAGGAGTAGTAAGGTTAGTCGTTCAGACGCAACCGGAACAGGTAGTTCCATCTAACATCGACAAGATATGTAAGTTCGTTCACTTTTATGCGGTGAACACTTTCACTTTACAATTATGATTATATTGGGCTCTACATTCACATTATAAATTCCTTTTTTCTCTTATTCAGTTACAGACATCTCATAATTCCTCCGAAGGTTGAACAACGCACCAATGGGGACATTAATCGACAATAATGGCACAATATTCAATAAATTTTATCAGATGACCAACAATGAACAATACCAACAACATGTTTCCAACATATATGCATACATGCTCCTTTCTAAAGGAACATTCAAATTCAACACGATCGACTTTAACCACGGTTCCGGTTTTGCAACAATATACTTATGATAATGACCATAACCACCTTTGAACGAACCAGCTGTAAAACCGTCAACCTAATGTTCATCCATAAAGTTGGAGAAGCCCCAATTCACGCTGCGATCAATCTATAGTCAAACAGTTGGAGATACTCCAACTCACGCTGTGATCAATCTCTAGCCAATATATATATATATTTGCATAAACATTCATCTAGACGTCTCAGACGTTTACTAGTCATTGTAAAATAAAATAATTTATTGCTTCCTTGTTCACAAATTCTGGCATTTAGTTAATGTACATATTGTAAACTATGTAAATATGTAATAAGCATAAAACCATTGTATTTAGTATTTGATATTAATTTAAGTTCAGTATTAAGTTCCAATGTTAATAGATTTAAGACCTGACCTTATATTAGTATTAGGCTGAAGATGCCCAAAACTAAGGCAAAACATGTCCTTATATATATTTATATTTCATGTAGAATTTAATCACTACAAAATATAATTGTATTGAATAGGTGGACACAATTATTTTATTGAAGAAAGAATTTTACTTATCAATTTAGTCTTCGAGAGGTTAATTTTCATACCATACTTATTGCACCTATTTTCAAGTTCCAAGATATTAGACTGCAGGCTTTCGGCACAATCTGCCATTAAGACCCAAGTCGTCAGGATAGGCCAGACTGCTTAGTACATTTCCACCTAACTGAATCCTGCCCTACTATTTTATACCATTCAGCAGATGATCCATATAAACAGCAAAGGTGAAAGATTACAGCCTTGTCTAACCCCTGTAAGTAAGCTGAACCAAGAACTCATTCTATCATCAATTCTCACTGAAGCCCAATTGTCATCATAAATGCCTTTGATTGATTTTAATAATCTACATTTAATTCCATAGTCCCCTAGTATAGCGAACATCTTTTCCCTTGGTACCCTGTCATATGCTTTCTCTAGATCTACGAAACATAAACACAACTACCTATTCCTCTCGTAGCATTTTTCAATTACCTGGCACATACTGAAAATCTAATTCTGACAGCCTCTGTGTGGTCTGAAACCACACTGGTTTTCACGCAACTTCCTCTCAACGATTGATCGCACCCTCCCTTCCAAGATGCCAGTGAATACTTTGCCCGGTCTACTAATCAATGAGAATACCTCGATAGTTGTTGCAATCCTTCCTGTTCCCTTGCTTATAGATAGGTGCAATTACTGCTTTTGTCCAATCTGAAGGTACCTTATCAACACTCCATGCTAATCTTACTACTCTATGAAGCCATTTCATCCCTGCCTTCCCACTATACTTCACCATTTCAGGTCTAATTTCATCTATTCCTGCTGCTTTATGACAATTGAGTTTATATAACATCCTTTCCACTTCCTCAAGCATAATTTCACCAACATCATTTACCTCCTCCCCATGAGCTTGGCTGCTCGCAACACCACCAGGATGATTTCCTTTTTACATTGAGAAGATGTTTAAAATATTCCCTCCACCTCTCCAGTGATTCCCTGGGATCTATTATAAGTTCACCTGAATTACTCAAAACACTGTTCATTTCCTTTTCCCCCTCCCTTCTTAAGATTCTTTATTACTGTCCAGGAAGGTTTCCCTGCTGCTTGACCTAGCCTTTCCAGGTTATTACCAAAATCTTCCCATGACTTCTTTTTGGATTCAACAACTATTTGTTTCGGTCTGTTTCTTTCATCTACGTACAAATCCCTGTCTGCCTCGGCCCTTGTTTGGAGTCACTTCTGATAAGCCTTCTTTTTGAGTTTACAAGCTGCTCTCACTTCATCTTTCCACCAAGATGTTCGCCTTTTCGCATCTTTACACACAGTTGTTCCTAGGTATTCCCTTGCTGTTTCTACTACAGCATCCCTGTATGCCACCCATTCACTATCTATATCCTGAACCTGCTTACTGTCTACTGTTCGAAACTTCTTGCTAATCATATCCATGTACTTCTGTCTAATTTCCTTGTCCTGGTGATTTTCTACCCTTATTCGTTTGCAGACAGATTTCACTTTCTCTACTCTAGGCCTAGAGATGCTTAGTTCACTACAGATCAGACAGTGGTCTGTATCATCGAAAAATCTCCAGAAAACTCGTACATTCCTAACAGATTTCCTGAATTCGAAGTCGGTTAAGATATAGTATATTATGGATCTGGTACCCCTAGCCTCCCATGTGTAGCGGTGAATAGCCTTATGCTTGAAGAATGTATTCTTAACTGCTAAACCCATACTAGCACAGAAGTTCAGCAAACACTTCTCATTCCCATTAGCTTCCATATCTGCCCCATATTTACCAATCACCCTTTCGTATCCTTCGGTTCTATTCCCAACTCTCGCATTGAAATCGCCCATTAGCACTATTCTATCCTTGCTGTTGACCCTGACCACGATGTCACTCAATGCTTCATAAAACTTGTCAACTTCATCCTCATCTGCACCCTCACATGGTGAATACACGGACACAATTCTTGTCCTAATTCCTCCAACTGACAAATCTACCCACATCATTCGCTTATTTACGAGCCTAACAGAAACTATGTTGTGTGCATTGGTATTCCTGATAAAGAGCCCTACCCCAGACTCTGCCCTTCCCTTTTTAAGACCCGTCAAGTACACTTTATAATCTCCCCTCTCTTCCTCGTTATCTCCCCTTACCAGAATATCACTCCTAGCACATCCAGATGTATCCTGTTTGCTGACTCAGCCAGTTCTACTTTCTTTCTACCATAAGCCCTATTAATACTGACAGCTCCCCATCGAATTCCATTTCATTTGCCAAGTTGTTTCCAAGGAGTCCCTCGCCTGTCAAATGGGAGTGGGACTCCGTTACTCCCATAGGTCCGAGGTTTGCTTAAAATCAGTGTATGCAAGTTGACAGCATTTTGTGTGCGTCTTTGTGGTTACATCAATAATCAGGTCTGTATTCTGTAGGAATGACAACAGAGAGAAAAATTAAAATAAAGGCGAGTTTGCAGTTGTGGTCAATACTACTTTATATGAAGTTTGTGGATAAAATTATCTTCCCACTGCCAATTTCAGACCAACTTTGATGATGATGCTTGCTGTTTAAAGGGGCCTAACATCCAGGACATCGGGCCCTAATGGTATGAAATGAGACCAAATGTTATGACAATTTAAAAATTCATAATTCTCCACCGACCAGAATTTGAAAACGTGAAGCCAAAGAATGAAAGGATGGATATGAAGTTAAAACAATCAGTGGATCTGACCCGCAATGCCTCACATTCCCAGAAACTAGCATTAAACAATAGTATTACTGACCAAGGGACTGCTTCTAAAGCACAATACTGAATCGATGATGCTTGTAGTCGAAACGGGTCCAAAATCCGGGTCATTGTCCCCTCATGATGGTACTTATCGCTAGGAAAGTAGAACCATGCTATTTGTCATGTTGCGGTACTAATCAAAAGTAGCGTAGACTCGCAGTGTTCCACACATTGTGGTACTATTCACAGGTAATGTAATGCGCACATGTAACACAGACCTATGGCGTTTCGCACACTGCAGCGCCATTAATGCCCTTCCTCACATAAGTCGACTAACCACAGGGGCCTGCACTATCGTGCTGTTCCTCATACAGTGGGTACTATGCACACGCAAAGCAGAACCATGCTGTCGCTCATATAGTGGTACGAATCACAGGTACTGTAAAACGCATCCCAAGCCACACACTGTCGCTACTATTCACAAACCTATTTTGTACCTAACATAGTGGTACTACGCTCAAGTACAAAGTAAAGGCGACCCATGGTGTTCCCCGTGTGGTGGTACTGATCATCACAAGTAGTTTCATGGTTCTAATACAATCATCCCTTGGTTGCCCCTTTTAGCCACCTCTTATAACAGGCAGGGGATACTGTGGGTGTATTCTTCGTCTGCATCCCCCACCCACAGGGTTTTGTGTGTTTGGTCCACGAGAGGTATTTTATTTCCCCCAAATCCTCCGGCAAGCCGGTTAGGACCCCCTCTATCCGCCACCTGGGATGCGCCACGTGGGAATATCACCTCTCCCCCTGCTACGCCAGCATAGTAGGTTCGTGGCAGACCAACTTTATGATGGTGACAGCTGGTTAGAGTCAGGTTATCTTACTTTTAAGCTGGATACCTTATGCAAGAACTGGACGGTATTCAAAGGTAAGCAACACAATTTTTTCTGGGCGATTTCCAGCAAATAAGTAGTGTTCCGAAAATGTTGCAAACTTTAGGCTGGAAAGACTTGGGAGTAAGGAAACATGTTGCCTAAGTGGGATATTCCGAGCTGTCAGTGGAGAAATGGCGTGGAATGACATTACTGGATGAATAAAAAGGTAGGAAAGATCATAATTTGAAGATGAAGTTGGCAAGCAGACAAATTTTTTTTTTTTTTTTGCTAGTGGCTTTACGTCGCACCGACACAGATAGGTCTCATGTCGACGATGGGATGGGAAAGGCCTAGGAGTTGGAAGGAGGCGGCCGTGGCCTTAATTAAGGTACAGCCCCAGCATTTGCCTGGTGTGAAAATGGGAAACCACGGAAAACCATTTTCAGGGCTGCCGATAGTGGGATTCGAACCTACTATCTCCCGGATGCAAGCTCACAGCCGCGCGCCTCTACGCGCACGGCCAACTCGCCCGGTAGCAGACAAATTGGGACAAATTTTCACCTATGGAAGAGGAATTATGGAATAGAATAATTTATCAAAGGAAATCTGCCACCTGGGTGACAGTTCTTAATGCAGATCAATGATAATTTACTGACTGACGATATTTTTCCTTTCTCTGATAATTTCATCTGTTACCATTATGAACAACAATGGCAACAGAACACAAGACTGTCTTAGTCCAGTTCAATTTTGAAACCATTCTGGAAAACCCACAGGGGTCTGGACAATGCAGCAACAATTATAGTATATTGCTTACACAACAGTTTTCCAAATCCTTTCGGTTTCATAACTTCCCATATTTTGCTCTGAGGATACTATCATTTGCCTTTTCAAAATCAAGGAATGTCGTCACCATTTCTCTTCCACATTCCTACTGCTTTTCCATCATCTGTCTCATACTGAGGGTGTGGTCTAGTGTTGACCTTCCATTTCTACAGTCATACTGCACTACTACTTATTCTCTTTTGTAATATACTTTCAAATATGTTTTGCTGTATGTGATACGAGCGTGATTCCATGATAATCATAACAAATCTGCTAGTCACTCTTCTTAAATATAGGTATTAATATTTCCTTACTCCAGACGTCTGGCATAGATTTTGATTTCCAAATACATCTAAATAGACTATACAGCCAGAGTACAGCACCAGATCCTGCTTTCATCATTTCCACAAGTAATTCATCCATTCTGACTTTCATTTGTTTGACAGCAGTTTCCATTGCAATATTTCTTTGCTTCTGTCTCCTCACACTGTTCCTCTATTATCTCATCTAAACCACTTCTCACATCCAGAAGGCTGCCAAAATAATATTTCCATCATTTCCTTATTTCCTCTGCTTGAGTGATCTCTTCATTTTCCTCCTTCACCTCCTTTGTGTAGAATCTTTCTTTTCTCACAGATCTATACAGCATTATTTTACCACTATGTGTATCCTCTTCCAACTTTCTTGTAACTCCTTCCCAACTTTTCTTCTTTTCTTTACTTACCACTTTCCTGTACCTCATTTTGATTTTCTGATATTTTCTTCTGCTTTCTTCTTAGTATTAACTGCTTTATTTACTCTCTCATTCCATGACGAAGCCCTCTCATCCTTGACTCTGGCTGATGTTCTACCACATGCGCGCTGTGTATAGCTCGCAGATACATTCTTGAACTTGTCCCATTTCATATTCGTCTGTTCTGGATGACTGTTTCAAATTATCCTGAAATTTATCCTTTACTTCCATCTCTTTTAATTGCCACAGTATTATTTTATTCCCCTTCTCGCATTCTCAATATGCTTTCCCACTTTCACTTTTGCTACTACTACCACCGTATGATCACCATCAAGGACAACTTGTGGCAGCACTGTTACATCTAACACCTGTTTACGATGTACTTTTCCCACCAAAAAGCAGCCAATTAGTTTTTGTCCTACTTCCCCAGCCATATCGGGCATTCTTCATACAGTTTTCTGAATTATGTATTCCCCACAGTTCATCCATTTCTCTCGCAAAAGGCCACCAACTTCCTTCCCCTTTCATTTCTCTCTCCATATCCTGAAGTCCATTTATTTTTTCCATTACTTCCCATCATTGGATTGAAGTCACCCATTAGTGTTACTTTCACATCAGTAATTCATATTACCAATGCTTTCAGGAATTCATATCTTCTTCCTTGTTTCCAGTCTGTGGTGCATACACCTGAATAACTTTTTCTCCACTCTCCATCCTTGACTCTACCCTTATTATTCTGTCACTTATCTAGGCCAGCTTTTCCACAGTCATCCAAAAGCTTGTTTATTATCACACCCATTCTGTTCATTGCCTCTTGCCCTCAACTCCAGTAGAATGCATCTTTTCCTCAACTCCCCTTTTCCTTCCACTTAACCTCACACAATCCCATAATAGCTATATTTCCTTCTCCATGAAGTCAACCACCTCTTCAGACTTTCCAATCAGAGTCATGACATTGTTTATTGTCACTTTCAATAAATATCATTAAAGAAATTACAATAACTACCATTTTTTCATTTAAGTAGTACTTCAACTGTAGTAGTTTCATATGATTTGATATTGTGATCATAGCCAAAATATTATTTTAATACCTGCAGAAACACTAAAATGCTTTCCCATTATTAGCATCCCTTCCAATTATATTTTTCCCAACAATTAAAACATTGTTACTTGATATGCTGCACTGTCATATCATAATAGCAATTGTATTCTTGCTCCCTTATGGGTTCAGCTGTAATTAGATCTCTGAATGAGGTACAGGAATATCAGTGTCCTTCCTTTGTTGGTGGTTTTCTTCAGCTTTCAGGATGGATGCAAGGAGATGATGTAATTAACTTTGTACTTCTGGCAACTTTGTCAGAAAAGAAGGAAAACACATTTTTTGTTTTCGGAAAGTCCACTTAAAGGGAGAGGGGGTGGAAAGAAGAGAAGAAGTTGAATTATTTTTATGAGGAAACTTATATCTCAAAAACTGAAGATGTTACAGACGTGAAAGTTGGCATTTTGAATCTCCTTTAAAAATAAAGAAACACGTATCTTTTATTTTCAGAAAATGGGCTGAAAAGAACTGAAAAAGTGGGAGAATTTTGAAAATGAGTACCGCTATATCTACAGTATATCTCTTTTAAAGTAAAGGAACATTTATTTTTTTTGTTTTTGGGAAATGGGAAGGACTGATAAAGGGTTTGAATTCTTTTTATGGGGATTCTTATAGAATACCTCAAAAACTGAAGACGTTTTTACGTGGAAATAGATATTTGGAATCTCCTTTAAAAATAAACATTTTTTCCGATTTGAGAGAAGACTGTTTCTCACGTGTACAGTTGTATGTTGCATGGCCATCTTAGCCCCAAAAGGCAATAACACAAACGTGGTTTACAAAGAGTTTCCAGGGTAAATGAAACTCGATTTGTTGGTGAATGTTTATACTTTAGGGATTTTCAGAGAATGTCTTAGTACAGTACCGAGGAAAGATTACTTTTTATCATTTTACGAAATCCAAGCAAGTACAACCGCAGGTAATTGATAGTTATAAGAATAAACTGACAAGAGGGTCCACCTTTTCAATACAATATATCAAGTACAGTAAATGATATTACATAAGTCTTGGGACTAATTTCAGCCACTTAGTAGCCATCTTCAGCCAAATAAATTTAACAGATTATGTGATAACTAAAATATATGTATAACAGACAATGACAATGTTGCAGGAATAATTATAACATGGAAATGAAATGGCATATGGCTATTTTTTTTTTTTTTAGTGCCGAGAGTGTCGAGGATATGTTCAGCTCGTCTTTTGATCTGTCACCCGTAGGCGACCTGCGCGTCATGATGAGAATGAAATGATGATGAAGATGACACATACACCCAACCCCCGTGCCAGTGAAATTAACCGATGATGGTTAAAATTCCCGACCCTGCCGGGAATCGAACCCGGGACCTCTGTGACCAAAGGCCAGCACGCTAACCATGACAAAGATGACTTTGAGCAATACAGGAAACTGAGAAACAAAGTTAAACAGCTAATTAGAAACAGTAAATGCCACTACTTTCAACAGTTAGCGGGAAATAAATAATAATTTAAACCAAACCTGGAAGAAGTTACGATCTTTGGGCATAGGCAAAGCCGTAGAAGAGCACATTCCCACCATATCTCTAGATACCTTAAATGATTACTTTTCTCAGCCTAAAGTCGGACCAGTTCCATTACCGGCAAATCCCACAAACTCAGCATGCCGTTCCGAGCGCGACCAGTTCTTTTCCCACACTGTTAACGCAAATAATGTTAAATGTGTGCTGTACTCTATCACTTCTGATGCGACAGGTAATGACGGTATCTCAATAAAATTAATTAAAAACATCATCGGGGCTGTACTACCAATACTGACTCACATATTCAACTACCGCCTGACCAATGGAGTATTCCGTAACGTTTGGAAAGACGCACTAATAAGGCCTATCCCGAAAAACAATACCTTGGATTCTCCATCAGATTACCGCCCTGTGTCCATCCTGCCACCACTCGCAAAAGCACTCGAACGTCTGATTCATGCACAAATCACTGTATACCTAACCCTAAATTCCCTCCTTGTCCCTTTTCAATCCGGCTTTAAAAAAGGACATAGTACCGCGACAGCATTACTGCGAGTTACGGACGATATCAGACAAGCGATAGACCAACGATATGTGACTGTAGCAACACTACTAGACCTAAGCAGCGCCTCTGACACAGTTAGCCCTGGGTTACTACTACTGCTGAAACTATGTAGTCTCAACTTTAATATGACATCTCTTAAATTTTTTAGCTCCTACCTCACTGACCGTCGGCAACGAGTATCAGTGGGAACAATGTACTCAGGATAGCATAACAAGTCAATAGGTGTCCTGCAGGGGTCGGTTTTGGGCCCACTTTTATTTGTTGTTAGTGTGAACGACATAGGGGACGCATTGAAATATAGCAAGTACCATGTCTGTGCAGATGATCTTCAGATTTATTGTCACTCATATCCACAAGACATAGATGTAGCCACTGACAGAGTAAATTTTGACTTACGACAACTGAATGACTATGCGAAAAATAACAGCTTGTTAATAAATCCTAACAAAACTCAGGCTATTATGAAATGAAATGTCGTATGGCTTTTAGTGCAGGAATATCCCAGGACGGGTTCGGCTCGCCAGGTTCAGGCCTTTCTATTTGACTCCCGTAGGCGACCTGCGCATCGTGATGAGGATGAAATGATGATGAAGACAACACACACACCCAGCCCCCGTGCCATTGGAATTAACCAATTAAGGTTAAAATCCCCGACCCGCCTGGGAATCGAACCCGGGACCCTCTGAACTGAAGGCCAGTACACTGACCGTTCAGCTAACGAGTTGGACTCAGGCTATTTGGTACAAAAAGAAACCTTTACTTGTTAAAAAGTAGACATGTACCCCCAATTATTTTAAATAATATTGTCGTGCCCTATTGTATGTTAGTAAGAAACTTAGGCGTTATAATGACAGAGACACTAAATTGGATTGAACAAGTGACAAATACATGCCGTAAAGTGCAGAAATCCCTTTTTCCCCTCTACTATATTTCCAAAACATCTTAAAATACAACTGGTAAAATCCCTAATCTTACCGATTCTAGACTACTGCGACACTGTAACAAGATGCTTGAACGGAGTTTAAACACTTGTATTCGATCCATATTTAAGCTGCGATATGGTTCTCACATTTCACCTTATTACAGGGAGTTGTCATGGCTTCGTGTTCATGAGCGTCGCAGTCTCCTCATGTTGTCCCTTCTGCATGGAGTTCTGAACACAGGTGTACCGGATTATCTCCCATCAAAATTTAATTACCTCTCCTCCTATCATAACCACGATACATGATCTGGCTCCTGTTTAACAATATCTCTCAGTCACTCCAGGACCTACAACCGCTCCTTTGTAGTCACTGCCGCGAGGCTGTGGAATACCCTATCTGCTACCATTAGCGATTTGCATTCTCGTAGGAGATTTAAGATGGATTGCCAAAATCATTTTCTGAATACTTCTAGCTGACTTTTCGATGTGTGATGTGTGAATGAGTGCGTGAATGAGCATATTTTCATAAAAATTAGAAATATATTTGCTAGTTATAGGTTTGTACTGTGTTTCCGTCTTTTATTATCACTAGTGTTAGTTTATATTTATTATCATGTACATTTAGATTGTCATGTTGTACATTCTTTAATCTTTTTTTTTTTTATCACAATCTCCATATTTTCTATTAGTACTATATTATTTTAAAAAGATTTGTTGTATTTACATATTATATGTATGTTAATTATTTTAAATATTGTGGTGAAGTGTAAGAGAGGGCCTTGAGCCCTAACTTTGCCATGAATAAAGACGAATTACTTGCTTACTTACTTACAATTTTTATCTACTTTTACGTTTAATAATAAACAAGTCTACCAAATCACAAACATATTTAAAAAGCAAGACTTCAAAATAACCTTCAAAACTTGTAACAGAAACACAGATATTTTACACAATACCAATTCTGTTAATCATAGCAATAAGTTCACCAAGTCAGGTGTTTATAGACTCAATTATAATAATTGTAACGCATCTTATGTCGGTCAAACAGGTAGGAGCTTCCATGCAAGATACTTAGAGCATGTTAACGCCCTGAAATATAACAGATTTTCAGCCATGGGACAGCACATGGGCGATACTAACCATAAGTTCACTAATATCAACCAAGACATGAAAATTCTCAAAGTTATACAAAGTTATGCTCAACGTTACAGAAAAGTGTTTTATCATCTGGAACAGTTCTTCAATCCTAACTTCAATCTGAATGATATTTCAGAGATCAAACATTTTATTTGATCTTTTAATTCCTATCCTTAGTAATCATGTCTCAGATAAAAAGAATTCTTTCTTTTATAATCTCTTGAAATTCCCCTCTCAGCAGCAGTCTTTCTTTCCACATCCTTCAGCCCCACCTTAGACACCCCTTCTCTCCTCCCCGTACCTACTCCTTTGTTTACAATGCCTGCTTCTTACAGGAGGTCAGTGCTTGTTGCCTGCCCACCCCTTGTTACATGACCTGCCTGCTTCTTCCAGATTGTTCTATATCTGACATTAGAGGTGAGTCTCATAAATAATTTTTCTCCTTTTTAATTTCTTTTCTGTATGTTTATTCATTCCTAATTCTGGCTATCATTTCCAGATTTACTACTTTGCCTGAGGTCCTAAGTGAACTTTAAGACATCATATCATGACAAGAAGATCATAACTATAAATTTCGTTATTATATGTAATTTAATGTTATAATATTCCTGCAACATTGTCTTTGTCTGTTATACATATGTTTTAGTTATCAAATAATATGTTAAATTTATTTGGCTGAAGATGGCCACTAAGTGGCTGAAACTAGTCCCAAGACTTATGTAATATCATTTACTTGATATATTGTATTGAAAATTATTCTTATAGGATACCACCTAAGAAATATAAAAAATGTTACAGGTCAATGTACAATTAGCAGAATGTCCTGTACCTGTATCTTCAGAAAATCTATGAAGCCATACCTGAAGAATCTGATCATAATGATCAAGAATTTCAAGTCTTGGAATAAATTCCTAAACTTTCTCATGGATTGAATTGAATGATTTAGTTAGAAACTTGGGCCTTTCGAACAGTTGAGCATAACTAATGGTTTCTACATTTTAAAAAAAACTTTGTGTGTTCTGGAACCATTTTCTCATGGTTTAGGCAGAGAAAAAAAAAAACTTTTTTCAAGGAAATGACCTAGTTTACTGCAGCGATGTCACAGAATTGCTCAGGAAAATTAACATAAAGTATGATATGACCAAATTTACACTTGTTCCCTTTAACCACTTATGTAAAAGAAAGTACACTCTCTTTCAGCTCATAAAACAGAAGCCTACCACATTGTCTCCCACAATGCCAGAGGGAATGTTTCAGTACCTGTCTGTGCACAAGAGAATGCTATGAGAGCTTAGCATTAATTCCCACCAAAACGAAACAGAGTAAAACCTTGGACTGCAAGCAACTTGGTACGCGAGTGTTTTACAAGACAAACAGAATTAACCTGATAAATGAGTAAGGATTTGCACTACAAGTAGTACTGATCTATCTGCTCAAGTAACCACAACTGAGTCAATCATTTCCTCTTCTGCTCACTCTCGCTTTGTGAGGTGGAGAAACACTGACTTGCGATTACTCAACCTTGAAGCACTATGTGACTGGAAAATTCTATCCCTTCCCCAATCTTCTCCCTTCACATTCAGTGTCTGTAAAAGTAAGAAAAATAGAAATGTACATGCAATTCTGGCTAACAAAATAATAATAAGTAATGTAAGAAGTGCAGTAAATTAAGCACATAGTGCTGCAAGACTATTTTATTTTAAAGTTATTGTTCTTTTGAATCCACGTTATTTCATAAGTGAGCAAACCAGTTTGTATGTGTTTTTATCAGTTTATGCCATAAGACTCGCAAGTCTTGGACTTGTAGAAAATATGAACTTAGAGACGGTATAATTTTAACACAGTTTCATGTTGTTAGTATGGTTTTAAACTGTGATCAATTTGACTTTGATAAACTTATATGATTGTCAATTTTTCACAAACTTATATCAGCTGATGATGATGCAGTGGGGCATCGAAACTAGTACCGATTCAAATATATGTTGTAACTACATCTAAGCAACAATTTTTATGTATTGAATAAGGTGGACCCAAATTATAATAAAAGTTGTAATCTTGGTTCAATACGGACAAATAATGAAGTTTATTAATTTAAGTGATTAATTATACATTCAGCAACTTTTATTTTTAAATACTTTTAATTTGTACTTTACTAATTTAGACACACCACCCCTAACTTAGTTGTACTTTAAAATAATAAGTAATTTTAGGCACATTTGATTAGTTACCTGCAACCCTCTACTTCAATTAACTTTAAATTCCTCTTAGCCCCTCGTGTTTACTTGTACATTTTGGTGACTCTCACTGTTCCCAGCTGGCAACAGTTACAAGTGACAAAATAAATTCCTCTGATGATACTAGTAGATTTCAACAGCCCCCTAATGTTGCCTCCAACCAGTTACCCTCTCCCGTCCTCCTGTTGCCCCCACTCTAGCACCAACCCTGACCAAGTACCGCTACTATTTTTAATCATTTTGTCTTGCAACATCCCAGAGCCCTACACATCTTTCATGTAAACAAAGTTTATTAGTTGGCTAACTGAATGGAGGAGCTTACAGAAATATTTACCCCAACTGTCTTCCATGCACTATTAATGTCTGAGTCATGGTTAATGGATAAGAGGCTGTCTTCCTTGTGTCATCTTGAATGCTACTCACTTTGAGAAATGACCACACTCACAAGCTAGGTGGAGGAGTTTGTTGCTATTTCTAACAAGCCTCACACCCAAATTGTTAGGTCATTCATCAGGCAGGTACAAGAGAAAACCTGAATACAAATTTGTTGAAGTAACAGCGAATGAGATTAAAGCTAATGTAGGAGTAATTTACAAATTTCTGAAAACAGACCACTTAGGGCCTGTACTACAACAGCCAGATAAAAGTGCGGTATAAATTTATTTGGCAGTTTGGACATTTATCTGGAAGTTCAGTTGGAAACTTGTACTACGACTTTCGTTTATGTGCAATCTGGGAAAATATTCTCGAGTATAGCTATGCCGAAGTTGGAGAGGCTGTTAACGCTCTTATCTGGGACTTCGCTCCTATCGGGGACGCTACTGTAAAGAATCAAGATGGCTACACATCAAGATGAATCTACATCTGCATGATGCTAAGCGAAATTAAGTTGTTACAATGTAATCTATGTATATATTTATAAAGTATGTCATGCTTCCTGTCCAGCTATCACAGAATTCTTAAAGATTTCCCAAGCTAGCAAGTTGTTGCTACTGACTATATCAGTAGCACACAAGCAGTTAGCACACAAGCAGTTATCAGGAAGCTTCATGGGTAGCCGTGGTCGTTAGGGCAGCATCGTTTGCTACTGTGCAGTTTTTCGTGGGTTCGAGTTGCAATAGTCTTAACATCTTTTTACCTTCTAAATTATAGTCGGTAGTGTACTAGAGGTGACAGTACACATTTCCTAATCATTAAAATGCGTGTCAAAAGCGTGTGTTCTATTCCAAATCTATCCGCGACGCACATATGGGGTAAAGGTATAGGACGTTGTTCATGGCGATTCGTTTTTCAGAGGATGTTAAGGAGGTTATATTTCTTTTAATTCATAACAACTTGCTACAAAAAGTATTTACGCTAAAGTGAGATAAATGCTTGCCAGTTACTATTCTCACCTTGTATTGAAAAGAAAGAAACTAACTACTTATTCAATGAGCAAACAAGAAATTGAATTAATAAAATTAATGATCCTACACTGGATCAGTGGCATTAATCATGAATATAAACTTAACTTTCGCCGTAATGCGCATCCTCGTAAATAGTACTAGACAAAAAAAGATACATAACCTGAATCTTAACTTTTGCATCCAGGTTACATTTTCAGTCTTTTTATTTTCTAGAACAGTTTCAGTTTTGTTACACAGTTAATTAATTTTAACATTTCTTCGTATGTGTATATTTCAGTTTTTGACCTGAACTTCCACATTATAGCTTAATAAGAGTCTGATATTGGATTTTAGTAATACAATTTCAAAAGGAATAGAGCTAAATAAACGAAAACACCAGGGAACAAGTATACCACCGCACTAAATTACACTATATTTTCAGTAACCTTATTACCAACCCATTAAAAATGTTACTACAACTTCCGCATTACAATACCATTGTTAAAATCCGTTGGTAGTACACAAGAAAATATTTAACTTCTAGTTTGCAAAACTGCAGCCTACGTATCTGGCTGTTTACCTGACAGTCGTAGTACAGGCCCTTAGAAGATTTTGAAGCTGACTTCTAACCTCACTCAATAATTATGAGAGACTAATATGGACTTAACTGACACAACTTCTTCCAAAATCACATGACTCAAAACATTCTTTCAAAATTATAACATGGACATCTTGACTCTCTCTCCAATTTGCCACACGTCTCATTCGCACACACTATTAGATCTTATAGTTACCAGCAACTCAGATGGAGTTCTCATTGTTGGCCAGGTCTCTGTACCTGGTATCTTTGCATATGATGTAATATACATCTTGTACAACCTCTGGCCACCGAAACCCTCCTAGAAGTTTATTACCTATCGACCACTGAAAAATATAAATAGAGAGACTCTTCAACGGCACAGACAAAATACCGTGGCATGGCATAACAAACTATAAAAATCTAGACGACAAAGTCACCTCCTTTAATAGAAAAATAAAGACCTATATGACAAGCATGCCCCAGAGCAGAGACCCAAAATATCCCGAGTACTCTCCACATGGTTAAATGATGAAATTAGACAACCAATGAAACAAAGAGACTGCATCCACAGACAATACAAAAAGGACTCTACCGTACAACATTTTGAAGAATATAGGAAATTATGAAACAAGACAGTCCAACAAATATGAAATGCAAAACTGTGACAAGCTTACAGTTAATAACCATGGACTTACGAAGAGCAAGAACAGAGACAAAATTACAGTACCTCAAGACTCTTAATGAGTATTTTGCCGCTAATTCCTCTGCGTTACGACCTAACAACTAGCAGAGCCTTATGAAACAGTACGATACACACCCCATCCCTAACAGAGAGAAATTCTATTTCGGTCACATGATGCCGCTTCAAGTCAGAAATGCGGTCCTCAGTAAAAGCATAAAAGTGAAAAGAATTGATGACATTGGGACTGCCATGGTCAAACTCACTCTTGGATTTCATATTAACAACCTTAACTCATATAATAAATTTCTCTCTTCTATACTCCACATATCCATCTCTCTGGAAGAATGCCAATGTGCTACCTCTTCTGAAACTCAAACGCCTTCGGAAGAGGGAGACTATCATCCAATCTGTGTTTTATCAGCTCTATTTACATCTTAGAATATATAGCCCATACACTTAATGTCTCAGTACCTTCAAACCCATAATCTCCTTAATCCTTTCCAGTCCGGTTTCCAACAAGGACATCGTACAATTACAGCCTTACTCAATGTGACTGATGACATTCGACAAGCAACAGAGAGAGGATGATTCACAGTTCTAGTACTACTAGATTACAGTATGCTTTTAACCCCTTAACTGGGTTTGACGCCTAAAGGCATCAACAGCTGTCGCACGAGTATTGGGTTTGATGCCTTTAGGCGTTCTTGTACTTCTAAATGTGTTCTTACATAGGGTTAGCTTCCTATAGGCGTCTGACTATTCTTAATCACTTCTGCCATCTACTATCGTAATTTAAAACAAATTCCATTCATATTAGATGTGATTATTGCTGTCCCATTCATTTCTATCCGGTCTCACGCCAGTCGGGTAGTTCACGCCTAGGCGGCAGTCCAACAGCTGTCTCGTGTTGCCTCGTACGGTCCGCGCCAAATTCTTCGCAAATAATTTATTTGTGTATATGTACATTGAATTAACTAAATTTGCGAGTTGCTGTCATTGCTGTTGTTGTTGTTACTACGATACAGTTGTTCTGCGAACTCCACTGTCCATGTTCTGATAACTTTTTGTAAATTGGTCTGTATATGATGGTAAACTGTTCTGTGTGACGTGATAATGGCTTGGTTAGGTAAGACATTGAATTATCCGAGAATCCGCCGACCGGATGTAGGAATCACTCAAGAAAACGTTGTGTTGTGTGCCTGTCAAACCAAAGACGATGGAAAACTGTCTACTACTGTGAGGAATGTGACGTGGCACTTTGTGCTTGCCTGCCCTTGCTTCCGTATTTACCGCTCTGTGCACAATTTCTGAATGACCTATGAACCAGAAAGTATGTAGAACCTATTGATGCATATCTGAAAACTTGAAAAATGTCATCATAAGAATGAAAGGAACACTTTTTAAATTCACTTTTGTATGAACACTGTGTATATGTGTATATATTTACGGGTTTACAAGAAAAACGGTAATAACATAATGCTATTGAACTTCTACTATATCACTCATAATTTAAATAAATCAAGTAAAATATATTTTTCTGTTGAGTATTTACATCTACACTGGCCCGTGGTGTAGGGGTGCCTGCCTCTTACCCGGAGGCCTGAGGTTCGATTCCCGGCCAGGTCAGGGATTTTTACCTGGACCCGAGGGCTGGTTCGAGGTCTACTCAGCCACGTGATTAGAATTGAGGAGCTATCCAACGGTGAGATAGCGGCCGAGAGGATTCTTCGTGCTGACCACACGACACCTCGTAATCTACACGCCTTCGGGCTGAGCAGCGGTCGCTTGGTAGGCCAAGGCCCTTCAAGGGCTGTAGTGCCATGGGGTTTGTTTTTGTTTTTTGTATTTACATCTGCCGCATGCTACTGTACCCATTTCAAAAGTGCGCATTGCGGTGAATAATTACCCACTGGCTACTTGATGTTATGAAACTATTACCCAGTTAAGGGGTTAACAGTGTAGACATTGAAATTTTACTTAAAAAACTGAAAGCTCT
Source organism: Anabrus simplex (assembly GCF_040414725.1). NCBI lineage: Eukaryota > Metazoa > Arthropoda > Insecta > Orthoptera > Tettigoniidae > Anabrus > Anabrus simplex. The sequence goes on from NC_090266.1 coordinate 1,043,432,322, forward strand.
ACATTTTTTGGAGTACGATTGCTTGGGTGCATTCCTATCTTCACAGGTGTCAACAGTGTATGGAAGGTAATAATGAACTAGTTTCCTCATGGCACCATGTGGACAGAAGAATTAATCAAGGCTCTGTACTCTGACTTGTTCTTTTCACACCATTTGTGAAGGACATTTGATGGAATCTGAGATACTGCAAATAAAATATGTACGCCAACAACCTACAACTCTACACCAGACTTCACAGTATAAGAACTTCATGAAAGTATCAACTTATAGACTTACCAGATGTATGCATAAGTCTTTTCTGGTTTCACTAAAAGATGGCGCCAGTGAACAGTACTCAGCGTATGAATTTGACACATACATCAGTTTGTTCGTCTGACATTAACCTACCAACACACACAAGTTGAGTCCACCAAACACTAGCGTCTGTGTTGTATTGTTCAGTGATCATGTTGACGTTCGTGCCTGAAAAAGAATGTTTGCGGCATGCATTGCTTTTCTTATTTAATCAAAAGGAAAAGGCTGTCGAAAGTCATCGCTTGCTGGTAGAAACATATAGAGAACATACTCCATCGATTAGAACATGTGAGACATGGTTTAGACAATTTAAGCACGGCGATTTCAATGTGAAAGACAGTGCACGCTCTGGTAGACCACAAAAGTACGAAGATGAGCAACTGCAGGCGTTACTGGATGATGACCCAACTTAAACTCAACAGCAATTGGCACAAGAATTAAATGTGTCACAAGAAAGAATCAGCAGACGTTTGTGAGCGATGGGGAAAATTAATAAACTCTGTAAATGGGTCCCACATGATTTGAATGAATAGCAAATGGAAAATCGCAAAAGTCACTTGTGAAATGCTGCTTCAACACCACGAAAGAAAATCATTTCTGTACCAAATTGTGACGGGTGACGAAAACTGGATTTATTTTGAAAATCCGAAGCGGAGAAAATTGTGGCTATCACCTGGCAAACCTGTCCATCAACACCAAGGCCAAATCACTTCGGACTAGGCGAGTTAGCCATGTGGTTGGAGCGTGCAGCTGTGAGCTCGCATCCGGGAGATAGTGGGTTCGAACCCCACTGTTGGCAGCCCTGAAGATGGTTTTCCGTGGTTTCCCATTTTCACACCAGGCAAATGCTGGGGCTATACCTTAATTAAGGCCACAGCCGCTTCCTTCCCATTCCTAGGCCTTTCCTGTCCCATCGTCGCCATAAGACCTATCTGTGTCGGTGCGACGTAAAGCAACTAGGAAAAAAAAATCACTTCAGCAAGAAGACCGTGCTTTGTGTCTTGTGGTACCCAAGCGGTATTGAGTATTATGAACTCTTGAAGCCCAGAAGACATGGCAAAGTGATTTTGTTACACGACAATGCACCGTCTCACAGCAAAACCAGTGAAAAGACACCTTGAAATCGCTTGGATAGGATATCCTTCTGCACCCGCCGTACTGCCCCGAACTGGCGCCATCTGAGTATCACCTCTTCGCATCAATAGGACACGTGCTCGCAGAGCAGCTCTTCAGCAATTTCGAGGAAGTTGGAAAATGGATCAACAAATGGTTTGCCGCAAAAGACAAGCAGTTTTTCTGGCAGCGTATTCTTAACTTACCTGAAAGATGGACGAAGTGTGTAGAAGCCGATGGCCAATATTTTGAATAAACAAAAAATGAATTTCCCTTGAAAATTATGCATTTTCTTCACCACAAAGACCAGCAAAATCTTATGCATACACCTGGTACAGGGTGTTACTGACTGGTCTGCTGCTCACTGCCTGAAATTGATCCCTGCAAATTCACAAGTAATCCTTCTTGGCCAACAAAATCAAATGACAACTACAAGTAAATGTCCATTTCGCCGAGTAATCCTTCAAGACGTTCCAATTCCTTTTGAATCACAAGTGAAGAATCTCAGTGTTATCATGGACGAACACATGACATGGTCTGCACATGTCATACGTATCTGCCAAGAACTTTTCTGAGTTCTACATTCTTTGTATAAACATATATATCCAATAAAACTTTGAAAGAAACTAACTGAAATTCATACAATGCTACATTTTGATTATTGTGATGTTATTTTAAAAGATGAAAGGCCAGAATTGTCCCCAAGGCTGCAGAGTGCTCAGAATGCATGTGTGAGATATATGTGTAATTTAAGAAAATATGACCATGTGTCGACACCCATATATTTAAAAAAAATTATGAAAACTTAAGTCAGTCAGTCCGGCCATTCTATCCAGTCAATTTCCTTCATTTTTTTAACTGAAAGGTATTTATGCACAGATTTGTCATCAGGTACTATAAATCACTTAACTTCCACCTTCCTCAAATTATTTGATTTTTGTCACTTTTTTTGTCTCTTTGAAGCAATCATATCTTTGGTTCTAATTGAGGTACGGACTTCGTTTTGGCCTAAGAACACTCAGTGGATCAAGCTCTTTCATTTGAGCTCTTGACTATTCAAATTGGTTGATTCTGAGGAAACTTATGAGGCACATTCAATTTGACGTCTCATTTCTTCACCATTTTTTCTCATTGAAGCAATCATATGTTTCATTCTAACTGAGGTACGCAGTTCGTTTTGGTCTAAAAACACTCAGTGGATCAAGCGCTTTCTTTGGAGGTAATAACTACTTAAATTGGTAGATTCTGAGAAAAGTTATGAGTACATTTGTCTCCATGACAAAGATCTTTGAAGGACTTTTTAACAGTTTGGCGCGTAGTGTTGTTCCAAGGAACGTTTAATTCAATTCCTTTGTGTGATGTATTTTCAAGTGTTTTGTTGATATAATATTACATTCTATTACCACAGCAGAACATGTGCTTTATTTCATTAACTCTAAACTTTGCAAATACAACTGTGAGGATATTAACGAACAACACCATACTTTGTACATTGCGGGCGGAGCCAGCAGGAAACTGAAAGTATTTCCTTGAATTAGAGTGGTCGCGACTCCATGTTCATTGGAATCACCATACTTTGCATCTCCTCCAAGAGTTCTTGCTACATCTTTCCCATGTTACCTTTCTTTGTGTAAGTACTTTCCAAATGTTAATTTTTTAAGTGCTGAGTTACCAGTTGACTGTTTGGTACCTCAGTGCTGAGTTTTTTCATTCGTATGTAAAGTTGTTTGTAGAAGCCTCAATTTTTAACTTATCGGTGGGGTGATTAGCTTGAAATGTTTATAAATGTCAGTTGTTTATAAATCTAATGCAAATGGAAAATCCTACACTTATGTTCAATATTATTTCGAGAGAAAACAAAATTACACTTATGTGCCCAGGCGTGCATTATCTTTATACAAAGTAAAGAGCCCAAAATAATATTATTTCCTGAAATCTGTAGGCAACTAACACATGTAACTTCTTACAAGTATATAAGTTGATATTTTAAAATACTTTCCAAACCTGGAATGTGGTGATAGTTAAATGTTTTCTACTAGTTTTGGTGATGCCGATTTGTTCAACTATCTGCACCAACTCCACTGGCACAAAAGTTTCTAAAAAATCAATGATTTTCGGGTTGTCATCAAACACTACTTGGCCCTCAGAGCCTGTTACAATTACTTGAAACTCTGGTGAAGAAAAGTAATCCGTCCGCCACGAAAGTAGTGGTGAAATAGCTTTTGTACTCACCGCGTTTTTCTTCTTTCGTTTAGAAGGAGGCTCTGTTTCTCTCTCACATACAATATTGTTGGCACTCTATCACTCTCACTTTAAAAATGCTGAATAATTCATTAAAATGATCATCTCCATCATCACTTTCCGCTGCGATTAATAACTGAAAGATTCTGTGATCTGAAATAACATCGCTGCAAGAGAAACTAGACTGTTGTTTCGCCATGTTTGTTTACATCATAGCTGAACTCCACAGATGTCTACAAAAAGCTCTGTAAGTTACTTCCCGAAGCTATAATCTGTGATGAATTAGTTATACAAAATGTCCAACAGATGGCAGAAGATGTCAGAGATCAAATTCGCACTCGAAAGTGAACCTCGAAGCTCAAAAAAATTAAAATTCTCACACACCGTCTATAGACGGGCGTAGCAGTGGTGGACCGGCCGCGTCAGCCCATCTATAGGCGGACGGAGCACTCATCGGGTTACTGATCATAACTTAACCTTAGTTAATGATCGAGATTCAAGGGCTGAGAGACCAAACTTGCTCGTCCTTCCTCACCATTGAAAAGTCACACATAACTCATTTTCTGTGTCCACCGCACGAGAATGGAACTGTTTACCAGACGACGTCAGAGGAATACCAACCACAGTGTCATTTAAAAGAGCATTGAGAGTTACAGCAGGATGTGAGTGAACTGTGCAGTTCCAGTCTTTTATGGTCGTGATATTACAAGATTACTAGCTTCCATTATTATTACTATTATTATTATTACTATTATTATTATTATTATTATTATTATTAATTTTAAAATCATGTAACTATGTGTGTGTCTCTGGGGTGGAATTTTATTTCAGTTATAACATATTTTGATTGTGTTAGAGTAACTTTATTTAGTATTAATTATGATAGCATTAATGTACAATTGGTTTAGTGTAAGAGAAGGCCTAATGTCCTAACTATGCCAATAAAGACTAATGCTATTGCAGATCAAGATATTTGGTTCTGGTACGATGGTTATCCTGCTAACAACAGTGTTTTGGCTCTGGACTAGTTTCTTTGTTGCTATTTTGCTTATGTCGCACCAACACAGATAGGTCTTATGGCGACAATGGGATAGGAAAGGCCTAGGAATGGGAAGGAAGCAGCCGTGGCCTTAATTAAGGTACAACCCCAGCATTTGCCTGGTGTGAAAATGGGAAACCACGGAAAACCATCTTCAGGGCTGCCGACAGTGGGATTCGAACCCACCATCTCCCAGATGCAAGCTCACACCTGTGCGCTCCTAACCGCATGGCCAACTCGCCTGGTGGACTATTGTAATCAAGTATTTACTGGGAGACAGATTGGAAGAGGAGGTGGCTGATCCCTGGACTGTTCGTTTCCGGACGTGTTGCCTAATGACTTTTCCTGATGGGATCATCTACAAATAAAAATATACAACCGATAGGAAATTTATAAAAGCATTGATGATCTGAAGGTTACTTTAGTCAACGAATGTAGTGCAATATCCAATTACAAATTGGTGAGTATCAAATGAATTATACACCCTATTTTGATATTGTTTGGCTTTCGAAGGAGGTTTATTCTAACAAAGTTCTAATCATTGATAACAGTGTTGTTCATGTGTTATTAACATTTGTTATATGTGCATTCTAAGCTTAGCATCACATCTACCACAGAAAGTTATAAAAGTTGGAACATTCATATATTTCTCTAATAGTATGCAAATAAAATATGAAATTGTTACTGATTTTTTAGATTTTTTAGATCCTGAAAATGGACTGGTATAGAATATTTCTTTGTAATGAACACAGAGAGTCATCATCATCTTCATTTATCGTTTCCAGGTTCCTGGGTCAGATTGTGAATCAAAGACCTCCATCGCCGCCTGTCTCCTCTTTCAGGGTCTTCCTCGTGGTCTGTTTCCTGTCAACTTCTCTGAAAAAGCTTTTTTTGGCACACACTCTTCTCCCATTCTCATCATATGCCCATACTACTTTAGCTTTGTTGTTTCTATCCTGTCTTGAAGTTTCAAGATTCCTGTCCCTTTCCTTATCTCTTCATTTCTAATTCTATCCTTTCTGGTCTCACCCTCGATACCTCTTAGGAATTTCATCTCCGCTGCCTGTATTCTACTTTCCTCTCGTTTTTTTGTAGTCCACGATCCAGCTGCATAGGTTAGTATGGGTTCATAATAGGTCGAATATATTACTTTCTTACACTTCTTCGGGACATCTTGGTTCCACAAAATACCCCTTACACTCTGGTAGAGGCTGTTTGCTTGTTGTATTCTTTTCCCAGTTTCCTTGGTTATCTTTCCATCTTCTGTGATCATATTTCCCAAGTACTTGAAACTTTAACCACTTCCAGTATTTTACAATTCAGTTTTATTTTTCCTCTTCCTTCGTTCCCCTTGTCATCACTATTGTTTTACTTTTCTCTGTGCTTACTTTCATCCCAAATTTTTCTATCTCTTGATTCCATACATCTACTTGTTTTTGCACTTCCGTTTCATCCTCACCCCATATCACTATATCATCTGCAAACAACATGGCTTTTGTTGCATGTCTTCCCAATCTCTGTTTAATGTTCTTATGAATTTCATCTATGATTGTGATGAATAGTATGGGGGATAGTACACTTCCCTGTTGGAGACAAGTTTCAACTTTAAACCATTTTGTTTTTCCTATACTAGTTTTCACACTACTAATACAATTTTTGTGCATAGCTTTTATCATTTGCACTTCCACTCTGTTAACTTGCTTTTTCCTTAATGTGTCCCATACCAACTGTCTGGGCACACTGTCATTGGCTTTCTCAATGTCAATAAATGTCATCACTATGTCTTTTCCAAACTCCCATCTTTTCTCTATCATATGTCTTAATGTAAAGATCAGGTCAAACGTTGATCTGTCATTCCTAAAACCATAATGTTCTATTTCTCCTTCTAGCTTCCTCCTCAGTCTTCCTTCCAATACTCTCTCAAATATCTTAGCTACATGGGCAATGAGGGTGATCCCTCTGTAGTTATTACATTCCTTTTTATCACCTTTTTTAACATACATACATACATACATACATACTGCACCCTTGAAAATTGGTTATTGGTTTGTATGGAAAGAATATTTTATTACTGGGGTGGAACAATGCATAAAATTATCATCCAGGAAGGTGATTTCAACTCTGCACTGTCTGCTAGCCCGCAGTGAAACAGGTTTTCCCCGTGCCGTGTAAGCGAGTCTGGGTTTTTTTTTTTTGGCCTTGTTGAAGACACCAGATGGGTAGCACGTGGACAGGAACTCTACCAGATTAAAAGCGATCAATACTTTGAGATTTTGACGTCATGATATTTAACCAATTGAATCGCAAGGTTAGCCCGATCGCTAAATCTCAGCCAATAAAATTCAATTAACAAACACACCTACGTCTTGAAGAAATAAATACCCATGTACCTGGGGAAATCTTTCTCATTTACATTCTGCTCATTCGCTCAGTTGCTCAGTTGCTCAGTTGTCTACGGGAATAATTGTTCGAGCACATGTGTTATTGGAAACGGCGTATCCGACGTGGAACATTACCAGCGTTCATTTGATGAAAGACGATAATTTTTCTGCTTCTGAGGAAATTTTGTGACACAGAAATATCGGAAACGCAGCAGTTCAGATTTCCTTAACTTTATAAATCTGAAGAAAATTTTTTAAAGTAGGTAAAAACTGTGCCATCTTGAAGAATCGAGTGTGTGTTGGGAACTATTTCTAAAACAGATCTTTTAGTTTCAGCTTTCACCAGAAGACGGAAGATCCCTAGCAGTCCTGAAATATTTCGGAAGAATGGAACTTCAGCATTACGACGGAGTTTGTAATTGTCCTAAGTCCTCGCCTGCTGCAGCCATGTATAATTAAAATGTGAGGCATAATTCAGCCCGGGAGAGAATAATATCGGAGATGGAGTTTGGTTAAATATTCACTGATCATCAACCGAGTCCAGAAGCCAAGTCTACTACAGCTAAGATTTTAAATTATACTTTTCTCTATTTTCTGTTGTAATAATTATGTAGACGTAGTCCTTGCTTGAATATTTGAAATCATTTCTAATAGTCTTTGTAGTTAGGAATTTCACTCTTCTTTCACTGGTGTTGGTAGATTTGATGTGTGTGAGAGTGTATTTGGGACCTATAATTTGTTCTATTTGAGTGAGTGCTTGGCGACATGTTCTCACTGTCCCATGATAAGTCGAGGAAAGCGTAAAAAATATTTGACCCATGCGATAACAGTTATTAATTTATAAAATAATGATGGAATAATTTGTGAATTATTTGGGACAGAATATCGACGTGCTCTGTGAATTTAGGATTTTTCCTTGATGTTTTGTGGTTTACCATAGATTCGAGATAGAATAGAGTCATCTATGATTTCATTAAACCATAGCCTGCGATGACGCGACCGCGCGCGTATAATAATAATAATAATAATAATAATAATAATAATAATAATAATTGACATTATTACGGTCTAATAGAATGTTTAAAGATCATGAGTGTAATTACTACTGTGCTTATAAGTGATTAATGTGTGCTATATTGAAGTAGATGTTGGCCTGGAATATTGGTCGTGGTTTGAATGTCCACAAATTTTGCATTTACTGTTATTGGTATTTTGAGACTTGTAAATGGATCTTAAGATAGGATTTTATTTGTGTGTCCATTACACGAGTCAGTTAAGGAAGAGAGTGTGTCTTTGAACATAATTTCTTCTTATGCAGCACATGTTGATCGATAATTTGAGATAATAAGAGATTAAAAATAACGTAGTCGTGACTCATAGACCGTATGCGCGAATGTTTATTTATCTGTGACTGTAGGCAGTTCTATGGAATTTTTAGTGATGATTTCTACTGTAAAATTATCCTGGAACATCGTTGTGGAACCTATTTCATTGGAAAAGTGATAATCCTGTCACAATCACACGTCAGACGATCGTAATGGTAGCCCTTGTCTGATATTGTCATCGGGAGAAACTCTCATATTTCAAATAAAATTTAAAATTAAAAATCTAGAGATAGGGTTCGATAAATCTATTTGATAATATTACCGTGGACCAAAGCTTGAATGTGAGATGGATGAATGACTGATTTTGTTTGTAATCGTGATTTTCATGGTTATATTTCGTCATGATATGTGTACGCTGAGCGCGTAAAGTTTCGATTTTTTTTGTTGTTTTGTGGCGAGCATATTTGGCTCAATTATGAATCTTTAAGTAATTTTATGACGGAATAAGATAGATTAGGATCCTTGCTTCGAGGGAAAATACTTAAGCAAGGATCGCGTCAAAGAACTAAGCTCACAAAATGTAAAATGTTTAACTCTACAATGCGAGAATTTTAAGTCTTTATTGTGAGTTGGGCACAACACTAGGTCAATTGACATAAAAATAAGAATCTAATGAGTTGGATATTGGATTTCAAAATAATTTTATTATATAATTTGAAGCTTAAATAATTAATTAGAATAATATTTAATTAATAGAAATGATTTATTTGATTTTTCGTGTGAGGTAAAAATTTGACTCACGGTAAAATGAATCGCAGAGTATTGTTAATTTAAATAATAATTTAAAAGAAAAAATAATTCAGATTTTTGATATTTTGAGATAGGATTTTCTCAAATAATAATTTATTTAATTTCCTAATACGATTTATTAAGACTTAGTTTCGTATCTTTGCAGAATGCAATTTAACGAAGAACTGTGGGTGAATTCCAGCAGGGAAGAGCTAAATATTTTTATTTCAAGATTTTGAAAATATTTATAGAACCTGGAAAGTGCTGATATTTTATTTAATAAATGTTAAAACCCATTTCTTTTTAGTGTTTTCATTTGTCGTCAGTCCTTAGATTGTCCCTGTCTCCTATAATTTAGCGTTGCCTGTAAGCGAACGTTCCGCCTCTGGGACTTTTGCTTACCGGCTGGGCTGCCCGGCAAAACGGGGGCAATACATACGTACATACATACATCACTATAGACTGTTATGCCTTTCAGCGTTCAGTCTGCAAGCCTCTGTGAATTTACTAAACGTCGCCACAATCCTAGATTTGCAACTAGTGTTGTGACCTCATTTAGTTCTATACCTCTTATCTTTAAATCGTTAGAACCCGAGTCTAACCAACGTCATCTTGGTCTCCATCTACTTCTTTTACCTACCATAGCAGAGTCCTAGGTAACCTATCCGCCTCCATTCGCCTCACATGACCCAACCACCAAAGCCGGTTTATGCGTACAGCTTCATCCATCAAGTTCATTCCTAAATTAGCCTTTATCTCCTCATTCCGAGTACCCTCCTGCAATTGTTCCCACCTGTTTGTACCAGCAATCATTCTTGCTACTTTCATGTCTGTTACTTCTAACTTATGAATAAGATACCCTGAGTCCACCCAGCTTTCGCTCCCGTAAAGCAAAGTTGGTCTGAAAACAGACCGATGTAAAGATAGTTTTGTCTGGGAGCTGACTTCCTTCTTACAGAATACTGCTGATCGCAACTGCAAGCTCACTGCATTAGCTTTACGACACCTTGATTCAATCTCACTTACTATATTACCATCCTGGGAGAACACACAACCTCAATACTTGAAATTATCGACCTGTTCTAGCTTTGTATCACCAATCTGACATTCAATTCTGTTGAATTTCTTACCCACTGACATCAATTTAGTCTTTGGGAGGCTAATTTCCACACCATACTCATTGCACCTATTTTCAAGTTCCAAGATATTGGACTGCAGGCTTTCAGCACAGTCTGCCATTAAGACCAAGTTGTCAGCATAGGCCAAACTGCTTACTACATTTCCACCTAACTGAATCCCTCCCAGCCATTTTATACCTTTCAGCAGATGATTCATGTAAACTACGAACAGCAAAGGTGAAAGATTACAGCCTTGTCTAACACCTGTAAGTACCCTGAACCAAGAACTCAATCTACCATCAATTCTCACTGAAGCCCAATTGTCAATATAAATGCTTCTGATTGATTTTAATAATCTACATTTAATTCCATAGTCCCTCAGTATAGTGAACATCTTTTCTCTCGGTACCCTGTCATATGCTTTCTCTAGATCTATGAAACATAAACACAACTACCTATTCCTCTCGTAGCATTTTTCAATTACCTGGCGCATACTTAAAATCTGATCCTGACAGCCTCTCTGTGGTCTGAAACCACACTGGTTTTCATCCAACTTCCTATCAACGACTGATCACACCCTCCCTTCCAAGATGCCAGTGAATACTTTGCCTGGTATACTAATCAATGAGATACCTCGATAGTTGTTGCAATCCTTCCTGTTCCCTTGCTTATAGATAGGTGCAATTACTGTTTTTGTCCAATCTGAAGGTACCTTACCAACACTCCATGCTAATTTTACTACTTTATGAAGCCATTTCATCCCTGCCTTCCCACTATACTTCACCATTTCAGGTCTAATTTCATCTATTCCTGCTGCCTTATGATAATGGAGTTTATTTACTATCCTTTTTACTTGCTCAGGCATAATTTCACCAACATCATTTTCCTCCTCCCCATGAGCTTGGCTGTTCGCAACACCACCAGGATGATTTCCTTTTACATTGAGAAGATGTTCAAAATATTCCCTCCACCTCTCCAGTGATTCCCTGGGATCTATTATGAGTTCACCTGAATTACTCAAAACACTGTTCATTTCCTTTTACCCTCCCTTCCTAAGACTCTTTATTACTGTCCAGAAGGTTTCCCTGCTGCTGGACCTAGCCTTTCCAGGTTATTACCAAAATCTTCCCATGACTTCTTTTTGGATTCGACAACTATTTGTTTCGCTCTGTTTCTTTCAGCTACGTACAAATCCCTGTCTGCCTCGGCCCTTGTTTGGAGCTATTTCTGATAAGCCTTCTTTTTACGTTTACAGGCTGCTCTCACTTCATCATTCCACCAAGATGTTCACCTTTTCCCATCTTTACACACAGTTGTTCCTAGGCATTCCCTTGCTGTTTCTACTACAGCATCCCTGTATGCCACCCATTCTCTTTCTATATCCTGAACCTGCTTACTGTCTACTGTTTGAAACTTCTCACTAATCATATCCATGTACTTCTGTCTAATTTCCTCGTCCTGGAGATTTTCTACCCTTATTCGTTTGCAGACAGATTTCACTTTCTCTACCCTAGGCCTAGAGATACTTAGTTCACTACAGATCAGATAGTGGTCTATATCATCGAAAAATCCGCGAAAAACTCGTACATTCCTAACAGATTTCCTGAATTCAAAGTCTGTTAGATATATGCCCGGTTTCACCAACCTTCGTCAAAATGTCTTGATGATCATCAAATATGACGGTCGATCAAGGCTTGACGATTCGTTAAAATGAGAAGCGTTTCACCAATGCAGATTGGCTTCATTTGAGGCTTCGTCAAATATGACGCTTCGTCAGAATAATATTTAGGTTTCCATGACAAATTAATGTATGTTGGCCTTTCTGATTCGCTCGTAAAACAAAAGAGGGTTAGGAAGCAATATAATTCAGTTCCCGCGAGTTATGTAATGTTTCTCTATCGAATTAACTCGTATCTAGAAGTTAGTTATTTAATGTTGTTTTGATAACTACTAAGAAGAAATGGACAAGAAAGAAACATTTTAAAAAAGGGGAGAGAATTTCTCCAAAGAAGAGAAGGCATTAATGGTAAGGTTAGTTGCTGAAAAGAAGGATGTAATAGAAAATAAGCTAACTGATGGTGTGACTGTAAAAGAGAAGGAAAGTGCTTGGGAACAATCAACAGACATGTTTAATGCTAAAGTTTTTGTTAAAAAAAGATCTACGAAGCAGCTGAAGTCATTTTATGACAATTTTAAGCGCAGGTCGAAACAGCAGAAGGTCCAGGATAAGATCAACATGCATAAAACGGGAGATGGAGCAGCTGAAACCTCATCATTAGATGAAACCTATTCCCAATTATTATCTATTATCTGTGAGCAAGTGGAGCCCATACCTAATGAGTTTGACTGCGACGCTTTCTATATAGATAAAATAGATAACACTGGTCGCGAAGGATGCTGTGGAGATGAAACAAGTACCACACATAACCTCTCTGCTATGTTGGAGATCACACCTCATGAAGAATCAGTGACTTCAACTGTTTCTCAGATTCCTGTTTCTACCGAGCAAGTACCGATATCGCAGCTGACACCAGTGTCAACTACTTCAAGGAATCCGTGGAGTGCAAGGAATAGGCCCAAATTAAATAAAGTGAAAAAGACCGAAGCTGCCAGAGCCCGTGAGAAACTTTCCAAACTGTCTGAAGAAAGACGAAAACTATGCAACCTAGAGTTGAACGTAAAAGAAAAACATGATTCAGAAATGCGGCTTCTTGAAATGCAGAAAGAAACTGAACACATGAAACAAGAAAATGAAAAGCTTAAAACATCTGTGTTGCAAGCAAAACTTGCCAAGTATTTGAACAAGTAATTATTTATTAATAATGTAGTATCGCTTGTATTTAAACTATATTTTTTATTTTTCTCTTGTCCCATACAAGGGATCATTCTAAGTGCTAGAGAACAATACTTCTGCATCTTTGCATTATGTGACAAAATACATATCGGTGAAAATGAACTAACTAAAACGACACTGTAGACACAATTTAAATTACCAGTAAATTGAAAGCAAATGAGTTAAAATGTAATAAAAATAAGTTCAAATCATTGTGTAAGAACATTTCATAAAAATGCTTGTGAATTTGTTTGTTTAACTGGACTACTTTCTTAGAGGAAATGAGTTTTGACTATCCTTTCACGAACAGCAGCAGGTGCACCGCCACGAGGAACATCTACGGCGGGGACAGGTACCGCATCAAATATAACATAATTTCTGTCATGAGCTCTTTTCTCTTGCAAATACTCACAAAGCTCTTGACCCTCGGGGGGGGTGGGGGGTGGGGATCCTCCTTTCTAGTTTGTATTGCAATATTGTGAAGAATAGCAGTGGCTACTATGATGGTTAATGCAGTTCTTACTTTTGTTCTTAATCCTAAAGGTAGCACAGGAAACCACTTTTTCCACACCCCATACTGACCCTCCACAGTGTTTCTTGTCTCCACATGAGCTTTGTTGTAGTTTTCTTGACCTTCAGTCCTTGGATTGAAAAAGGGAGTTAGAAGATAGGGGGCTAAACGGTAACCATTATCATCCAATAAATGCCCTTCTGGTATTCTTCCTGTTTCGAACATCATTCTGATTTCTGAGTTATCAAAAATGAAGCTATCATGTACCAAGCCGTGCCATCGTGCTACTACATTTCTAATCAGTGGATTCGCGTCAGAAATGGTCTGAACGATAATGGAAAAAAATATTGTTTTCCTTTCTTTTTTTCTTGCTAGGGGCTTTACGTCGCACCGACACAGATAGGTCTTATGGCGACGATGGGATAGGAAAGGCCTAGGAGTTGGAAGGAAGCGGCCGTGGCCTTAATTAAGGTACAGCCCCAGCATTTGCCTGGTGTGAAAATGGGAAACCACGGAAAACCATCTTCAGGGCTGCCGATAGTGGGATTCGAACCTACTATCTCCCGGATGCAAGTTCACAGCCGCGCGCCTCTACGCGCACGGCCAACTCGCCCGGTAATGTTGTTTTCTATTGCAAAACATTTCCGCATTATGACCACCAGGGGACTGTATTGGTACACGAGTGCAGTCAATTGCCCCTATTACACCCGGAAAATTACATATACCGTAAAATTTCTGAACAAGAGCACGTACTTCATCTGCGCTAGGAAAACATAGTGATGTCTTAAATAGGCGATTGCTTCAGACACATTCTTGATATATCTACTTATTGTAGCTTTCGAAACTCCATTTGTATCTCCAATTACTATTTGAAAAGAGCCAGTAGCATAAAAACGGAGTGTCAGAAGCAATTGCTGGATAGGAGTGAGTGGTCTATTCCTATTAGTGGGATATTCAAGCCTTGCTTCAATTTGTTCTAATAATTTTAAAGTCACTTGTTTAGAAAGCCTGTGCCTCATAATAAATTTTGAATCGTCCATCGTGTGGAAATGGTCATTTCGTTCCATAATTACTCTTTCAGGTCCAAGATTCTCCAACAGTTCTATATACATAATCTCAGCGTCGAAATTCTCTCCCATTTTGCACTACGAGCTTTAACATATAAATTAGCACAATAATAATTAAGAAGAAAACCGGCTTTTCCCTTAGTGCTCTCACGTTCTCAAATAAAATTAAGAGAGAGAAAAATAGAACGATAAATAATTAGAGAGTAGACACAGTACAATATTAATGTCCAGAATAAAACTATCATATTGCTCCACTTCACAAGGCACTATTTAACAGCACACCAAATGATGACTAATTTCACTTCACATGTATAGTAAACCTGTTATCACGAAGCCACTGCACTGCACTAGCACTGCTTGTATTGCCGATGCGCAATACCGAAGTAATAATCATCCTCCGTTGGAGCTATAGTCATAAAGTTTGCTGTTGAGATATGCGATATGCAGCGGGCGTTTTCTTAACTTCGCTTGTGGATGTCTAGCTCACCTCGACTTAACGACAGCAATGTTGTTAGTTATTTGTTTCGCCTGATCACACTTCCTTGAATTTAACATCAAGTCTGTGACCGTTCGTCAGTTTGACAGGAGTAGATATGTCTAAATTGCAATTAACATTACTGTATGTTTACAGCATGGCAGCCATTTTAATTAACTTGAGGATCGTCAAGTGAGTTGACAAGCGAAAAGCCATTCTTCAAAGTTGAGGAACGATTTGATGATCATCAGTGAAAATGGATGTTGGAGAAACGTAAAAAGTGGATTTGACGGACCATCAAATATTTGACGATCGTCATCTCCCTTGACGGAGGTTGGTGAAACCGGGCAATAGTCTATTATGGATCTGGTACCCCTAGCCTCCCATGTGTAGCGGTGAATAGCCTTATGCTTGAAGAATGTATTCATAACAGCTAAACCCATACTAGCACAAAAGTCCAGCAAACGCTTCCCATTCCCATTAGCTTCCATATCTTCCCCACATTTACCAATCACCCTTTCATATCCTTCAGTTCCATTCCCAACTCTCGCACTGAAATCGCCCATTAGCACTATTCTATCCTTGCTGTTGACCCTGACCACGATGTCACTCAATGCTTCATAAAACTTGTCAACTTCATCCTCATCTGCACCCTCACATGGTGAATACACGGACACAATTCTTGTCCTAATTCCTCCAACTGACAAATCTACCCACATCATTCGCTCATTTACGTGCCTAACAATGTTGCGTGCAATGGTATTCCTGATAAAGAGCCTTACCCCAGACTCTGCCCTTCCCTTTCTAACATCGTGAAGTATACTTTATAATCTCCTATCTCTTCTTCGTTATCTCCCCTCACCCGAATATCACTTACTCCTAGCACATCCAGATGCATCCTCTTTGCTGACTCAGCCAGTTCTACCTTCTTTCTTCCATAAGCCCCATTAATATTGATAGCTCCCAATCAAATTCCATTTCGTTCGCCAAGTTGTTTCCGAGTCGTCCCTCGCCTGTCAAATGGGAGTGGGACTCCATTACTCCCCCAGGTCCGAGGCTTGCTTAAAATGTTCTGAGCTCGGTAAATTCATGAAGCAGGATGCTACCCTACTTGCACATAGTTCAAGTGAGGATCTCTCCTCTAACGGGTTATGGACCACCGGTGAATTGTATAGTCCTAGCTGCCTGAGCACAAGGAGGGCTATGACTCAGAATATGTCCGAGATGCCCACTCCCATTCCATAGCAACTGGTATCCCGACTCTCAGGACCACTTACTAGGCCACTCAGCCATTGCCCATGGTTCACGAACTAGGACGTGACTACAGTAACCCACAAACATGAACCATACCTTTTTTTAATATCGGGATAATTAAATCCTTTCCCCAATCTTCGGGGGATCTCTTTCTTCCTCCAGATTATTCTAAATAAGCTATACAGTCACTGTAGCCCTACTGGCCCTGATGCTTTTATCATTTCCGTAGTAACCTCATCCACTCCTGCTGCTTTACCGCTCTTCATCTTTTGTATGGCTTCCTCTATCTCTAACATCAATATCTCCTTTTCTTGTTCTTCTTTCCCCATTGTTTCTTCTTGCTCCTCATCTACCAGTTCACTGTACATAATATTTAGCAATTCTGAGAAGTATTCTTCCCATCTTTCTAGTACGTCATCTTTTTGCGTCAATATCTTCCCTGGTCCAGTTTTTAAAAATTTTGTATCTTCCCTATTTTGTAAACTATTCTTACCTAACCATACAAAATCTTCTACTTCCCTTTATATCCTCATCTGAAGTTTCTGTGAAACTTTCCCAGCTCTTCTGTTTCTTTTCTTCTTCTTCCTCTTCTTGTACGATTTTCTTACACATATTTTTTATTTTTTATAGTGGCTTTACGTCGCACTGGCACAGAGAGGTCTTATGGCAATGATGGGATAAGAAAGGCCTAGGAGTTGGGATGTGGCCATGGCCTTAAGATACAGCCCCAGCA
The DNA here is from genome assembly GCF_040414725.1 of Anabrus simplex. NCBI lineage: Eukaryota > Metazoa > Arthropoda > Insecta > Orthoptera > Tettigoniidae > Anabrus > Anabrus simplex. Next base: position 1,043,449,495 of record NC_090266.1, read on the forward strand.
TTTGCCTGGTGTGAAAATAGGAAACTACAGAAAACCATCTTTAGGGCTGCCGACAGTGTGATTCGAACCCACTATCTCCTGGATGGAAGCTCACAGACGCGCTCCTCTAACCGCACGGCCAACTCGCCCGGTACACATCCTTTTAGCTTTTTTTAAATATTTCTGCCCAATTCTCTGTACTATTGATGCCTATCTACTTCGTCCAACCATTTGTTTCTCATTAAATGCTCCGCCAAGGAGTCTCCTTTTCCTTTCTCCTCGCTGATAGTCTTCCCCAGGTGTTTACTGCATACTTTTACAAATCCATTTCTGAAACATGTCCATTCCTCTTCCACACTGTTCGCATCATCTTTGGGAATTTCTTTCTTCAGATCCTCTTGAAAATTTTCCCTTATTTCTTTCTCTTTTAAATTCCATCCCTTTATTTTTTCTTTCCCTTTTTTCTATTAACTTTGTTATTTTACCAAGTCTTAATTTGGCTGCCACCACTTTATGGTCTCCTTTGAAATCTGCTCTTGGCATTGCTGTCACATCTTCCAGTTGTCTATGTTTCTGCTTCTCCACCAGAATAAGATCAATCATTGTCTTTGTCTTTCTATCTCTCCAACCATATCTGGTTATTTTTTGTGAGTTCTTTTTTCTAAACCATGTATTGTCAACAATTAATCCATTCCTTCTACAAAAATCTATTACCAAATCTCCTTCTTCATCTTGGTTTCCATAATATAGGGGCCAATTATCTCTTCTTTTCCCTGTCTGTATGTTCCAACATGTGCATTCATGTCTCCCATTATTACCTCTTTGTCTTCAATACAACTTTCCAGTTCTTCTAGAAACTCTTCTAAACATTCATCTGCATTCTCCAATTGGGATGCATAAACCTGTATAAAATCCTTGATTCCACTCTCAAGTCTAACTTAAATTATCCTGTCATTGATTTGCTCAATTTTTTTCCACATATTGCGCTGGGTCTTCTCTCAATATAACACCAACACTATTTGTTGCCATCTTTCCTCCAGTCCAATATAATCCATACCCTTTCTTCAATTCTTTTTGACCTTTTCCCTTCCATTTTGTCTCACTTATTCCCATCATTGCTAAGTCTTTCTTCTCCAAATACTCTATCAGTTCTTCTACCTTGCCATTCAAAGTCATGACACTGATGATACCGATTCTTGTGATGTCTGGTAGCCCACTTCTCACAGTTCCTCCAAAGCACTGGGAAATGCGCGTCACTTCAGGGTGACGCCCTAGCATTTTCCGAGACCTCGATTCACTCGCACTCATTTTATAGGCTGTTTGTACGATGGGTTCGCCACTCCCAAAGGCATTTTATTACATTCTGCCAGCTTCAAATTAGGCCGCCCCTAACATGGAGTCAGATGCCTTTCGTAGCTGCTCCTCTCGAGTACAGAAGCTACGGGTTTGCCCCTTCTGCCATCTCCACTGTACCAAAGTCCACCTTTTCCCCTGTAGATGCTGTTGATATCTTCACTCGTAACTCTGAGCTGGGACCCATACCAGATGTTACACACCAGGTCAGTGTGCTCTTGGACTCTCATAGGCAGGGGCGCCACTCCCTGGGTAGGGCTGAGTCTGAAGAGGGTCCCTAACTGCTACCTGAACACAGAGAGTATTTGAGAAAAACTGATTTTCCATGGTAAAATCCTATTCCAGTATTAAAATTGCCACACTGTATCAAGTTACTCAAGGGTAGCTACCATAGAAATGACTACATTTCATCAACACAAGGTCTGTTGGCTTCGGGTACATCAGCAAATAAGCATCTTACTTACGTTGGAAGTTAACCATTTCGAGCAATCTTCATGAGAGTATGCAGCATTATGCAAATATCATCCTTCAGTAGTTAACATAATACACAAAGTCCACATTGGCAACTTGGCAATTTAAAGGCCAATCAAAAAAATAAAAATAAACTCTAAATGATACACAGTACATTAATTTACTATAGTCACCAACAGCCCTTCAAAAGTAGCCCAATGAAAATCAATAAAGTACCTTATGATCTGGGCCCTCATTGTCATTCGGCAGCATTCTTGATAGCCAAGAATATTACAAGCTCATATGAAGTTGCCAGGAAGACTTGTTTAATCAGTGATCCAGGAGACTTGTGGTAGATCTGAGTTCCACTCAAGAGAGTTCTCGTGCAATTATTCCAACCGAAAGTAGTTCTGGTGATTACAAGCAAAGAGCCTGGAACATTCGTCCAATGGAGGACCTTTAGATCATTTTAAATAGCATAGTGAATAGGCACAAGAGTAAGAGAATCAAAAAGAAAAAGGAAACAAAGCTCCTAATCCTAAAAAAAAGAAACTGGGTGAAGATGTTGAAAAATAGAGCTCAGAAAATAACTAGTAGAGTAATAAAAGGGCCCATTCCCACTCACTGGGGCCAAGAGCCTTTGCTCATCTCAGGGCATCCCATATTTACCAGCAATAAGCCGCTGAGATACAATATATATAGGTCATGATGATAATTATTGCTGCTTAAAGGTGCCTAACATCTGGGCCATTGACCCCTATATACTGTATATATAAATAGGAACTGTAGAATAAATTTTATCTGTGTTTACCCTTCAAATAACTTAAAATGTACCACATTAACACAGATGATTAAAAAAATAAGATAAATTAAATGAAACTAGCTACAATGGGAGAATGTAATTTTATTTAAAAACTGAATCTAAGCTAACTATACAGCAATAGAGTACTCTGTACAGTCACTATAACCTAGATAAAAGTAATTTATGTTCCAAGCTTTACAACTATATTTCAATAAATATGATTAGACACATTCCCATCAGGAGATAGGATAAAGGATAATTTAATACACAATATGATTAGGAATTGGATTACATTACAGAACTTCAGATTGAATTATAAATTCAATGCTTAATAGAACTATTGACTTATCAGAGTAGTCATAATTAATTTGGGTGTGGACAATGGTCGATGTTAAAATGCGGTAAAGCATGAAACTTAAAAAAATAAAAAAATAAAAAAAAAAAATACTATTTTGCTTTATGTTGCACTGACACAGACATGTATTATGGCAATGATAGGATAGGAAAGGGCTAGGAGTGGAAAGAAAGTGACCATGGCCTCAATTAAGGCTCAGCCTGGTGTGAAAATGGGAAACCACCCAAAATCATCTTCAGGGCTACCACCAGCATGGTTTGAACCCACCGGCAGGAATCTGATTCACCATCCTGAACATAATGTTTCTTGCCCCATTAGTTATAATTTCAGAATGTGTCAGAGCTAAATGATAAGCAACTAATACATCGTAGAGAGATCCTACGACTCCATGACTCCATTGCTTTTCCTCTTACATTTTCTACTTTCTGCAGCAAGATAATAATATGTATGCAAATAGCAGTCTTAGGGCAGCAGACTTTACAAGACATCAACTTAATACTTTGGCCTTTGAATTCTCTGCGCCTATCATGAATGCCACTTTACTCGTCATGTCCCTTTTCTTAAAGTTATGGTGTGAATCATGCATATCAGTTCAATGTGTACAAAGCTTTTTCTTTTTACTTCATACATTTAATAAAGATTCAATCCCTCTTTCCAAGTATTTTCCTATTTCTATTCAGGAGTGTATATGTACTTGTGTGTGAATTTTAACATTGTGCACTAGTAAAACAAAATTACCATTGGTTCTAGAAACACTAATTAAAATCATACAGTTACTTTTCTTTCTTTTTGCTTTACATCGCACCGACACAGACAGGTCTTATAGCAACGGTAGGATAGGGCATGGCTAGGATTAAGAGGAAGTGACCATGGCCTTAATTAAGGTACAGGCCCAGCATTTGCCTGGTGTGAAAATAAGAAACCACGGAAAACGATCATTACGGATGCCGAGATTAGGGTTCGAATGCAAGCTCACAGCTGCACACCCCTAACTGCGCTGCCAATCTGCTTGGTTAATTCTTTATCTTTATTCTTAAATGGCACTATGGTCCTTATGCATTACTAACCAAATATAAATTAAATCTTAATTCTAACTACGGCAGAAAGTGGGACAATGACAAATGTACCGAAATTTCAAGTTATGACAATTGTGACTTGTCCTCAGTAGTAGTTTACAAGTATGCACAGAGGCAGTAATGATAATCAAAAGTTCAAACAACTGCAATTGCTTTGTAAATAAACCTGCCAGGGATTTTGTTCTGCTTTTAAAAAATCTCCTCTAATGATGTACAATGCTTATAGCCTAGGTTGAGCTGTTACTTTGACAAAATAGATTATATGCTATGGTGTATTCCTAGATTTCAGTAGTAATTCAGTTGGCAAATGGTTGAGTAGCTGAGCTGGTAAAGTACTCACCTCTGTGCTAAGCTATAAATCAATAGTCAGTTGACATTTAACCCACGAGAAGTCGCACACGGTTGAAAAGATCGCACCTATATCAATCTCTGCTAACTCCATATCACATCGGGTTTTTGCATTCTTAAGTACTGATTTATAATTTCTTGGTTACTTTTCTCTTATTATTGAATAAAATTCAAACTTACACATGCATGTTTGTCTCGAGCATCTCATCGATGGTTACATACTCACTAAGGGAGTATTTATTTCTGCACCAAATAAGAAATCCCTCGAAAATGTATCTGATAGGTGCCATTTTATCAACCGACTTTCTTTCATTATGATCATTAACAATGTCTAACCTTAATGCTCATAATAGAAACTGATACATTCATATATTCATTGTAATGCTGAAACACTCAATTCCCGTTCCATCGGTTGACCACAAGTCCTTGAGGTTTGTATGAGAACACTTCATTGTTCCAGTCAACCATAAGAGACCAATCACAGCTTTTATTTCTGCCAATGTTACATCTCTAGCATCTCTCTGCCTAGAGTAATTTTCCCTGGTCTTTCTTATCCATATATTTGTGAAGTTAACAATTTCCTCCAAGTTGCTGTTAGGGTAAAATAGCTCTCAAGATTCCAGTACAGAAATGGCATGTCAAGCTTGACAGATGCATTACTATGTTCCTCCTCCTAGCCCTTCCCCTACCAGTACTAGGATTTGGAAAATAATTCCATCTTGTTTCACAATTTCCACCAATGTACTAGAGAAGAGGTTGATCTTGTTTGGAGTTTACTTAGGAAACTTCATCCTCAGATTCAGCGGACTCTTCAAAAGCACTATCATGATCACCGATTTCTATATTATTGGTCTTAACATCTGCTTTTTCAGGTAAATGAACAACTTCCTAGAAACCCTCTTCACGAAAGAGTTGTCTTGTTAGAAAAATCTGTTCATGTGCAGACGTTCATTCTCCTGCAGCTCTTTTTCAACACTGTCCAACAATTTTCGTATGTTATCTTCATCTACTTCCATCAATAAAACCCGTCATTTTGCAAGTCACACACAGTGGAAATGACCGCATGAAAGAAGTAAGCTGGAACTCGCATGTGGTTGAAAACATTGCACCCATGAAATAGTGACTGCAATGACTATCAGCTATTCACCTGCATAAGAGCCCTGCCCTCATCCCCATCCACGATATGATAGAGGGTGATCATCATCCGTCACCTATAACTTCTCCCGGGATAGGAGTAATTAAATAGCTGACACTTATGCCAGCTGATTTTCTGGCACATTAAGGAATACCATTTTACATCCCCTTCCCATTCCCTCCCTGATGATTTTTTTTTTTTTTTTTTTGAAAATTGTTAAGAATGCTGCTTCAGAGAAATCATTGCTATTTCTAATCAATAAATCAGAATAAACGAGATGCTATGGTTTTAAAATTTAATTAGATGCAATCAATAAAGGTTAGCATCAACATCAAATTTACAAATTCTGCATTGTTACAGACAATTCTGGTGGGGCATTTTTAATTGCTGGCAGTGGCGGGGAGGGTTGGTCACGGCGCTCTGTTGTTATTACATGTAACTAATGCTCTGTTGTTACTCGTCCGTGGCCTTGGAGATGGTGGTTGGTGCGTGCATTATTTTGTGAACAGTCTTGGTGATTACAGCTATTAATAAGTGGACAGTGTGCTCAGCAGTAAGTCTGAATTTGAATCTCAACATGTTTTCAATGTCATGAATGTTCATTTTCTGTGGTTTGTTACTCAGGCATTATCATTATGAGTATTATGCAGCACTTGGACTTCCATTAAAAAATAAATAAGAAAAAGTGCTCTGTGAGTAGTGATTGTTCGAAGGAAGATGCTGCATGAGTGCCCAACATTATGGACACCACCAAGTCTAATTCACTCCCAGGAACTAGTGGTAGCAATATCAATAATAGTGAAAATTGTAAGCATAAAACCATAACTCATTCTCACGACAGAAACTGTTTCGACAGAGGAACATTTTTTACATAAACCCTTCACTGATTATGACAAACACTGTACTGGTATACTAACCATTGGTCACCCTGTGTAAGAATTCTGCTATTTTACAGTATATTACCTTAACTACCAATTCATTTCTTTTTAAATAAACTATTTAAAAAAAATTTCATATGGTTTCCAAATTTTCTGTGAAATAGTGATGAAATATTGACAATAGTGCTTACAACTTATAAGTAATGGTTACACATCAACTTAAAGTTGAGAGTAACACATTCTCAGAATGTCTAGTGGTGTGCCTACACTAGCGATTAATTGAAATGCCAGGGACCATCACTATAGACCTGAGCATGTAAGGCAATACACTAAGGGTGCAACCTTACCCTTTCTCCCCCGTAATGTTAAGGTAGCGATTTACAGTTACTTTTCTTCCTGTTGGGTATTTTGCAGTTCTTTTTCAGTGTCAGTAACCATACAGTTTAGGGACCCTACTTGCTGATACGTCGTCTCACATTTACCGTTAATCTGGCACGTTGGCAACGTTCAGTCGCAGTTCTAGCCTGAAGTACGTATTGCCACTGCATTATTGTTAAAATCACTAGTGATACACTTGCGAGAATATCTAAAGCATATTTTCTTTTTCTGTGGGATTGTAAATCTATTTGGCTAATACCAGGTAAGTAGAATTGTGGCATGTTCAGATAATGCGTTTAATAAGTTTGTGTGAAATGATGAACACATCATTTTATTAATTATGTTCCGACTTCGTCCCATACTTGGGTACAGAATTCGATTAGGATGTCTAAGAAGGAAGAAAAATCTGCAAGAACTCCTCCAGAAAAGAAAGCAATGTTACGTCCTTTACAAAAATGAATTCAGAGATTGCTACGAGGTATTGAAAAAGGAAGACGAGTTATCACTCGTAGTGATATGGACCTTATGACAAGAGTTTCACAATTAATTGGGGGTAAGTGTTCATTTAAATTTTAATTTTGTGTCTATAAGATTCTGACAGTGAGAATCAGTTGAAATGGAAAATATTTTGTTATGAACCTAACCTAACCTAACCTAACCTACAACTAAACATGTCGTCTCAACGTCGATACGGTTTACAGACCCAGCCTCCGTGTATTCTTATTGACTTACGGCATATGTATATGTAATATATTTGCTCATGTGTATTATTACGTGGTTTCATTTCAGATTTCTAATCTGTTTACTAGGTAATATCTGCCACCTTGGCGACTCTCCTAAATGCTGATCAGTGATGATTGATTCAAATCGACTGGCGTGATGTAGGAAGTGGCATTTTAACTTACAGCTTCAATCTGCATTTAGGGCAGTGGCAGATTCCCTATCTATAGTTTCACTGCGTTCTATCAGTGGTTCTTGAATTTTGACTTCACCACTGTTAAGAGGTCTGTTGGTTATGAAAAAGACCTGTAGTTATTCACTTTAGGCCAACGATTAACTTTAGAGACGCACTTCAATTATAACTTCTCCAGTGTATGTTTATGTAATATTACTGGATCAGCAAATTACTTGTACTATAAGCCTATTAATTAGGTTCATTCTGTATTGACAATCTCCACCTGAATCAGTGTATAACTGACTATTGCACACCTTCTAAGCTTCCTATTTCTTAGTGCTTGATATAAGTTTGGTGTTCGTAGCAGTTACATTTCTTCTAAAGTATTAAACTTTAGTGTTTATAGTAATATCATTAATACAAGTGATCATGGACTTCTAGTCTAGATATACCATATTGATGTTAAACCACTCTATCAATATAGTAGATATACTAATACATGATAAATTTTAGCATAGAATAGTGTAAGTAGCAATTCATTAACTTCATCATCAGGTGACTGTTGCATTGTAATTGCTTTCACTTAGAATCAGACATCTTTTTCAATCATTCAACAGAAACAACAATTTCTGTCTGTTAATATCCCTGTAGAAGGTGGTTTCGTATTTTTAGGGAAAAGAAGAAATAACTTTATGCTAAAACTCAAAATTCTTACAGGTGCAAATTTGATATTTGCCACAAATTTGAAGAGAAGTCAAGGTTATCATGGTGCTATGAACAGTGAGAAATTTCAGATGTGGGTGGAAACACAATTAATTATAGGATTAAGAAATATAGGACCCTGTGTATTGTGATGGATTATGCAGCATATCAATGTAAGCTTGTGGAGCATCAACCGACAACGAAATGGAGGAAGGATCAATTAGTGGTAATTATAATAGATTGAATATATTCTACTACTGAATTATATTTTATGTTGTTATAGAATTTTATTTTTATTTTTCCTTTGATTTATAGTCTTGGTGAGGCAGAATTGGGGTGGCTCCATAGCAAAACTCAACAAAAGATAAGCTGCAAAAGATGTGTCATATGAATCAAAGTCACTTAAAGAGGTACAGTAGCATCTAAACATAACTTTAGGTAGGCTAATGTTGTTTACTTTCATGTATGCATAACAATATTTCTTTTATTTTTTTAAACGGGTATATTGTTGACGAGATTCTGCACAATGAAGGCCATACTATGAATCAGAGGAGGAAGAAGAAGAAAGCCGAGGAGTTAGCTGTACCGTTGTAAGAGCTATTCCACGAGATTAAGGGTTTTTCAACTTTGCTGGGAAATAATACATTTCTAATTGCCCTGTCCTTTCGGATATAACGGCGTTACATTTGAAAATTGTAGGAAAAGAGAACAAGATATATTTAAACTTTGAGAGACACTGAATATTCTAGGTATCTGGTCCTGTCTGTGTGCTCTGATCAAAATTTATCATGTTATTATGCATGCATCTAGTTTTTTTTGTACAAGTTGCTTTACGTAACACCGACACAAATAGGTCCTATGGTATGATGTGACAGGAAAGGGCTAGGAGTGGGAAGTAAGTGGCCGTGCCTTAATTACGGTACAGCCCCAGTATTTTCCTGGTATGAAAATGGGAAACCACGGAAAGCCACTTTCAAGGCTGCCGACATTGGGGTTCGAACCCACTATCTAGCAAATAGTGGATACTGGCCGCACTTAAGCAACTGCAGCTATCGAACTCGGTGCATCTAGAATGGTGGTCCTTGGATCGCCCGATAGATAAATTTACAACTACACAGTCAGTACCGCGTAACTAACTCGTTCCTTACCAACCTCAGTGCTCTTCTCGAATCAAATCACTACTGATCTGCATTTAGGGCAGTTGCCCAGGTGGCAGATTCCCTATCTGTAGTCCAATTGCACTCATTTTTGCCAGTAGTCTCCCATGATCCACCCTATCAAATGCTTTAGGCAGGTCAATCACAATACAGTCCATTTGACCTCCTGAATCCAAGATATCTGCTATATCTTGCTGGAATCCTACAAGTTGAGCTTCAGTGGAATAACCTTTCCTAAACCTGAACTGCCTTCTATCGAACCAGTCATGAATTTCGCAAACATGTCTAACATAAACAGAAAGAATGCCTTCCCAAAGCTTACATGCAACACATGTCAAACTTACTGGCCTGTAATTTTCAGCTTTATGTCTATCACCCTTACCTTTATACACAGGGGCTAATACAACTCTCCATTCATTTGGTATAGCTCCTTCATGCAAACAATGATCAAATAAGTACTTCAGGTATGGTACTATACCCCAACCCCTTGTCTTTAGTATATCTCCCAAAACCGTATCAATTCCAGCTGCTTTTCTAGTTTTCAAATTTTGCATCTTACTGTAAATGTCATTGTTATCATATGTAAATTTTAATACTTCTTTAATATTAGTCACCTCCTCTAAACCAATAGAGTCTAGTCAAAAAACACCACTACAAAAATATACAGCATCCATAACACACATTTTACATGTATAAAAATACACTGTGGTGTAAAATTGAGATCTGTCATTAATGGACTACAGTTGAAAAATCTTAATATTGTATGTAGTAACACAAAAGTGTAGGTTAGTGTTTGTTAAAATACACTACAATTATCAATCAATTACCTGAAAAAAAAAGTCATAAAAATATGTTCAGCACTTTTGCTGAAGGCTGTGGTTTCTATTAGATTGGACTAATTTCGAGGGGGAGCATTTCTTCAAAGTTTTGCAAGCTGAATGTTGGGCTTGGTTTCATAAAGACATTAAAAATGATGGAGTATCATCGTTATTCTAGCATCAGCCTGGTCAACCTGTGTGCCACCTAACTGCATGGTGAAAGAAAGATGTACCATGTGCGTTTATCATGATTTAATGCTATTCTGAAAGGAATAAATTTAATTTGATTCCCTCCAGATAATCTGCTGAATGTTCCTATCATCTGCATGAACCATGACTTGTTGATACATTTCAAGCAATATCTGCAGTGAAGGCAAAGGTATGCATGCTAAAACTTAGAATAACGAGTAAAGATCCTCTTGTATTGTCATTCAACCATTACTATATCATTCAATGAAATATTGTTAGATATTTTAGCAGATGTAAAAAATACAACCCTCGTTTTTCTAGGTGAGCTACTAAGCTTAAAAACTGGATGATGGGGTAGATAATAGCTTCCACCTTCATTCCCTGACCTTAACCATTTGTCCCATGGCCTCTTACTCATGAAGAAAGTTAGTACTCGTGCTTAAGTGAGGGCTGCCTACTGAAACGCAGTTCTAGTTGAGTTAGTCTTGTCATGGCATGATTGAAGGAGTTTCCCAGAACCTCAGGTTTCTGCTTGGGGGGTAAGCGAACTATAAATTTACCTGTAGAATCCCTAGTGGTATTCTCTGTAAAGTGCCTTTCTGTGGCTCTCTCTTCTCTTGTCATGACTGGGGATGTAAGCTCTTCTATTTCCCAGAACTGCTGTAGCTAGGTGTCTAACATGTCCTGTGACTTCAAGAAACATGTGATTAGAGTAAGACATTTTTCTTCCCTCTGGTGGTAGTGTCCAGCAATAATCCATCCTAGTTCAGTGTCTTTAACCCTAGAACTGCTGCAGGTTTATTTGTCAAATGCTGCAGTTATTTTCCTCAATATACACTATGAAATTAAAATCATCCCTGTAAACTCATATTAATCCCAATAAATCCATATTATACACCAACAAAAAGCTGAAAGATTGATCAATAAGATGATGTCAGAAATAATTTTAAAAATTGTGACGATTTATAACTCTCGAAATATAAAATTATAATTTTCTTTGAACAAAGGGAATTGTCGAAATATTTTGCTCTAAGAAAATAATTTGTGATAATTTATTCCTGAAACATGATATTCTGAAACACACAGGTATCTTCTTACATTTTCCCCACACAATTCTTCACTTTTCATTTCAAAAGCTAAGTAAAACACATTTTTTCTCGAAAGTGATTGAGTTCTTTTCACGAATTTTGAACCTACAGCTTATTTTGGTTTTCTTAGGGCAGTTTCCTTTTTTGTGTTGCGATCAAAGTATTTATAACATTATACACAAATATCAACAGTTCACACTTATCCCTTCACTGGTTTCTTCAAATATTGACGTACTGCCAATAATAATATAACCTGCACCAATTTGAATATCATTCCGGTTATCGGAATTTTCCATTACTTCCGAGGAACCTCGTACTTTGCTGTAACTTTCATTACTTTCAGGAATAATTTCCTCTTCGGAATTAACACAATAATCACTGTCACTATCAGTACTGTCGCTAAGATCTTCGGAAAACAAGCGCTCGATTTCAGAATAGTCAACAAAGCGGGCTGCTTTCTTGATTCTAAGAACATATGAAAATACTTTCACTTCTACAGCTAAATGAACTTCTCCATACTGTTGCTTGTTTTTCAAAGACTTTCAAAAGTGAAGATAAAAGTATCAGTATTTAACTGGTATCTTTATTAGTGCCATCTGGCGTCCAGTTATAAATCTGTGGCAGAAGAAAGACACCGTCTGTCAGAAAGACGGTCCGCAGTTCTTGGGTTAAGAATAGTATAATATGGTGATCGAGTTCTGCAAACAAGTTTCAATAATGAAAATAAATGTTCTGCGCCTATTAATAACTCAGTGTCACCTGGCTGGAAGAACTTGGGGTCAGCAAGCTTCAAGTCAGTGAGCAAGTTCCAATGCTCAATCTGAATATAGAGCTAACCACTCTACCCCACCAACTGCCAAAGTTATGGATAGCGGAAGCCTTTATCTTTCACCCTTCAAATGGCCTTCATGGCTTGTACGGAGATGACTTAACTTACTCCATGGCTCTACGGTCCTTTAAGGACCTTGGCTTCCTTGACCACAGCTCCCCAGTCATCCCGATCTTCAGCATGCCTACGCCACCTCCTGACTCCAACGGTCCTCAGATCAGTCTCCACATCCTCCAGCCATCTCATCCGGGGCTGACCTCTCCCTCTGCTCCCAGGGTGCCCTGTCAGTGCCTTCCATGGAAGTCTTCCCTCCTCCATCCATTGCACATGCCCCAGCCATCCAATTTATTCTCATTTTGACTGAGGTCACCAAGTCCAGCTCCTTATACAATAATCTTATTTTTCATTTGTTCTTATTCTCCATAAATCTCCCTCCTTCACCAATCCAATGATCTTCCTCAGTACTTTCCTTTCCCACACATTTACTCTTCTCTCTGTGGCCTCAGTCAATACCCATGCCTACTCCCGTACATAAGTACTGGTTTAATTATTGTTTTGTAGAGAGTCAGTTTTAAAATTTTTACTTCTCAGAAGAGGGTACAGTGCTCTGTAGGATCTGTTGGCAGCCTTAATACGATTTACAGTATCTGTCTCAACTTTATTTTCTGATGTTATTACTGAGCCTAGATATACTGCTTCAAAGGTGTAATCATCCACTTGGAGTTTTTCGGTGTTCATTCCACTTCTCTTCGTTACCATATAGGCTATTTAAATTTAGCCTCACTTATCTCTAAACCCAAAGATCCAGCCGCATCTTTCAGCTCCCTTAAGACAGTTGTAAGTGCCTCGTTACTCCTAGCAGTTATCACCACACCATCTCCATCTGAAAGATCTTGACAGACTTCCCTGTACTTTTACCTGACTTCTGCTGTTCTCCAGGGTCATCTTAGTCAATTTTATTAACTTCTGTGGGAATTTAAAATACTTCATCGTTTCCAATAAACCCACCAAACTGGGCCCAATATTTGGGAAGCCAGGCTCTGCCTGTCACAAGTCAGGACAAAGGGCGAGTGATAGAGGAGTAACACCTCTTTAAAAAACCTAGGTCCAGCTGACCCGGCTGGTAGTCCCATGTAAGGGTCCCTTGCCAGGGTTACGGTGAAGACCTCAACGGCAGTGAAGGCGGAGAAGACTGACTTTGGAACGGTGGAACTGACGGACGAGGCAACCCTCCTATGTGGGGAAAATAGAATAGGAACTGCTGCCTTGTAGTCAGAAGTGGGAACTTCAAAGGCTAAGGGAAGAAACCCAGACAGAAAATCAGTAGGCCTGGCTACTTAGAAGGCAGCCCCTTCACCACGCTTCAGGTGCTGAAGGCCAATAACCTACACACCCGAGATTAACCTATTACAGAAACATCAACGAACAGAAGCCGGATGGATAAAATGGATTTGACTTTTAGCATGAAATCGGACACGAGAATTGGAATGTGGAATGTACAGACAATGTGGCAGGCAGGAAGATTGGCTGAAGTATCTAGGAAGATGAAGCGATACAGGTTGGACATATTAGGCTTGAGTGAGATGAGATGGACTGGGTTCGGTGAGATAAAGACCCAGGAAGGGGACACGCTGCTGTACTCAGCAAGAGAAGAACATAGAGAGGGTGTTGGATTATTGATCACTCAAAAGACAAGGAAGAGTTTGATAGAATGGTACCCAGTCTCAGAAAGGATTCTAGTAGCTCGATTTGCATCAAGAGTAAGACCAATTACAGTGGTGCAGTGTTATGCACCAACAGAGGCAGGAGAAGAAAAAGAAAAAGAGCAATTTTATGGTCAGCTCCATCGAACCCTGTTAAAGGCAAAGAAAAGGGATATAATGGTCGTGATGGGAGACCTGAATGCGAAAGTTGGCAATGATAACCAAGGAGTAGAAAATATAATGGGAAAACATGGTATAGGTAATAGAAATGAGAATGGTGAAAGACTTATTGAATTTTGTAGTAACCACAGGTTGGTGATAGGAGGCACTATCTTCCCCCATAAGAATTGCCATAAAGTGACGTGGGTTTCCCCTGACCATAGAACTGAGAATCAGATCGACCATTTCACTATCAGCAAGACATGGTGAACCTCCCTTTTGGACGTGAGGAACAAGAGGGGGCAGATGTGGGAAGTGACCATCACTTAGTAGTAGCTACGTCCCGACTTAAGATTGCAAGTACTAGGCACATTCATCAGAAGAGGAGGATAAAGTATAACTGGGATAAACTGAAGGACAAGGAGGTGCAACAAAATTTTTCACTAGAATTGAATAACCGATTCCAACAGCTAAGAGAGGAAGAAGGACAGGATATTGAACATAACTGGAAGAGCATAGAGAGTACCTACATTAATACCTGTGAAAAGGTCTTAGGCAAAAGGGAGAGAGGAAGAGAAGAATGGATTACTTCTGAGACATGGGAAGCCGTGAATCAAAGGAAGGAATGTAAGAAAAGACTCAATACGGCAAGAACACAAGAAGAGAAGGCACAAGCTAGAACTAACTTTAATGAACTTAACAAAATAGTGAAGAGGAGATTTCGACGTGACAAACGAGCATTTATCAATAATCTTGCAACACAAGCTGAGACGGCAGCACAAAACAATGATAGTAAGACCCTCTACCACATTACCAAGAGACTAACAGGAAAGTTTTCTAGATCTGACAAGCCAGTGAAAGCCAAAGATGGGAGATTATTGTCCACACAAAAAGAACAGCTAGAAAGATGGAGAGAACACTTTCTGGAGATCTTGAATCGTGAAACAATCGAGGAAGAAGAGACAGAGGTGATGACCGTAGAAGAGCAGGAAGATGTTGCTATCAGTACAGAACCGCCATCAAGAACAGAGATCCAAAGGGCCATTAAACAACTAAAGAATGGCAAAGCGGCAGGTATGGACAATATCACACTGGAGGCCTTGAAAGTGGACGTGGGTACTTCAGTCGAGATTCTGTTCCCACTTTTCAAGAAGATATGGGAAGAAGAGAAGATCCCCACAGATTGGAAGAAAGGATTGTTGATTAAGCTTCCGAAGAAAGGAGATTTATTGGAATGTGATAACTGGAGAGGGATTACCCTCCTTTCGATACCAAGTAAGGTACTCTCACGAATAATTTTAGAAAGGATCAAAAAGCGAGTTAACTCAAGGCTGAGGAAAGAACAGGCAAGATTTAGAGAAGGTTACTCCTGTACAGACCAGATCAACACACTGCGCATAATTATAGAACAATCCACGGAGCTGCAGTCATCACTGTATCTGCTATTTGTAGACTTTGAAAAGGCATCTGATAATGTAATGAGGAAGATGATGTGGAAAGCCATGAAAGAATTTGGGATTCCAAAGAAAATTATAAAGATAACCCAAGAAATGTATGAGAACTACACATGCCAAGTTTTACATCAGGGGATGTTGTCTGAGCCCACCCCAGTAAACACAGGGGTTAAGCAAGGATGTTTGCTGTCACCAATACTATTTCTGATGGTGCTGGATCTTATGATGAAGAAGGCAATGAATCGCCGAAGAGGAATTCAATGGGGACTGAAAGGCAGGTTGGAGGACTTGGACTTTGCGGATGACATGTGTCTGTCAGCCAACAGTTTTAAGGATATGGAAGCAAAGCTGAATGATTTAAAAACCGAAGCATCAGAGGTGGGATTGAAGATAAATGGAAAGAAAACCAAGGAGATGCGTTATAATAACCGAAACAAGGCACTATTATTTTTAGGAAACCAAGAGATCGAACAAGTCAACCAGTTTTGCTACCTGGGAAGTATAGTCACCCCTGAGAGAGGAACTATAGAGGATATAGGAAATAGAATAAATAAGGCTAAAGGAGCATTTGCAATGCTGAGACCAATCTGGAAATCTAAGGAACTTAACACCTATACCAAACTACGCATCTTCAACACAAATGTCAAGTCAGTACTGCTCTATGGGTGTGAAACATGGAAGACTAACAAACAACTGATTAGCAGACTTCAAACATTTGTGAACAGAAGTTTGAGGAATATCCTGAGGATATGGTGGCCACAAGTAATCTCCAATGAAGAACTATGGAAAAAAAATAAAAACCATCAAACACCCATTGATATTGAGATGCGTCGTAGGAAATGGAAGTGGATCGGGCATACATTACAGCGAGATAAAAACAACATAGCAAGACAAGCCCTGGAATGGAACCCACAAGGTAGCAGGAGAAGAGGCAGACCAAGAAACACATGGAGGAGGAGTGTAATAGCAGAAGGGATGGAGAAAGGAGGAAAGACCTGGACAGAGATCAGGACGATGGCGCAGAACAGGGTCCGGTGGCGGAAGTTCATTGATGCCCTATGCTCCACTTAGGAGATACAGGAAATAAGTCAAGTCATTGTTTCCAATAATGTCGATCTCTTTACTTTGTCTAGGCTTGTTTAAAATATATAAAAAGATGTCATAGTCAAACGTTGTATTTGTATGTCTTTTCCAGAGTCATTCTTGTGGTGCAAATATGGTCCGTCGTCGATCTTCCAGGTCTGAAACCAGCTTGGTACTCCCCTATAATTATTTTTGCTCTACTACTAATTCTCTTTGTTACGGCTGTAGAGAGGATTTTGTACACTGTACTCAGTAAGGATATACTTCGATAATTCTTGCGTTGCATGCGTGACCCCTTCTTATGTTATAGGGCATACATATATATATTTTTTTTTTGCTATTTGCTTTACGTCGCACTGACACAGATAGGTCTTATGGCGACGATGGGATAGGAAAGACCTAGGAGTTGGAAGGAAGCGGCCGTGGCCTTAATTATGGTACAGCCCCGGCATTTGCCTGGTGTGAAAATGGGAAACCACGGAAAACCATCTTCAAGGCTGCCGACAGTGGGACTCGAACCTACTATCTCCCGATTACTGGATACTGGCCGCACTTACATACATATATTTGCTAGTGTCTAGTCCTCTGGCATTTTACCCGTTTCCCATACCTTTTTAATTATCTCATGTATTCTCCTCACCAACACTTCTCCAGTTTTACCCTTTCTGCAGTTATGAGGTAATTCCCTTGGGCTGTACTGTACTTCAATTGTTTTATAATTTCACTTATTTCTTCAACAGATGGCGATCCCACATCGTCTTCATCCTCATCTCCATTCCCATCGTTCCTGTTTTCCCCCTACTCACACTCCTCTCTCTCTGAAGTTTCCATACTACCTGATCCTTCTTTATGTTCATTTATTGGTCTGACAGAAAGTAACGTTTCGAAATGTTTTGTCCATCTTTCCAGAATTCTTTCTTTCCCAACAATCAGTCTATCAGTCTCATACTTAAGCATATTCACTCTAGGTTGATATCCCTTCTTTACTTGTCCAACCCCATGGAAGAATTTTCTGCCTTGTTTGTTTTCAAAATTCTTCTGCACTTCATCTAATCTCTTCCTTTCTTCTATTCTTTTCTTGTTCCTTATCAATGTCTTTGCTATTCACAGTTTCTCTTTTAAAACTGCCATATAATTTCAAGTGGGTCTCTGTAGCATTCTTTGTCGGGCCAGATCTCTCTCATCTAGGAACCTTACCCACTTCGTCATACCATTTATTTCTATTCTGTTTCCTTCTCTCTCCAAGTACCTCCTGCGCTGTTGTATTTATTGCTAGCTTGGTTTCTTCCCACATTTTTTTTGATGTCCACATTCCCGTTTCTGCCCATCTGTAGTTTTCTTAGCAGCCGGTCTCTATACTCTTCCTCCTTCTCATCCCTTAATAGCTCTACATTATAGACCTTGCTCTGTTCAGCTCTGTCCCTGGATTTAATTGCCAGGCTTTCTTGGAACTTGATCTTCACTAGTATGTGATCTGAATCACTCTCTGCACCACGCATGCTTCTCACATCCATAATATTGGAGGCATGTCGTGCATCTATGAGCACATGGTCTATCTGGTTCTTTGTCAGACCATCCAGTGATATCTCATGTCTCTTTATGGATCTCCTTATGGGGAAAACATGTGCTCTTAAACACCAGCTCCTTGCTAAAGGCAAAATCAATCAAATTCCATCCGTTCTCATTGGATTCTTGGTGTTTACTGTGATATCCTGCCATTGGCTGGTTTTCTTTCTCTTAGCCTACTTCGGCATTGTAATCTCCTAGGACAACTTAACATCTTACTTGGGCAACTTGTCATATACTTGCTCCATATTTTCATAGAACTGTTTTTTCTCTTCCCCTTCGGCATCCTCTGTTGGGGCATGGACACTAATTAGTGATATGTTGGCAGATCTCCCTTTCAATCTTAACTGGCATAGTCTGAGGCTTATTGCTTCATATTCAGCCATATTATGACTGATCGATTTCTTGATCATAAACTCTGTTCCTATTCTATTTTCTTCCTCCCCACTATCGAACAAAATGTAGTGCTGTAGATCTGCCACCTCGATTGTCTTCCATCTTATCTCCTGTAATGCTGCCACATCTGCCTGGTATTTAAGTAATTCCTCCTCCAATTTTCTACTAGCCCCAGCCTGAAAGATACTTCTCACATTCCATGTTCCAACATATCCATATCGTTGCCATTTAGCACGCATTAGTCATCGTAAGTTTAGGACCGTCCGGTTATCTCTATTTGGTTTCTGAACAATATGTACTTTTGTGGTGGTGAAGTTGTTAACCCCATGCACCAACCCCCAACCTGGAGAACCAGGGTATCCCTCTTAGCTGGATCACCACCTTAGACCTGACCAGCTTGTGTGGCCCCACCAGGAGTGTATGCTCCCGCTGGCGTAGCTCTAAGGATCATTTGAACACGTAAGCCTCCAAAACACCCGGCAAAATGTATTTTGCCTTTATCAAGGTGGTGATACCATCGGGAGGACGGAGATGACTTTGCTTTTTAAACACTAGTACTCATGTTTATTATTATCTTTGTTTATTCATACCCCCTGCTTTGTAATTCAGTGACCATGGAATGGCTCTTGAAGTGTAAATTACTGTATATTTTTATTGCATACTTTTGTTATTATTATTATTATTATTATTATTATTATTATTATTATTATTAATACTACTACTACATATTCCTTAAAATGAGTCTGGCTTGAGGAACCGTGGAGTGCAGTCGCGTGGTGCAGTGCGTGCCGAGAACATGGTCGGTATTGAGCAGTACTGGGCCGCGATTGGGAAATGGCAGGTGAAGCAGGAGGAGACCAAGAATGGACGGGTGTTAAGAAAAGAAGGAGTAAAAATAGCTGAAGCGGTGCTGGTAGTGACAGTGATAGCGGTGCTACTGGTTGTTGGGGGGGTGGAATTAAACCCAGGCCCAAATACCAGCGGAAAATTTAGCATGGAGGACTTGGCAGCACTCAAAGTGGTAGTGAGTGAGGTAACACAGGAAAAGTGTCAATGGGATAAGGTACAGGAAATAAAGGACATGATGGAGGAGCAGAGAAAGGAGATAGGGAACATGAAGAAATGGCTAGAAACGAAGATGGAGGAATTGAACAGGAGAGTGGACAATAATGAGAAGGAAATAGAGTTATTAAGAGGGAAAGTGAAACATCTGGAAGAGGAGGTGATGATGGTGATGATGATGAAGAGAGAAGCGGAGGGGTACATGCAGGAGAGAATGAAGAAAGCCATATTTATTTATGGTGTGGAGGAAGGTGAGAGGGAAGGCAAGATTGACCTGATAACCAAGGTGGTAGAGGTCATACGGGATAGGATGAAGATAAACTTCACTGAAGTGGACAGAGACGACGTGGAGAGAGTGCGAAAAACTAAAGGACGGAGGCCAATTAGAGTAAAATTTTTCTCAACCCTAATGGTAGAAATTGTGATAAGAAACAGTAATAATTTACAGGGCCAGAAAATAGGGGTGAAAAGAGACATGGGAAAGGAAGGAAGTGAAAATATGAAGATCTTGAACAGACACTTAAGGAGAGCGAGAAATCAGGGGATAAAGGCCCGAATAAGAGCTCAGATTTTGGTGGTCACAAATGGACGATGGTTTAGGGAGCACTCAGTGGCGAAGCTAAAGGAGATGGACGAAGGTGTTAGTTCCGAGGGAGGAGAGATGACAAGGCAAGATGGAAGGAAGAAAGAAGTAACAGAGAGGAGCGGAGGCGAGGAAGGAGAGAAGATCAACTCAGGTGAGAACGGACAGTGCAGTGTGGATACAGAAGATCAAAGCAGTGAACGGGTGAGTGAGGGTGAGCAGCAAGAAATGGTGAGAGCAGAGTGCAGTGGTTTAGTGAGCAAGAAAGGACATGAGAAGACTGATCGACAGGAAGGTAAAGCAGTTATGAGAAAAGGAAGAAGTAGAAGTTTAAAAGACCTCTGGGGTAAAGTATGATGTAAAGGGATGGAGGATACGGAGGGCAAAGAACGGAATAGGTTGGTAAAAAAAGGAGGAATGGAGACAAGGGATGAGGGGTCGATAACTACAAGGAGTAAGATTAGAGGAGGAAATTTAGAAGGGAGGGAGAGAAAGTTATAACTATATTGGAAAATATGATGTGTGAATATTGAGGGACTAATGAACAAATTAGGAAATAAGAAAGTTCGGGAAGTAATAGAAAGTTTCGATGTTGTGGCACTCTTGGAGACCTGGCTAGAAACAGGGAGGGAGGTCTCATGGAAGGGGTTTGTGATTAAATATAAATATAGAAGAAGAGGTCTGAGGAACGCGCACCAGGAGGGATGATAGTATTAATTAAGGAAGAAATCAGTGAACTGGTGGAGGATATAGAGACAGATATGAAAGAAACCATATGGTTGAGACTGAATATGGGAGGGGTAGAGAGAAGGGAGAAGAAAATAAACCTAGCATTCGTATATTGCCATCCTAGTAGTTCACCATATGCAAATAAGCATCTTTTTGAAGATTTATTGGTGGATATTAGTATGATAAGAGAGAAGTTTGCAGGAGAAGAGGATATGTTGTTATTTGGAGACTGAAACAGTAGAATAGGGGAACAGAGCCCAGTATATAGTAGGGAGGATGGAAGGTGTATGTTGAAAAGTAGAAGTAGTGAGGATAAAATTATCAACAGCTATGGGGAGAAACTACTAGAGATGTGCGCTGCGGGAAATTTGTATATTCTGAATGGATGGATGGAGGGCGACAGTACGGGGAAATTGACCTATGTTACTGAGAAGGGAGGTAGTGTGATAGATATGGTTTTAAGCTCGGAAGGAGTGTTGGAGGATATTGTAAGGATGGAAGTAGGCGATTGGATTGAAACACACCATTTCCCAGTGTGGGTTATGTTGAAAAGGGGGGAAGAGACGCATATAAAGAAGGAAGTTGAGATGAAGGATAAATTAGGGAGTGGATATAACAAGTACAAATGGACACAGAAAGTGGGACGGTATTGGGATAGGGTAGTAATAGAGGAATTACAATTTCTGAAATATGGTTGGGACGGTGCGTTAGAGGAGAATAATATTGATAAAGCCTTGGAATTGATGCTACATCCAATAAAGATGATAGCACAGAAGGTAGAATGTAGAAGGAAGAAAAAGAAAGAGGGTGAAGAATGGTTTAACAGAGAGTGTGAAGGAATGCGGAGGAGGGTGCTGGGTGCGTTACAAGAGTATAGAGAGAAAGGTGGGGGTGCAGAAAGGGAGGTTTTCTGTAAGTTGAGGAAGGAGTATAAAAAGAAAATTTGCGAGGTAAAAAATGCGTGGTTAGAGGAACAAACTGAAGCCATAAATAATGTAAGACTAAGAGCATTGAAAAAGTTTGAGAAAGGATTAACAGAATAATAAAGGGTGGAAGGAGTCTAGAGGTAAAGAGCATTAAAGAAGTACAGTGGGTGAGCTACCTTGGTGAATTACTTGGGGGTAAGAAGGAAGAATGCTGGAGGAAGACGGGGGGAATGAAGTAATTTGGAGAAATAGAAGAGTGGCAAATTACGATCTGGACAAGAAAATTACGAGGGAGGAAAGCTTAAGAGTGATAAAAAGAATCAGGGGCAGGTTGGCAGGGGGCTGTAATGGGATCAATAATAAGTTTTGGAAAGAAATTAGCAAAAATGAGACAATGATAGAGGGCATAGTGAAACTATTTAATAAGATCTTTGATCAGGGGAAGTACCCGAAGGAATGGGAAACAGGAATTGTATGTCCAATATATAAGGGGAAAGGTAATAAAAACAGTTTGAATAATTATAGAGGAATATCTCTGTTAGATTCCTTAAGCAAAATTTACACAGGGGTGTTGGCGAACAGGTTGTGTGAATGGGCAGAAAAGAATGAAGTATTGTCTGATTTCCAAGGAGGATTTAGAAAAAAGAAAAGAACAGTGGATAATATAATGATAATGATGACAGTTCTGGAAAAGTATAGGAGCCTGTCAAGAAGGAAGGTGTATGTGGCGGCAATCGATTTTGAAAAGGCGTTTGATAAGGTGGATAAGGAAGCTCTATTAGAGAAACTGGGAAGGTTGGGGGTTTCGGGAAAGATGATGAGTGCAGTAGAGGGGATATATGGGGTAGTCAGGTTCTGTGTAAAATTGGGAGACGATAGGTTGAGCAGACCATTAGAGTCCAAGGTGGGCTTAAAGCAGGGGTGCAAGTTATCGCCAATTTTGTTTATTTTATTTATTAACGATATCTTGGAGGGGCATAGGGCAAGCAATTGGGAAGTGCCGGTAATTAATGGGGTGGAGGTCCCAGGATCGATTTTTGCTGATGTGATTTTGATGACTAACCCCAGGGGGAATGCGGAAGGCTTTAAATGCAGTGTCGGATTTTGCGAGGAAATGGGCCTTGAAAATTGATGGGAATAAATCTAAAATGCTAATAGCCCAGGCACACAAAGGAAGAAGGGATGACGGGAAATGGGTTGTGCAGGGAGAAAGTTTAGAACTGGTAAGCAAGTTAGAATATCTAGGAGTCATTATTAATAGTAAAGGCACCTGGAATGATCATATTAAGAGGGCGAAGAGCAGAGGGTGTGCCGCCCTAGCCTCAGTCAACAACTTGCTAGCGAAATATCCGGGTATCAATTATAAAACCCTGAAGTTAGTTCTAAGATCGGTGATATTCGGGAGGGTATTGTATGGCGCTGAAGTTTGGAGGTTGGATGACAAAAGAGTTAAGACGAATTATTACCTTTTTTTTCCCCTAGTTTCTTTACGTTGCACCGTCACAGATATGTCTTATGGCGACGATGGGACAGGAAAGGGCTAGGAGTGGGAAGGAAGCGGCCGTGGCCTTAATTAAGGTACAGCCCCAGCATTTGCCTGGTGTGAAAATGGGAAACCACGGAAAACCATCTTCAGGGCTGCCGACGAATTATTACTAATTTCGGTAAGATGGTGATGGGGCTACCAATGTGCACAGCCATTGCAGGGGTGGAATTAATGTGTGGGGAGGATTTGGAATCTGACTGTGTGAAAAAAATAGATATTGGAGGAATTTGAAAAGACAGGAAGGAGGGAGGGTATTACAGGCCGCGTACGAACAACAACGGAAGAGTATGTATAAGGGATGCTGGCTAGATAAAATTAAGGGATACTTCGAGATGATAGGCCTGGGGTACATGTGGGAAGAGGTGTGGATGAAGACAGAAGCTAGAGGGATGAAGGTACTGGTAAGGAGGATTAGAGATCTGGGTAGGCAGAAATTATTGGCAGAAACTAGATTAAGAAGTTCCCTTAGTGTTTTTAATAAAGTTGAGGAAGAAACGGGGATAAATATTAGATAATAAATAATAATAATTTCGTGTGGCTATTTCTAGCCGAGTGCAGCCCTTGTAAGGCAGACCCTCCGATGAGGGTGGGCAGCATCTGCCATATGTAGGTAACTGCGTGTTATTGTGGTGGAGGATAGTGTTATGTGTGGTGTGTGAGTTGCAGGGATGTTGGGGACAGCACAAACACCCAGCCCCCGGGCCATTGGAATTAACCAATGAAGGTTAAAATCCCCGACCCGGCCGGGAATCGAACCCGGGACCCTCTGAACCGAAGACCAGTACGCTGACCATTCAGCCAACGAGTCGGAAATATTAGATACGTGGATAGGTTGAGAAGGAGAAAGTTGGTATGGTGGTCGTTGGGGCTACATAGAAATAAGGGGTGGCTAAGAGGTAGAGATAGGGCAGTATGTATACTTTGTGGGGCAGAGAATGGTGATTTTCACTTATTAGGTAAGTGTGAGAAAACAAATAAGATTAGAAATAATTTACTGAGTGCCAAACAACGGAAGATTCTAGGGAAAGGGGATGAGCAGGGTATTATAAGGTGGATTATTAAGGAATGGGAAAATGGAGAATTGAGCAGGTAATTTATATGCGGTGAAAAATTCCTCTGTGAAAAAACTGGAAGAGGAAGGGGCATAGGACGATATGTCAGGATGTAAGGGAGAAGTGGTTAAGAGTATGAGGATATTCAGTCGTTGGAGTTTTTTTTTTTTTTTTTTTTGCTAGTTGCTTTACGTCGCACCGACACAGATAGGTCTAATGGCGACGATGGGACAGGGAGGGGCTAGGAGTGGGAAGGAAGCGGCCATGGCCTTAAGGTACAGCCCCAGCATTTGCCTGGTGTGAAAATGGGAAACCACGGAAAACCATTTTCAGGGCTGCCGACAGTGGGGTTCGAACCTACTATCTCCCGAATACTGGATACTGGCCGCACTTAAGTGACTGCAGCTATCGAGCTCGGTCGTTGGAGTTTGTTGGAAAATTTAGAAGCTAGTGAAGCGTGGGTGATGTGGATATAGTGAAGTAGTTTGAATTCGAGCCTGGAGGCTAAGTAAGACCAAGTGATAACAAAGGTTGTGGAGTTGGCGAGGTAGTGAGTGAGTAAATGTTTTGGTATCTTGGAATGTAGATGCCTTACCAATTGCGATATTGTACGCAATTGTTGTCATTTGGTTTACTTGAATCCAGAGGAATTGGGTCATGGAATAAAAGAATGCAGAGTAAGCAGTAGTGATTACAAGGGCGTGAGCCGAATCTGTTGTAAAGCACAGTCAGCGGTTCTTGCAGCATAATCTCTTGTGAAGGTCATATGGAGTGTACAGTCATGTGGTGAATGCAAGGTCAGGGTAGGGCCCGATTAGTTGTTTTGAGGTAGATTTTTGTTTATTATTATTTTTTAAAATTATTGTTATTATTATTATTATTAATATTATTATTATTATTATTATTATATTTAATAGGGTTATTGCTTTGTGAACATGTATCTGGGCTGGAAGCCTGTTTTGTTCATTAATAAAAACAAATACAAATATTCCTTAAATTGTAAATAAACTAATACACTGACTGACAGAGCAAATGCAACACCAAGAAGGAGTGGTTCGAAAGGGATGAAAGTTGGGGAAAAAAAACAGAGACGGCACGGACGAATAATTGATGTTTATTTCAAACCGGTATGCAGGTTACACAATGCGCACGGCATCGACTCAGTAGGATGTAGGGCCACCGCGAGCGGCGATGCACGCAGAAACACGTCGAGGTACAGAGTCAATAAGAGTGCGGATGGTGTCCTGAGGGATGGTTCTCCATTCTCTGTCAACCATTTGCCACAGTTGGTCGTCCGTACGAGGCTGGGGCAGAGTTTGCAAACGGCGTCCAATGAGATACCACACGTGTTCGATTGGTGAGAGATCCGGAGAGTACGCTGGCCACGGAAGCATCTGTACACCTCGTGGAGCCTGTTGGGAGATGCGAGCAGTGTGTGGGCGGGCATTATCCTGCTGAAACAGAGCATTGGGCAGCCCCTGAAGGTACGGGAGTGCCACCGGCCGCAGCACATGCTGCACGTAGCGGTGGGCATTTAACGTGCCTTGAATACGCACTAGAGGTGACGTGGAATCATACGCAATAGCGCCCCAAACCATGATGCCGCGTTGTCTAGCGGTAGGGCGCTCCACAGTTACTGCCGGATTTGACCTTTCTCCACGCCGACGCCACACTCGTCTGCGGTGACTATCACTGACAGAACAGAAGCGTGACTCATCGGAGAACACGACGTTCCGCCATTCCCTCATCCAAGTCGCTCTAGCCCGGCACCATGCCAGGCGTGCACGTCTATGCTGTGGAGTCAATGGTAGTCTTCTGAGCGGACGCCGGGAGTGCAGGCCTCCTTCAACCAATCGACGGGAAATTGTTCTGGTCGATATTGGAACAGCCAGGGTGTCTTGCACATGCTGAAGAATGGCGGTTAACGTGGCGTGCGGGGCTGCCACCGCTTGGCGGCGGATGCGCCGATCCTCGCGTGCTGATGTCACTCGGGCTGCGCCTGGACCCCTCGCACGTGCCACAT
Source organism: Anabrus simplex (assembly GCF_040414725.1). Lineage (NCBI taxonomy): Eukaryota > Metazoa > Arthropoda > Insecta > Orthoptera > Tettigoniidae > Anabrus > Anabrus simplex. The sequence continues at coordinate 1,043,476,209 of NC_090266.1, forward strand.
GTCCCTGCGCCAACCTTCTTCGTCACAGGCGCTGCACCGTGGACACATCCCTATGGGTATCGGCTGCGATTTGACGAAGTGACCAACCTGCCCTTCTCAGCCCGATCACCATACCCCTCGTAAAGTCGTCTGTCTGCTGGAAATGCCTCCGTTGACGGCGGCCTGGCATTCTTAGCTATACACGTGTCCTGTGGCACACGACAACACGTTCTACAATGACTGTCGGCTGAGAAATCACGGTACAAAGTGGGCCATTCGCCAACGCCGTGTCCCATTTATCGTTCGCTACGTGCGCAGCACAGCGGCGCATTTCACATCATGAGCATACCTCAAGTGACGTCAGTCTACCCTGCAATTGGCATAAAGTTCTGACCACTCCTTCTTGGTGTTGCATTTGCTCTGTCAGTCAGTGTATTTAATATAGTAAATTATGCTTTATTTCATTGCATATTGACACTGCAACGACAACATGACTTCTTTATGATGTAGATACAGTATAGAAGTATTTCCTCCCAAATACATTTGTTATACACCTCCCATGGATGAGGGACGCATGCGAAGAATACACCCACGGTATCCCCTGCCAGTTGTGAGGGGTGACTAAAAGGGGCAACGAAGGGATGATTGTATTATAACCATAAAACTACTTGTGATTAGTACCATCACATGGGGAAAACCATGGGTCGCCTTTACTTGCGAGTAGTACCACTATGTTAGGTACACAATAGGTTTGTGATTAGTAGCAACGTAAGGTGAGAGTATGGGTTTTCCAGTACTGGTGAATAGTACCATTGTGAGAAACACCACGTGTCTGGGCGTTGCCTGTGATTAGTACCACTATATCAGCAGCACTGTGGAACACCATGGGAATACCTGTGCCTGTGATTAGTACACTTAGGTGAGGAACACCATAGGTCTTTGTTACCTCTACAAAGTAGAATACTTGTGAGTAGTACCATAATGTGTTGAACACCGTGAATCTACACTATTTCTGATTAGTACCGCAAAATGACAAATACCATGGTTCTATTTTACTAGTGATAAGTACCATTATGAGGGGCTGTTGACCTGGATTTTGGACACCTTTAGACAACACACATCCTCGATTCAGGATTGTGCTTTAGAAGCAGTCCCTTGGTCAGTAATACTATTGTTTATGATAGTTTCTGAACTGGATCCACTGATTGTTTTAAATTCATATCCATCCATTCATTCTTAATCGTGTTTTTTTTATTCTGGTCAGTGGATGATTTTGTACTTTTAAATTGTCATTACAATTTGTCTCATTTTGTACCGTTAGGGGCTGTTGACCTAGATGTTAGGCCCCTTTAAACAACAAGCATCATCATCAGATTTGTTATACCTACACCAATCAAACTACAGACTAGGGAAGTATCTTTTACTAAGATACATCATGTTCTTACATATATGTATAATTGAAGAACTGAAGATCCATATACAGGTAAGTGGGTCGCCTTATGGTAGAAGTTGAAACTGTGTAATTTGGGAGAGAGCAAGCCCATGTGGTAGGCCTATTACGCATCATAAGAAACTGAGTGAACTGGCTGTGCAGTTCGATGACACTGCTGTGAGCTTGCTTTCAGGAGATGGTGGATTCAAGCCCCACAGTCGGCAAGTCTGAAGCTTTATAATGCCAATTTTAATGGTTCGTTATTGGACATTATACATTTTCCAGCTAACCCATTCCTGGTTGCCAGCATTTCGCCCCTGTGCGCTAGGTTGGGCTCATCAGTTGGTACCTAGCACACCTACCAAGATGCTGGCTAGTGCATACCGTGGAGGCCACTGTGTAGGCTACTTGTGTTTTTGTTGTCGTTCCCCCATTTTCATTTTAGGCTAATGCTGTGGCTGTAACTTTATTTAAGGCAACAACCGCTTATTTTCATTTTAAGTCCTAGCCCTCTTTCCTATCCCATTCTTGCCTTACAACCTGTTTTCATGTGATTTAAGCCAATACATATGTAAAAATCTGGTAAAGTTATTTGACTCATTAGTACTCCTGTACCTTTCCTGGGTTTTCCTAATGTTGTAAGCTTGAGATACACCAAGTTGCAAGTTGAAAATATGTTTAAAATGCCTCCCATCCCCTACTACTTATTGAAGAAAGAAGACAACATCCAAGCAAAAGGAAGGACACCGGGCTGAGTGGCTCAGACTGCTGAGGCACTGGCCTTCTGACCTCAACTTGGCAGGTTTGATCCTGGCTTGGTCCGGTGGTATTTGAAGGTACTCAAATACATCAGTCTCATGTCCATAGATTTACTGGCACATAAAAGAACTCCTGCAGGACAAAATTCTGCCACCTTGGTGCCTCCGAAAACCATAAAAGTACTAAGTGGGATGTAAAGCTATCAGCATTATTATTAAAAGGAAGGACAGATACGTCCTATGCGGTAAGTCCTTGAACTTATAGAAATTGCAATGTATTATACAATCTAGATTCATTCTCTCTTTCCCCTCACCCCTCCCAGTCCCTTTAATAATACAGTTTTAGTAATGTGTACATCAGAATAAAGGCAGGAAATGTTTAAAATTAATTTAAGCGAGTGAAGGAGAGAATGTATGACTAGCTCAGGTTGGTGGGTTAGAGTCCGGCAGTATTTGAAAGTGCTCAAATATGCCTGTCTCATGTCTAGATCTACCGGTACATGAAATAACTATTGCAGGATGAAAATCTGGAACCTCGGCGTACATGAAAACGATAGAAGTATATAGTAGAACTAATATTCAATTCCTCAGTGAGCTTGAAAGCTGACCTAATTTTCGTTCAAGTAGCTGGGCACGTTAGTATTCGTATATGTATCCTGGATATGCTTGAAGATATACCTGCCTGCAGGCTGAAAATATGTCCAATAATCTCTCTCCTTACTGGTTATTGAAGAGAGAAGGAAATGTTCGCACAAAAGAAAGGGAAGTCATTCATTGATGTTTGGAACTTTCGTAAATCACAATGCAAAGACTTATTAAATATATTGCATCGTTTAACACGCCCCTCTTTTCAAGAATATGGTTAGGCCTACTGTGTAACGAAATAAAGACAGAAATATGTAACATTAATTTGAGTGAGAAAGTGTGTTTATTTCCTTAATTTATCATTGAGTGTGGAAACCGACTTAATTATGAATACCTTGATTTATTTCATCTTAACTTTTATAATTTACTAGGGTAGGGAAACATTCATTATCGGTGCTTACATTGAGGTTAGTTTGTTATGGTTATGTCTGGTGATTTTAATATGTAACCAGGCAGGTTACACAAAATTCTACACAAATTTTGAGCATCCTCTAAGCTTTCCTACACAGTCTATAACACAGGTTGGGCTGAGTGGCTCAGACAATGAAGGTGATAGCTTTCTGAACCCAAGTTGGCAGGTTCGACGCTGGTCCAGTCTGGGTGGTATTTGAACGGGCTCAAACACATCAGCCCGGTGTCGATAGATTTGCTGCCACATAACAGAACTCCCACGGGACAACATTCCGGCAACTCAGCATCTCCAAAAACCAAAAAGTATTATTCTACAATACAGTGATAATTTCATTTATTAAGATTAATTGTACCCCCATGAAATTGCCACAATGTGTAGACATATCAACAGGGCTAGTTCTAACAGCATGTAAAAGGTAACAGAAAAAGAGTGATTTGAATGGTTGTCCAAGTAGAAAATTGCAGAAGAGAAAAGCAGCATAATATGGTCAAATTTTTATCATAGATAGAAACTGAGGGAGATTCACAAATGAATACTTCAGAAGTGTAGAGGTAGAGGAAGCCATACATTTGGAAAGGAAATATAACAATGCGCAGAAAGATTTAAGAGCGTAAACGTGGACTCATCCACTGGAGCCTGCAGTGGCGCAGATGTCGTGCCCTCCCACCAGTACACATTTGTGTGCTAAAGCCAGTGCATGGTCTTCCTGCCTGGCACTCCACCACAACATGAGCAAGCTGGAAGGAGTTCAAAGATGAACAGAGTGGCTGATCAATAATTCCAGTAACAAAGCTACAAGAACACAACATTACATTACATTCCTCTGCAAACTGTTGGATTGCTTGGCTTTGGAAAAGACTTCCAGCTGAAATTAAGCAACTACCGCTACCTGAGTTCTGCTACAATGTTTAGACTATGAGATGGCAAAACTGATGGAGTAAAATAGAGTAAGTTTTATTAGAGAGAGGTGTACCACATGTGTAAGTGTTTCGGACAGAGGGAGAGGAGGAGGATGAAGAAGAGAAAACACCACTATGTGTGAGAGAGTGAGTGAATAAGAGAAACAAAGTGCAGAGTGTATATGCGAAGAAAGATAAATTTACTGTAAGCATTGATAACCATGTAAGAAGTGGACCTATGTAGTTTTTCAATGAAGATTTTTAAATAAATAAATAAATAAATAAATAAATAAATAAATAAATAAATAAATAAATAAATAAATAAATAAATAAATCCACCACCAGCAGTTGGGCTACCCAAGCATATTTGTCATAGATCGAACCGTGCTCATATGGATGCACTTAAAAAACAACTGCAGAGAAAGATGATGGACAAACATAAGGAGAATTTATTATTGGCCTGTTGCACCCCTTGTAAGGAAGACCCTCCGGCAGGGGTGTAGGAGTGGCATTTGCCATGTATTGGAAACTGCATTGTTATTGTAGTAGAGGATAGTGCTGTGTGTGGTGCACGAGTTGCAGGGATGTTGGGGCCAGTACAAACCTTCAGCCCCTGAACCAGGGGAATTAACCATTTTTAAGATGAAAATCTGACCCAGCCGGGAACTGAATCCCGGGCCCTCGGAACCAAATGCGACAATGCTGACCATTTAGCCAAGGAACCTGACACAATAACATGCTGAGGGTAAAGAGTTTTATAAAAATTCAACCATGGTGGATGCAACAACAGTTTACTACAATAGATTATGATCTCAAGACAGCATACGAAATAGCAACACACATCCTTTCCTGGCAAGAAGTTCTATGTAGGCACTGTCGACCACAAAACTCTCAACATTTTTCTGAAATATCATTGAATCAATGCTAGGAGAAAAGAGCGAAGGTTAGGAAGGGTTTTATAACTTGATTTATTAAAATAGGTGCACGTGTCAAGAACCAAGAGTTTTCAAGATAAAGATCCTGAATGCAAGCACCGTGGATAGAAGAGAGTGAAAGAATGAAGAAGTACTGGGGGAAGATCAAAGCCCTGAAGCAGCTGAAATTGAATTAACATGGTCCAGTCAACCAAAATGAAAGAAGAAAATAGGTGCATATAATACTGTAACAAGAGATATATTTTGACATGGACACTAACAGTTAGTCAGTCAGTCAGTCAGTCAGTCAGTCAGTCAGTCAGTCAGTCAGTCAGTCCGTCCGTCCGTCCGTCCGTCCATCCATCATAGACTGTCATGCCTTTCAGCATTCAGTCTGCATAAACTATACACCTCCACAACCCTCTATTTGCAACTAGCACTGTGTATCTGATTTCATTTAGTTCTGCACCTCTCATCTTTAATTGATTCACCTCACATAACCCCATCACCGAGACCAGTTTATACGCGCACAGCTTCAAACATCGTGTTTATTCCCAATTTAGCTTTTATCTCGTCATTCTAAGTGTCCTGGCAGTGTTCCCACCTGTTTGTACCAACGATCATTCTTACTACTTTCATGTCTGCTACCTCCGACATAACAAGATATCCTGAATCTACCCAGCTTTCACTCCTGTACAGAAAAGTCCCATGAAAACTGACCAATGTAAAACAATCCAAAAGTTGACTTCTATCTTACAGAATACTGTTGATCACAATTGCAAGTTTTTTTGTATTAGCTTTACTAAATCATCATCATCATCATCATCATCATCATCATCATCTTCATCTTCATCGATTTTCCGCTCCAGCAAGCCAGGTGCGGGTGTTTACGAGCCTCTTCCAGTTTGTCCAGTCCATCCACAACTGATGTTCTACCTTTTCCTGCCAATTTACATCAAGTTTGGCAAGGTCTTTGAAAATTTGCTTTTCCCAACTAACACGAGGCCTCCCCCTGGGCCTCTTACCAACAACATTCCTTTCATAGTATGTTCTTGAGGTCCTAATTGGACCTATCCTTCTCATATGTCCATACCACCGTAATCTGCTTAATTCTAAAGTTTCCAACAGGATCCTCTCAAATCCAAGTTGTTGCCGGATACTTTCATTCCTTATTGTCTCTCCTTGTCTTTTGGAGACATGATCAAAGGAACTTCATTTCAGTGGCCTGTAGGCGACTTTGTGCAGATCTAGTCAACGACGCTGCTTCCAGTCTGTACGTTAGAATTGGTACAATATATTTTTTTTGTACAGTGTGAGCTTGCAAGCTTGGGGAAATGAGTCATCCCAAAGTAATTGATGAACAGAGTGGTAAAATTTTGATGCAGCTTGTATTCTATTGCCTATTTCTTGGTTTATGGTATTGTCAGAAGAAACCAAGCTCTCTTAAGTATTTGAAGTTATTGATAATATCTACTTCTTCATTTTGCACTCGCAGGTGGACTGCTTCAGGATTTCGACTCATCACTAAACTGACTGTTTTAGTTTGGCTGATGATCATTCCCATTCTTTCAAATTCTTCTTGGCAAAGATCTAGTTTAGCTTGAACTTCTGTTTCACTCCATAGCATAACATCATCAGCAAATACAAGTGCACTTTTTTCTCTGTAAAATGATAGTTTATCCTCGATTTCACTTTGAATTCCCCGCACTCTGGCACGGTACAAAGCTCTTCATGCACCATTTCTAGCTTTGACATCATCATTCCACCATGCTGTTTCTTTGGATTTTCTTATTTGGCTCTGCCTTCCACATACTCTCTCAGCTGTCTTCACCAATACTCTCTTCCCACATTCCTCATCTGCAGATCTCAGATCTTCTTTTGGCAATATCTTCTGAACATTTCCTCAAAACATTTCCTTCACACTTGGATCAGGAAGTTATTTTTTTGGTGTTCTTTTGTTGCAGACTTTAGGAGGTCTTCTCTTTGTGATATCTGCAACCAACAGCCTGTGGTCTCCATCCAAATTTTCTCAAGGAATTACTTTGACATCATTTACAATCATCCAAACTTCTTGGGCAGCAAGTAGATAACCAATCACAGTTCCATATTGATCATCCCAATTATATCTTGTGATCTTATGCATGTCCCTTTTCTTGAACCAAGTGTTACTTACAACCATATTGTTTCTCATACAAAGATCTAGATGTTCATCCTCTGTTATACTATTCCCCAATCCATGAGGACCCAGGGAAGATTCATAGCCCAGTCTGTTTATCCAACCTGAGCATTAAAATTTCCTATTACTACCAAATTTTCACAAACCATGTGTTCTTCCAAGTTGGACAGAAAGGCTTCTTTTTCTTCATTTGAACATCCTGATTGTGGAGCATAGACCTGGATTATATGATATTTGTCTCCATTCCAAATTAATGACATTTAAATTATTCTACCACTGACAAATTCAATCTGGCTACAAACATCAATATCTTTATGAAGTATAAAGCCTACTCCATTTCTTGACTCCAAGTTCTTTCCAGACCAGTACAGTTTATAGTCTACCGGACGAGTTGGCCATGCGATCAGGGGCGCGCAGCTGTGAGCTTGCATCCGGGAGATAGTGGCTTTGAACCCCATTGTCGGCAGCCCTGAAGATGGTTTACCATGGTTTCCCATTTTCAAGCCAGGCAAATGCTGGGGCTGTACCTTCATTCAGGCCACAGCCGCTTCCTTCCCTCTCCTATCCCACCTATCTGTGTTGGTGCGACGTAAAGCAAATTGTAAATAAGTTTATAGTCTAGACGGAGGTGTCTTATTCCTGTTGTCTTCCATTTGGTTTCACTCATCCTCATCACAAGAATTTTCCTCCTTTCCATCATAACTACTTCTTCAGTTTTATTTTGTCAGTGTTAGAATTTTCAAAGTTCCAATCCGGCAACTGGATCTTGATTTGGGTTTTGTAGCTGGTGAGGCTTCAGGCTGTAAGCCGTCATACGCACCTAGCTGTTGTTGTTGTCTTGAGTTCTTCGATCCGAGGCACATATTTGTCTTGAAAGTGATTGAAATTACTCTCCAACTGACTTGCTAGGCCCAACGTTAGAGAAGATTTCCTGTCAGGGTTATCTCCCTTAGTCTTTAGCAGTCCCCTGCCACATCTGCAAGGCAGCAGCTTCCTGTTGAATTTATGAGTCATTTCCTACACAAAGGCTTCAATAAGCCCTCTAAGGGTGAACTCCTCTACCCATAGCCACTTTTTCTCTCTCAGTTTGTCAGGTTTGGTAACGGCCGTCCAACCCTCGGCCAGTCGCAGGTCTACTGGTGCATACAGTAGCAGGAAGATCAAAATGGTTTCAGATGAAGAGAGGTGTCCAACAAGGAAGTGCCATATCACCACTCATGTCCATAATAGTAATGGACTAGATCATAAAGTCTATCAAGAAAAGAAAATGGACAGTGGTGGAGGAGGAGGAGGAGGAGGAATTCCAACACTGGCAGCACTCATAGCCCCCAGACAAGAATGGAGCCCCCTCCATGTTTGACTGTAGAAGTGAAATTTCTGGGGTCCAAAAGGAGGAGGAAGAGGTATAGGAAGATGCTTTGGCACATTGTAAAGTATCCACATCCTTGTATTATGGGTGGTGTGTTTTGGATCACTGTCCTGCATGAACATGAAATTATGTTCCAAACCAAGTTTCCTAGCATTGGATATGTGTTTTGGGAATACTTATGTAGCATTTGTGATCCATGGTTTCATTTATAAAACACAAATTTCCAACACTGGCACCACTGATGGCCTCCCAGACAAGAACAGAGCCCCCTCCATGTTTGACTGTAGGAATGAGATTTCTGGGGCCCAGTTCCTTGTTTGGTTTTCACCACACTAACCTTCTCCCAATGGAACCAAATATGTTGTATTTACTCACATCGGTGAAAATCACATGCTTCCAAAATTCGTCTGCCTTATCCACATATTTTAAAGTGAATTTCAGGCATTTCTTGAGGTTCCTACACACAGTACCATCATACCCTGCTATTTTCAAGGTATTTCACACAGTATCCGTACATACCTTAACACCCCACTTCTCCAACTCGGCAGCAATCTGAGGGGCACTAGTTTTCAGGTCCTTTTTCATAGTTTGAACAATAAATGCCCTGTCCATCTTCCACAGTACTTGCAGATGACCTCTTCTGGGCCTGTTCCACACACGTTATTCACACAATACCTATCAATGATGGACTGAACTGTCGACGAGGTCAATTGATTATTTGTGAAATCTCAGACAGGGACTTTGTTTCATTGTGATGCTTGATACAGTGAAACTCGGTTAAGAAGTTCCTGCATAAGAAGTTTTTCCACCTAAGAAGTGTGATATTCTTGGTCCCTTGATCGACTGCATTAAGATATATATATTTATTTTTTTCCCATTTAAAGTGTCCTGCTGTAAATATATTTCACGGTAAAACAGTTCATATTTTAGAGCCCCTTGAGATATAAAACGTCCATTCAATGCAGCTCATTGTTAGAACCCTCCAGTCTCTGCAAAAGTTGCACCCTGTGTTAGAATGTTCGTGCGCTTGCAGTGGGTTCCTCGTGTCACGAAGCCTGTCCGGGCTTGCCAAGGCCATATGACGTCATGCTATGACAACACGAACACCAGATGCTCACTCTCACCTTGTGGAATCGAATCAAACCCATCAGTCGAAATTTCCACTCCACTGTTCACATCTAGCGGAATAGAATTGAACGGGACTCTACGCGGGAAACAAAGCACGCAATGGATGGTTTGGTAAAACCTTAATGCAGTAAATTACGTGCCGTGACAGGGTGAAGTCATTAATCAAAGTGGCCTCAACATTAATTAAAGACTGTAAAATGTGTTTGTCCACAAAAGAGCAGCTTCTTATGCATTACTATTTGTTACAAAGACATGTACGACAAACGTAGGGAATGCCACTTATAAAACTGTTCATGGTAAATACTCTATAATAAAGACTTAAAGATACGTACATTCCAAGCGATGTCAATTATTGTACCTACATACCGTACTGTATATGGACTCCAACATGATATGATTTTGAAATAAGGTCAACAATAATTGTGAAATAAATTAATTATAGGCCTAATCTACCATGAAATAGAATATTTTAACCTGTTTGATTTTTCATTCCCTCGCTTATTTCCTTACAGGCATTGTCTCTTACACTGTTGCTGCAATAGGGGTCTTGTAGAGGAAATTACATTTTTGAACTAAACTGATAAGATTTTCCTTGTCCATTATTAGTGCCACCTTTATACGAGCTAAACATTGTATTCTCATGTCACTCGTAATTATCATAATCTATAAGTTTCATTTCGGTATTGATTGTAGCTACAACATAAGATTGATACTGAAGCCTCCACCTTATCAATACATTTATTTACATACTATCATTCACAGTACCGGTTTCGACCCTTCAAGGGTCATCCTCAGCTGACAATTGGGAACATGCATCATTTTCAAAAATATTTTTTTTGAAAAGTACACCAATGAAATAGTATGTAAACGTATTACATTGTGGTATGTTGCCTTGTTTTCTACCATTAAAAAAATATTTAATAGTGCCTTTCCGCAAGGCGAGTGAAACGGCCTCTGACGTAAGCGGCGCGCTGTGACGTCACGACCCAGGACCGCATGGAGCTCTACCAGACGTTCTGCATCAGCCGTTGCTAAAAGCCGATTGTTTATTATTCATGATCGCGAATAACTTCAAAATGACAGAAGAAAGGTTCAAAACAGCACAATCAGACAATCTATCATGTGTAGATGTCATCATTCTTGAAAAATAGTGACTTTTGTGGCCGCAGAAATTCGCGGATAAAAAGCAAGTTTGTAAGTGGCGTCTTTTATATACGTGCAATGTACTGTAACCCATAGTATAAGGATAACAACGAATCTGGATAGATATCACATCACTTTCAACATTTCCTTCTAGACTGATTCCCCTATTAAAGAATAACATTACATTTTCGGGCTTTCAGCATTAGTAAAGTAAGAAATCGGATTTCAGCACTAACATAAACATATAGGTAGCATTATAGTACTAGTCCGCTTCTGTGGTGTAGTGGTTAATGTGTGCCACTCCCGGAGGCCCGGTTTCGATTCCCGGCTCTGCCATGAAAGTTGAAAACAAATAGTACGAGGGCTGGAACGGGGTCTACTCAGCCTCGGGAGGTCAACTGAGTAGAAGGGTTTCGAATCCCACCTCAGCCATCCTCGAAGTGGTTTTTCGTATTTTCCTACTTCTCCTCCAGGCACCTAAGGCCACGGCCGTTTCCTTCCCTCTTCCTTGTCTATCCCTTCCGATCCTCCCATCCTCCAAAGGCCCCTGTTGAGCATAACAGGTGAGGCCTCCTGGGAGAGGTAATGGCCCTCCTCACCAGTTTCATCACCATACTCAAAGTCTCACGTTCCAGGACACTGCCCTGGAAGTGGTAGAGGTGAAATCCCTCGCTGAGTCCGAGAGAAAACCAACCCTGAAGGATAAGCTGATTAAGAAAGAAAGAAAGAAGGAAAGAAAGAAAGAAAGATCATAGTACTATAGGGCTGTAATCTATCATTCCCAAAAAATATATATATTTATGGTTGGGACAACTGGCCTACCCACTTCCGGGGCCCATGAAAGATAATTAAATATCTTTGTGGAGGGAAAAAGTTAAACATGATAAAGGTAAATATGACTTCATCTAGTTTTCACAAGTCGGGCTGAGTGGTTCAGACTGTTGAGGTGCTGGCCTTCTGACACCAACTTGGCAGGTTCGATCCTGGTTCAGTCCGGTGGTAGTTGAAGGTGCTCAAATACGTCAGCCTCGTGTCGGTAGATTTACTGGCACGTAAAATAACTCCTGCAGGACTAAATTCCTGCACATCGGCGTCTCCGAAAATCGTAGAAGTAGTTAGCGGGGCGTGAAGCCAGTAACATTAATTACATTTGGCTTTTAACAAGCTGAGCATATCAGGAAAGAAAAGTGTCCTGGTGACATTTTAGTCGTTCAATACAGGAATGTCTTTGGGTGCTGTGACTTTGTTTTTTTTTTTTTTTGCTTTACGTCACACCGTCACATAATGGCGACGATGGGACAGGAAAGGCCTAGGAATGGGAACAAAGCGGCCGTGGCCTTAGGTACAGCCTCAGCATTTGCCTGGTGTGAAAATGGGAAACCACGGAAAACCATCTTCAGGGCTGCCGGCAGTGGGGTTCAAAACCCACTATCTCCCGGATGCGAGCTCACAGCTGCGCGCTCCTAACCGCACGGCCAACTCGCGCGGTATTTTTACCCTTCGGTTTATTGACTTGGCTTGTATAACCTAAAACTTAGGCTAAGTTGGATTATATTTTAAACACCTACATCACTATTTTCACCTGTGTGCAATTATGTTATTTATTTCATTAATATTATGATAATTATTATAATTGAGCATTGTTAACTTATAAGACTCCAACAGACAAGCATTGGTTTTGTGTAGAGTTATACATTTGTTAAATTCACGTCGTTTCCTTTCATGATGTACACGCCTATTCTTTGCTACATTATAGGGTATTTTGACATAGCCTAAATTTCTTTACCAATTAAGCTCTTCAATAAAGACATACATAACTGTCCCATGCCAAGATATATTGGTAGAATTAGAGCTGTCAAAATGGTTCATAACCCCTTTGATTTATTATCTTGACATGGATCACCCAAAACATAGGTTAGGTTTGGAGAATACTTTAATAATCAGCATTATTTAATGCACCGTTTATTACTTTCATATTCCAAGATGTAATTGAAGCATTTAAATAAAGCATCATACATTAAAATTTAAAGTTTTACCACTAGAACAGCTGACATGGAAAAGTGATTTGAAAATTCAAACAAATTCATCTTACGTTAAAATCTTCAAAGAAATAAACTGTAGACTTTTCCGATATATCACCAGCATTTCTCCAGCTCGCCAAAATCCATTTCTCCCTAGTTTTAGCGTCTTTGGAACGTTTATAAACAATTTGTTTGGGATGGTATGCGATGTGCTATTGCACATCGGAACTCTACACCATTTATAAGTTTTCTGCCTCACTGTCTGCGCAGGATTCATTTTAAGTCTAAAATATACCACTCAGATTATTATCCAATGTATAGACCTCGAATTTAACCATACTAGACACTAACGTAAAGTAGAAATACGCGAAGTGTATCCTGCTTCTCACAGCACACTGTGTTATTTCGTCTGCTAATTCAGTCAACCTGTACGATGACGTCAGGCCAATGAGATCGCGTCCTTGCGTGACGTGACATTTTCGTAGATTTTTATCATGTTTGGAGTTATTATTTGTACATTCTGATCACATTTTTGAATTCTGCATGCAATTTTGTATCAGATTAGCATATTTTTAATTAAAACCCCGGATCATGCATGTTCCCTATTGTCCATTTCAACAGACCGTCTAAAACAAATGATACAATTAAAATAGTAAAATAAGTCCTCTCTTCTTGGATTGTAAAAGGGTTACGTAGTGTAAAAGGACATGTCATTTGCAAATTTTCTGGTGCAGATTTGTTGATGATGTATTTGTCGTAATAGATAATAGATACACTAATGAAACCAGAATTTTAGAACAATTAAATGAAATAGACCCGCACATAAAATTCACCATAGAAACAGAAAACAATCACAACATAAACTACCTAGACATATCTATAACCAGGCACGATAATCATTTAACATACAAAATATACAGAAAGCCCACACATACATCCAACACAATAAAAATAGATTCCACCCACCCTAACGCACACAAGAAAGCAGCATACTATAGTATGATATATAGAGCCTTTAATGTACCACTAACAAGAGAAGAACTAAATAAAGAACTCAACTTGATCCATGAAATAGCCAGACAGAACGGATATAAAAAAGAAATGATCAACAAAATCATATACAAAATAAAAAAAATCAACCCAAATCCAAATTAATCAGAATTGAAAAAACCAAGAAAGATTACGTACTATTCACCTACAACAACACCCATATATACCCCATAACGAACATCTTCAAGAAACGAGGCCTAAAAATAGCTTATAAAACTACATACAGTAATGCCAGCATCCTACATAATTCCAAATCCATTAACAATAAAAATCAATATAGCCACTCAGGAGTCTATCGCATGAAATGCAATGACTGTGAAGCCAGTTACATTGGACGTACTGAGAGGAACTTCCAGATACGTTACAATTAGCATATCAATGCAATAAAACATAGACATTTTTCAGCCATAGGACAATATATCAAAGATTACAAACACAAATTTACAAATATTGAAAATGACATGCAAATTCTAAGTACTAACCCCAAGAGCCCCTTACTCAGTATAATGGAAGAATTTTATATAAATCTAGATCAATATGTCAACCCAAATTTTAATTTGAATGAAATTACAAAAAAAAAACCAACATTCTTTTTGATGCCATCATCCCCCTTCTAAAAAACAATTACCTAAAAAGGGTTAAGAAGCAACACCCGATACACATAAAAGAACCGCCCAGACACACCCCCCACTCCAGTCTCACTCCCCCAGTAGCCGTGCCCTCTACCCCTTCAAACTTCCCCTCCGCAGCCACAAGCAGCAGCTCTAGACAAACACACAACAGTACTCGATGTGCTGCCGTGTAATGCACAACAGTGTCAACATATACAGTAAGTACAACACACACTCTTTTACCTCTAACAAAAAACCTAATAGACGCAACTTCTCACACACTTCGTTTCTACTTACAGATAAATACGGCCTACAACATAAAAGGAAGAAGCCTTCACGTTATCTTTCAAAATCAAGATATTAAGTATTGTAAAACAAATTGACACTTGATAAAATTATACAACACCAAATTAAGGAGCACGTCGCTAAAACAGATTTTTATTCCTACAAAATGCATTTTACTATCACCTCAGCATTAGTATATATTATGAGTCTTGTACATATATATTGAATATGCCTCGAATTGAATACTAGACAACTACCCAATTCTTCAAAAACAGTGTCCAAGTCACTTCAAGACGCTCATACTACCAGCAGAGGAACACGGTGAAACAAACAATATAGTTATTACAAAAATAAACCCTCGAAATGTTTTAATCAATTAGCCATAAGTTTTAACACAAAATAGTGGACACTTCAAGAATACTACTATCAGTGCATACATAGCATTGCAAGTTTCAATTTTTATGCTGATCAAAACAACAAAAACATTTGCAAATGACATGTCCTTTTACACTACGTAACCCTTTTACAATCCAAGAAGAGAGGACTTAGTTTACTATTTTAATTGTATCATTTGTTTTAGACGGTCTGTTGAATTGGACAATTGTCACGACTGTACAACATTTTCTATTGTGATGTTTTAAGAACTATATTTGTAATTGTCAGCTGAGGATGACCCTTGAAGGGTCGAAACCGGTACTGTGAATGATAGTATGTAAATAAATGTATTGATAAGGTGGAGGCTTCAGTATCAATCTTACTCGTAATTATTACATCCCATTATTAGAACGTACCACAAGGAGGAGGAGACATGAAATAAAATTCTCACGAGGAAAGAAATTGTTTACGTTTAGATGTACTACTGTCGGATTTTTTATTATGGACACTCGAGTTTAGGCTTTAATTACAAACAAACCAATAGGCCTATGGAAATTCGAGTTATACCAATATTTTCTTTGTTTAATTCTACATTAGCGTATATAAGACGCATTGTATTCGACGTTCATTAAATATTTTTTATTTGTGGTTGTAGTAAATATTGCCCGGGTTTTTGGCTGCTTCTCTACGAAGCGCTCACTTAGGAATATATACAAGGAAAACGACTTGTCTGATTCTAATGAAATTTTTATATGTTATAACCACATGTATTTGTAGTGTAATACTCAAGTTACAATTTTTTTCAACCACCCCGAAAAACGTTCTTATCATTTTTCTAAAGCAACTCTTTCTCAGCCCAGGATAAACGTACAGCAGCAAACTTGGGCTTCATTTGAAGCACGCAGTGATGGTTATCAGAAACTACAACAACTTGTAACCGTACGTATGTACGATCCCCGAGTTTTTAGGTTAGGAAATTTTCGTATATAGTTTGTAAGGTTAAAATCATGTAATTTTGTTTATTTACCATGTAAAAACGTAATATTATAAGAAGAATGTATAGTTAGGGAACATTGCATATGTTCATCATTATATTTTGTATAAATTTCCGTTTGGGTAAGAGTCTGTAAATATGGCCTAGCCGTAAGGATTGTGCAACCGGGAAAACAGCAACTATATCGGGAAGGACGGTTGAGGTCGGTTGTGTGTGTTGCAACTAAGCGGCTTTGAAACACGGGGTACGGCAGGTTGTATCGGTTGAAGAATTGGAGTGAATCAATGTGGACATACATGAGTGGACGGTCTATGTCACATCATATACTCGATAGCCAATGCGAGGGCTTTGTTTTGAGCGAGGTTTGGGTTGACAGAGTGACGCGGGAAGAAGTGCCGGTGTGAGCGTTGCTACCAGTAAACTTTTCAGGACGCGATAACCACGTGTAGCAAGCATATATAAGTGGGTACGCGTGTGCGGCGAGACATTCTGATTCTCATTCTGATACTTATTCTGACTCTGATGCTGATTCTGTGTGTTTCTCATTTGTAGTGGTCTGCGGGAGTGACGTATTTGCGCAGTTTGCTATACGATCTGCTATTGTTCGTGAGTATCTGTTACGGAGTGAACATGGTATAATCTCAACGACTTACGACTTATCTTCGGAACACAGTGATTTTTCAGACGAAGAAAATTGATAGAATTAAATACCGTAAATATATGTAAATAATAACACAAATAACTCTTGCAAAATTGTACAATGTGATATTTCTAAATTAGGAAGTTAACCATTTTTAAACCTGTCGTTGAAGGTCCAAAGCCCTTATGAGAAAAGGTGATGGGAAGTGGAATTTATAAGAGGAAATAAAATTAAAGGTTGAAAGTAAACGAATGAAAGTAAACGAAAAGCTGTGTTCGTTGCGCGCGAGTACTACTGAACGCGGCAACACTGCGCCCAATTTCACCACCCGGCCTGCTGTTAATCGCACGGTCCGGCGTACACAAAACCTCCTTTCAATATTACTCTTCATAAATTCGGTACCACACTCTACGGTTACAGTTGTTGTAGTTTCTGATAACCATGACTGAGTGCTTCAAAACAAGCCCAAGTTTGCTGCTGTACGTTTATCCTGGGCTGAGAAAGAATTGCTTTAGAAAAATTATAAGAACTTTTTTCAGGGTGGTTGAAAAAAATTGTAACTTGAGTATTACACTACAAATACATGTGGTTATGACATATAAAAATTTCATTGGAATCAGACAAGTCGTTTTCCTTGTATATATTCCTAAGTGAGCGCTTCGTAGAGAAGCAGCCAAAAACCCAGGCAATATTTATTACAACCACAAATAAAAAATATTTAATGAACGTTGAAAACAATGCGTCTTATATACGCTAATGTAGAATTAAACAAGGAAAATATTGGTATAACTCGAATTTCAATAGGCCTATTGGTTCGTTTGTAATTAAAGCCTAAACTCGAGTGTCCATAATAAAAAATCCGATAGTAGTGTTGCTACTGCGCCTTTATCACTCACACATAATACCCCAGATACTTTCCCATGTACTCATTTCTGCAACTTCGAACCTGCATTTTTTTCCTTCATTACCTACAGCATGAAGAGGATTAAAACGGGAAAATAAACTCAATACCGGCTTGGCCATGTGGAACTTGCAAAAAAGCCAGAAACTATGCCCGTTGTCGTGACAACCAGTAGGAATGCAGGGGCGATATAGGCCTGGGTTCTAACAAGGGAACTGTCCATACTGTCATATCGAAATTAACAGTGAAATTTGGTAGAGAAGATGAGGGGTCCATAAGAAAGCAACGTACAAAAATCCAACTGCCATTTTGATCTGTAAGGTCCTGAAATCGATATGGAAAGGTCTAACAGAATTGCACGCATTAGCGTAAAGCTCGACGTGGACAGCCCTGGTGAACAGCTGAAGCGACCGGGTTACCTTGAGCTTTCTGCGCTAGCCAGTTGACACATGTTCCTTTGAAAGAGCAGTCATGAATCCGGATGATGTTCTAGAGTATGCTTTACACTGTTTCCATGAAAAAGGTTTCTCCTCTTCCTGTGAAATAACTTCGGAAGAAAGGAAGATGGGTTGACATGTGATCGAACTAATTGAAAATCATCCCATGGGTGCCAGCATCGTCTCAAAGTCATGTCTGGAGAGAAATAGTGACACTGAAAGCGACAGTGGAAGCAGCGACACCTCATCTGCATTATCTGAAAGAGAAGGCAGCACACCATTGCTAGAGCCCTACGTGGATATTGCTAGAGCCCTATGCAGATATACAAAATATTATCCGCATCCACACTTCCTTCATCTGCATCTGCGAATGGTTATCCGCGGATATTGTAAATATTTAACTACAATATATTACACCCAAGGTATTGAAACGGATGAATCTGTTAACATAATACAATAGGCCTGATACCTGGCACCAGACCCCCCACAATCACAGGTTTATGAGGAATTTTCTCTTGCGACAACTACCGACGAATTTACCTTTGTTCCTTCCTTCCGTTAATTACGGGCAGGAGCCAGTTAGGCTACGTTCAGATTTACAGCT
The DNA here is from genome assembly GCF_040414725.1 of Anabrus simplex. Taxonomy (NCBI): domain Eukaryota; kingdom Metazoa; phylum Arthropoda; class Insecta; order Orthoptera; family Tettigoniidae; genus Anabrus; species Anabrus simplex. Next base: position 1,043,494,982 of record NC_090266.1, read on the forward strand.
TTATGATCTGAAGGTTCTTTATACATCATCATTCCCCCATACCACTATCAAGGGTCGCCTAACCACAAGCAAAAATAAGAGTATACATGAGTGATAACTAATAAACTTCATTATTTAGAAATTATCAGCACTGCCATTCAGAGTGTATCCACCAAGACCCTAACTTTGCGGATATCTGCATCAAGTGCAGGGCTCTAACCATTGCCAGGAACAAGATGTGTTACGGATCCGATTATGAGCCCTGAGTCCGATTCTCACCATTCCAGTGAAGAGACTCTGCAGTCACCTAGCAAATCTACTAGTTCAAGAAATATACAGAAATATACAGAAGAAAGTGAAATGAACTGTAGTCTTGCGTACAAGAGAAAAGCTGTAAATTTATGGTTAAATAAAGGGGGTAAGAAGCGGCTTTCATTAACAACAGTTCGCAAAAGTTGTCGTAAGGCGACGTCACTGTGACAACTGTACAGGTGGAAGAACCAATTAGAACCTACATCAGTAAGCCCCAATGAACACAGGAAATTAATACATACAAAATTATTTTCTCGCTTTACAGAAGCAAGAAGACTGAAGCGGAATGTATGCGATGAAAACCTGAGACTGTGGACTTGGAAATTTCAAGAGAGATTTCAATGGGGCAAACAAATTTCAATGCGCTAGTTGGTTCAGTCGTTTTAAGAAAAAGTACAGAATAAAAAGTATATCTGCAAGAAGAAGACGAACAAGATAAAGTCTCAAAACATTTGTGGAAGCAGCTACAGAGATATTTTTAGACTACACCACTTCTTGAATATACAATACTGATCAGAGTGGTTTCGTGCATGAAACGAAAGCGAAAAGGACTCCATCGTTTGTTGGTGAGAAATATACAGCAAGAGTTGCTCAATCAGTTAGTGCACTCACCCATTCGAACACAATTATGCCTACAATTAGTATGGCCGGTACTCTTTTCCCAAAATTATTCATTGAACTATAGGAGGCAACTGGAACTTTCAGTCCGAGAGTTTCAGAGAAATGTTTCATGTCAGAAATATAATTGTAACAGCCACAAAATCATGGAAAATATGGGAAAAGGAATTAAAATATTGGTTTAATGAATCCTCCTTCCCATTTGCGGGAGAGAAGTGTTTGCTACTGCTAGATTCCTGGACTACTTATAGTGATAAGAGCTGTCTTTAAGACATTCCTCCAGGCAACAGTACAGAAATTCTCCAGATTCCTCCCAGCACTACAAGGAAAATACAGCCCTTGGACAAGTTTTTTTTCCGGCAGTGGAAGGCTTTGTATCGCCGCTTAACAGACATTGTGCCGATTTGTGAAGACTTTCGGTTAGATGTTTATCAGAGAAACAGCATACTGAAAATGCAATCCTTCATTCATTTTTATTTACTTCCCCACGGTTCAAGGACATGATTAAATATTTGTGGTTCACAACCAATTATACAATGGAGGGACCTCCAGAGTTTGAAGTGCCTGCAAAATATTGCCTTCAAACAAGTAAAGAAAACTGAAGAACAATGTGGCCTCAAAGTGCATATTCATTGTGCATGGTGCCAAAAAAAACCAGTTCAAAAAACTTAGGGGAACATGTTTTGTAACGTCTGGTATGTGAATGTTCATTTGGTAGATGGGGTTCCAATGGTCGTACAGCACACTTTGAGACCTTAGCTACTCAGGGTATGTCAAATCGAAGTTATACTCCAACTGTAGGCGTAGCCATGCATTAAACTGTCAGGTGACCCCTCAAAACAAAGTGAATAGTGGTGCATCCATGTGTCGCTGTGAGGCACAAGACTACTGCGGTCATTTGAGCACATTGTACGTCAACCAGCACATCCCATGAGACATCTTAACGAGGCTCAAGTAGCAAGGGCCGTCACTTGGATCCAGGACGGATGGACTTTACGTCATGTTGCTGTGGATCTCAATGTGTGTCTGTCAGTTATTCACTGCTTGTGGAATCGCTACAATGAGACAGGCCAGTTCAAAAGGAGGGTTGGACAAGGTCGTGGACGCATGACAATACACCACGCACCACATGCTGCAACGAGAGGTAAGTCTCATATAACCTATGCCATTTGACTATCTCTCTCCCTCTCTCCCTCCCTCCCACCCTTCTTCTATTCATTAATCTTATCTATCATTTATTCAGGTTAACTTCATGGACACCGCAAATGAATTGTGAATTTATACCAGCCACAGATTAAGAATGTGCCAGTTTTAATCATATCTTCAAGCGCCATCCTGACAATGTTCAACAGCAATTCCACATGTTTTTAACAATCACTACAGGAGCATTTCATTTTATTTACGTTGGTCGATGTGGAAACACCATCTAACAGTTCTGCGTCAGCTCGTGGTTATTTACAGTGGCATCTAGTGGCTTGCATACTGCTAACACCACTCAAGTAGATTTGGTGATTGATGATCTGATTACAGAATCAACATTTACCAGTTCCCGTTTTGCAATTGAAATTGTAATGATTAGCAGCGATGGAACTAACAATTCTATGCATATCAATACAAGAAAGAGTCTGGATGAGGATACTCCACATGCTAAGAATTTAGAGCCTAATTTATTTTTCAGATTTTACACTTAGTTCATTCCCGATATTAGTGTTAATTGTGTGTTTGTACATTAGTTTTCATGTCAATTGTGTGTTTTTACATTTGTTTAGTTATTAGATGTATTACATTAAGCCTGAAGATGGCCAGCGAAGGCCGAAACTAGTCCCTAGTTTAGTAATGTAATTCAATAATATTGCATAATATAGTACTGAAAAAGGTGGACCATACAACATTAATATTTATTATTGTAACCCCACATGAAGACCAATATCTGACCATCTGTGCGTTGCGGCATCGTTCAATAACTGCCCGAGAACTGCAACAAGACCTCAGGAGGGTCACTGGAGTCACGGTGTCTGACCAGACAGTAAGGAACAGGTTAAGAGAAGTGTCCTTACGACCCAGACGTCCTGTTAGAGTGCCCCGTTTATCACAGCAACATTGCGCAGCTCGCCTTCTGTTTGCCCGTACCGTCAACTGGCAACTTCGCCTATGGAGACCTGTGTTGTTCACCGACGAGTCCAGATTTCCCCTGACACAGCGTGATTGAGGTCAACGTGTATGGAGACGCCATGGTGAGCAGTACATGCTAAATGTTGTCCAGGAAGGCGACCGATTCGGACAAGGTTCTGTGATGATGTGGGGTGGCATCAGTACTCATGGCCGTACAGATCTTGTCGTCGTCCGTTGTAATCGTACCGCTGTGGGGTACATTGAGCAGTTACTGTTACAGCATGTGTTGGTTGCTGCATACGGTGTTGGCCCTGAAGTCGTACTCATGCACGACAATGCCAGGGCTCATGTAGCACGCATCACCAGAGCTATCTTGCGAGAACTGATATTCAAGAGATGGAATGGCCAGCAGTGAGTTCAGACCTTAATCCCATCGAGCATGTGTGGGATAGGCTTGCAGAAGTGTTCGTGGGCATCCTGTTCCACCACAGACTCTCCAAGACCTCGAACAGGCTCTCATTGAAGAATAGGACCTGATACCTCAACATGACCCCCGTCGACTTATACGGAGCAAGCCACGTAGGTGCCAAACAGTGGTAAATGCTTGTGGAGGACATACACCATACTGAAGCTCTCCAACTGTGATAAAAATTCACCGTGGGACGACGTGTATTGTGGCTCGGAAAACAAGAGGTAATGCTGCGACGCCCAGCGACACAACCTCGAGTAGCGTGGTTAACGTTGGCCAGCGATGAAATGATACCAGCCAACAGCGAGGTGATGGTTATGGCACGGTTAGAGGAACCCATACAAGGGGACAGCGTGCTCGTGGAACCCGGTTCGCCGACCACCGATCAAGGACTCTACCTGGCCAGGATGCTAGTTCTGGCACGAAACTGCGTGCCGGTATGAATACTGAATTCAACGTCACGGGAGCAGAGGGTACCCAGCGGGACCGAGCTTGGGACTTGTGAACCAGTCACGTGCGACGTGCCAGTGGACGACGAAGACAACAGACCCTGGAAGGAGACGAAGGATTGGATAAGCTCCGGAAGATTATATCCGATGCTCGGAAACATTTAGAGGTGAGACAGCTCAGGGAGGTGAAGGAACTAATCCATGAGTTTCAGGACATTTTACTACTACCAGAAGTGCCTACGGAAAGACGGACAGTGTACCATCGCATTAACACCGGCGACGCCGCTCCAATCCGACAGCCACCTCGTAGAGTACCCCTGGCGAAGAAGGTGGAAATCGACCAGATGCTAGATGACATGAAGCACCGGGGGGTCATCGAGGAGTTGAACAGCCCGTGGTCATCGCCAGTCATCCTGGTGAAGAAAAAGAATGGTTAACTCCGTTTCTGTGTCGATTACCAGAAGTTGAACGACGTCACGAAGAAGGACTGTTTCCCGTTACCACGGATAGATGACACCCTGGACACATTATCTGGAGCCCAGTGGTTTTCGACTTTGGACCTGAAGTCTGGATACTGGCAAGTAGCGCTCCATCCAGAAGACGAGGAGAAGACTGCGTTCTCAACCAGCCAAGGGCTCTACTAGTTCACCGTGATGCCCTTCGGCCTCTGCAACGCGCCGGCAACTTTCGAGCGACTGATGGAGGCCGTGCTGAGAGGGCTAACTCACGACGCTTGCCTTGTTTACCTGGACGACAAAATTATTGTGGATTGCACATTCAAAGAGCACGTGGAGAACCTGCAGAAAGTGTTCGAGAGGCTCACCTAAAGTTAAATTCTGGAAAATGCCAGCTGTTCCAGAAGGAGGTCCGCTACCTGGGCCACATCGTGTCATCGCAGGGAGTAGCCACCCTCCGGAGAAGTTAGAAGCTGTCACGGACTGGCTGGTGCCGAAGGACAAGTGAGAACTAAGGAGTTTTCTCGGCCTTTGCACGTATTACCGCAGATTTATAGCTGGCTATGCAGATATCTCAAAGCCTCTTACACGGCTCACCGAGGAGAGGAGGTCTTTCCAATGGTCAAGCGAGGCGGAGGCTGCGTTCCAGAAGCTGAAGGAGTCGCTGTGTACTGCACCCATCCTCGGATATCCCAATCCTGGGGAGAAGTTCATCGTCGATACCGACGCCAGCGACGTGGGAATTGGTGGGGTACTGTCACAAGCGCAAGACGGCCAGGAGAAGGTGATCACCTATTTCAGCAAGACGTTGTCAAAAGCTGAGAGAAATTACTGCGTGACACATCGGGAATTGCTGGCCATCGTGAAGACCTTGGAGCACTTCCACAAGTATCTGTATGGGCAGCCTTTCCGCCTGTGCACCGACCACTCCGCATTGACCTGGCTCCTAAGCTTCAGAAACCTGGAAGGTCAGACAGCTCGCTGGGTGCAACGCCTTCAGGAGTATGACTTCACCACCGAGCACCGACAAGGAAAGAAGCACTGCAACGCCGATGATCTATCGAGAAGACCGTGCCCTGTGAATTGTACACACTGCCAGAAAGTGGAGAGACAGGCAGGCATCGTGGACGCCCGGGCCGTGAAGGCCACTGCCGCTGAAGGATGGGATCGAAACGCCCTCAGGAGGGAGCAGCTGAAGGATGACGACATCGGGCTGATCTTACGAGAAGTAGAGTCGGGGCGTAGGCCGGAATGGAAAGACATCGCCGAACGCAGTCCAACCTATAAGGCGTACTGAGCCCAGTGGTCGTCTCTCATGGTTAGTGACGGGGTACTTACCCGCATGTGGGAATCAACCGACGGAAAGAAGCACATTGCACAGCTGATAATCCCCAGGAGCATGAGAAAAGAGGTGCTGACAGAGTTGCACGCGGGCACTACTGTCAGCCACTTGGGAGTGAGTAAGACACTAGATCGTGCCCGACAGCGTTACTAATGGGTGCACTCGAGGAACGATGTTGAGAGGATGTGCCAGCTGTGTGACACCTGCACGGCGAGCCGGGGTCCATGTACCAGGAGTAGGGGCCAAATGATGCAGTATAACGTTGGAGCACCATTCAAAAGGATCGCCATTGATGTCGCTGGACCATTCCCCGAATCTGACGTCGGGAACCGTTACCTACTCCTGGCTATGGACTACTTCACAAAGTGGCCGGAGATCTACACCATCCCGAACCAAGCGGCATCGACAGTGGCCGACGTCTTGGTCAAGAACTTCTTCTGTCGATTCGGTGTCCCGAGGGAACTTCATAGCGACCAAGGCAGAAACTTTTGAGTCCAGGTTGATGCAAGAGGTTCTGCAACGCTTAGGAGTGTGGAAGACACATACGACGCCTCTCCACCCTCAGTCAGAAGGTATGGTGGAGCGTTTTGTGAAAACCGTCGAAGAACACCTCAGGAAGGTGGTTTCGGCGCACCACAAGGACTGGGACGAGAGGGTCCCCTTCTTCTTGATGGCCTATCGAGCATCCACCCATGAGACGACGGGCATGACACCTGCCAACATGGTCTTCGGAAGGGAGCTCCGCCTGCCATGCGATCTAATGTTCGAGTCTGCACCAGACCAGCAGCAACCAGCGACAGACTATGCATGGGAGTTGGTGGATCGGCTCAACAACTTCCACGATTATGCCCGAGATCATCTAAGGGTAGCCAGCGACAGGTTGAAAGCCCGCTACGACATGCTCGCGAACTCTGCGGGTTTCCAAGAAGGTGGCAGAGTGTGGCTGTACCGTCCAGTGTGGACGAAAGGGAAGTCCCCGAAACTGCAGCCACAATGGGAAGGCCCATATACAATCGTCACCAGGATCAACGACGTCGTCTACCGAATCCGGCGGCCTCCCCGAGGGAAGATGATGGTTGTTCACCTGGATCGCTTGGCACCGTATCGTGGAGCAGCTCGGGACGAGCAGCCTTGAGGAGGGGGCAGTGTAATGGTCATAGCGTCCGCCATGCCAACTGGCAGTGGGCCCGGACCGGCACCGTATGGTCCCACCCCTTATGCTTCAACTGTGCCAATCACTAGCAGCGCTTAAGGCTAGGCAACCCCCTCTCGCTTCCGCTCCCGGTCCTGTAGCAGAGGAGTATGGAAATGACTCCACGATTAATCTGGAGTGTTCCATCTCGCGATGTTCCTGGATCCATCCAGCATCCGGACGATTCTAGAAAAGCCAGTGCAGGTATATAAGAGAGGAACGACCTGCCTGGAGTTAGTGAAAGTTAGACTGAGTTAGAAGTTGGTGTGGTTCAGTCGTGAGCGACTGCCGGTGTAATGAAGTATGTGAACTGCTGTGATTATCGGACTAGTGTGCTACAGTGCGGACTGTCGGCGAAGGAGAGAACATGTTGCCGTGCGACGCGGGACCTTGTGTGTGAGTGTAAAACTGTGTAGTGTGAGAACAAGTGAGAAACGAAGGGAGAGAGTGCGCGCGAACTGTGCAAGTTTGTGTTATAAGGAAAAGTTGTGTGTAGTCTTGTGTAGTTTAGTGCATAGCTAATAAATCTTAGTATTGAAGCTACCAGTCTAGTGTTAATTGATCATACTACCCCGCCAACTCGTTACAGTATTTATCGCTAGTAAAGTAGAACCATGGTATTTCTCAAGTTGCGGTACCAATCAAGAGTAGCATAGACTTACTGTGTTCAAAACGTTATGGTACTACTCAAGTATTGTACGTCGCACAGGTAAAGCACACCTATGGTGTTTCTCACATGGCACCACTCGTAGGCAACGCAAACCCATGGTGTTCCTCACATAGGTGTACTTATTACAGGGACTTGTACTATCCTGTGGTGTTCCTCACATAGTGGGTACTTATCACAGGCAACACAGACCCACAGGGTCGCTCATATAGTGCTACTAATCATAGGCAATGTCCAGACCCGTGGAGTTTCTCACAAGAGCACTAATCACAGGCAACGTAAGCCCGTGATGTTCCGCATATAGTGGTACTAATCACGTGTACTGTAAACCCATAGTGACCCACCCACTATTGCTACTACTCACAAACCTATTGTGACCGAGCTCGATAGCTGCAGTCGCCTAAGTGCGACCAGTATCCAGCATTCGGGATATAGTAGGTTCGAACCCCACTGTCGGCAGCCCTGAAGATGGTTTTCCAAGGTTTCCCATTTTCACACCAGGCAAATGCTCGGGCTGTACCTTGATTAAGGCCACGGATGCTTCCTTCCCATTCCTAGGCCTTTCCTGTCCCATCGTCGCCGTAAGACCTATCTGTGTCGGTGCGACGCAAAAAAAAAAACACCCATTGTGTACCTAAGGTACTGGTACTACTCACAAATAAAGGCGACCCATGGTTTTCCCCGCATGATGGTACTAATAACAAGTAGTTTCATGGTTCCAATTCAATCACTCCTGGTCACCCCTTTTAGTCACCTCTGTAACCGTACGTATGTACGATCCCCGAATTTTAGGTTAGGAAATTTTCGTATATAGTTTGTAATGTTAAAATCATGTAATTTTGTTTATTGAGAATGTAAAAACGTAATATTGTAAGAAGAATGTGTAGTTAGGGAATATTGCATATGTGCATCATTATATTTTGTATAAATTTCCGTTTGGGTAAGAGTCTGTAAATATGGCCTAGCCGTAAGGATTGTGGAACCTGGAAAACTGCGACTATATTGGGCAGGACGGTTGAAGTCAGTTGGATGTGTTGCAACAAAGTGGCTTGGAAACACGGGGTACGGCAGGTAGTATAGGCTGAAGAATTGGAGTGGATCAATGTGGATATACGTGAGTGGACGTTCAATGTCACATCAGACACTCAATGGCCAATACGAGGGCTTTGTTTTAAGCAAGGTTGGGCAAATTACAAACCACTAAAAAACACTAATTTAAAAAATCACTTAACGAGACCAACTCGTGTTTGCCGCTTATAAAGGCAAATTACAAACATCTTCAAACCACCATAAAATTATTTTCACTATTTACATTTATCATACCTTCAGGTAAGAGTCGCACTGCACTCTACTGTTGCAGATCAAAAATCGTATTCTGGAAGAGAAAAGTACGACGACTTTCTCTACGTACGGATGCAACCTTCTTTACGAAGAGCATCCCTAACCTTATTTACACACTTCTTCATCGACGTCTTGGATCCTTACCGATTGCTGCACCGGTTAGTGTCATGCCTCACTTTTCTCCCACTGAAATAGCATACTCGTCCAACAATGAATTACTTTATGAAGAAATGTAGAGTTGTTCAAGCTGAACAATAGAAGATCACATTGGAAACTGCCTAAGATATGTAGCTCCCGCGCACCGGTCCGAATGATATACACAGAATCAGCATCAGAATTAGAATCAGAGTCAGAATCAGCATTAGAATGACTTGCTGCACAAGCGTACATGCTTATATAGCTTGCTGCACGTGGTTGTAGCGATCTGGAAAGTTTACTGGTAGCAACGCTCTCACAGGCACTTCTTGATGCGTCACTCAGTCAACCCAACCTCGCTTAAAACAAAGCCCTCGTATTGGCTATTGAGTGTCTGATGTGACATTGAACGTCCACTCACATATATCCATCTTGATCCACTCCAATTCTTCAGCCTATACTACCTGCCATATCCCGTGTTTCCAAGCCACTTTGTTGCAACACATCCAACTGACTTCAACCGTCCTTCCCGATATAGTCGCAGTTTTCCCGGTTCCACAATCCTTACGGCTAGATCATATTTACAGACTCTTACCCAAACGGAAATTTATACAAAATATAATGATGCACATATGCAATATTCCCTAACTACACATTCTTCTTATAATATTATGTTTTTACATTCTCAATAAACAAAATTACATGATTTTAACATTACAAACTATATATGAAAATTTCCTAAGCTAAAATTCGGAGATCGTACATACGTACGGTTACACCTCTTACGATGGGCAGGGGATACTGTGGGTGTATCTTCATCTGCGTTCTCCACCCACATGGGGTAAACGCACAATTATGATAGACACTGCACATCTAATTACACAAACAAACAAAAACACAAACAATTTTACAGGAAAATTTTGACCACTGCATTCTGTACGGGTCCACTTAGAGCAATGTGTGCATCTATACCACAACGGTTTTTTTATAAATATTCATCATATGTAATACATTCATTCACATCATCCTAGAGTCCAGAAGGATCAATGTCATAATTTATTATCACAGGCACTTCAATTTCTTGAGGTCCTAAGAAATCATCCCTATTGAATTTATTTGGATTGGGTGGGTAAATCCCTGCTGACTGAAATCCACTCATTCCTTTCTTGAGAGTTCCCATCCTAATTTAGGCTCGACTGAATATTTCTGCTAAATCATATTGTGTTATTTTAGTCTGTGTGTTGCTGTGGGCTTTCAGAAAGAGCCCACATTCTCTGTTAAATGCAGTCTTGAGGGGTCCGTAGAAGCTAATATCTAGAGGCCGAAGTCGGTGCAAAGTGTGTGGTGACAGACATACAATATGAAATGTTATTTTCCCTGCAGAAATTACATTCCTCATAATTCTTATAACTTGAGTGATTGTCCAGAATTAGCAAAATAAGGTCCTCACTTGTAGGTTTCCTGTGTTTCCTGAAGTGTTTTAGCCATTCTAAGGAAAGTTTCTCATTACTCAAGCCATTTTTTGAACAAGAATAGATTGCATCTCTCGGACCTCCTTTCTGCAGCTAAGGTGTCATCCTTTGTCATGGATATATGAGCACTGGTGGGATGAAATTTCCTGCTGCACTCATTGCACAGACCACAGTAACATTTTCCTTTCTTAAACATGTTATATATTCGTGATGCAGGAAATCCAAATTTTACAATCACACTCTCTATATTTGTAGAAAACAACTGTACCTTGATTTAAAGAAAACCATAAACCTAATCTGGAACAGCGAGCTTCGTCGGCCAGTTGAAATTGTGAGCAAGCCCATTTGCTTATGCCAGACAACGAAGTTCTACGATGGAAAAGCCATAAAACATATTTGATAAGAGCAATAGGTGATCACGAAGATATTTCTCCTGTTCTTCAGAAAACAAAAGTTTTCGCCCCAATGCAAGTTTTCCTAACTTACTGTCTCTCAGCTTACTGTATCTCAATGTTGTTCTTGGTATGTTGAACATCTTAGACACACTTAACAGACTGTCCGACATCCACAGCTTTAGTAGCTTTCTGCACATCTTCTGCAGTCCATTTAGCCTTTTATATTCTTCTCAGTCTATTTTGAGGCATCTGCAAATAAAAGAATATAATTGCCCCCACTGAAAAGTCGCAGGGAGAAAAACTGTCATCTGTGGCGGCATTACTGCGTTAGCACAGGGCTATCTTTGGATCGAAATGCTACATAACCAACAAACCGAACAACACAAAAGTTTATTAAAATACTTAATATTGATCATAAAATACAATATAACTAATTTGATGTTTGCTAATTTAAACTACTCTCACCTCAGTTTATTTGCTGTCACAAAATAAGGTGATAAAGGACGATTTTAAATTTTTTATCTCAAAGTAAAAACACGTTTGCAAACAGGAAACTGACATACTTTACAGTATTTCGGTAGCCATATGCTTGAGATCACGCTTATTCACGTACATGTTCGACACGTGTTTATTCAACGAAGAAAACTCTCATATTGTCTACTACTTGTGAGACATCTGTTGGTTGTGTTTCAGAGCATCATTACTGCAGACAAAGCAATGAACTGATAATGATGATGAGATGATGATGATGCTTGTTGTTTAAAGGGGCCTAAAATCTAGGTCATCGGCTCCTAATGGTACGAAATGAGACGAAATGTAATGACAAATTAAAAAGCCAAAATCTTCCACTGACCAGAATTCAAAACATTAGGACGAAGAATGAATGGATGGATGGATATGAATTTAAAACAGTCAGTGGATCTGACCCGCAGTGCTTCACATTCACATAAACTGATGTAAAACAATAGTATTACTGACCAAGGGACTGCTTCTAAGGCACAATACTGAATCGATGATGCTGTAAGTCTAAAGGGGTCCAAAATCAAAGTCATCGGCCTCTCATAATGGTACTTATCACTAGCAAAGTAGAACCATGGTATTTGTCATGGTGCGGTATTAATCAAATGTAGCGTAGACTCGCGGTATTCCACACAGTATGGTACTACTCACAGGTAATGAAATTCACACATGGAATACAGACCTATGGTGTTTCGCACATTGGGGCGCCATTTACAGGCAACGCAAACCTATGGTGTTCATCACATAAGTGTACTAACCACAGCGACTCGTACTATCCCGTGGTGTTCCTCATATAGTGGGTACTAATCATAGGTAAGCCAGACACATGGTGTCACTCATATAGTGGTACTAATCACAGGTACTGTAAGAGCCAACAGTGCACTCTAAGTGGGGGGCTGACCACATGGTTCTCCTGCGTGCTACTAATCACAAACCTACTTGGTACCTAACATAGGGGTACTACGCGCAAGTAAAAGTGACCCATGGTGTTCCCCGTGGGATGATACTAATCACAAGTAGTTTCACAGTTCTAATAGTCACCCCCTTGGTTGCCCCTTTTAGTCGCCTCTTACGTCAGGCTGGGGATACCGTGGGTATATTCTTCGTCAGTGTCCCTCACCCACAGGGGTTAAGCAATGAACTGCACTGTGTCCAAACTAAGGAATTTTCCTTAACAACAAATATAACAGAAAAGTGGAAAACATGTGGCTCACTTCAGGTATAGTAGGAGTGGTGAGCAAAACCTAATTCTTGTAAGAATGAAAGTGCCACTGCCTGGTCTTTGTGTACAGTCTGTAAAATAATTTTTTCAGTGCCTGATTTGTGTGTTTACTAATGTTTTAATAATAATTTATGATACTGAAAAGTGTTCCCAAGACTCTGAAGAGAACATGAAATACACTTCCATCAAGGATTATTATTTTAAGAAGTAAAAATAAAGAAGCGGGGCGATCCCAAGTTGCAGAAAAAGGTGCCAAGGCAATGCCCTGGCATGACTACAACCCTGTAAATTGTACAAGTTGGCATCGGGTAGATGGTTCTATGTATGACTATAAATCATTCTGTATTAGAACAATGCCATAAGTAAAATAGCTGTTATAGCATAGGGTATATAAAAGTTTTGTTCAACAAAATTATAACCAGTTTGTATATTATTACTGAAGTAACATTAAGAAATACTAGTTTTATGATAGTTTATTATTGCTATTAATAGTATGTATCTCAAAAAAAAGTTTTTAATGTTCACAGCTGATGCTCCAGTCATATTAAACTTCCTGGAATGAAAAAATCAGCTGAGAATCGGACTACTTTCTCCTATAGGAAATAGTCAAATACATACAGCATTCCATTAAATTAGAGAAAAAATAGAGTCAGCATTACATCCTTAAGTATTATTTTCAAAAACCAGAAGATGCCCATTGTCCACTGAACCATTTATGTACCTTAGGAATAGTAGAAGAACGACCCATTGCTGATAATTCTGGAAGTGAACAGGTGCTGCAAGATTTCAAGCTGTGATGTCTAATGTAAACCAACTCGTCCTCTTCCAGCAATTCTGTAAAGATAGATAGATACTAGATTATCATACAATAAAAAATAAGTAGTAATCACTTACACAGATATGAGCCACAATATCTCATTATGCAGTATCACACACAATAATAAATTATCTCTTGCTCCCTCTGCCCACATTTATCCATCACTGTGTGTATTCTTACATCTTCGTCTCTCCTAGGCCCTGCTTTATGGATCTCTCTCTTGTAACAGTATGAAAAAATAAAAAGTAAAATCAATCATACAAAATCTACCGTGCTTCTTTATTATTCATGTTAATCAATGGTTCAATACAAATAAAAAAGGAAAGTACAGTGAAACCAAGTTCATCTCTATGCTGATTAACTGGACTTTGCTTAATCCAGGAAGAAGAAGAAGAAGAAGAAGAAGAAGAAGAAGAAGAAGAAGAAGAAGAAGAAGAAGAAGAAGAAGAAGAAGAAGAAGAAGAAGAAGAAGAAGAATGCAAAGTTTTAAAAGTAGTTCAAAGTCAATCACATTTGTCACATAGCTTCGTGGTGGTTAAGACTGTTTGCCCACTGTTATAGATACACACTGCAATAAGTTATTACTTTTTTTTTTACTTTTTTTTTTTTTACAAGTTGTTTTATGTTGCACAGACACAGGTAAGTCTTATGATGACAATGGGACAGGATAGGGCTAAGAGTGGGAAGGAAGTGGCCGTGGCCTTAATTTAAGGTACATTTGCCTGGTGTGAAAATGGGAAACCACGGAAGACCATCTTCAAGGGTGCCAACAATGGGGTTCACTGTATTAAATGTTTAACAATTAATTTTAATAGTATTGAATAGGTGGTTTTCAATAAATTAATTTAATATGTATGTTGGGTATTCAGCCCGAAGGCTGGTTTGATCCTCTGCAGCTCTGCCACCAGCTGTCATAAATAGCCTAGGCGTCACTGAAGAGGTGTACTAGGGAAATGACGAGTGAGGTAGTTTCCCGTTGCTTTCCTCACCGAGCCAGCTGCTGCTATTACATATCAGTCTGCCAAGCCCACTGAAATGCATGCACCAACTGACCCTATGAGCCATATTTTCACACCATTCATAACAGGGACTGGCTGCGTAAGCAATGGTATTACTAGCATCACTCACACCTCAGTCACTTTCATATTGTCAAAGCCAAGGATGAGACAGACAGGTCAATGAAAGTAACAAATTTGACATAGCCCATACCAGAAGACATAGTGCACTGTAAACACTACATCTCGCCAGCAAAGGCATACATTTAATATACTGAATTTAAATACGGTCAAAATGAAAATAGTCACTTGTTCTACTGGATACTGGCCACACTTAAGCGACTGCAGCTATCAAGCTCGGTGTAGTTATTACACAATTGCCATAAACACATCTTGTTCTTGTACATTACAATACTATATTTTACTGAATTTTAACGTGTTATCGTGTCATTCGGAAAGCCCTTTTCTGGACAGAATCAGAAACATAAGTGTCTTTCTATTCACAAAAATTTGAAAACTGTGCATTCATACCCAATATCTGTGCTGAGTACAGAATCACAAAACTAACCGTCTCCAGTATTAAGAATGAAAATAAACTGTTTACACTTGCATTGAAATTTAAAATTGCGAAGTCAAGCACATGAAGTCATCAGAGCAAACCCTGGAATGATACACGTGTGTGAATGGTTTACGTAACTATGTTCGAGTGGACCCGCAGTCACGGAAACTGAAATTCAAGCTGGTACGGAAATACTGGTAAAGTTAGGCATACATATTTGAAAAGTTTCAACTGGCTTTGCAAATTTCCAAGATGCCATAAAATAAAGAATATTTTTTAGGCCTATGCCTATATTGACTGTTCACTGGTGAGTGTAGCATTTTTGCTTGATATTCAGAGGGCCTAGTATCACAATCTGCTAAATATTTTACCAGTATTAAGCGACATCCTGTTTATTTAAGAATATTATGGCATCCTTCAGTTTAACTTACAAGCTGTACCTTTCACTTCAGAAAAGACTAAGGAACATATCTCGTTTACAGAATGACACCATTTCTCATCCATCATTGAAAAATAAATGTAGCAGTGTACCCAGGGGGACCATAAATCCTATTTTTGCTGTGACAGTCCCATTATTTCATGTTATCCTTCCTGTCCTGTTTTCCAAACATTACGAGTTACATTCTGATAGCAGGTAGCTATGTAAAGTTTAATGACCTTGCATTGTACACATGTAAACTCATTGGAAAAGAACACAGAAATTAGCTGTTCTTAAGTCGTTCTTTTTTCTCTTTATTTCAGTTACTCCTTTCTAGATATCTTGGTTTTGTTTTGAGTTATCAATTACAAAAACAATGAATAATATTACTACATCATACCAACTTTTAATATGATAGATAAGATAGTGTTAATAGAGAAATGGTGTGGGAAACCCTGGAAAGAAAAGGATGTGGGAGGCACTCAAGGAAACTAGTGAAAGCAATGTATATGAATTGTTCTAGTTGTGTCTACACTTCAGTGGGGAGAGCAGATTAGTTTAGAAACCAAACTGGACTAAGACAGGGAAGTGCATTGTATCCACTTATGTTCATAGTGGTTATGGATGAAATTTTAAAGGAAACAAAGACAAAATATGGAAGGGATATGAAGATATTGCTGTTTGCAGATGACATAGTAATCTGGGGAGTCAACAATACAGAAGTGCAAATCCAAATAGAGGCTATAAATGACAATATTGAGAAATATGGTATGAAAATCAGAGTGAAGAGCAAAAGAGTGGTGATGACAAGAGGAAAAAGAGAAGGAAAAGGAATCATTAGTATCAGGGGACAAAACCTTGAGGTTGTTGAATACTTCAAATACTTGGGAACTGAAATAATGCAAGATGCAAGGTTGGATAAGGAGATCAGCAGAAGGGTACAAGTGCAAAATATCTTCTACCAGAACGTAAGGAACCTGGTGTGGAACAGAGAAGTTCCTATGAAATGTAAAGAGATGATGTACAAGATGTACTATACCCCTATAAGAATGTATGCATCAGAGACTTGGACTCCCGACAGCAAGAAATGAGAGTAAAATTCAGGCCAGTGAGATGAAGTTCCTGAGGAATATGGTAGGGAAGACAATGAGAGGGAGTCAGAAATGTTGAGGTCAGAAAAGAGACAGGGGTAGAAAAACTGAGTGACAGGATGGAGAAGAATAAATTTAGATGGTTTGGAAATGTTACGAGGATGGAGTAGGGAAGGACACCAAAACAAATGTTGAGAGCTAAGATAGAAGGGAAGAGGACAAGAGGGAGACAGCAAGATGGATGGACTCCAACACGAACAGTATAAGAAAAAGAAGACTGGACTGGAATACAATTACTGAACAGTAGCGGTGGAAGTAGAGGCAACAGTGGAGAAGTGCCATCAACACCCCGATCTGGAAGGACTGGACAAGGGAAAATTATCAGTTCCTTGCTACTGAGAAAAGTAATCATCATTAATTTCCAAGGTAATCTTAAATTTTCCATCTTCCTCTATCCAACTACCATTGTTCTTCTTAACTGTGTTCCAATCCAGGTTTCTTTAATTATACTATTTTAGATCGTTTTCAACCACATTAGCCTGGGTCTCCCTCTTGCCCTCCTTCGTCCTATCTGGGTCTCCATCGTCTGCTTTGATATCTTCCTTTCTTCTATCCTCTTCAAAATTTCCAAACCATATTAGTTTATCCCAGTGGCGACCCCATCGTACTAATGGCCTATATATGATTCGTTCATTACATCCCTGACCCGGTCAATGACTGGAAAACAGGCTGTAGGTTTTCGTTTTCATTAGTTTATCCCTCTCCATTCTGTCATAAAGCTGAACTCCAATGTCATTCCTAACATCTTCATTTCTTACTCTTCCTTTCTTGTCCTTCCTGTCATACTTCTTACACATTTCATTTCACTGGCCTGGATTTTATTCTCCTGTCTTTTTGTCAGTATGCAGGTCTCCACTCCATGTCAGTTTTGGGCTATAGTACATCTTATAAATCACCTCTTTGCACTTCATTGGTACTTCCTGCCTCCACATCAGGCTTCTCACACTCTGACAGAATGCACTTACCTTGTTGTATCCTGTTACTGACCTTTATGTCCAGCCCTGCATCAGTTTGCTTCGGAAGTACTTGATGCTCTCCACAAATTCAAGGTTTCTTCCCATAATTTTTATAATTCCCTTTCCTTCCATTTCTCCTCTAGTCAACACCATTGCCTCACTCTTTTCCACACTGATTTTTATTCCATCATTTTCAATAACCTCACACAACATGTTGAGTTGCCCTCGTACTTCCTCTCTGTTTGCTCCCCAAACAACATCATCATCTCCAAGCTGCATTCCTTGCTCCCTGTCCACACATTTTTCCTGTGCCTCCTTTACAATTTCGTCCATTACCATTATGAATAACAGTGGTGACAACACTTCCTTGTCCTAGCCCAGTTTCATTCCAAAACCACTCTGTCCTCCGCACGTGTCGGACACTGCTGCAATGATTTTTTTACACTGTTTATACACAACCCATTAGAGGAGAGATCTTCACTTGCATTTTGTGCAAGTAGGGTAGCATCCTGCTTCATGAATTTACCGAGCTCAGAACATTTTAAGCAAGCCTCGGACCTATGGGAGTAACAGAGTCCCACTCCCATTTGACAGGCAAGGGACTCCTTGGAAACAACTTGGCGAACAAAATGGAATTTGATGGGGAGCTATCAATATTAATGGAGCTTATGGAAGAAAGAAAGTAGAACTGGCTGAGTCAGCAAAGAGGCTGCATCTGGATGTGCTAGGAGTAAGTGATATTCGGGTAAGGGGAGATAACGAGGAAGAGATAGGAAATTATAAAGTGTACTTGACGGGTGTCAGAAAGGGAAGGGCAGAGTCTGGGGTAGGGCTCTTTATCAGGAATACCATTGCACGCAACATAGTTTCTGTTAGGCACGTAAATGAGCGAATGATGTGGGTAGATTTGACAACTGGAGGAATTAGGACTAGAATTGTCCCCGTGTATTCTCCATGTGAGGGTGCAGATGAGGATGAAGTTGACAAGTTTTATGAAGCATTGAGTGATAACGTGGTCAGGGTTAACAACAAGGATAGAATAGTACTAATGGGCGATTTCAATGCGAGAGTTGGGAATAGAACTGAAGGATACGAAAGGGTGATTGGTAAATGTGGGGAAGATATGGAAGCTAATGGGAATGGGAAGCGTTTGCTGGACTTCTGTGATAGTATGGGTTTAGCAGTTACGAATACATTCTTCAAGCATAAGGCTATTCACCGCTACACATGGGAGGCTAGAGGTACCAGATCCATAATAGACTTCAAATTCAGGAAATCTGTTAGGAATGTACGAGTTTTCTGGGGATTTTTCGATGATACAGACCACTATCTGATCTGTAGTGAACTAAGTACCTCTAGGGCTAGGGTAGAGAAAGTGAAATCAGTCTGCAAACGAATAATGGTAGAAATCTCCAGGACAAGGAAATTAGACAGAAGTACATTGATATATGATTAGTGAGAAATTTCGAACAGTGGACAGTGAGCAGGTTCAGGATATAGAAAGCGAATGGGTGGCATACAGAGATGCTGTAGTAGAAACAGCAAGGGAATGCCTAGGAACAACTGTGTGTACGGATGGGAAAAGGCGAACATCCTGGTGGAATGATGAAGTGAGAGCAGCTTGTAAACGTAAAAAGAAGGCTTATCAGAAATGGCTCCAAACAAGGGCCGAGGGAACAGGAAATATTGCAACAACTATCGAGGTATCTCATTGATTAGTATACCAGGCAAAGTATTCACTGGCATCTTGGAAGGGAGGGTGCGATCAGTCGTTGAGAGGAAGTGGGATGAAAACCAGTGTGGTTTCAGACCACAGAGAGGCTGTCAGGATCAGATTTTCAGTATGCGCCAGGTAATTGAAAAATGCTACGAGAGGAATAGGCAGTTGTGTTTATGTTTCGTAGATCTAGAGAAAGCATATGACAGGGTACCGAGGGAAAAGATGTTTGCTATACTGGGGGACTATGGAATTAAATGTAGATTATTAAAATCAATCAAAGGTATTTATGTTGACAATTGGGCTTCAGTGAGAATTGATGGTAGAATGAGTTCTTGGTTCAGGGTACTTACAGGGGTTAGACAAGGCTGTAATCTTTCACCTTTGCTGTTCGTAGCTTACGTGGATCATCTGCTGAAAGGTATAAAATGGCAGGGAGTGATTCAGTTAGGTGGAAATGTAGTAAGCAGTCTAGCCTATGCTGACGACTTGGTCTTAACAGCAGATTGTGCCGAAAGCCTGCAGTCTAATATCTTGGAACTTGAAAAGAGGTGCAATGAGTATGGTATGAAAATTAGCCTCTTGAAGACTAAATTGATGTCAGTAGGTATGAAATTCAACAGAATTGAATGTCAGATTGGTGATATAAAGCTAGAACATGTTGATAATTTCAAGTATTTAGGTTGTGTGTTCTCCCAGGATGGTAATATAGTAAGCGAGATTGAATCAAGGTGTTGTAAAGCTAATGCAGTGAGTTCGCAGTTGCAATCAACAGTATTCTGTTAAGAAGGAAGTCAGCTCCCAGACGAAACTATCTTTACATCGGTCTGTTTTCAGACCAACTTTGCTTTACGGGAGCGAAAACTGGGTGGACTCAGGATATCTTATTCATAGGTTAGAAGTAATAGACATGAAAGTAGCAAGAATGATTGCTGGTACAAACAGGTGGAAACAATGGCAGGAGGGCACTTGGAATGAGGAGATGAAGGCTAATTTAGGAATGAACTCGATGGATGAAGCTGTACGCAACACCGGCTTCGGTGGTGGGGTCAGGTGAGGCGAATGGAGGAGGATAGGTTACCTAGGAGAATAATGGACTCTGTTATGGAGGGTAAGAGAAGTAGAGGTAGACGAAGACGACAACACTAGTTGAAAATCGAGGATTGTGGCGACGTTTAGTAAATTCACAGAGGCTGCAGACTGAAAGCTGAAAGGCATAACAGTCTATAATGGTAATGAATGAATGCTTACACATATTCTATAATTTGTTTTCCAAATCCTGTCTGTTGCATTACTTTCCATACCGTTGCTCTGGGTACACTATTGTATGCCTTTTCTAAATCAAGGAATATCATATCCCTTCCATATTCCTAATGTTTTTCTATAACTACCTGATACTGAAGATCTGGCCTAGTGCTGATCTGTCATTTCAAAAGTCCTTTCAATATGTTTGCCACCTAAAGTATGAGTGAGATTCCTTTATAAGTATCACATATCTTCCTGTCCACAATCCTAAAGCTAGATTTTATTATTTATAGATTTCCTTTCTTCCTTCTATATAAGTTGCTTCCGGGTGTCTGGAGTATGTATATTAAATTTCATGCATATCTGCCCAGTAGTTCTGCCAGGGGCAGTGTCCATATGACTACACTAGGTGCTAATGTGAGCAAAATAGGTTACGTTCTTACTGGGACTAATGACTATAATTCAGAGTAGAAAATGACACTTTTTTTTTTTCAAATAATGTTGAAAAGGAACCAGAATTTCAACCTGTGCTAGATATAGGTATATACTGATGGGCATAATACTTTAAATATAGAATGAATACCACTGAGAATACTTTTCTATACTGTACTGAACTGACAATTCAGCAAAAGTTCAGTTACTGTAGAACTTTTTCAGTGCAGACATCTAGGCGTGAAAGCACTGTCATTCGTTTCTTTCTCACCGACTTCTCGCAGTGGATGTGATCGAGCGGTGCACAAGGCTGCCAACATTTGAACTTAAGAACTAGTGGTACATTGTTACAGGAAATCATGCTGGTTAGTGACAAAGCCACTGGTCTGAATTGGTTAGGTCCAGCTAGTGACAAAAACAGTGGTCTGGATAGGTTAGGACCGGCTAGTGACAAAATCAGTGGTCTGGATCAGTTAGGTCCGGTTAATGACAAACCCATTGGACTGTGATCAAGCAAAGGGGGTCTGGGCTTTAGGCCTCTAGCATTCCATAAGGCAATTACAGGTTGCATTTAGTTGTGTTTTTATTGTGCACAGGTTGGTAACAGAATGTATTTGTCTTGATTGCTGAGAATGATGTCATAATACCAATATACAGTAAAACCTGTCTTAACGGACACCTCTCACCGGCGGACGATTTTCTAGGTCCGTAATTAAATGCCATGTTGTGTATGAGTAATTTACCCCTCTTATACGAACACCCTTTTTTTTTTTTTTTGCTAGGGGCTTTACGTCACACCGACACAGATAGGTCTTATGGCGACGATGGGATAGGAAAGGCCTAGGAGTTGGAAGGAAGCGGCCGTGGCCTTAATTAAGGTACAGCCCCAGCATTTGCCTGGTGTGAAAATGGGAAACCACGGACACCCTTTATTACGGACACGGACACACCATAGCCACGAGAAACTCCAATTAAACCTCTCTTAACGGACACTTTCTTTTTCAAAAAATTATGTATTTGTGTCCTGTACAGTATGTATTCGCTTACTTTTTGCACAGGTGGTACTTCCAAGAATCACAGACACCGTAACTTTTGATCCAGGCTGTAAACATTCTTGGAAGGCAACACTAAGCTACGCTATCACTTCCGGAAGTTGTATGATCTGACATGCTCGACAGCGCTGGAATTTGTACCTTCACTGTCAGGTTACTTTTCATTGACTCGTGGGCTTTTGATGTGTTCAATTTTACGTTAGTAAGTTGGTGTAAACATGGCTCCGAGGAAGTTTTTAACTTTAAAAGAAAAGGTAGGCATAATAGACTACCATAAACGTGAGAAGTGTGGTGTGCGTAAACTGTCCGAAGTGTTTAAGATTGGAAAGACACAGGCAGCTGAAATTGTGAAAAAGCAAGAGGAACTAGTGAAAGAATGGGTTTTAAATGGCAACGAACAGCGCATAAAACTGTTTCAAAGTGGTAGTGGAGCTCTCATTGACAAGGCAACGCTAGAGTGGTTCGGTAAAATAAGATGTCAGAATGTCCCTGTGTCAGGACCAATGATACAAGCAAAAGCGTTAGAATTCGCGACAGAATTAGGTATTGGAGATTTCAAAGCCTCGAATGGCTGGCTAGAAAGATTCAGAAAGCGACATGGTATTAACTTCAGAGTGATTTGCGGAGAATCATCCAGTGTTAATATGGAGATTGTTGACAACTGGCAAGAAAAAATACCTTCAATCATAGATGGGTATGCTCCGGAAAACATTTTGAATGCCGATGAAACTGGATTATTTTTCTGTGCTTTACCCGACAAAATTTTGTGTTTTAAAGGAAATCGTTGTACTAGTGGAAAAGTTGCACAAGAATGTCTTACGGTTTTGTTATGTGCAAGTATGAGTGGAGAACGGGAGGAGCCCCTTGTGACAGGAAAAGCTGCAAAACCAAGGTGTTTTAAAAATATGGACGTTACGAAGTTTGGCATTCAATGGAAAGCGAATATGAAAGCATGGATGACCAGAGAAATAATGACAGAGTGGCTAGGACAATTGGACAGAAAAATGATACGTCAGGAGCGAAAAGTGTTATTATTCCTCGATAATGCAGCATTGCATCCGGATACAATTAAGTTGCAAAATGTGAAGATCGTCTTTCTCCCACCAAATGTAACATCAGTTTCTCAGCCGCTTGACCAAGGAGTGATCCAGAACTTCAAGGTTATGTACAGACAGTTAGTGATGAAGCACATAGTATCAGAACTTAACGGGAATGAAGTAACCCTTCAAACACTGACAAAGTGGCTGAATGTTCTCCAAGCAATTTCATGGATAACCAATGCATGGAAAAACATCACGGCCTCAACAATTCATAACTGCTTTCTGAAAGCTGGGTTTCCCGCTAGTGGTGGACATCCCAAAATAGAATCTGATACCCTTCCTGACAGCATGGAAACAACACAAGAGTTGATTAATGCAACAGGTTACAAGTGAACACCTATATCGAAATTGATTCAGATATTCCAACAGAGTGTGAGAGTGGAGACACGAAAAAGATTCTTCAGTCAATCCAAGGGAAGAAAGACAAAAATGAAGATTCTGACGAAAGCGGGAGTGAAGGTGATGCTAATGACGACTTTGAAGAAAATACGGAAATGGATGTGCTGCCAATAACCTCGTACAGTGAGGCTCTCGGCTTTGTTAAGCGACTGAAAGAATTCTATTATAAACAAAATGATGAAAAAGGTGTAAATTTGACCCAGGATTTAATTGCACATAGTGAAAAGATCATTGCTAAACCGAAATGGACAAAACAAACGAACATTAAGGATTTTTTCAAGTGCTAATGTTTTACTGTACTGTGCTAGAGATTGCTACATCTACATACTGATTTTAAGTTTCAAAAACTCATACCTTCTTCTTAATTTTAACATGGTGTACGGTAATAGTGTACAGTGTACTCAATAGAGGTTTCCATAGAAGTGCTTTTGTCTCTTTAATACAGTGCATCGCAGCTGCAGCAGCCCATCTACAACTTTCTCATGTGAGTACAGTGCAGTATATTGTATAATACTGTATACAGTATACAATTAAAGGTACATTTGCAAGAATTGTTAACACATACATTACATGGGTTATTGTGTTCCAACTTACGTTTAATGGTACCGGTTTCATAACCTCTCGCGGGCGGACACCCCTTCATAACGGACATTTTTTTCGGTCCCGAAGGTGTCCGTTATAGGGAGGTTTTACTGTAAATGGCCCGTTATTGGATATTTGACCATTTATATTGGTATTATAAATTTACTCATTCGGGACAAATATTTCAGATTCTCTATGGGAAACAACATCTATATCAAATGACGTCATATCCGATTACATCACAGTCAATGGAAATGCTAATGCGTGCTTCAGCAATGGAGAATAGTGTGTGCTAGATTAAATTAGGTTATAAAGTTAAATGTACTTCTGGGGGCTGGTGGGTGGGTTCCTGGCTGTCGCAGTGAACACATCTCTCCTCTGTAAGGTATTCCACATAACATTTGTACAATTTCAAGTCCATTATAATGCTATAAAACTCAGGCTGCACTTACTGAAATTCTACCAAAATTCTAGCTTGTACTAATAACAAGGTAATTCCTATGACATTCCTCAAGCAGCGTGGAAAGGTACAAAACATGGGACACACAGTCCAACATTGGTACTGTGTATGTGCAGACATTTAAACAGGTTTTTCCTGCACAGCATCTTCTACTGCAGGGCTCTAACAGATGGCCAGCTCCATCTAGCCCAAGCGATTCCAACTGAGGTGCTCCCACGGCCCCGGCAACAGCCCCGGTGCTGTACTGTAGCACCGTTGAGGTGGTGGGGGAAGGAGGGGAAGTGGCAGAGGCAGAACCACAGGTCATCAAGTCGGCACGCAGCTTATGAAAACAATATTATTTATGACAATTCTGTGAACACATAAGCACACAATTTATTCTTTACATACTTTGCGTTTTCCTTAATGTACATTTAGCGTTTAAGTCGATTGTTGACATCATTTTGCGGCGACTAATTTACCAATAATGGGTATAATCGATCTGGCAGTAGAAATTCTAAGTACAGCCTCCAAGTCAGCATCAGACAGAGAAGTCCTAGTTCTCCATTTATTTAAATTCAGAATTGAAAACATCTGTTTGCTTGCATACGTTGTACCGAACATTGACGCAAATTTTAAGGCAACTGCTTGAAGTTTTGGAAATTCTTGTGGATGAACACCTTCGTAAACAGAAAGTAAACCACCGTTATAGTGGTAGTACCTGTCGTTTAGAATTGCGTCGCAGTGTAGTTTTATCAGCTCTGTTTGGAAATATGATTTTTCCAGATGCGCTGAAAATGGGGTCATAAATATTTCAAGTTGAGGTGCCATATCACTCATTTCTTTGAATCTGGCATTGAGTTCAGAGTGCAAGGTCTGTAACGATGTCTGATAGTAGAAAAATGTAATGATTATAATGAATTAAAATTGTCAAAATTTCCCTCTTCGAGCTGACTTTTCAATAACAAACTCTAAATTTTAAAAGTGATCACACATGGTGCTAATCAATTTGTTTGTCCCTTGCGATGAAATATTAAAATCATTCAAATAAGACGTTATGTCTGCCAAGAATGCAAGGTCAGCTACCCAATGTTTATTCCGCAAAGTTGGTAGTGGAGAACCTTCCATCTCCATGAACAGAGCAATTACTTCAATTATTGCAAAGAAGGTTGCTAGCACTTTCGCGCAAGTTAACCAGCACACAATACAATTAAAGGGAATGTCGCTACATTCTGCCCCGAGATCTTTTAAAAATTCTTTGAACTGCCGATGGTTCAGACATTGCTTTCTGCAGAAATTTACACATTTTAACACAGTGTCCATAACAGTTGTTTTGAAGTTGCAAAAGTTCTATGTGCATAATTGTTCTTTGATGTAAAACACAATGTACCGATAATATTGGAGGTAACCTAGCATCGCGAACCTTCGTTTTGATGCGGCCTGCAAAACCTTGCCCATCCGACGAGTTCACTGGTGCTCTGTCCATTGCAACATTACACAGATTTCTGAGTGATAAGCCCATATCGCTCATTGCGTCTTCAACAGCTGCAAATATATCTGCGCTGGTGGTAGTATCCTGGATGAGAATGATGTCCAGTAGTTCCTCAGGTATAGAGAAATCTTTTTCGACTCCCCTGACGAAAATAGATAGCTGTGCCGTGTCACTTTTGTCAGTAGTCTCATTGACAGCAAACGACTACTTCTCGACAATGCCGCATTTACATGTAATAAATATCATTTTTGGTCCGTATTGATGATATTAGATTGAAATAATAACATTAAGTTATTTATTAGACCACCTAATCAATACAAAATCGTCTTGGATGATTTACATAAATTTGTTAGCTAATAATGGGACATGTTTCGCCTTCCCTGAAGGCATCATCAGCCATAGTCTTAACCTTAAATTAAAAATAAGCGTCTAAATAACATGTAATGAAATGAATTTTAAAAATCTTGAAGAGATTTGAAGTAAAATAAAGTTAAAAATAACAATGATGGTTTGAAAATACAATGTGATGAGATACAATAGTGGAAGTATTAACAAAATTAACATTAGAAGGCTGCTAAAATAAGTACAATGGATAAAACAACAGATTGTTATACAACAAGTAGTAAGATTGCATAAAAGTAAAGTTGATAGTCATGGCGGTTATAATTAGACAATGGCGAAAAATCTTATATAATCAAAGTAAAGAGGAGAGAATAAAAGTCAAAGTTAGTCGAGAGATCCAAAGTTCATCATGATCTTGAAGATAAAAGACGAAAGTCAGATGCATATGGTGAAGTTGTAGAACACGTTGAGGGTATGAAGTTGGTGAATAGAAGTTGAAGAACAGTTTCAAATAGGATCACTATGGACCATCTCAAAATTTGAAGTGATGTTCAAATGTTGTAAATTGTGAGTTTGTAGATATTCTAGTTGAAAAAGCATATAAAAGTGGAATCTGTAAATGGAAGCAAGAAACGTAGAGTTAATTGTGTGAAAAGATATTTGAAAAATATTGAAGTAGAATCGTATGCACTTACCATTTGATGGTGACAAAGATAGCTTGTAATATTATGAGTTAGAAGAATTTGCAACCGTAGACTTCTTGCTACGTGGAGGGAAGGAAGAGAGTGTATTACTGCGCGTGTTGTAACGGTGTAAGGCTATTGGAGGGAGCGATGT
The DNA here is from genome assembly GCF_040414725.1 of Anabrus simplex. Classification (NCBI taxonomy): domain Eukaryota; kingdom Metazoa; phylum Arthropoda; class Insecta; order Orthoptera; family Tettigoniidae; genus Anabrus; species Anabrus simplex. The sequence goes on from NC_090266.1 coordinate 1,043,522,194, forward strand.
TCCGGTGGGTGTGGCTATGGGTTTATTGGTTGTATTTGAATTAGAGGTACTAGCGGCGGGGGGAAGGGAGGGGGGTATATTAGCTGTAGGGGAGGTGGGAACTCTAATTGATGTGAGGTTGAAGATTTTTAAGAATTTGTTGGTGAGGGAAGTTGATTCTCGTAATAAAATAAGAATCTGTTCATACAAGGGGCTTTTTTTATCAATAGTGTCGTTTAGATTTTTATCTTTATTAAAATGTTGGTCGAGGAAAATAAATAAGTTTTCATATTCTGTCATGAGTTTGCGTTTTAGACAACAACTATTTTACCTTCAATAAGAAAATTTACAAACAAGAAGGTCTAGCGATGGGAGACCCATTGTCTGGAATACTAGCCGATATATACTTAGATAATCTCGAACATAGTAAGATTATTAATAACATCAACGGACTCTGTCTTTGGCATCGCTATGTTGATGATACCATAGCTATCATTGATAAACAAATCAACAACAGTAATAACATACTATCATTCCTCAACAACTTAGATAATAATATTAAATTCACTAAAGAAGATGAGTTCAATAACTCTTTGAACTTCTTAGATATCAAAATCACACGAGCATTGAACAAATTCGACTTCCAAATATACAGAAAACCCACCTTTTCTCCAACAACCATAAAAAATGATTCTTTACATCCCAACTCACATAAAAAAGCCACTTATCACAGTTTAATATATAGAGCATTAAAGATCCCTATGTCCTCTACTAATTTAAAGAAAGAATTACTATTTATCAAGGAAATAGCTAATTTCAATGGATTTAACACGAGTATGATTGATAAAATCATCAATAAAACCAAACTGAAACTAGCTACCAATTTAACCCCATTAAAACCCGTCAAACCAAAATACGCTAAATTCACGTTCACTAACCATAGCATTTACCCGATAACCAATTCATTAATGAAGCACGAAATAAAAATAGCCTACACAACAAAAAACACTAATCGTAATTTATTCTTCAATCACAACTCTATCAACATCACATACAATAGTTACTCTGGATCAGGAATATACAGATTGAAATGCTCTACATGTAATTTTTCTTATGTTGGCCAAACTGGCCGCAGCTTCTCTACCAGATATGCCGAGCATTACAATGCCCAAAGACACAACAAATTCTCCGCAATGGCCAACCATATGAGGGACACCGGGCATAAATTCACCACAATAGAACAAGACCTCCATATCCTAAAAAGAGTCGATAAAAGCAAACTCATGACAGAATATGAAAACTTATTTATTTTCCTCGACCAACATTTTAATAAAGATAAAAATCTAAACGACACTATTGATAAAAAAAGCCCCTTGTATGAACAGATTCTTATTTTATTACGAGAATCAACTTCCCTCACCAACAAATTCTTAAAAATCTTCAACCTCACATCAATTAGAGTTCCCACCTCCCCTACAGCTAATATACCCCCCTCCCTTCCCCCCGCCGCTAGTACCTCTAATTCAAATACAACCAATAAACCCATAGCCACACCCACCGGAACATCGCTCCCTCCAATAGCCTTACACCGTTACAACACGCGCAGTAATACACTCTCTTCCTTCCCTCCCACCAATAGCAGCCCCCCTCCAATAGTTACGTCAACGCAAACAGATCCCCCTCCAGCACAAAACTTCAGTTATAACACACGTAGCAAGAAGTCTACGGTTGCAAATTCTTCTAACTCATAATATTACAAGCTATCTTTGTCACCATCAAATGGTAAGTGCATACGATTCTACTTCAATATTTTTCAAATATCTTTTCACACAATTAACTCTACGTTTCTTGCTTCCATTTACAGATTCCACTTTTATATGCTTTTTCAACTAGAATATCTACAAACTCACAATTTACAACATTTGAACATCACTTCAAATTTTGAGATGGTCCATAGTGATCCTATTTGAAACTGTTCTTCAACTTCTATTCACCAACTTCATACCCTCAACGTGTTCTACAACTTCACCATATGCATCTGACTTTCGTCTTTTATCTTCAAGATCATGATGAACTTTGGATCTCTCGACTAACTTTGACTTTTATTCTCTCCTCTTTACTTTGATTATATAAGATTTTTCGCCATTGTCTAATTATAACCGCCATGACTATCAACTTTACTTTTATGCAATCTTACTACTTGCTGTATAACAATCTGTTGTTTTATCCATTGTACTTATTTTAGCAGCCTTCTAATGTTAATTTTGTTAATACTTCCACTATTGTATCTCATCACATTGTATTTTCAAACCATCATTGTTATTTTTAACTTTATTTTACTTCAAATCTCTTCAAGATTTTTAAAATTCATTTCATTACATGTTATTTAGACGCTTATTTTTAATTTAAGGTTAAGACTATGGCTGATGATGCCTTCAGGGAAGGCGAAACATGTCCCATTATTAGCTAACAAATTTATGTAAATCATCCAAGACGATTTTGTATTGATTAGGTGGTCTAATAAATAACTTAATGTTATTATTTCAATTCAATGCCGCATTTGTTCCGCAATTGCTCTTTCAGGTCGGTGCCAAGTTCCTATACATGACAAGAGATGGTTTTGACAAGCTTATCACCTCAAAGTGAGCCATAGCGCATGGACACCGTACTTCCAAGTACTCTATTAAACATTCTTTTACAAATTCACCATCAGTATATCAGTAAAGGGTCGCCCACTTTTCGCAATTTTGAGAGCAACAATAGCCCATAACTTGCTCGAACTGCGCCTTCTGAAGTGTTGGGTTCAAGTATCTGCGGGACAGGGAGATAATTATCTTTGTGGGTTTTTTTTTTTCTTTACGTCACACCGACACAGATAGGTCTTATGGCGACGATGGGATAGGAAAAGGCTAGGAGTGGGAAGGAAGCGGCCGTGGCCTTAATTAGGGAACAGCCCCAGCATTTTCTTGGTTTGAAAATGGGAAACCACGGAAAACCATCTTCAGGGCTGTCGACAGTGGGGTTCGAACCCACTATCTTCCGGATGCAAGCTCACAGCTGCGCGCCCCTAACCGCACCGCCGACTCGCCTGGCATGTTTTCTTAATAACACATGTAAGTCTAATTCTAAAACAGTTCTTAATAATACAAAAAAAAAAAAATCCCCTAAATTGCATGTAAAACAATTCCTAATGAGTAAGTTATTACGTATCTCTGAAAAACTTGGCAATTCCAATTTTAACTTAGCAATTTGTTCAGTTCTTGCTGTGCCAACAGTGTCATCATAGGTTGAAACATGTATATTGCGGTAGTGTCGTCCAATGGTTGAAGACTTTACGTTTAAAATGACATGACAAATTAAACATTAAGCTTTCCCTTCGGTATTGAGAACAAAATATGAATGCACCCATGAAGGATTAAACAACATTTTTAACAATGGAGAAACAAACTGCTCCGCTGTCTGTTCTATCGAACAGATTCTACTGAAAACAACACATACAGAAAGGATGAGAATGAATGTAGGCCTACTGTCTCTTACGTACACATGCACTGACCACTGCGTTGGGATAGGTGGGGAAGGAGGGGAACAGTGCTGCACTGGTGTGCCCCAGCACTAAGTGCTGGAGTTGGAAAGGCCTGATCTAGCCTGATGTCACTCCTATGGCTCAGATTGGTGATGTTCCTAGCATGGGATGGATGTCATGACCCCGATGGCTTACACCGATATCCCTGAAGATATGTCAGCACAATATGCTGGAAAAAATCTAGCTGTGGCTTCTCCACTCCAGACTTTTTCATGAGTAGCCATGCATTATGCACAAAGACATCAATCAATCAATCAATCATGTAAATATGGGCTATCATCATTTCTGTCCTCGTAAACCAATATGGTATTATGAGATATTTTGGTCCATTCTGTCTGTCCCTCTCAAATTTACTGTAGGCCCCATTAGCATTCAGCTGTTCCACACAAATTCTCTTTTTTTCAGACTGGAAGTATCTTGATATGGTAGAAAGCAGCTGTACACCATGGCACGTGGATGAAATGGTGACTACAGAGTTGTCGATCCATCGCAAGAATATTATTATTCAATCAATCACTACTGATTTGCATTTAAGGCAGTTGCCCAGGTGGCAGATTCTCTATCTGTTGTTTTCCTAGCCTTTTCTTAAATGACTGCAAAGAAACTGGAAATTTACTGAACATCTCCCTTAGTAAGTTATTCCAATGCCTAACTAACCTTCCTATGAACAAATATTTGCCCAATTGGCCCTCCCGAATTCCAGCTTTATCTTCATATTGTGATCTTTCCTACTTTCTTTTTTTTTTTTTTTTTTGCTTTATGGCGACGATGGGGCAGGAAGGGGCTAGGAGTGGGAAGGAAGCGGCCGTGGCTTTAATTAAGGTACAGCCCCAGCATTTGCCTGGTGTGAAAATGGGAAACCACGGCAAACCATCTTCAGGGCTGCCGACAGTGGGGTTCGAACCCACCATCTCCCGAATACTGGATACTGGCTGCACTTAAGCGACTGCAGCTATCGAGCTCGGTTTTCCTACCTTTAAAGACACCACTCAAACTTATTCATCTCCTGATGTCAGTCCATGTCATCTCTCCACTGACAGCTTGGAACATACCACTTACAAGTAATCATTATCAAACAAATCATTTGTAATTTTAAGAAGTACATACCACTTAGTCGAGCAGCTCGTCTCTTTCCTCCCAAGTCTTCCCTGCCCAAACTTTGCAACATTTTTGTAACGCTACTCTTTTGTCGGAAATCAGAACAAAGCGAGCAGCTTTTCTTTTAATTTCTTCCAGTTCTTGAATCAAGTAATCCTGGTGAGGGTCCCATACGCTGGAACCATACTCTAGTTGGGGTCTTACCAGAGACTTACATGCCTTCTCCTTTACATCCTTACTACAACCCCTAAATACCCTCATAACCATGTGCAGAGATCTGTACCCTTTATTTACAATCATATTTATGTGATTACCCTAATGAAGATCTTTCCTTATATTAACACCTAGGTACTTACATTGATCCCCAAAAAGGAACCTTCAACCCATCAATGCAGTAATTAAAAATGAGAGGACCTTTCCTATTTGTGAAACTCTCAACCTGACTTTTAACCCCGTTTATCATCATCCCATTGCCTACTGTCCATCTCATAACATTATCGAGGTCATTTTGCAGTTGCTTATTTACGAGGGCTATTTTTTTTTTTTCAAGGTCCGATCGGTCGCGACAGTCAAACACCCGCGAATATATGATGAACCGCTGCGCAGATGTGTTGCGCAACATCTCTGAAATGACCGCTATGCGCCTCACCTCAGTCCCGTCAGTAGTGAACGTGCAGCGCGCTCATAAACATGGCTACAACGATCGCTTCGCCCGCCAAGTGTGAAGTGCGCGGTGTAATTCGATTTCTTCAGGCTGAGGGGTGCAATGCAGCCGAAATTCATCGCCGAATAAGTCGTGTGTATGGTGAAACGTGCCTGAGCGACAGCAAAGTGCGACAATGGTGCAGGAACTTTACAACAGGGCGTACAGACGTCCATGATGCAGGCGGCCAGGGAAGGAAGCGTGTGTCAACCGATGATCTTGTTCAGCGTGTGGATCAGGCAATTCGAGAAAATCGTCGGTTCACAATTTCTGTGTTGAGTGCTTCGTTTCCTGAAATTTCCAGGTCAGCTCTCTACACAATTGTGAGTGAGACACTTCAGTACCGCAAACTTTGTGCGAGATGGGTTCGGAAGATGCTGTCTGACCATCACAAAACACAGCGAATGGGCGCCGCTTTAGCGTTTCTCCAGCGCTACCATGATGAAGGACCGGATTTTTTGAACAAAACTGTCACAGGGGACGAGACATGAAACGGAAGAAACAAAAGAGCAATCCAAACAGTGGATGCATTCGCACTCCCCGAGTAAGCCAAAGAAATTCAAGCGAACATTCTCCAACAGAAAGTGTATGGCTACTGTGTTCTGGGACCGGAAAGGAGTTCTATTGGTGGAATTCATGGAACGTGGTTCCACCATCACTGCAGCCGCATACTGTGCGACTATTCAATGTCTACGACGGGCAATTCAGAATAAGCGGAGAGGGATGTTGTCATCAGGCATTGTCCTCCTCCATGACAATGCTTGGCCGCACACTGCAGCTGCCACCACGAACCTCCTGCAGCGTTTCCAGTGGGACGTTTTTGATCACCCAGCATACAGTCCGGACCTGGCTCCATCAGATTTTCACCTCTTTCCTCACATGAAACGCTGGCTAGGAGGACAGCGTTTTGACACCGACGAGGCGCTGCAGACCGGCGTACAAAGATGGTTACAGGCGCAGGCGGCGACGTTCTATCAAGAGGGCATTGACAAGTTGGTACCATAAGATTGCTACTGTTAGTTGGGTGACAAATTTGAGTTCCCTATAGCAGACCAGATCTGTGTCAGTTCTTGTTGGTGATCTTGAACTGTACATTGGACAAATCATTCCACGATCAGACCTGTTTAAACATGAAATGCTTTCCTGGTTTTGTCACATCTGCTATTTCTTTCGCACTTTCTCAAATTCGTGCAGTGATCACATTCCATGCATTGTTCACAAGGCAGTCAGTATTCGGGAGTGGACTGATGGTGTCCATTAGCACTGTTGCTTTGTCACGAAGCTTCCACCACTTGAAAGTGAACAGGTGAAGCTGAAATTCAAGAACCAGGAATCTATGCCCAGGAGCGATGTTGTCTGAGGGCATCTATTAACAGCCGCAGTCACGACCATGTGGGAGAGGAGTTTCTTGAAGAACAATAATAATGTTATTTGCTTTACATCCCACTAACTACTTTTACAGTTTTTGGAGACGCCACGGTGCCGAAATTTAGTCCCGCAGGAGTTCTTTTATGTGCCAGTAAATCTACCGACACAAGGCTGACGTATTTGAGCACCTTCAAATACCACTGGACTGAGCCAGGATCGAACCTGCCAAGTTGGGGTCAGAAGGCCAGCACCTCAACCGTCTGAGCCATTCAGCCAGGCATTCTCGAAGAACATATTTATACTTGTCAAATCTCATTCCAAGGCATGTTCACCAGCTTCATTACCAACACTCATTCAAAACCAACTTTTGAGTAGCAAACATGGCTGTTAAGGTCTCCACAGATTACTAGATGTTCGCTGGTGTCAATGTATAATGTACGACTCCAGTTCTATCCATAAAGCCATCTTGTTGCTCTACTGGGCATCCTACCTGTGGTGCAAAACATGAAATGATACATACATACCGTTCATGACTCGGTGACAACTCTGATGTCAATCAAGCGATCGTAGGTAATGTTATCTCTCAATCTTTTGGAAACTGCAATTGCTGTGCCATTTCAACAGGATGTTGTGCCACAGTATAAGAGCTTATACCTTTTGCCAATGTCACAGGCTTTCACACTTTTCTACTTTGTCTACTGGACACATGCAACGTCTACTCATCATAGCTCGAGTGATTCAGCCAAATCGCGGCTGCGACCAGTCATTATCCCAATGTTGACCGTCACAAATCAGGTAATTTGGCCTCACTTCTTTAACCTGCTCTGGCCTTGGGCAGGAAGCCCTCGCACAAATCTGGCTGTATTAGATTTCTAAAGGCTACAAAAGAAAAATCCTCAGCACTCTATGTCCTACGATGTTGTCATGTTAAAGATATCTGGTGGCACATTTGGTGTCTACTCAGCAAAAATCATTAGAAACTCAGCCATAGGCCACCCAACAGAGTTTCCGTATACTATTGTGATCTGGCGGAGTAAACCGAAACGTAAAAATTGACATGCAGGTAGCCTAGATGGCATCATCTCAATATGCCGGCACCTGGAGACTGAGGCCATTTAATTATCCAGTTACTTGAAATTTGTCACTAGGACTAATACCTCTATTTGCAAATGAAGCATACTTACTGACTGACTGATTTACTTTCTGGTGTCTATAAGCACTTTCAAAGAGTAAGGTTAATTATATTTTGGGATTGCTCAAACCCCTCCTCGAGCCGAATTTTGATACCCACTAGAGTTGATGGTTGACGTGGACCCCAAAATTGAACCCTGGATATGCCCCTGCTATTTTATATAACATCTATACAATCAGCCCATGAGCAAGAGAACAATGGCCTTCATCTATGTAGATGAGAACAGCAGTTGCTGCACAAGGAGCAATGTTTGCAGAAGTAGACTAGTAGTTTTTCTCAAAGAACTAGCACTCCACAGTGACAACCAGCACTTAAAACCTAGTCTGTAAAAATCGCCACAAATATGTGCCTTCCCCCAGGGAACAGACAAGCAAGAACCATCTGGAGAGGTTTCAGATTAAACCCTATTACAATCTAAAATATCTGAAGGTAAACTCCTGAGACAATAAGCAAAAGGTAAGCTCTAGGAACAATCTCATTTGCAAACTCACAACCACCATGTGGGGAGCCCAGTCCAACGTCCATTGCGTATCTGCCTTAGCTCTATGCTTGTCTGCTGAAGAGTATGCTGCTTCAGTTTGCAGGAACTCTCCTCATGTTAGCACTTCAAAAGAAAGGTCTATAGCAGCCATTCCCAAACTGTGGTCCGCGGACTGCTGGCGGGGGCCGTGACGATAATCCAAGAGGTCCACAATAATAATGCACGTTGTAAATACTTAAAGAGCAAAATCTTTTTGTAAAATCATTACACAGTTTTTTCAGTTTAGGAACTATGTCTTTCTTTTTTTTTTTTTTTTTTTTTTTTTAACAACTTGCTTTACATTGCACTGACTACTCAGACAGGTTCAATGGCAACGATGGGATAGGGAAGGCGTAGGAGTGGGAAGGAATGGGCCATGGCCTTAATTAAGGTACAGCCCCAGCAGTTGCCTGGTGTGAAAATGGGAAACCAAGGAAAACCACCTTCAGGGCTGCCAACAGTGGGGCTCGAACCCACTATCTCCCGGATGCAAGTTCACAGCTGTGCGCCCCTGACCGCACGGCCAACTCGCCCAGTAAACTATGTCTTCACTGTCGTAAAACTTACATAAGCATATGTAACTCTTAACTTGGCCGATAGATGATACAAGTTAGCGGCAGACTCTTGGTAACTCAATGTGGCCAATAGATGCCTTGGAGTGTCTTCATTGGTAGTGCCTCCTGATGCTAACAAATTAATCATTTTACAGTATATTAATTAAATATATTAATATTCACAAACTCAGATTGCAGGAAGCCACTAGTGAACAGTAATAAGTGTAAGTATAATAGTACTCGCAGACAATAGTATGGATCGTTGGTTGAAGAGAGATTCATTGAAGTGTGCATCTCATTCAAACAGTGATGCAACTGTGTGTGTTCTGGAAACCTGTTGAAGAAGTGCAAAAATGTCATAAGTTTAATGATAAATACCTGGAACTGGGATTTACTGTGTTGATTGTTGGGTACGATGAGAAGCCTCAATTGTGTTGTGAGGCAACATTTTATCGAGTATATAAAACCATCGAAATTCAAACATCTCCAAACCATGTGTGGCAGTGCAGCTCACAAGCCAATTGGCTATTGTACTTTCCTAATAAACTTGCTGAACTTCATTAAATGAAGAAAGTCCTCTTAGACAGTGTTACAGTACAGGAGGCAAGGAAAATGTAGTTTTAGCATCATATCAAGTTTGCCTATTAATTGGTAACCACACACCATTGGAGAGATGCTAGTACTACCTGCAGCAAAACTTAGGTAAATATTGTACATGGTGAAAAGAATTCAAAACAACTGGGTGTTACACTGTTGTCCGATAACATCGTCAAGCAAAGAATAGAAGAAATGGCAGCAAAAGTGCGAGATACATTGTTGGAATGAGTGAAAACTGGCGAATGCTACGCGTTGAAGCTCGGCGAAAGCACCGATATTTGTAACAATGCGAACTTATTAATTTTCATTCAATATGAATTATAAACACGATCCACAATGATTTGCCGTTTTGTTCAATCTTACCCATGCATGCAAATGCCAAATGTATCTTTGTGGTCCTCAACACAATTATGACTTAAAACAGACTTAACTGGGAACATTCCATTGGAGTAACTACTGATGGTGCTGGGGCCTTATCTAGAAAATACAAAGGTCTAATTGCACACATGAAGACTGTCACCCGTCGAGTAACATGGACTCATTGCATCCACCATGAAGCACTGGCAACTTGCAACATGCCCACAGAATTGGACGGTGTGCTGAAAGAAGCTGTGAATGTTATTAATTTCATCAAAACCCGGCCCCTAAATTCCAGGTTATGTTTGGATCTATGCAAAGAGATGGGGAGTGACCACGAACATCTGCTACTGCACACAGAGGTTACGTGGTTATCAGTAGGGAGTGGATTTTTATGTGCTAAAAATGTGAAAAATATTTATTTTTTTGTGCCGAAAAACTTTAAAATATGTGATAACAAATTATTTTCCTTTAAACATCACACAACTACTCGTGCTCAAGAAGTAAATAAGTATAACATTTTGTATTAGAATATGATGCTACCAAACGTGCTCCTTAAGGCAAATTGGTGTCTGTGTATGGAAACGTGCAGTATGGTATATTAATTTTTGATATGCCAGGGTAGATATTGTGAATGGGTTTTTTTTTTAGGTAATGTTTTGTTTAAATATGCCAAAAGCAACCTATCATCTTTGAAAAAATGGTACCAGTTCATGCTCTCATATCACACGCTGGAATATTAGTTTCTAGAAGTAGTCTCAGAACTTCAGTGAACAACAAAGGTCATCTCCAAATTGTCCATCTTAAATGCATGCCGATTATCTCTAAAGAACGCCTTATACTGCGAAAATGATCGCTCCACATCACAGGAAGACGTGCATAGTTAAAGTGAGGAATGTCATCAACACTAACGTCATCAATTTCGCCAACACGCACTTCCTTCACTGTTTTGGACAACAGGTTAGTGGATTTTTCAAGTATGTCGATAGTTTTACACAAGAAGCTTAGATTGGCAGATATAAATACCAAATCATTTTTCAAAGAGCTGTCTTTCCGTATCTCTTGAAGAATCTCAACTAACGACGCGTCGATTTTATCTAGTGCATTCACAACGGATGCAAAACTTTCGAAATTGTCTGCATAGTATACCACAGCGCTAAACCAGGTACCCCACCGCGTAACAATAGGCAGAGGAAGAAGCGCAAGATCCGGGTTTTTCTCTTTAAACAGATTGATTCTTGAGGGTGCTTTTACAAAGACTTTTTTTGCCATTAGACACTAATTTATCCACTTGAGGATACTGAGCCCGCACAGTTTCACATAACCTGTGTAGAGCATGAACAATGCAAGTTACGTGTATCATTTTCGGAAAGCTCACAGAAAGACTTTTGGCTGCCTTTTTCACGTAAGCTGCACTATCAGTAAGGAAAAGCAATACATGGTCATATTTTATACCTTTTGGCTAAAATAAGTGCATGGCTTCATTGAATAACCTAGCTACAGTGACATGGTTTGCAGCAAGCAAACACTTTAGCAAATGAGAATGTTCACAAGCAGTTTTGTCATTCAACATACCAACAACATTTCCTACTTTTCTGCCACTTGAATCAGTGATTTCGTCAATGCTCACCCACAGTTTTTCGCTATCACATACTGCTCGAATTCTCTGTAAAGTTTCTTCGTAACATTTTGGGAGATAGGTCTTTCTTAATATGGATTCATCTGGAGGCTCAAAATTAATGTACTCTGTTAGGAAATTTCTCAGTCCCTGACTATTTATTTTGCCAAGAGGAATGTCATATACAGATAAAACATATACAGATAAGAAAGGATTTCCACCTTATCAATACTGTTTATTGTAAAGAAATTTATCTTACAGTACCAGTTTCAACCTATCTGGTCATCATCAGCTGAACATAGTTTGTACCTTTACATATATGTTAGTCAATAATTGACATTACTCTGTCTAAAGGGCGATGCCATGAGGAAACATGTCTGAATATGTCCAAACTGGGCATACTAAATGTAAAATTGAATATGTGTTATCTAGCAGGGACTAACGACGTGGGAAGAAATAATGCAAGAGGAATGATCTCTTCCTTCAGATCAAGACTACAGGAGTTGCATCACACCAATGTTGTGGTATTTTCGGTTCCTCACAAACACGATCTTCCGGCATGGTCTTGCATTAACAAGGAGGTAAACAAGGTTAATGAAGAACTTTTGAAGATATGTAGGCACTTCAAGATTGCAAAATATGCAGATATAAGTAATTTAGGAAGATTTTATACCTGTCGTGGTCTGCACCTAAATAGGTTGGGAAAAAGGTATGTAGTAAATAATATATTAGAGTTTGCTAATGCAATTAAAGATGTAGAGTGTAGAACTTTTCCCATTCCTCTAAAAAACTAGAGAAAGTGACCGATGTAGAGTCAAGGAATAATATTAATGCTTATGGTAGTCTAGACAGGTTAGGTACTTTTAAAACTGTATTGGTGAATAGTATTAATGTGCAAGATAGACGGACTAGGTTAGGTTCTCATAAGTTAACTAAAATCAATGAACCTGTAGAAACAATCATGATCAACATAGTTATTTTTAACATTAACTTACAGTCAATTAGAAATAAACTGGATGAATTAGATGTAATACTCAATAAAAGGCCTACTGATATTTTGTGTGCATACCTGCCAACTTCACAAAATGAAAAATCAGGAGATTTTGATATGAAAATCAGGAAAAATCAGGAGATACAATTGATCAAAACTGCTTATTGTCTTACAGTACTACAATATATTCATAACACTTATTGTCTCAAAGCCCAACTGTAGCTATACGAGGCTACAAGGCTAAAAATTACACATCTCTATTCCCTCATAGGAAGTATGTGAGTGAGATGATCGGTCTCTGATAAGCCTACTGAAAATAGTATGAACTCATGCTCCACATGTGTGAATCAGTCATGCACTTAGATGCCATTACTTAGCAAATGCATCGATTAATATATTGCACCAAGCGCCCGTGCGATTATGCAAAGCACAATGCTATTTGGATCAAATAACTAGCTGATGAACCCGTGTTTCGCTACGGAATTCTCAGAAAGACTGTCCTTATAGTTTTCCCAACTAAAGTCAACATAGGTCATTACAATGACGCCAGTAGGAATGTTGTGATAAAAAGCAATGTTGTCATATGAAATATTCGATAAAATGAAAGCATATTTTCTCACTTTTAGCAAAAAGTACTACAGTATCGATCTAAAAGTTAAAAGTTTCAGAGCTAGAATGACCAGGCAGCAGACAGCAGCGAACACTCCTGTGTAATTATTCCATTTAAGTGTGCACGCTGCTCATTCCAATCACTGACTCAGAGTAGGGATTGAATACCTGGAATACTATGATGATCCAGTGTGTTACATACCAGTAATATCAGAAAATTTATGAACCACAGGAATGGCATGCTAAAGAAGAGAGATGTAACTCCCCACTCCCCAGCTACTTCCCGCCAATATTCAGGCAGGCTGTTAAGGCCGGTCTCCACTGTTTAACATTTAACACCAACATGTTTAATTTAACATGTTACAGTTGACATGTATATTGTGATTGTGTCTTCCAATTGACTTTGCATGTTAACTCAGAATGTTGAGTTAACACTTTTAACATGTTGGCGTGTTTTCCGCTCCAAGTGGAAAACATGTCAAGTCAATTCGTTGTTCGTGCGTTGTCGGCACAGCTTCGGCAACTTCCATGATGTTTCCATGCCAACACATAACCTAAACGATGCAAACGACATGCTCCTCATGAAGCAGGATTATAATTACAACACTCCGCAATACTCGTTCTCTTTGTTATAAGCTACAAATACAGTACACGCACGTGTGTCGTTCTCTCTGCACTATACTAAAATGTCAGAAATGGGGTAGAGCAAGGAGATTACTCTGGACTTAATTAGAGATATAATAGAAAGGCCTTATTTGTGGGATGTCTCACCAGAGGAATACAGATATAAAGCGAAGAAAGCCGACAGTTTCCAGGAACTCGAAAATATCTATAATTGTTCCCGCGAGTAAATCGGAAAAAAAAAAAAAAAACTAGCGTCCCTCCGCTCCCAGTACAGTCGAGAATTGCAGAAAGTTCAGAAAAGTCGGTAGTCGGGAGCGGACGAAGTTTATACCCTGTACTTCAAAGTGGTTTGCTTTTGAAGCTATGAGCAGAGTGAGGGGAGGAAATGTGCCTAATAAAACTGATTTTCTAAATCATAACAAGAAGCAACAGTGGCAATAACAAAGGCCAATTCCTCTTCATCTGATTCCATTGTCCTTATTTAAAAATACTAGACACCATCTAAATGTATTACCATAAATTGATATGATGAACTACCTGTATATAAACAAAGAATGTCAAGTTTAACATGTTTATTAAGTGTAGACACAATGTTAAATGAAACAGTTTTTGACATTTAACATTTAACATGCTGATGGTGTCACCAGTTAACATTTAACACTTTTAACATTTAACATGTTGTTGTTAAATGTTAATCAGTGGAGACCGGCCTTTATACTCAATACGCAGCAGTAATCCAATCTATTGGAGATAAATGGCAGCAGAATACACAAACCACATCACAAAAAACAATGTTCAATGTAATGTTATTATTGATCAATTTTATGAGCTTTCTATATTGGAGGCCTTCACACTTAGTTTTCTTCCAAATCTGTGATTTAGAGCATCTAATGTCAAGTGAGTCCTTTCTTTCATGACAACCTCTTGTGTTATTTAAGTAATCGTTCCTTCATGACTTTTTTCTCATTCTTATAATTATCTTCACAATTTAATTACCATCACCACCAATATTATTGTAGTCGGTACGGTAAAAGTGAATAAGACATAAATAATCGGAAATTGTATTCTCTATGACTTTTGTTATGTAGTACTTTTCAATGTGACCAGTAAGAGAGGTAATTAAAAATTAAATTTTTGGCACCTTCCCCTAAACTACAATTTCGAACAGAGTGAATAAAATTATTTATAGCGTAGACTGTAATTCCTTATTCCCCGACTTTACATAAAATTCTGTTCACCCATTTTCACGTACCTCGGCGCTGATATGGACGACTTAGCAAGAAAAAAAATCCAAATCCATGGATATCTCTATCATCATAGCCGGTACGGTAAAAATGTATAAGACGTAAATGATACGAAATTTTATAATATATAACTTTAGTTATGCAGTATTTATCGATAGGGCCAATAATAACAAAAATATTTGAGAATTAAATGTTAGGCCTTCCACTAAACTACCATTTCACTCAGCGAGAATAAAATTATTTATGGCCCAGATTGTAGCGACTTATTCCCCGACGTTATATACCGATTTTCATTAAATTCTCTTCAGCCGTTTTCTCGTGATGACCGTACGTACGTACGTACATACATAGAAATTACGGAAAATTAAAACGTGCATATCCCCTTGTTACTATGGTCGCGACCGGTACGGAAATAAAATTCTTTTAAATTCTGAGCAATGTACAGACAAAACCCTCGTTTTGTTATACCGAGACAAAAAAATTAGTCGGAATTGTCTCCTAATGGCTCGTAAAATCTCTAGAAAAGTCACTAGTAGTTATCATTGAAATTCTGTCACTAAATTACTAATGAACTCTCAATATCTAGCGACTAGTCTCTAGAATCGACCAAAGAGAATGGAATCGACTAGACTGATGTGAACGAACATTAACACAGAACGCGAGAACGAGAGATTGACAATCGATACACGCGTCGCGATATAACGGTTTCAATAAACATCGTACATTCGCGAACATTTCTCGCATTCATAAACGTCGATGTTTCGTTTGAAAGGGGCCAATAGCTGGCCATACACGGACAGATTCTTTGGCAGGCCTCGCCTTTGGGGCCAGATCCGACAGACCGCCTGCCAGGCGTGACCTTCAAAGACCCGACCCGCTGCTCGCCATCAACTGTGACACCAAGCCTGTCGTGTTGTGCAACATAATCTGTCAACATTCCAGACCCTCTCGTTAATGGAATGATCCCTTTGTTCTCAGCAGGCCAAGCCTCATCCGCTGGCCTTTCAAACTAGTTTGAAATCCTTGCCGGTCGGGTCTGCCGTACTTAGAACTGTGCGATGGACATCGAAGCAGACGGTGTCCAGAGGGGAAAAAAATGCTGTTGCGGCTGTTGGAATATGCATTTTGCTATATGTTAAATCATGCAAACAAAAAAATCGATCGAAGTGAATGAAATCATGGATAGGAGAGCGAGACAGCTTTAGTCACATGAGCCTGATACAACACCTGAAAGAAAATGAACGGGACGATTACAAGAATTACTTGCGAATGGACCACAGCGATTATGATATGATGTTAGGTAAGCATGTACCGGGCGAGTTGGCCGTGCGGTCAGTGGCACGCGGCTGTGAGCTTGCATCCGAGAGATAGTGGGTTCGAATCCCACTGCCGGCAGCCTTGAATATGGTTTTCCGTGGTTTCCCATTTTCTCACCAGGCAAATACTGGGACTGTACCTTAATTAAGGCCACGGCCACTTCCTTCGAACTCCTACGCCTTTCCTATCCCATCGCCGTTATAAGACCTATCTGTGTCAGTGCGACGTAAGCCACTAGTAAAAAATGACTTATTTTGCGTAGCTCTTACTGGAGAACAGTCTAGTTGAAAGCTTATTTACTGTGGATATTGTAGCTTCTAAGCTGAAGAAGGAGGAAAGGAGGATACTGAAGAACGCTTGATTGCGACACCTCATATTTTAATTGTCAGAGACACAGCCGCTCTTTGTACATTTCAATAAATTTCCCTAGCCAGTGCCTGTGTCCACTCCATGCTTTCCTTACAGGAGGCTTTATCTGTGAGGCGAGGTCTTTCCGTTGAGGTGCTGACAACAGATCTGGTCTGTAGCGGATAACGCCTCAAACTGACCTTGCTCACTAACGAGCAGCCCTAGCCTGTCGGTATGCGTCACAAAAGACCTCGCCTGTCAGAATTCCTTTCCGTGTATGGCCGGCTATTGAGTGAAGGACTTCCGGCCACTGGCGTAAAAAAAAAAAAAGCTAAATCGGCGAGATTTGAAAACAAATGTTTGAAGTTCATCAAAAAATAAGCTAAAATCGGGAGAAATAATAGAATAATCGGGAGGCGGGAAAAACTGTCGAAAATCGGGAGTCTCCCGCCTAAACCGGGAAAGTTGGCAGGTATGTGTGCGTAAATGAGCACTGGCTGACTAGAGATGAGACCAATCTATATATACCTCATGATTTTCAATTAGGAAGTATTTTTACTAGAGACTTTCCACTAACACATGGTGGAGCTGCAATATATGTTAAGAAATCACTTATATTTGAAGTAATAGATATTTCTTCCTTTTGCATTAATAACCTATGTGAATCAGTAGCTATTAGAGTGTGTGAATGTGATTTTGTTGTATCTGTGTATCGTGCCCCGAACACCAACCTATTATTTATATCACAGAGAAGTTGATTTCTTATTTAACTTGTAAATATGATCAAAAGATTGCTATAGCTGGTGACTTTAATATAAATATCTTAGAGGTATCACAAAATACTCAAAACTTTCTTAATATGTTAAGATCGCATGACTTATATTGTACACATGGTGAACCCACAAGAAATAATGCATGCCTAGATAATGTTGTAACCAATGTACACAAATCATTTTACAAATGTTCGTTTCTAGGACAAGATGTATTGTCAGACCATGGTGGTATTTGGGTTGAATTTAAAGTTAACTGTAAGAGAAGAGTTTTTGAGTCATCGAAAGTATAAAAATGCATCAGACGTGTCATATCAATTAAAGGGGTTAATGAATTCCAAGACAAATTAATAAGAACAGACTGGAGTAGCCTTTATGCCATGAGTGATGTCATCTTTGCATTTTCTTATTTCATTAACATGATAATTATATACTTTAATACAGCCTTAAATGAAAAATTTGTAACTATTAAGGCCAACAGCTCTAAACCAAGAAATAGAGTTAAAAACTGGTTTACGCCTGATTTGGGTAAAATGCGTAGCATTATGTTAGCTTATTATAATAAGTATGAACTAAATAATAATTTAGAAGATACAGAAATATTCAAAAACTACAGGAAATTATATAAAAAAACATACACACGAGGATAAACTTGCAGCAAATGACAGGTATATCCAAAGTGCGAACAATAAATGCAAAGCTGCATGGTCTGTCATAAGAAGTGCTAGTCAAACTTCAAATAAAGATGTGATTCCTCTAGAACCTGATCAGTGTAATAGGTATTTTATCAATGCACATGAAAGCACATGTGATCAGGATAATAGCATAATATAATTTCTTAGACTGGTTGCATAACTTAGATCTTCCCTCAAATGTGTTGAATAATGATTTTAAGTGGGTGGAAGTAAATCTGTAAATAGTCAGAAGTATTGTCACAAATTTGAATTCATCTAGTACCCGAGACATTTATGGTCTTTCCAACAATATGATCAAAGCAGTTATTGACATGATATTAATGCCATTGACATTTTTTAATAAACTTAATGCTTAGACAATGTGTTTTTCCTGAGTGTATAAAGATGTCTGAAGTGATACCTATCTTTAAAAAGGGGGATAGAATGTGCCCATCAAATTACCTCCCTATAACAAAAGTACCCATTCTGAGCAAACATATTGAATCCTGTATATTTATACAACTCAACAGGTACTTCTTCAAAAAGTAATTTGCTTTACAAAAGTGGTTTGAAAAGTCCGTGCAAAGTCCGAGAGATGGCACCACCGGCGTGTATCGAGGTCATGTTTAGTTAGTAGCATTTCTTGAATGAACGCACACCAAGTTTCAGCCATATTGGTCAATTTCTTTCTTTGGCATTCGTGTGAATCAAGGAAGCCAAGTGATTTTCAAGAAATGGACAAAAAAGAATTTTGTGTGGTGATTAAACATTACTTTATGAAAGGCAAAACGCCTCAGGAGGCTAAAAAGAAGCTTTATAAACATTATGGTGACTCTGCACCTTTGATTAGAACAAGTTTATAAGTGGTTTCAAAATTTTCGGACTGGCCATATGGGCACAAGTGATGCTGAACGTTCTGGATGGCCTGTGGAGGTTACGAATCCAGAAATCATTGATCAAATCCATGATATGGTGATGGATGACAGAAGAGTTAAGGTGCGTGAGATTGCTAGTGCTGTGGGCATCTCGACTGAACAGGTACATAATATTTTGCATAAACATTTGGAGATGAGAAAGCCATCTCCAAGATGTGTGCCGCGATTGCTCACGCTTGACCAGAAACGGAATTGTGTGATGTGTTGAAAGGATGGTTTGCAGCTGTTCCAGAAGAATCCAGAGGACTTTAAGCGTCGTTTCGTCACGGTGGATAAAACATGGATACATTACTATACTACTGAGACTAAACAACAATCTAAACAATGGGTTACCAAGGGGGAATCTGCACCAAAAAAAGGCGAAGACCGTTCCTTTTGCCGGAAAGGTTATGGTGACTGTCTTTTGGGATTCACAAGGGATAATCCTCATCGACTATCTGGAAAAGGGTAAAACTATTACAGGTGCATATTATTCATCGTTATTGGACCGTTTGAAAAGCAAGCTGCAAGAAAAACGCCCACGATTGGCCCACAAGAAAGTCCTTTTCCATCACGACAATGCACCAGCACACACTTCCGCAGTCGTGGTCGCAAAATTGATGGAAATAGGATTCCAACTCATTTCACATCCCTCCTATTCTCCAGACTTGGCTCCCTTGGACTACTGTTTGTTCCCCAATTTGAAGAAGTGGCTGACGGGACAAAGATTTTATTCAAACGAGGAGGTGATTGCAAACACTAATGGATATTTTGCAGACTTGGACAAATCCTATTATTCGGAAGGGATCAACAAACTAGAACATCGTTGGACGAAGTGTATAAGCCTAGAAGGAGACTGTCGAAAAATAAAAAAGGTTTACCCCAAACATGTACGTAGTTTTTATTTTTGCACGGACTTTTCAAACACCCCTCGTACAACAAACAGTTTGGATTTAGAAAGGGTCATTCAACAATGAAAGGAGTTGAATGTGTCATCAAAGACATTAAATAATTTAGGGAATAAAACAGTCACAGGTGCTACATTAATTGACTTGACAAAGCTTTTGATTGTGTCTCGCATGAAATCTTAATTCATAAGCTCAGTTATTATGGAGAAAGGGGTCATGAACTGAAATTAATGGCATCCTGTCTTCATCAAAAGAAACAGATGGTGGTAATAATTGATAAAAAATCTGGTATGGAAACTGTTAAATCAGGTGTCCCACAAGGGTCTGTTTTGGGACCTTTCCTGTTTTTGGTCTATATCAATGACCTTGCATGTGATGTTCCCTGCACATCAGTTCTATATGCTGATGATACAACTTTCATAAACAGTAATGTTGATATCACAACACTACAAATCCAAGTCAACACATCTGTTAAAATTGCTGAAAACCGGTTTTATCACAATAAATTAACTATTATTGTCACTAAAACAGAAAATATTCTATTTACCTTGGATCACACTGTAAATAATGGCTGCCATAATTCTGCTAAATTATTAGGCCTACATGTAGATACAACATGGGAAATACATACATCAGAACTCTAAGAGATTAGCCAGGGTGTGGTACCTGTTGCAGAAACTGAAAACCTGCATCAGTCGGGATATGCTATTTGCATCATATAATGCTTTCTTTCACCCTCATAATTATACTGTATGGGATCAGGTCATGGTGCAATTGTCCTACATCAAATAATGTATTTACTTGGCAGAAAAAGGCAGTCCGTCTAATTGCTGGATTAGAATTTAGAGACTTCTGTAAAAGTTCCTTTGTGAGCCTAAAAATTATGACAGTTCCCTGTTTATATATTCTTACAAATATTATGCATGTGAAAGAGAATCTTTCCGAATTTAAAGAAAGATCTACAGTTCACATGCACGACACAAGATACAAGAATGATCTGGATACTCCTTACTCCAGGCTTAGTAAAAGCACAAACAGCCACTGTTATCAACAGCTTAAGATGTACAATAAGCTCCCACTACCTATTCGAACATTAGAGAACAGTGCATTTAACAGGGTACTGTCATAATTTTTTAGGAAAAAGGCATTTCATAGTGTAGAAGAGTATCTAAAGTGTGGTATTTCAAAAACTGACCTAATATAGGTAGCTAAAATGATTTTTCTAATGACTTAGGCATTATGGCTAAGATATTGTCTACAGATTATTTTTATTAATACTGACAATACCTAGTGTACATTTTCTGTACTTGATGCTGGAAGCAATAAAATATCTAAATATCTAAAATAAAAAATATCATTTGGTACGTGGGTATAAAACTTTTTTGTTTAAGACTTGGAATTTGACTATGCAACTTATTCTAATGCTTAAATCTAAGTTGTATGTACAAATACAATAAACACATTAAAATATATTAAAACAACATGTGTAAAATCACTTCATAGGTTTGAATATGCGTGCATTGCATATATCTTAATTTGACTCTTGTGTTACGAGTTTTTATCCATAGTTGTGCATCAATTGGTGCTTGTGATCGTAGGCAATGATGTGGGTCTCTTACAATGTCCTATTATTGTACGGACATGAAAATCATAAATCACGAAGGGGAATGTCGGCGCAAACAAATGCTCTGCACACATCTAAATAATACCGGGAATATTTAGATGGGCCTGCATTTGAAGTAGCTGGTTCAGCTATTGGTAACTGTCACGAGTAACTATCGCGAACGCACATGCAAAGCAGCCGCAGTATGCTTATTTCCAGACAAATGCTGGGTTACTTGAGAACGTTGATATGCACTTACTGTTTTACCGCACGGTTGGCAAAATAATACTTTTCCATTCATAGTAAAAATGCTTTTAAATTCCACTACATATTGTTGAAGACGCGACCTTGTACTCTACTTCTCCTTTGGCATTATTTTGAAGGTTACGACACCCGTATTTACAGTGAATCACTGTTTCAATAAAAAGAATAGCAGCGGACACTGAAGGAAATATTTCTTAGAAATCCATACAAATTCACACGACCACGGGAATGATATATGGACCCGAACAGCTAACCTTACTCTTAGGAGTGATGAAATCCCACTACCTAATGGTGGGGCAATATTCTTCCCAGTCTCCCATGTCGTAACGGTATTACGTCACCTTATCTCTCCACGATTGCCTTTCGCTGATATTCTATAAACAAAACCCAAGTGGGCTGACTCATAAAAGCGAGTTGGAATGACATCATGCAAGGAAACATCTTGTGCAGCAAATCAAATCGCTGTCTAAATGTAATGACGTAGCCAGTGACCAGCAAGTTTTAGAACTTCTGGAAGGAAGTCTATAAATAGCCGAAACATTCGGACACATTATGTTAAATACTGTTAAAAACAATACCGTAATCTTAAAATGAAAATACGAGCATTATTTTATAACACAGAAGCATTTTAAATTTTACTGATTAACAAATATTGCTGATTTACGTGCTTATTATAGATTTTCTTAAAATATGTTTTTACACTTGGTGATACACAATAGGAATAATGAACGTTGTAACTTGCATTAAAACTTACGCAAAAAAAAAGTAATTACATAAAAGTCTACTCCCTAGTTATCAGAGCGAAAATTTTGACCAGTTTGTTTGAACTGAGTGAAGAAATTAGAACTATTTCTCCTCGATGCGATATGCAACTTCAACGATTCCAAGGATTTCTAGTGGCTTCCGAAACTTGCTTATTTAGCAGATATATTCAGTCACTTGAATGAAGTGAATTTATGTTTGCAAGTCACATTCTTCACAGTCCAGAAAAAACAGATATTATAATAAAGAAAATGAGGATATGGGCATGCCAAATCAGCAAAAGCAAATTTGATTCTTTCCCAATACTTCACAATTTCCTGTCTACAAATGAAGAAATACTACCAGAGTGTTCCAAGTGATGTAATGGTGAAACGCCTCAAATTGCCAAGATCTATACTCGGACAATATTTTCTGCACCTATTTGAAAAAAATTGCAGAAATCCCTTCTTGGAAACTGAACTTAAACTGTCCGCCCTTGAGGAAGATCAATTAGCTGAAGAATCTTAAGACTGCAATTTCTAGGAAAACAATACTACATTTAATGCCTTTCACAACAGCGTACCTGGGTGAATGTACCTTTTCTGCTTTCATACAAATGAAAACAAAGTACAGAAACAGAGCTAATGTAGAAAACAATCCTGGGCTTCATGTTACTAAGCTTGAACTAGGCCTAAAACGCTTGGTCTCTGGGAAATCAGCACCATCTGTCAGATTGAACCAAGATCTGTACCAAGTAAATTTTCTCAAGTAAGTTTCTAAATCCAGACTGAATTATTAGCCACAGTGTTGTATTATGTTATACATTGAGGATATGTAACTGAAGCTAAATTAAACTTTCAAGTTTAAAAAGAAATATTAGGCTTATATTATATAAATAAAATTAAACATGGCAACATTTACCAAATTCTGTCTTATGTTTACTGAATTAAGCAATATGTTCTATGACAAGGGGGTTCTCAGACATGAGTGTGATATGCTGAGATGGCTTAAGGCACAATGTTTGGGAAACTCTGGTCTACAGTTATAGGCAGCTCATGTTCTAGTATTGTCAAGAAGATATTCTCACTATGAAAATAGTATCTATCTGATGATAAGAAAAGCAGCAGTAAAAATTGAGGAGGAAAAGCAAGAAACAGATTGAAAGCATACAATGTTTGGATCAGCATTGAAGTCACGGAAGAGCTTTCTCTATAGTGGCAAAACATCCATCTTTAGCGGCAGCTTGCTGAACTGATCTACGAAAGTGAATAATATCTCCTGGAGAGAATGAGCAGTGAAGGAGAAGCCAGCAATAGGATACCACCTCCGTATTGGACACAGATGTTCAACAAGTTTATAACTAGGATGACATAATGAAAGATAAACCTAAAGAAGTAGGGCTATGACAATGAACAGTTTGAATGTGATGAGAGATAGGGTCCCGGAGAGCCCTTGATTTATGGCAAATCAATTCAATCATGCAATATCAAAGACTTGTTTCAAACAAATGACAGGGCTATTGAGACTGCTCAATAACAAGTAATTAGAGTTAAATATGCAGTGATGTTCACATATTTTTTTTTTAGGTTTGATTAGTTGTTATAGTAATATGCTATTTGTGCAGGGCATTCAGAACGTAGCGCCATGTATGCCTTGCCGGGCCTGGTCTCTGCTGTCTGGCATCTAGCAGTTGACCAAAAAGGCAGTCTCAAGGCCAAGCTGTACCTTGCCATCTGTCAGTTGCAGTTGAGTGGAGTTCTATGAACATGTCAGATGTGTGATAGCAGTGATGGAATACACTATACAGCAACGGATATTTCTTGGCGAGACCTATCTTGGTTACATTTAAATGGAGGGTGTGGAAGTTTAGGAAGGAGAAAATCATGTGAAGAATATGGGAAATGGTACCTTAAGTAGCAGAGATGCAAAATCCTTCCTTTATGATTGCCATGGACCCACCAACCCACCCCTAGAAGTATTTTTACTTATATAGATAAATTCCTCCTCTGCGAACCATGTGACCTTGCCGCGGTGGGGAGGCCTGCGTGTCCCAATGATGCAGATAGCTGAGCCGCAGGTGCAACCATATCGGATGGGTATCTGTTGAGAGACCAGACTAACGAATGGTTCACCGAAACGGGGGTAGCAGCCTTTCGGTAGTTGCAAGGGCGGCAGTCTAGATGATTGACTGATACGGCCTTGTAATAATACTCAACATGGCTTAGCTGTGTTGATACTGCTACACGGCTGAAAGCAACGGGAAACTACAGCCGTAACTACCTCCCGAGGACATGCAGCTCTCTCTGTATGAATGATGTACTGAAGATGGCTTCCTCCTGGGTAAAATATTCCGGAGGTAAACTAGTCCCCCATTCGGATCTCCGGGTGGGGACTACACGAGAGGGAGCAATTATCGGGAAGATGGATACTGACATTCTGCGAGTCGGAGCATGGAATGTTAGAAGCTTGAATCGTTGTGGTAGGTTAGAGAATCTGAAAAGGGAAATGGATAGGCTAAAGTTAGATGTAGTTGGTATAAGTGAAGTACGTTGGCAGGAAGAACAAGATTTTTGGTCAGGCGACTACCGAACAATCAACACACAATCAAACAGGGGAAATGCAGGAGTTGGTTTAATAATGAATAAGAAAATAGGGCAGCGGGTAAGCTACTATGACCTGCATAGTGAAAGAATTATTGTCGTCAAGATAGACACCAAACCAATGCCCACCACAATAGTGCAGGTCTATATGCCTACTAGTTCAGTGGATGATGAAGAAATCGAAAGAATATATGAGGAGATAGAAGATCTAATACAATATGTAAAAGGTGACGAGAATCTAATTGTGATGGGAGACTGGAATGCAGTGGTAGGCCAAGGAAGAGAAGGTAGTACTGTAGGAGAATTTGGATTGGGACAAAGGAACGAAAGAGGAAGTCGGCTGGTTGAATTCTGCACTGATCATTTAGTCCTAGCCAATACTTGGTTCAAACACCACAAATGACAGCTGTATACGTGGACGAGACCTGGAGACACTGGAAGGTATCAAATATACTTCATTATGATTAGGCAGAGATTCAGAAACCAGGTGTTGGATTGTAAAACTTTCCCAGGAGGGGACGTGGACTCTGACCACAAATTGTTGGTCATGAAATGCCATCTGAAGTTGAAGAAATTGAAGAAAGGAAAGAATGCAAAAAGATGGGATCTAGACAAGTTGAAAGAAAAGAGTGTGAGGGATTGTTTCAAGGAACATGTTGCACAAGGACTAAATGAAAAGGCTTAATGAAACACTATAGAGGAAGAGTGGAGAGTCATGAAAAATGAAGTCAGTAGGGCTGCTGAAAAGATGTCAGGAAAGAAGAAAAGATCAACTAAGAATCAGTGGATAACTCAGGAGATACTATACCTGATTGATGAACGACGAAAATACAAGAATGCTAGAAATGAAGAGGGCAGAAAGGAATATAGGCGATTAAAGAATCAAGTGGATAGAAAGTGCAAGGTAGCTAAGGAAGAATGGCTGAAGGAGAAGTGCAAGGATGTCGAAGGCTGTATGGTCCTGGGAAAGGTAGATGCTGCATACAGGAAAATCAAGGAAACCTTTGGAGAAAGGAAATCTAGGTGTATGAATATTATGAGCTCAGATGGAAAGCCACTTCTAGGGGAAGAAGACAAAGCAGAAAGACGGCAAGGAGCATATCCAACAGTTGTATCAACGTAAAGATGTAGATAATTTGGTTCTGGAACATGAAGAGGCTGTTGATGCTGATTAAATGGGAGACCCAATTTTGAGGTCAGAGTTTGACAGAGCTGTGAGTGACCTAAATAGGAACAAGGCACCTGGAATTGATGACATTCCCTCTGAATTACTGACTGCCTTAGGAGAAACCAGCATGGCAAGGTTATTTTATTTCGTGTGCAAGATGTATGAGACAGGAGAAGTCCCAACCAATTTTCGGCAGAATGTTGTTATACCTATTCCCAAGAAAGCCGGTGCTGACAGGCGTGAAAACTACTGCACCATTAGTTTAGTACCTCATGCCTGCAAAATTTTAACACGTATTATTTACAGAAGAATGGAAAAACAAGTTGAAGCTGAGTTGGGAGAAGATCAATTTGGCTTCAGAAGAAATGTAGGAACACGTGAAGCAATCCTGACTTTACGTCTGATCTTAGAGGACCGAATCAAGAAGGACAAGCCCACGTACATGGCATTCGTAGATCTAGAAAAGGCATTCGATAATGTTGATTGGACCAAGCTAAAGATGATAGGGATCAGATACCGAGAACGAAGAATTATCTACAATCTGTATAAAAATCAGTCTGCAGTGATAAGAATCAAGGGCTTTGAAAAAGAAGCAGCAATCCAGAAAGGAGTGAGGCAAGGCTGCAGTTTGTCCCCTCTCCTTTTCAATGTTTACATAGAACAGGCAGTAAAGGAAATCAAAGAGAAGTTTGGAAAGGGAATCACAGTCCAAGGAGAGGAAATCAAAACCTTGAGATTTGCCGATGATATTGTTATTTTATCTGGGACTGCTGAAGATCTCGAGAAGTTGCTGAATGGTATGGATGAAGTCTTGGGTAAGGAGTACAAGATGAAAATAAATAACTTCCAAAACAAAAGTAATGGAGTGCTGTTGAACGAAGGCAGGTGATGTAGGAAATATTAGATTAGGAAATGAAGTCTTAAAGGAAGTAGATGAATATTGTTACTTGGGTAGTAAAATAACTAACGATGGCAGAAGTAAGGAGGACATAAAATGCAGACTAGCACAAGCAAGGAAGAGCTTTCTTAAGAAAAGAAATTTGCTCACTTCAAACATTGATATCGGAATTAGAAAGATGTTTTTAAAGACTTTCGTGTGGAGCGTGGCATGGTATGGAAGTGAAACATGGACGATAACAAGCTCGGAAAGAAAGAGAATAGAAGCTTTTGAAATGTGGTGTTACAGAAGAATGCTGAAGGTGAGATGGATAGATCGAATCACGAATGAAGAGATACTGAATCGAATTGGTAAGAGGAGTTATTAATAATCTTGACCATGATGGTCGGGATTGGATCCGTATTGACTTAGTAACAGTAAATATGTTGGAAGATGATCTGCCTAGTCAATACTATTCATTTATTTACCTTTCACCTTAACATCTAGTACATGTTTCAAGAATATTATGCATTCTCTTCCTCAGCTAGTGGATTAAAATTCAGTATACAATAAGACCTGACTAAAATAGGGGGGGCCCATTAAAAATTCAAAACAATGAGTATGACAATGTAACACTAGCCAAATTTTTAAGTGGCTGGGATTTGAACTACAGCCTCATTGGTGAGAAGCCAGTGACTATGCTACTCAGCTATCACAGACCAGAGCTTCACATGGGAGAGGGGTTAAAACATATTTTTAAGTTGTCAAGGTGTGAATTACACAGCAATGATTTATTATAATGTACAACAAAGAGCCCTGTTGCTGTATTTATTTCACTCTGAAAAGTTACGGTTTCTACTAGATAAAATTCTATATCTTATTGACGTTAGACAGCTCTAGCCTTAAGTGATACATTAAAATTCTTCTTTCAACCACGTTACTCAAATCAAATCCGACTGAACTTGCTAATGAAATTACTAATATCAGATGCAGATAATTCTCCCACGCTGGTATCTTCATCTTGACGCGATGTGGGAGCTTGCATGCCTAAGTGATCCTGAGAGCTATACCGGCAGGAGCGTAAGCTCCTGGTAGGGCCACCCAAGCCAGAACGGTCAAAGGTGATAGGCCAGATTAAGAGGGATACCCTGGTCTTCCAAGTTGGGGGTTGATCATGGGGCTAACAACCCTATATAGGAAAAATCAACTCGTTATGAAATTCATAGACAAGAATAGCCGAACTGATGATAATGGTAAACGACCCACGCGAGGAAATGGACGATGCAAACGGAAATATAATATGTATATAGCAACCTGGAATGTACGAACCCTGAATAAACCAGGAGCCCTAAACAGTATGAAACAAGAAATGGAGAAATATAATATTGGAATAGCAGCAATTCAGGAAGTCAGATGGAAAGGAAATTGTGTTTTTAGAAGTGGTAGATATACAGTGCTGCATAGTGGTGGAGCCAGGGGGACAATAGGTGGCACAGGCTTCCTAGTGGATGACAGATATAAGTCAGCAGTTTTGAATTTTAAAC
The DNA here is from genome assembly GCF_040414725.1 of Anabrus simplex. NCBI lineage: Eukaryota > Metazoa > Arthropoda > Insecta > Orthoptera > Tettigoniidae > Anabrus > Anabrus simplex. The sequence goes on from NC_090266.1 coordinate 1,043,550,959, forward strand.
CTGTAAATGAAAGAATATGAATGCTAAGGATGAAGGCTCATTTTTTCAATATCACCTTTGTGTGTGTGTATGCACTTACAGAAGAGGCTGAGGATGAAGAGAAATATATGTTCTATGGACAATTGGAACAAGAAATAGAATGCATCCCAAAACAAGATGTAAAAATCATACTTGGAAATTTCAACGCTAAAGTGGGTAAAGAAGCAGCTTATAGGGAGACAGTTTGGAAGGAAAGTTTGCATGATGAGTCAAATGATAATGGACAGAGGCTAATTGATTTTGCCATGGGAAACTCAATGGTGGTGAAGAGTACATGGTTTCAGAGAAAGAATATATGGAAAGCCACTTGGTGTTCACCAGATGGTGTCACCTTTAATAAAATAGACCATGTAGTAATCGATAGGACACATGCATCTGATATACTACAAGTTGATAGTTGTAGGGGAGCTGATTGTGATTTGGACCATTACTTGGTACGGGTAAAATACAGGCAACGTATTGCAACTTACAGATCTGCTAAGAGAGGGAAAGCTCCAAGTAGATACATGGTCTCAAAATTGAAAGATAACAAAACTGCTCAGCTATATGAATCCAGGATGGAGAAGAAATTGGAGGCTAAACAATAAAGCTGGGCAGTGGAAAACATCGAAGGAAAGTGGACTTTGAGGGATGCATTGCAGGAAACTGCAGATGAAGTACTAGGAGTGGAAGCAAAGACTGAAAGGCAAGGATGGTTTGATTGCAGAAGAGCAATTGAGGAGAGAAATGAAGCAAGGAAGAAAATGTTTACCAGGAAAACAAGAACATATGTAGAAGAATTTAGGAAGAAGAGGAAAGAGGCAGACAGAATTTGTAGGAGAAAGAAGAGAGAGGCAGAGTGGAAATGGATTACAGATTTGGAGGAACAATATGATATGCAAGAAGTACGGAAGTTCTATGGGAAAATAAAGGACTTACAGGAAGGTTTTCAACCACATGCTGTATTCTGTAGGGATAAAGAAGGAAACATGATTGGGGGAAGAGACCGGATTCTTGACCGATGGGCAGAATACTTTAGTGAACTGTTGAATATGGCTGCAGAGACGGTAAGATTGGAAGAAGAGGAAGAAAAGGATGGGCAGCCTTGGTGAGATCCTAGCCTAGATTTAAAACCAGTGCCTGTACTATCTATAGAAGAAGTGAGGACGGCAATTAAGTACTTGAAGAATAATAAGGCTCCAGGAAGTGATAACATCTCAGCTGAGATGATTAAATACGGGGGTGAACAGTTGACGCAACTTGTTCACCAACTAATTGTGGAAGTTTGGGAAACAGAACAAACGCCAGAGCACTGGAGCTTAGCAATTATTTGCCCAATTCATAAGAAGAAAGATAAAGCAAATTGTGAAAATTATAGGGGTATATCTTTGCTTAGTGTGGTCTATAAGGTCTTAGCCAAGGTTTTGTCTATGAGACTCACTCCACTGGTTGAGCAGATTCTAGGAGACTACCAAAGTGGCTTTCGACAGGGTAGATCAACAACAGATCACATCTTCACTGTCAGGCAAATAATGGAGAAATGCTATGAATATAATGTGGATGTGCATCAGCTGTTTGTGGATTTGCGGCAGGCTTATGATAGTGTAAAAAGGAGGAAACTGTATCAAACAATGATGGACATGGAGTTCCCAACTAAATTGATAAGACTGGTACAAATGACCCTAACGGGTACTAAATGCATGGTTAAAATAGAAGGAAATCTTACTAAAGAGATTGAAGTAAACCAAGGTTTGCGGCAAGGGGATGTGTTATCTACCCTGCTCTTCAATGTGGTTTTGGAGTGTGTGATGAGAAAGGTGGAGGTCAGCAATCCAGGCGGTACACTGTTCAACCGTGTAAACACAGAATCTGGCGTATGCTGATGATGTTGATATGCTTTCCAGAAGATTGAAAGACCTAGAGGAAGGATTGGATAGATTAGAAAAGGAAGGAGAAATGGGCCTAAGAGTAAATAATGCCAAAACTCATTACCTGTTTGCATCTAGGAGGACCATAGTTAGGGAAGACAAGTGCATAAAATTGAATGGGATTAACTACGAGAGATGTGAAAAGTTTAAGTATTTAGGAGTGCTGGTGACAAAAGATAATGACATGAAAGAGGAAATAAAAGCAAGGATTGCTGCAAGCAATAGGTCTTACTTAGCTTTACTGAAAGTGTTTAGATCACGCAGCCTTGGTAGAAGATTAAAGTTGACAGTCTATCGAACAGTATTACGACCAGTGGTAACTTATGGTTCTGAAACATGGACAATGACCAAAGCAGATGAAGAACTGTTGAACAGATGGGAGACAAAAATACTGAGAAAGATTTTTGGCCCAGTGAAGGAAGGGGAATTTTGGAGAATAAGGAAAAACAAGGAATTGGAAGAACTCTATGGACATCCAAATATCGTAACCGAAATAAAAAGCAACAGATTAAGGTGGTTGGGACACGTGGAGAGAATGCCGGATAATAGGGCTGTCGAGAAGATCTACAAAGGAAATCCAGGTGCTAGAAGATGGAAAGGGAGACCCAGGAAAAGATGGCTAGATGAGGTGGAGGAGGATTTAAGAAAGATGGGATAAAGAAGATGGAGGAGGCGTGCAGAAGATCGTGAAGATTGGGCTACAATTGTCAGAGAGGCCAAGGCCCTACAAGGGCTGTAGCGCCGAGGAGGAAGTAAGTAAGTAAGATGCACATAATTGTATGAATGTTATAAATAAATAAAATAAAATCCCACCAACTACTATTGCAGTGTTCAGAGACAATGAATGAGGTGATGGAATTTTGTCCTACAGGAGTTCTTTTAACCCTAGATTGGTAGAGTACGTAAAAATTACCTTTATCAAAAATACGTTCCCCCCGCCCCCCATTCCCCTTCATCACCGCTTGTTCGGCTGGAAGTGCGGTTTGCTAATCAACTGTGAAATGGATGTGTTGCACCCGTGCTCCCATCAGTCTTATCATATTGAAACTCTACACATAAATATGATGTATTCTACCAATGCATGTAAGTTTCTGCATGTGTGCCTGACATATGTCTATCAATAATGGACCTTCTCTTCACCACACTCCACGTATATCTTCTTATGACCAGCACTGTAGCTGCTATGTAGCTAGATATAATAGTGCGAGATAATGCCATGTCAGTGTGGGAAGAGGAAGTAATAGGAGGAGACAAGGTCATACATGAAAACACAGGACAGGGACAATCTCCTCATCTTCATTATACTGTTATGGTTTTCAGTGTTCAGTCTGCAAGCCTCCTTGAATTAACTATGCATCTCCACAATCCTCTATTTGCAACTATTTCTGTGGCCTCATTTAGTTCCATACCTCTTCATTAAAAACAGTGTTTAACCATCATTGCCTTTGTCTCCCTCTATTTCTCTTATCCTCCATGGCTAAATCTATTATTATCCCAGGTAACATATCATCTATTCATCTCGCATGAGCCTACCACCAAAGCCGGTTTGTACACACATCTTTAACCATCAAATTTATTCTTAGCCTTTATATCTTCATTCCAAGGATCTTCCTACCATTGTTCCCACCTGTTTGTACCAGCAATCTTTCTAACTACTTTCATGTCTGTTACTCTCAACTTATACGATATCCTGAGTCCACTCACCTTTCACACCTGTACAGTTTGTTTTTATTGTTTTTTTAAACAATTTCCTATACATTCCACTTGTAACTTTACTGTTGTTAATAATAAAATAATCATAAATGAAATTACTCAAAACTTAATAAAATAATTGAAATAAATTAAATTAATAAAAATATTTAATCGAAATATCCGTAGTATGGGCGCCAGAGTTCACCAGAATGGATCCCTCGGATTTTGATAGGGCATGATAATTCTTTTTCTCCCAGAGCATGTACATAAAAGCTGCGTACTGGTACATCTGCTTCAGGCCTTACCTAACCTTCTGAAAACGACTAAATAGGTAGGAACTGCACCTAGGTTCATCAGTAACTCCCCTGATTCTAAAATAACTAACTATATTCTCAATAAAATCTGCGCATGAGCACCTCATCAACACACCAAAATATACATATAATACACACACAAAATATTGCTGGAAGACCCCATATTTACAACAACAATGAAAACAGTGGGAAAATGAAAGCGAGGACTAAGCCACCATTTACAGTTAGTCCGGTGAACGATGCACATATATCTACCTAAGTACCTTTCACGGTCTCTGTATCAACAACTTGCAGATTCTCATAATTGTCACATATCACACAGATACTGTACCTCATAATACTGTGTCAACTGACTAACACTTGTTTTGCAGATACATTCACTTGAGCAACACATGCTCGTCACACTAAAACGTAAATTCTGGAAAGTCTGAGATATATCACCTCACAGCTTTCACCAACATGTAATACCAAACCGCCACAAGTGATACAATACTAAGTGCCTAAGCACTCCACAGTTATAGGACAGTCACATTCCACAAATATAATAAGACTACCTTCCACCAACGTTTGAAGTCCAGTACAGTACCGTCCAGTGTGAAGTACATTCCCGTGTCGTGTGTCAGCACTACTTCATTCCCGTACAGTCTCCCTCACCGTATGACCACATGCATATACAAACATCAGCTTCCCCCTTCCTCTCATATGATACGCCTAGATTGATCCTGTTCAGCCAATCATGAGTAGATCTCATGTCAAGACCACACCCTGAATCTCTTCCTGGCCCCAAGACAATAACACCATCAACAGACTCTAGGGTGTTTCCCATGAGTTACCGGAACTTTCCGACTACAACAACAAATCCACCTCGCCAGACTCTGGGATGTCCGCATGTCATACAAACTTCCCGAGTTATGAATAGCAATATTTTCCTGGCCGTTGTACAAAACAAATTACTCATACCACATATGGAGACCTTCCAGCTTACAATATTAATAAAAATGAAATGGCGTATAGCTTTTAGTGCCGGGAGTGTCCAAGGACATGTTTGGCTCACCAGGTGCAGGTCTTTTTGATTTGACTCCTCCAGGCGACCTGCGCGTCATGAGGATGAAATTGTGATGTAGACGACACATACACCCAGCCCCCATGCCAGCAAAATTAACCAATGATGGTTAAAATTCCCGACCCTGCTGGGAATCAAACCTGGGACCCCTGTGACCAAAGGCCAGCATGTTAAGCATTTAGCCATGGAGCCAGACAAACTCATGTCCTCATCCTGAGGTGGTGCAGCTCTTTTCAGGCACACCCCCATTGGAGGTGAGCTGCATGTACCATTTCAACCACATACCAGCCCTCCTGCCAGTTTTAAATTTCTGGCAGTACCGGGAACCGAATCCGGGCCCCCCAGGACGGCAGCTAATAACACTAACCATTACGCTATGGAGACGGACATAATACTAATAATAGATATACAAATGAAATAATAATAATAATAATAATAATAATAATAATAACAACAGGAATAATGACAATATTTCTCACTTCTGCATACAGTACAAGGGTGCGATAAATGTACCATCACACATTGACACAAGATAAGTCTCATTACAACAATGGGATAAGAACGGGCTAGGAGCAGAAAGGAACTGTCCATCGCCTTAATTAAGGTACGGCCGCAGCATTTGCCTGGTGTAAAAATGAGAAACAACCGAAAATCATCCTCAAGGCTCCTGACAGTATGGTTCAAACCCAATCTCCCGAATGCAAGCTGACAACTAAGTGACCCAAACCACACAGCCACTCACTCATTCACCTGTGCAGTAAGTCTGTACAGAAAAACTAGACTGATGTAAAAATAGTTTCATCTATGAGCTGACCTCTGTTTTACAAACTAACAATCACAAATGCAAGCTCACTGCATTAGCTTTGCAGAGCCTTGATTAAATTTCACACAGTATACTACCATCCTGGGAGAAAACACATCCTAGCATTAGTATTTCTTACACTGGAGTTATGTCAGTACAGAAGAAACCTAATAGGGTTGAGAATGACAGACTAAAATATCATTCCTAACCTTGAAGTGAAGATGAAACACTGGTAGATATTTCTATGGTATTAATTGCAACAAAATACCAATGCCATATATAAATTTAAAATATCTGTGTTTATAAAAAGCAATTCACAAAGAGTTTCAATAACCTATGTTTTAAGATGAAACACAAAAATATAAATGCTTTCTGGTACTGCTGACAGATAGTTAACACATACTCCCCCAGTTACCTCAATCTCCAGCCAGTTTATCTCTGTACTCGTTGGTATGCAAATTCATTGTATTCTCACCACAATCCCCCCAAAGTACTTCTTCTACTTGCCATCTATCTACTCCTAAATGCATGTGGTTCCACAGAAATGGAAAAGGATATACTATATAGTGGTTGGAGGCCGAAGAAGCACCGAACAGGATGAAAGGAAAGAAAGCACCAGGTCGGGACGTGGTCAGTACAAAAATAATATTGGCTTTACATCCCACTAAGGGCCTGTACTACGACAGCCAGATAAAAGTGCGGTATAAATTTATTTGCCAGTTTGGACATTTATCTGGAAGTTCGGTTGACACCGCGTACTACGACTATCGTTTATGTGCAATCTGGGAAAATATTCTCAAGTATAGCTATGCCGAAGTTGGAGAGGCTGTTAACGCTCTTATCTGGGACTTAGCTCTCATCGGGGACGCTACCGCAAAGAATCAAGATGGCTACTCATGAAGATTAATCTACATCTGCATGATGCTGTGCGAAATTAAGTTGTTACAATGTAATTTATGTATATATTTATGAAGTATGTCATGCTTCCTGTCCAGCTATCACAGAATTCTAAAAGATATCCCAAGCTAGAAAGTTGTTGCTACTGAGTATATCAGTAGTACACATGCGGTTCATCGTAAGCTTCTTGGTAGCCGTGGTCGTTAGGGCAGCAAAGTTTGCTGATAAGCTTTTTTTCGTTGGTTCGAGTCCCAATTAACATTTTTTTACCTTGTAAATTGTAGTCGGTTGGGTACTAGAGGTGATAGCACACATTTCCTAATCATTAAAATGCGTGTCAAAAAGTGTGGGTTCTATTCCAAATCTATCCGCGACGTTGTTCATGGCGATCCGTCGAATGAGGATGTTAAGGAGGTTATATTTCTTTTAGTTCATAACAACTTGCTACAAAAGTATTTACGCTAAAGTGAGATAAATGCTTGCCAGTTACTATTCCCACGTTGTATTGAAAAGAAAGAAACTAACTACCGGTACTTATTCAATGAGCAAACAATTTTTGAATTAATAATAAAATTAATGATCCCACGCTGCATCAATGGCATTAATTACGAATATAAACTTTACTTTCAACGTAACGCGCAACCTCGTAAGTAGTACTAGACAAAAAAGATACATAACCTGAATCTTAACTTTTGCGTCCAGGTTACATTTATTTCCTATAACAGTTTCAGTTTCGTTATACAGTTAATTAATTTTAACATTTCTTCGTATGTGTATATTTCAGTCCTAATTCTGTTTTTGACCTGGACTTCCACATTATAGCTTAATAAAAGTCTGATATTGGACTATAGTAATACAATTTCAAAAGGAATAGAGCTAAACAAGCGAAAACACCAGGGAACACTTGTACCACCGCGCTAAATTTCACTATATTTTCAGTAACCTTATTACCAACCCAATAAAAATGTTACTACATCTTCCGCATTACAATACCGTAGTTAAAATCCGTTGGTAGTATGCAATAAAATATTTAACTTCTAGTTTGCAAAACTGCAGCCTACGTATCTGGCTGTTTATCTGACAGTCGTAGTACAGGCCCTAAATATTTTTACGGTTTTCAGAGACCCTGCAGTGCCGGAATTTAGCCCCGCATGAGTTCTTATACATGCCAGTAAATCTACCAACACGAGGCTGATGTATATGAGCACCTTCAAATACCGCTGGACTGAGCCAGGATAGAACCTACCAAGTTGGGGTCAGAATGCCAGCGCCTCAACCGTCTGAACCACTCAGTCCGGCACGCGTATGTACGTATGCGCACGTGCGGGCTGACAGCAGCAGGAGAGATGGGGAAACAGTGGCTGTATTGAGGAATCAAAATAATGTGGAAGGAGAGGACCCCTGAACATCAGTAAAAGGGAATAATCATACCCACCTCCAAGAAGGAAAATAGAATGGAGTACAAAAATTACAGTTCCTCTCTGTTCTCTGTACAAACAGGCCCATCAAGGTCTTGCATTGTATGGAGAACTTTCTGGTTTCACAACAATACTCCTGTCAATGCCGTTAACACAATCCACTTGCTTAATTACTTATTAATTTATTGTTTACCTATGAAAACTGATGCTACAGGCCACTACCAAGTTATATATTATCAACAGAGGAACTTCGTTTTACGTCAGCTTTTAGATGTCAACATTCATCCAGTGTTTATTCACTCCATGCTCAAGACTTTTAGGCATTGCACAGTAACAAAGACTTTTTAAACCATTTGTTAATATTTTTTCACTTCTATTTTATTATTCGACCATCAACTCCCTAACTTGTAAATTTTGTATGAATGACTTTTAAGCACCATCACACTGTATATTTCATCCAATTAACGTCATTTTGTTACTAATGGTTTATATTTTGTATTATAATATATATATATATCTCTCTTTGTTCATTTGACCTTTTGTGGCTGATGATGGTGTCCAAAGAAATTGAAACCGTACCTAATAAAAATGTTGTGATCTTGTATTAGCAATATATTTTGTATTGATATAAGGTGGATCATTTGTACTTCCCTTTATTGTATGTTAATTACAGGGGAGTCACACTGATGTCTTATTGTGCAAACGTTTTTCAAAAAATCCTAGACAGAGCAAATTGAAAGCTAACTGAAGGACAGTATGGCTTCCAATCTGGGAGGCCAACAGTAGACCATATACAATGGCAGAAAATGAAATCCAAACACCAAGAAGACATGAAATTAGAGAAATGCAATTTATGCTAAGCAATTGTCTAGGTAACATTTATTTGATTAAGGTTTCCAGGTCACAGGTTCAAGTAAGCGTGAAAAGACATGCAAAATGGAGGTACAGCAATAACTGCTGTAGTCGCCACAATTTTGAATGAAAGCATGCAAACGAGCATGCATTGTGTCGTACAGGTGACATGTCATTTTGTGGGATGAAGTTCCATGCCTGTTGCAATTGGTCAGTCAGATCAGCAATATGCTGGATCTGTTGTCCCATAATGTCCTCTATGTGCTCAAAGGGCTAAAAGTCAGGTGATCTTGCGGGCCAAGAAACTGCTTGACACTGTAGAGCAAGGCGAGTGACAGCAGTGGTATAAGAACGAGAGTTGATCCTGTTTGAAAACACCCCCCTTGAATACTACAAATGAATGGCAGCACAACAGTTTCAATAACCAGTCTGACATACAAATCTACTGTCAAAGTTATTGGGATAATGATAAGAGTGCTGTTGCTGTCAAAGGAAATCGCTCCCCACACCACGTGTAGGTCCAATGTGTTGACGCCACAGACAGCTTGGTTCCAAGTGCTCACCAGGCAGCCTCCTTACCAAGTCATGGCCATCACTGGTACCAAGACAGAAAAGGCTCTCATCTGAGATCACAACAGATCCCCACTCCACTCTCTAATGAGCTCTAGCTTGACACCCCTTAAGTCGCAGATGGCAGTGATTCGGAGTTAATGGCACGAATGCTAAAGGACATTTGGCTCAGTGCTGTACGTCAAGTAATCAATTTTTTGCAGTTAGCTGTGTCATTTCGGTGCCTGTTCCTTCTCCATAGTGGGCCATGTGAGGCCAGACCCCGGTCTTCTTGACACAGTGCCTTCCCATGACCATTGTTGCCAACTCCAAAGCATTGAGGATACATCCCTGCCAAGTCTTTCTGCAATATCGCAGAAAGAACCCATACCTTCTCGTAGCCCTATTACACGGCCTCAAACTCAGTATGCTGCTGATACTGCACATTCTTTGTCTCCTTAGAGGCATGTTTGACTCACACCTATCTTACATCAATACCGGATGATTAATGCACACAAAGTGTACAGCGCGTATTTACAGCAAACTTGCTTCACAAGGACATAGTGGCACTACTAGCACTAGTCTTTGTGAACTATCGCACACATGTGTATACGCAGTCATCTTTCAGATATGCAAACACGTCTCCTGAATTTAGTTTATCTAGCACAACTCCTTGGTGTTGGGGTTTCATTTTCCACCAGTGTATTAGCTGTTAGGCGTTTACAAGAATGCCATTATGAATATGGGAAGAATCTGCTGATGGCTTTTCCTTTTTTTTTTTAATATACAGAAGAGTAGAAGCAAGGTACAGAAAGCACGGGAGACCAAAGGCACCATAAAGCAGACTGTAAATTGAGTGAAGAAAATATACACAGGGAGCAAGAATTGTGTGAAAGTAGGAGGAGAAAGAATAGATTGGCAGGAACAGAAATGTGGCTTGAAACAAGGCAGTACACTGTCCCCCTTACTATTCTCCATGGTAATAGAAGAGATAATGAAAACGGTAGCAAGAATAATTTGGGAGAGGAAGAAATGAGAGCAATGATATTTGCAGATAGCTTGATTTGGGGAAACAGGGAAAAAGAGAAAAAGAAGCAGCTGGATGCATCGGAACAAACTGTGAAAAAATAGGAGAATATGAAGTTCAGCATAACTAAGAACGAGTTTGTGGCAACCCTCAGCGAGGAGAAACTATAAAAGGTATCTAGGAAGCACAAATGAAGAAACAAGAAAAAGTGAAAATGATATAAACATATTGTGAGACAAGCAGGAGCTTTCCTTAAGAATGTGAGAAGCCTGATATGGAGCAAGGATGTCCCCAGAGAAGTAAACTGTTAATACACTGAACTTGCTATGTACCAATGCAGAGTTATGCAGCAGAAACCTGTGCTATATGAAACGTGCCTTAAGTAGAGACAAAGAGAAATTAAGTTTCTGAGAAGCAGTACCGGTATAGGAGTAATGAGATTAGATAGAATGAGAAATTAAAATATCAGAAAGAAAGTACAAACAGAACCCTTGCAGGACAATACTGAGACAGCAAGACTCTGATGGTATGGACACACTAGAGTGTGCCAAGAGAACAAAATACTCAAGAAGATACGCAAGATGGATATACAACAAAAACGACCAAGAAGGAACACGAAGGGATACAGAAGAGTACTCACAAGATCAGATGACAGGGAAAGGGTGGGAAGACAGGAGATGGAGAGGCCTGTGTTCCAAACATACCCAACCTGTGGTCAGAAACTCTGCAAGATGACAATCTATCCTGTAGCACTAATACTTCAAACTAACTGGCTTTTCATAGCCTTTTGATCAGGTAATCACCAAACACTTAGGATCAGCCTGAAAGATTTCAGATTCCCAATTTCAATCTGTAGAACCATAAATTTGCAATCCAACATATGTAAGGAAGTAAGAGAGTGAGAAAGAGAACTTTTTTTTTTCATATTACTTTACGTCGCACCGACACAGATAGGTCTTATGGTGATGAAGGGATAGGAAACGGCAAGTAGAGGGAAGGAAGTGGCCACAGTATTTATCTGGAAGGGGTTCAAACCCACTATCTCCCGAATACTGGATACTGGCCGCACTTAAGCGGCTGCAGCTATCGAGCTTGGTTAACATACATTAAAGCAAGTGTAAAACACAATGTTGTAGCTAGCGTGCATCTCCTCTATTCAAGGACGAAGGATGAAACAGAACACAACTGGTATAACAAGAGTGCTTAAATGCGAGAGATTTATATCTAGATTTGGTGAAATGTAAACGGGCAAACTTCTCCATAATTTATCTTCTACTAATCATCGTAATTTTATCATAATTAAATAATATATCTGTGGATGTGGCTGATGGTTTTTTTTTTTTTTTTTTTATATACAGAAGAGTAGAAGCAACGTATAGAAAGCACTGGAGACCAAAGGCACCATAAAGCAGACTGTAAATTGAATGAAGAAAATATACATAGGGAGCATGAGTTGTGTGAAACTATCAAAAAAAGGGCGTTTTGAAGAACTTTCTTCGACAGTAATGGGGAAATACTTTTTTTTAAAGTGTTTTGGTCATTTTTTCAAACATTTTCAAACTTTCTGTTTTAATGATTATGTATAAATCATCTTCCTACAGCAGAGAGATGAAATTGACCATTTTCACCCAAAACTTTAATTTTCAAATATAGTTGTACAAAGTTGAAAATAATTTCCTCCCAATTACGAGTAAAATACAGCTGTAACATTAGCATACAGAAACTACATGACAAAAGCATATGCAAATGACTGAAAAACTGATATTTTCACATATTAGTCAGCAAGACATAGATCAAATTCATGCAGATGACATGATAAAATTTGTTTTAGGGCAATACAAACGGATTAATTTGTTGTATGATTTTTTCACACTTTCCTTCGTACTGCTATCACATACCATTACTGTACAAATAATGACTAACAACAGTAATAACCTCCAAAATGGTGCACCCTGGGCAATGTCCTGTAAAAGCAGAGTAGTAGAATGTCTGCACATGTGGCGGCCGAACTACATTTCAAATTTTTCCCGGCGATACTAAAACCCAGTTCAAGTGGAAATTCATATTTACAGTACTGGTATAGAAGAGTACTGTACCTTTCTTCTCCACAAATATTCCAAATCTTGTGTTTTGGCTCCATTATTTTATCAAAGAACACAAATTATGGAACATTATCTTCCACGCTTACATTTTACTACAGAAAATAATGTACCAAACAAGCTTCAAAGGATCTGAAACTTATCATGAACATAAAAACAAATTGAATATTTTTCACAGAAATAACCAAAATTTGTAAGTCGCCCCAACAGATTTATCATAAAGAATATGCAATTAGGACTGAACTGAAGGTAAGCTAACAAAATATATTTATTTTTCCTGAATTAACCTGTTTTAATACTGCAGTATATTACTCCAAAATGCTTACAAATAATTTACTATGGATCATCTTACCACCTTGCAAGAGCTGCTGATTTACTTTTTCTGCCTTGTAGTTTGTCTTTGGATATCTTTCAATATCAACAAGGCAGATTACAGCACATTAAATCAACAGCAGACATATCTGGGTCAAGTAACTGGAAAAAGAATTTAACAGGGAAGAGGAGATACACTGAAATTCTTATTGAAATTTTGCTTTATTATCTCATTCCTTATAAGTTAGGCAAAATATCCCCCTTTATCAATGTAAACACAAGCCTGAAGACATTTTCATAAAAGTAAATGCACAGGTCCACCAAACTATGCTTACCATTATTTAACTTCAGAAGAGAACTTTTTTTTTTTTGCTAGTTGTTTTACGTCGCACCGACACAGATATGTCTTATGGCGACGGTGGGATTGGAAAGGCCTAGGAATGGGAAGGAAGCGGCCGTGGCCTTAAGGTACAGCCCCAGCATTTGCCTGGTGTGAAAATGGGAAACCACAGAAAACCATCTTCAGGGCTGCCGACAGTGGGGTTCGAACCCACTATCTCCCGATTACTGGATACTGACCGCACTTAAGGGACTGCAGCTATCGGGCTCGGTGAAGAGAACTCTACTTCCTTCACTCCATGTATAACATCACCTAGTAGCATCCAGCATCAAGAGGACAAATTGGGGCAAATATTTGTTTATAGGAAGGGGAGTTAGGGATTGGCGTAACTTACCAAGGGAGATGTTTAATAAATTTCCAATTTTCTTTGAAATCATTTAAGAAAAGACAAGGAAAACAACAGATAGGGAATATGCCAACTGGGCGACTGCCCTAAATGCAGATCAGTAGTACTATATACTGGCATATGGCCTCCAGAGTGGTCTCTTTCTAGTAGACGGCCCATTAGGCGACCTGCATGTCTGTGAAGATGAGGGCCCTACCTAGGATGATTTCTAATGTTGCATACGCCACATACACCCAGCCCCCGAGCCAATGGAATTAACCAATTTAGGTTAAAATCCCCGACCCGGCCGGGAATCGAACCCGGGACCCTCTGAACCGCAGGCCAGTACGCCGACCATTCAGCCAACGAGTCGGACAGATCAGTAGTGATCGATTGATAATAATTACTTAATTTCTAATAACGACTGACTTGCACTACTGTTTAATATTGTTACTACCTTTATTATAGTCAATTAACAATGTGATTTGTTTACTGTAGTAATAAAAATAATAATAAAAATGTTATTGGCTTTACATCCCACGAACTACTTGTATGGTTTTTGAAGACGCCGAGGTGCCGGAATTTAGTCCCGCGGGAGTTCTTTTACGTGCCAGTAAATCTACAGACACTGGGCGAGTTGGCCATGCGGTTAGAGGCACGCGGCTGTGAACTTGCATCCAGGAGATAGTGGGTTCAAATCCCACTGTCGGCAGCCCTGAAGATGGTTTTCCATGGTTTCTCATTTTCACACCAGGCAAACGCTGGGGCTGTGCCTTAATTAAGGCCAGAGCCGCTTCCTTCCAACTCCCAGGCCTTTCCTATCCCATCGTCGCCATAAAACCTATCTGTGTCGGTGCGACGTAAAGCCACTAGCAAAAAAAAAAAAAAAACCATTTTAAAAAATCTCCAGACACGAGGCTAATATATTTGAACACCTTCAAATGCCACCGGACTAAGCCAGGATCGAACCTGCCAAGTTGGGGTCAGAAGGCCAGCGCCTCAACCATCTGAGCCACTCAGTCTGGCGATTGATTGATTGAACTGTACAATAACTGAGAGGACTACACCTTTCTCTGGTGATAAAAGAAAAACAAAATATTCTTTATTAAATTCTTACCTAGCAACTCACGTAAAATTCCATCAAATTAATAGTAGCCAACACAGGCAAGATTCCAGAACCAAATTTTGACACTAAAAAGAACCTAAATAAGAGAAGACTGTTTGTTGACATGCAAGCTGCTGGAAGAGTGGAAATTTTTATTACCTGAGTTATGATGGTATATGTATGCACAGCCATTATATGAACCTAAGAAATGAAAACTTGCTGTCGAGCCTTTGCTACTTTTGCAGGACAATGTTTGTCAATACAGAAGACATGATGATTTTTGTTTAAAGGAGTCTAATACAAAAAAAAGAAAACCTTTCTACCTAGTACAAGCGAACACTCAGCCAATACTGTATTAAAAAAATGCCTTAACAAACTTAAGACCTGTTACAACTCTAATACTGACACTTGCAACAGCTTTCACTTGCAGGTAAGGCAACCAATAAAATTAAGACAGCAAGTTGTTCAATAGTTAATGAAATACAGAGATCAGGTTCAAAAGTTGGATCATGGTTGGTTACAAACAAGTAGATGTTTAATCACTCGTTATTAGGCCAATTTAAGCCGTTCATCATCAATGACCAGCTTACTTGGTTTTCCTGTAGGTACACGCCTTCAAAAGTAACCACTGAAATGCCCAACAAATTTTAGGGAAAAGAAATTCATCAATTATAATATAATCAACAAGAAACGACATAAATACAGCAAATCCATTTCACTAAAAAAAATTACCATCGCTGGGGAGGGAGCAGGGGGGCGGGCATAGATGTGTGAAAGAAAAAGAACGACTCAACTTGTGTGTTGAATACATGGTCTCTCGAATGAGCGTTCCAATAAATATTTTGTGCTTAACATTGGGATAAGGGCTCCAGAACTAGTGACACGAAACTATTCTGGTACATTCTGTCATATGGACTCGAACTGTGTTACATCCAGTAACTTTTGTCAGAACACTGTCAACGATGAAGACTACATTAACCTGAACACTTTTAAACCTAAAATTGGTACTCAATAAAACCAGGCATCATATCTTCTATTTTTTTGAAAGGTATCTGCGTGTAAAATCCGGCAGCTACGAAATATCTCAAGTGACGCACTGGAAGTGTCAACTACGGTTGCGCAATCAATGTAAACTGTTTGACATTAAAAATAAGAAAAATATATATTCTTACCTTACAGATTACCTGGTTTAAAATGGATTAGCAAAAGTCCTTATGATCAATCAACGCAAAAACGACTTAAATGACAGAAAAACACAAATTCTGACAAAGTGTCAACTGTCACTTTTTTGACAGGGTTGCCAGAAGCCGGCCGGACACAAACAACAAAAGCTTTGAAACAAAACCGACAATATCTCGGAAGTTCTTTCTTTCTTTCTTGATATTTGGTTGGGCTCTGTATGTAACTAACACCCAGTTCCAATACTTTGTAAATGAAACACTGTCGAACACTCAGAAACATTTAGTTATGGTGACTAAGAAATACTTTATCTCGCAGTACAAGGATCACTGGTATGGGTGAACATCTACATCTTGTGGGTGTAAGTGTAATAGACATAGGAGTAAGCACGGGGACACAAGGTACTATATCTTCACGCCGAAGTGGCTCATCTTGGCGTCTTCTACTTTGACATACGGAACGAGCCGACAATTGGGAAGTACAAAGGATAGCACACAACAACTTAAGGATCTAGTATTAAGGATGGAATAACACAAATGGATGGGTAGAATGTATATATCGCGCAAAGTGTAATGAAAGCTTACCAAGGACATGTGATATGACTAACGTCTTGTTACCCTAAACCGTTCCTACCAAAGAGTAGCTGACCTACCAAAGAGAATTTACCTACTGAATCTGGATCTTTCTAACAAATGAACAACGTATTAACATGTGTGCTAGGGGCGACAAAAGACAATAGTAACGCGAACTTTGTGCACATTGTCTGCTAGAGTTATATAATAACAAAAATTAAACAAAACCTAAGTATCTCGGAAGTTCATGCTTCGGGAGTAAACTCCGTGATGCTACAATCTACTGGGAAGAAAAAGGGGCGCCATTGTAGAAACACGTAGTTCGAACATACTAATGTTTGAATTGTGAATAGATGATAACAAAATAATGTTATTTCGACCTGTTTTAAAAGTATACACTGGGGAAGTTGAAACTTCATAATGGATTATTGGTATGGTGTAGTGTTAGAAGTATTTATATTAAAATATATAGGGTATATAATAATATGCATATCAGTGCATATGGACTCGAACTGTGTTACATCCAGTAACTTTTGTCAGAACACTGTCAACGATGAAGACTACATTAACCTGAACACTTTTAAACCTAAAATTGGTACTCAATAAAACCAGGTTTTTGAAGACGCCGAGGACTTCCGAACGGTGTCCTCCTCCAAAGTCGAGGAGCTACCTAGTGGTATGATGTGCTATCTGATGATATGTTTTCTAACGTGTCCGACAGAATCCGTACACCGAAAGCTGACACGACTTCTTATGGAAGTTTAAAAAAGTGGACAGACATGTGGACCGAGTGATTCTGAACGGGGTCTTCACCCCAGGACATTAAATCAAAATTTTTTATTTACAAATGAGGAGTCTACCTCGGTGGCAAATGCTACACTAAAATACATTATTGTCAAGCACTAAATATTAAATTAACAAGAGAAGATTTTTTTTTCTAGAATACAATAATATACAATTTATGCTAACAATTTTTTTCTATTAAACAAACAGATCATCCTTAGTGAATTTATATTGTTTACAAAATTATACTTATAATATCTCCTATACTTACAAACATAGTCAACTCATGTACAGTATGAGGAATTACTTAAAATAATACTATGCAACTGGTATAAGATTAAAATTTACATTGCATTTATTTACCCTTTTTTTTACCCATTTTGCAACCTAAGTAGCATAACGACCTGCTGCGTCTTAACGAGAGTCCCCTTTTGCCACCACTTTTCAGAGTTCCTGAAGGGCCTTCACAGCTACCGTAGCGGTCCCAGGGCCCTCGAAGTCCCCACTGTACTTCACCCCTACAGGCAGTCCCCTACTTTGGCTGTCCAAACTCCATGGACCAGGGGATGGAATTAATTTAATCGCACATATTTTTTATTTTCAATAGCCTGCACTGGTCGAATGCCCTCTAACCTTTCATTTAGTTTTCCTGTTGCTGTTTATTCTCTTCTTGAATACCTGTACAGATTTTGGAAAAAGATCAAACACTACCCCTGGTAAACTGTTCCACTCCTTCACGCCATTCCCAATGAATGAAAATTTACCCCAGTCACTTCTGCTAAAATTCCATCTAATTTTATACTTGTGGTCAGTTCTGCCAATATAATTATTTTCCTGCTGAAGCTTCTCACGGATTTCTCCCCATGCTTCTTCTCCTGTATAGGCTCTATATAATCCTATAAGTCTAGTTTTCTCCCTTCTCTTACTTAAAGTTTCCCACCCAAGTTCCTCTAACATTTCTGATACACTACTGTTTCTCCTGAAATACCCTGTTACAAATCTTGCTGCTTTCCTCTGCACACTATCTATTTCTTTTATTAGGTATTCTTGGCGGGGATCCCAAACACTGTTTGCATATTCCAATAATGGACGAACCATACTTAAGTAACTTTTTTCTTTTAATTCTTTGTTGCATCCTTTAAGTAGCCTCATTATGACATGTAACGATCTGTATGCTTTCCCAACAATGTCATCAACATTACCCTTCCAGTACAAATTACTTTCAAATCTCACACCTAAGTATTTGCACTTGCCATCTTTTGGGATAACTACCCCATCCAAAGTATATTCAAATTCAGTTTTAAAGCTCCTGTTTGTAAATGTTGTAACAGTTGATTTGCCTCCATTAACCTTCATATTATTTTCTTCAACCCACTGTTGGATACTTTCAAGGTCCCTTTGTAATTCTGAACAATCCTTAATGTTATTTATTTCCCTATAAACAATTATGTCATCTGCATACAATCTTATTTTTGATGTTATATTGTTCCCTAAATCATTTGTGTATATCAAGAAAAGTAACGGACCGATTATACTACCCTGTGCGATTCCCTTCCAAACTTTCTCTTCCTGTGATATATTATTTCCTACTTTGACTTTCTGAACCCTTGAATTTAGAAATGTTCTTATCCAACGTATAACCCTTACATCCAATCGTATTCCCTCTAATTCCTTTAATAATACTCCATGTTCCACTCTATCAAAGGCTTTGGAAAGATCTATGGCTGTGCAATCTAACTGGCCTCCTGAATCCAACTGATCTGATATGTCCTGCTGAAATCCCACCAATTGTGCCTCACAAGAAAATTTCTTTCTAAATCCATACTGGCTCCTCATGAACCAATTTTTATCATCGCATATCCCTCTGATGTACTTTGCTATTAAACTCTCCAGTATTTTACAAACTATACTGGTCAGGCTGATTGGTCTGTAGTCCTCAGGTTTCCTTTTATCACCCTTTCCTTTATAAATTGGTATAATTATAGATTCCTTCCATTCTTTTGGTATTACACTATTATTTATGACATAGTCAAAGAAAAATTTTAAATAAGGCTCTATGTACCACCCCATTGTCTTTAATACCTCCCTAGTAATTTGATCACTTCCTGCTGCTTTTCCTTGCTGAAGCAGTTGGATTTCTCTGAAAATATCTTCATTTGTGAATGAGAAGCTCCTTGTTTCCCTATGTGTCTCTCCATCTCTATCTTCTGTTACTGTTTCAAACTCCTGACAATCTTCTACTGAATCTCTGAATTCCCTACTAAATAGATTTGCTTTCTAAGTATCTGTTAAATAGTATTCACCCCATTCTCCCACCATTGTAGGAATTTGGATTCCTTTTCCTTTTTGATTCCTAATATATGAATACATCTTTTTCCATTTCCCTTTGTGGTCATTACCCTCTTGAAGTATTGAACCCGAGTGACTTAGGCCCAAAGTCAATCATGATTTGATTGATAAAATAATATATGGTACATTTATTGAAATACAGAAGTGTAGTTGAAAACATTTCATATATGTAATGTCGAAATAGGAGCGAAGGAAGGACGGCAGACTGGAGCCTGACGGATTAGCTCGACACACCAACATTTAGCTACTTCACAGCAGGGGATCTCATTAGTTGGCGAACAAGGAAATACAAGTCTACAAATAAGTCTTGGTCAGAAAGAGAAAGGGATAGTTTGACAAAGGAAGCTTGCTACATGAGTAATGCACTGGGATATTTTTGGCAGGACGGAAATTCCGTGACGTCATGGAAAGCTACAGCGGCTGCGAGGACATTCGCTAGCCTAGGTTCGGGCAGGTGGAGATTTAAATCACGTGACCGCTTGCCGGCCAATCGTAAAAATTTGATGTAAGACTCAGGGATACCATCTTAAGGAATGATGGATGAGATATTCTCGTAACTTCAAAAGTAATCAGTAATAAATTATTGTGAGTACACGGATCGATGTAATGAATTTATTAGATGTCACGCATGGAAAAATAATCAATAATTATTGGCAAATTAAATAAATTGAAGGCTGGATTTCTTGGAAACCAGACAGCTTGAATCTCATTGGCTGGACGAAGACCACGTTGTAAGGGACGCTTCCAAAGGCGCGAAATGTGAGGAGCTAAATCCACCCGTATCTCCTAAATCTGTGATCACCAGGAGTTCATATTTAATCCAGCAGATATGCTAGCGGAGTGGATTAATTTGATGTAAATGTTAACGTCCAATTCGGAGTGCAAGTGCCGATATTAAAATTCCACCCCCTCCCTCAGGGGTATGACGTCAATGAATCCGCGAGGGAAAGCTTCATCCATATATACGGGACAAGGGATCCTCGCCAACACACACTTGAAATGAATCTCTGGAGCTGAACTGTCGGTCGCAGCTAACTTCAAATTCTACGGGCATACAGTAATTCAACATTTAATGGCGCGAGCATCCGCCAGTGTTTGTAAAATGTGATCGCGCTCAAGCAACATGAACTGGAAATAGTTAACGTAGGACAGTGTTTGTCAGTTATAAATATCAGTGAAGTAAATTAATTGCACTGCAAGAGAGTAATATAAATTGTACCACAATAAGTACGTACATAACAGACTGTGTGACGAACAGTACTTTAAGGGAATAATAGCCTGTACTTTGCAATATCGAACCGCTATCATGTACACTTCAAGAGTGCCGTATGAAACGGGCGTATCGCGTCGGACGACATAAATCGCGACGGGCGTAAAAATTTGACACCCCGTCGTACGTGTCCAGGTCCATTGTGCGGTAATTGTACGAAGATTAAAATAGTGTAAATATTAAATTTTTGGGTCTAGGATATTGATTTGTTGTATAAAAGTTAAAGTGTTCAGTGTTAACGTTGTCAATGGTGAAGTTTTGGTGATAATTAAGGTATTAGTGTAAAATGGTAATGTGCCAGGAAATCTTTTGTGGAACTACGCCATCAAGAATGGAGGAGTAAAATGCAGAGAGGGGCCGAAAGGAGCCTCTCATCTGCAAAGCTGTAATGGAATACCGAGAAACTAAGATGAGTACATAATGTATATAATATTTGGGAAATGTTAGCGTGATTGGGAAAAATGGGAATAACTTGATTAGATTTGGTTACCTTCTGTAACAAGATGAGTCGCTTAACGACCCCATCCTAAATTTGTAGCACGGACAGTAGTAAATAATAACAATGTAAATAATCGGGTCTTTTATGTATTCAGTTTGTTGTAGATGTAAAATTTGTAGATATAGTGTAGTACGTTAAGTTATGCATGCATTCATATTTCTTTGTAGAATAATTTTCTTTCATTTGATTTTGGTTATGATAGTTAAATAAGACCCGATATGTGCTTTTCTGTTTTGTCATTTTAACGAGCTATGTAATGACACTGAAGGAAAATCCAGCTTCGCCATACCAGTTGTGTTTTGTTGTGATTAGTATGTTCATATTTTCAAAGTGAAGTTGTTCAAATTTGTGAGAAGCGATTATAATAATAATATTCCAAGTAAATCGTATCTGGAGTTGATTAGTGCCAGAATGAATCGAATTTGTAAAAGGGGTTATGCGTTAAACATATTAAGAGTGGACTACCGTGTAACAGGCGAAATAAATTTTTTAAATTAATAATAATCATAAATAAAATAAAACTACTTTTTTTAGAAAATTTTTTTAATATAATTTGGAAATAATAATAATTCATGTGATATTGGAAATTTTTAGTGATCAATGCGTAATAATAAATTTAAGTGATCAGGTGTTGTGTTTGTCGGAAGTCATTTTAATGACGGGATGTCGTTTTTAATTCGGAATTAAAGTGTGTGGTAATTTAACTTGATAAATTAATAATATTGAAAAGTAGATCGGTGCTAATAATCCGTACATGTTAATGAACGTGTGGTTTAAATTACGGTCCAATATTTTTTACGAATAAATGTCGTGTCTTAAATTTGCAATTCATTAGCCGGAACACGTAGGACTAATATTACGAAACCATGATTGTCAAATTTTGGTAAATATAATTTCAAGATGTTACGATTATTTGTGGAGAATGAACTAAGGCGTAGATCAAAATGAGATAGAAATGTTAAAGAATCTGCAGTCAGATAATAAAAGGTCGTACGATGTCAAAAGTGGAATAAATAAGTCAGTTGATAATTCTGTGACAAATAAATGAATCAAGGAATATTGAGATAGAAAAGGAAATAAATTCCGTACGAGAGACACTTAGGATATTGAAATGAGTGTAAAATGTACGGGCAGTGTCACAGAGAAATACTGAGTTACGTAGCGGGTAGAATTCGGACCCGTGACAGCATGTACGAAATAAATAGACTGCACAGCTATTCGTCGAGATACTACGGATCTAAGGATAGTGAGAGTTCAGATTCCACATAAATGATCGGATATTGTAATCATTGTAATGACGAGTAATGACAATCATGATGTCGTGATAATAATAATAATAATAATAATAAATATTGCAGATAAAGGATTGGACCGCCTTAATTAATTGAGCGTTGATAAAGATGTTAAACGGGAATCTAAATGATAATATGCAACCGATAATAATAATAATAATAATAATGTAAGGACGATGTTAAATCATCGTGGTCAGCTTAATAATAATTGTCATAATAATAACAGTAATGATGCCGTTGGTTGATCAGTGAAATAATTATAATTGCGACCGATATCTTAATATATTTGGCGGAAGTGACCGGTTCATTAATAATAATAACCTCTTGAGTGACGCGAATAATAATAATAAAATCTGGAGTCACCTATTTAATAATAATAATAATAACCACAAGAGGGATATAATAATAATAACAACATTAATAACCATTTGTGTTTGCATCCCGCATAATAATGACGATATTAATCAAACGTGACAGTGCCAGGAACCGTTGAGTATAATAATAATAATAATAATAATAATAATAATAATAATAATAATAATAATAATAATAATAATAATAATAATTACGAGGATGATAATTTCACGGATAAATGAATATTTCTGACGATAGTGGATTAAATTAATTGGTGACAACATCCCTCGACTCTTATGTTTCAATAATAAGAATGATAAATATTAGTCATTTGTGACCTCGTTATCGTACGGTTTCCGCACGGCATTTCCCATCGCTTCTCGTTATCTCATCTGTGGCAGTAGTCTACTGAGGCTACTTTGTAACATTTCAGATCATGTGTAAATAAAATGTAAATGCTAATTCAGTGGTATGGCATCAGCTGGACATCGTAAGATAGGAACTGTCCGTGTAATCCATTTTTCGTAATTCACGAGAAACATTACCCAGTCCGAGTACCGGTCTCGGAAAAATGTATATAGCCGGAGTACATCATCTTAGTTAAATCGAGAAGCCGACCGTAACATGGGTTATGCTCGGGCTCCCGATAGAAGGAAGCTATATCCTTGAACAACGGTTCGATTCAAATGGAATCGATCCGTAAATTATACCTCAAAATGTCATTTTATTTCAGAAGCAACCCAGCACGATATTGATACCACTTGCGGTATAGCAAGTGATTTGTTTATGTAACATGTGTGGAAAACTTAAATATCGTTCCCAAATGTATCAAAGTTTCGTACGTCGGATGGCGTAATAAACTGCTTTTTCTGGGAAATTATTTCAAAGGAAACCATTCTCATAATCTTTTTATTGTAGTTAGTTGATGCCCTTTTTAAAGTTAACAGTCACTTCCTAGTCCTATCATGGAGTCCTTAAATTCAAGTTTACAATCGATCCTTCCCCAATTTTAATTTTAAATTGCTCCGTTCATTCCCGTGTTCATTTATGCCGCTATATTTATATTTGGTGACTTAAATAATGAACCGATACCCCTGAGATAAATGCTAGTCTGGGACTCGGGAGGTGGACGGGTGCAGTATGCCATTCATATATTTCTCTTTTGCTTTCTTTTTCACTCTATTCAGTTCCCTCTTTAGCTGTTTTCTAGTTTCTCTATTCTCCCTGCCCTCTTTGATTTTCCTGTTTACTATTCTACATTTTCTTTTTAATTTCGTTATTTCCCTCGTATAATAAACAGGGTCTGAGGTCATTTTACCCTTCTTAACAGGTACATATCTCTTCTCTCCTTCCCAATTATTCCTTTAAATTTAGCCCAAAGTGTATCCACATTACTCCCTTCACTTATCCAACAACTGAATTGTGATTTAAGGTAAGTCCCAAATCCATCAACTTTAGTTTTTCTGTATAATTTCTTGTCTTGTGTGACCCTCTTATTAAGCATTTTTGGTACAAGTCTACATCCATTATTACAGCCTTATGGTCACCTATTCCTTCAATTACCTCAGTTTTATCAACATTTTCCCATAGTTTAACCAAGAATACATCTAGCAAATTGTTGAGACGAGTCGGTTCTTGTACTACTTGTGTAAATCCACCCTCCCAAATTAACTTATTTGCCAGTTTCTGTTCATGGACTTCACTTGCAGCTCCATTCCATTCAAATTCAGGCAAGTTTATATCTCCTCCAATTATTACCATATCATTATTATTGTTTTTATGAGTATAATCTATTATTTTCTCAAATATCTCCATGTCTCTTTCCTCTCTTCCAGGCCTATATGTTCCTATAATTCCCACCTCCTTCATATTATCACAAACTAATTTTATCCCTAATATTTCATCCCTTTCATCGGTAAACCATTCATGTGAACAATAAGTTTCCTTCACCAGAATAAACACCCCCCCCCTTTTTATCTCCTCGGTCTGTATACCCTTCTGGAAATACTTCTCTATTACCCACCCCTTCTCTCAACCATGATTCTACTCCTATTACCACACCAGTCTCATAAGATTCCATCAATGTACTGAATTTTATTTGTTTATTTACTGCACTCTGACAGTTTATCAAGAGCAATCTCAGACCCCTTCCTCCCTAAAACTTGACTGTTGTAATTGGGTAACATTTGACTCTTGAGTTGAGAACGTCCCTGGAACCCAGATCTTTGTACATAGATCTTGATTTAAGGATCTGGGTTTTCTGGCAAGTTTCCCTGTATATGCCAATTTAGTGGTATGGGTTTTCTTAAGTGCATATTAGTTTGCAAATCTCTGTTGATAATTGTAGCAATTTGTCTACAGAGAGTTGCTTTTCCATTACCATTCAGATGTAACCCATGCCTAGTGAACATTTGCCTGCCAAGACCTAAAGTATCTACTACATAGACTTTTCTAAAACTCTTACTTAATCTCTTGATTTTTATATTTACATCATGTACAGCTTAGTTCACACACGAGTCTTCTATAAGGTCATACCTGGGTGGCACATTAACTACAATTATTTTTGAGTCAGGTAGTTTCGAAATCTTACCTCTGAGGGTCGTAATTTGTTCCTCACCTTCATTTGCAGCAATGTCATTTGTACCATTCACAATCACCACGTAGTTGTCCTTCTCTAACATAGGATCACAACTTGAAAGGACGTCTTCAGTTTTTGCACCTGGTTTTATTAGTCCTAAAACCTCAGTTTCTGGATTATGCAGCTCATCCTTGATGCCTTCTGCCATACCCCGCCCTTGACTGTCTGCGTAGAGATGAATTTTTGGCGATCTTGACTTCCGGTTGGTTTTTTCTTCTGTAGTTACCTCCACTGAATTTAAAATTATTCGGAAAACTTCATGTGTCTTCTTCTGGAACTTGTTGCAATGACTGAAATCTATTTTGGCACTGTAAAGAGATTTTTTCCGGTTTTAAGTTGTACGTAGTTTCTCCCATATGTTTAACATTAGGCATAAAATGGCTACGCGTCACTTCCGTCCACGGCGATCTGTCTTCTCCACTGTCTTCTTTATCTTCCAGTTTCTTTATTCTGTCCTTTAAGCTTTCATTTTCAAATTTCAGAGCACATAAGTCTTCTTGTAGCACTCCTAAAATCTTAAGCATAGATTCGTAAGTCTCTCTTTCTTGTTGTTCTACCTCACTATCAGTTTGTATACACACGGGACACAGCCACACACTTTCTTCAATATCAGACCTATTTACAATATTTGCACAACGAAAATGGTACCATTCATCGCACTTACGATACAGAATCCCATTTTTAACTACTCTTCTGCATTTGCCACATTTTTTCACTGCATCTTACACCATTATCCACCACGGACATCACAGACTCACACACAGTAGTCGCCATCTTGAAAGCTATTGGAGCAGCAAGTGTTTCGAGACCTCGCAGTTGTAGTCTCGTTCACTCTGTTGAGTGGTGCGGTTGTATAGCGCGTGCGGTTGTATCGGGTCGGTTCTAGATTGTTCTAATTAGTGCCTGAAGATTGGTAGAGTGCACAGTGTGGGACAACATGGATAGTGACAGTGGCGGAGATGAAGAACCTGATCCTTCAGCTTATGAAAATGTAGATCACGAATCAAAATTCAGCAAATAACTTTAAGGATGCCTCTGTGGCTAATAATCGTCCACCTAATAATGCTCATAATTCAACTACTAAAACCACTAACAATAAGTGTGCTTCACATAGCTACGCAACCAATCACCCAGGTCCATATTGCCCCCTTCTTACCTGGCTACTCAGCCGGAGAACGAGAGTCTCAGTCGCAGACTGTTCGTTTTCTGGCTATGCAAAAACTTTTTAAGGGCAGGAATAGCTTAAGGACTAGCGACAATAAAATAAACACGAAAATAGTTTTTAACATTTATTAAAACAAGCACTCCTCACAAAAACTCAAATTTGAACAAAATCTTGTATTGCTAAGTCTTCTTCTCTGCCGGTCTATTTTGAAAATATGGAATTTCTTCCCCAGAATCAACGGATATAAATATCTGTAATTATATAGACAAATATTAGCCTACATTTACTGAAATAAAATAATAATAAATTCAACTTGTGAGAAGGTGTTCTCTGCTAAAATCAGATTATTTTAAAATTAAATAAATACGTCTTTGACTCAATGATCGTCAATGACGGAATTAATTCTTTCTCTAATTAATGGGAAATATCAAAATAAAATTCTCCTGTCGAAATTCTCTTCACATTATTTTCCTCAAATTCTGAATTCATTGACTGGAATATTTCTACAATTATCATCTTAAGATTCTTCCTAAAATTTACATTAATTAGACGCAGCGTCCTTCATTAATATCACCTTCATTGAAAATTTTTAACTATGTAAAGGTTACAATAAATGACCTCGTGAGTTCCATCCACGGGCATGACCCTTGCTTATTCATTTTTTTCTAGTACATCAAGCCCTATTCTATCTTATTTTGAAATAAAATTCATTAAAGATTCACATCTCCGTAAAATATATTCGACACAAAATCATGAAAAATTGATCAGATCACGCGCAGTAGACAAGAGATCAAGTCAAAATGTCGTCAAGAAAAATATCACAATTCACAAAATAATGGTAAATCACACTTACCACACTCACACTAGGATACACGGTACTATTAAATAATATTTACAACGAATACTAGTCCTTGAATATTATTTTTAAATTTTAATCTAAATCATGGAAGATTTCAGATGACGGTATCGGCTAAAGAAATACCATTGCGACGAATTGGAATGTGATAACGTCATGATTATCACTTCAATAATGAAACTAAGTTCACAACGATGCTCAAAAGAATGTTAGAGATAGATATCATCCGAAACTATCATATAGAACGCCCTTATCGCAGGTTAAAAATAAACATTCGCGTCTATGGTTCATGAGTTGCGACACAATCATTATCCTCCTAATATCATGACTACCAATTAACACGTGCTCCAATCGAAGAAATTATGTTCAGCAACATATTCTCTCCTTATTAGACTCAACTAATGGATCCATAAATCAAACGCCTAGTAATTGATCCATTCCCAAGTCCATAAATACAACAAGTATAACAACTGTAACAAATACAATAATGCAATAAATGCAATAACGCAGTAAATGCGGTAAATGCAGTAAATGATCCGTCAGGATTCGACCTATTCCAGGCTCACATCTGCCTAATTAGAGCACACATTAATGTCACACAAGAGCAAACAATATGTACACTCATGACCTTATTTTATCTTTTAACCCGAGGTGAAGTTAAGTTATTGTTATTATTATTATTATTATTATTATTATTATTATTATTATTATTATTAATCGAGCGTGGTCACATATCCGCGTATGCTAAAGCTTGATAAATTTATCTGATGACTCTAACATGTTTGAAATTCATCCAAATATCGCAATATCGTCGAGGAAAATGTGACGTAAAGAAACCTACCAATAATCTGTCCCACATGACTTTAAATAAATTATTATTTAATTTCATATTAAATCATAATTATCGGAGAGGTCTATTATCTTAATACACTCCTGTACTGCTGAATTGGGACAGTCAGAATGCATCTCGAAGACATCCACACTGCACTGACTATCTAATAAAGTCCAATACACATTCACACACAATATTTAACTACCTTGCAACAAGGAAAGAAGAAATGAAATATCTAACTACTGCAATACTAACAGAAATCTATGCAAATGAATAGGGAAGAGTAATGTCTACATTTTATATACACAGATTAACAGATATAATTTTAAAATATGGTACTTAAGTGAATGTTGAAGCTGGATTTTGACTGATGACCTTATACATGGGACAGGTCACCCACCATCGAACTCCGTTCCCTCCATGTCTGAGGTTGCCTCACATTTTAGAACATCATAGCAGCTGCGAGGACGAACATGGAATAACAATGGACTTCCTTTGGCTGGTGTGCTGGCATCTTGAAATTATCTCGAGCTCCACAGAGTCTTCCTCTTCTGTTTTCCGGAATAGAATAAGCTGAAACTAACAAACAAGTCTTAAAATGTGTCCAGAACACACACGCGATGAGAAATGTTATGAATTAATACGTATCTTCTCCAGTAGTCTTCTAAACTCGTGGACCAAATTTTTATAATAATCTGAACTGCCAAATAATCGAACCCAGGGAGGTCTGTTAATTGAACGTCGGCGAATTTTTCCAAGTAGACGCTAGTCCAGAAGAAGCAGTCAGAATCAGACGCAGACTAAGACGAAAATGAACATAAGAATGAGCTGTTCCTTCGGGAAACACCACATTATAATTGTCTTGAGACGAGTGTGTGTCGCCGTAATCGTTTCTGATTGGTCAATAATTTGCACTCGAACGGGTATTATAATCTTATTGGAGGTACAGTTAGATGTAGAACGGCCTTGGTTTTATCGATCAGCTAGCATTAGATTCTCCCCTCGCCGGTCACGTGACATACAGCTGGCTATCAGGCACATAAAAAATTTCCAGCTCCCCTCTCTCGCTTTGGAAATTCCGGTTTCGAGCCGCTCGCCTCACGGTGATACTGAACTGGGAAAATTTACACCTTGGCTGATGAAATAATATTTTAACACACTGAGATATTAAAACATTCCTTCTTTTACCAATTTTGAAGGGGACGACATATTGTATTTGTGTCCGACAAAAATACGAATAACATTGGCAGCCTACATCCAATGGCACTCGGAAGACTTCTATATGAAAGTAATTTCCATGTTCACTCCATTCATCCAAAAGGGAGAAACAGGATTCAAATCACTTTTCAATCTGCCCTACATGCTAACTCATTTTTACAGAGTAATTTTCTTGCCTCACACAATTTGCAGGCATTCATACCACATTCAAACCTATTTCGGATTGGTATAATTAGAGGAGTTGAGAAAATCTTACAAAAGGTGACATATTAGCCCTAATTAAAAGTGATATAAAGGTACATTATGTACAAAGGCTAAATCGTAAGACTATAGAAGAGGGGAAGGTAGTATATGTGCCGACTGGCTCAGTCAAAGTTGTCTTTTGTGCGAAACATCTTCCAAAATATGTCTCTATTATTCAAGTTGTGTTAGAAGTTACTCCATTTACTTTTTATCCAATTATTTGTGCGAAATGCCAAAGATATGGCCACACTCTAAGAAATTGTCGATCTTCCACCTTTAGATGCAGGAGTTGTGCATTAAATCACGCGACAGCTGATTGTCTATCTAATGTAATACAATGTTTGCACTGCAATAAGCAACATGTATCGGGTTCGACTGAATGTGAGGTACACAAACGCCAAGTCGACATAAAAAACTTAATGTGCCTAGAGAATGTATCCTTTTCTGAGGCTGCTTCTCGTCTATACTCACAGCCAATAGCTCCACAAGATACTCTTCAAAATTCCCCCCCCCCCCTACATACTCATGCGTCTCCAACTGTTGTTGAAGCTCCGCGTAAGCGGAAGTTCACACAGGCTATTGTTCAAGATTTGCCAACCAAACCAACTCCCGGTTATGATCGTATGGGACTTATGCAAATTCTGCAACACTATCAACTTCCTAGGCACGCACCAATGCCGGCTCAGCAAAACCCCCCTTCACATCCTCAGCCGCTCCCATCTACATCGAGACAACACTTATCACAGCAAGTGGTAAACCCAGCTGTTTTGCCCTCTCAACGTGATACGCAAAAGGACCAAGTCCTACATTGCCTACATACGCTCATGTTGCTACTACCACCATTACTTAAGGATCAACCTAATATGTTAACCAAGATTGGACAATTCTGCGACAGCCTCCAGCTCCTATTCAATCAAGACAATGAAAATAATTCAATGGAATGCAAGAAGTATTCGGAATAAATATCATGAATTGCGAATATTGATAAAAGAAACAACACCGGCTATAGTAGTCCTACAAGAAACTTGGCTTGCGCCCGATAATGTTTTTTCTATACCTTCTTTCCAATTTAAACGCAAAGACGGCCCGGGGTATGATGGAGTAGAATTTCTCATACATCAATCATTCGCATATCAGCTTTTCATCCCCAATGCCAAATACCTAACACATATGTACTTGGTATAATATCTAAGAATATATATGTCATAAATATATATTGCCCACCTGATCAATATATATCATATATGCAATGGCAACAATTTTTTCAACAAAATCGCCCGATACCAGCCAGCTACTTATTTTAGGGTACATGAATATTCACCATACCCAATGGGGTTCCCAAGTTGATACACCTAGAGGAAATAACTTCTTGAATGCACTACAGCAAAGTAACCTAGTCATTCTCAATGATGGGTCACCGACTAGACTAACCCCCCTGGAGCACCTCCCAGTGCAGTGGATATTTCATTATGCAGTTATAATATAGCATCCACAACTACCTGGCGTACATTAAGTGATACCCATATCACTCATAGTTCCGGAACAATAGTGCAACCCCCCATGGTCCCATAAAGTAACGAGTACAACACGCTCTTTACGTAAGTTTGATCCCGAGGCGTTCAAGATATTTATACTCAAACAGATTGAAAAACACACAGCCGATGATTTTAATTTCAATACTCTCTATCAAATGACATATCAATATCTGGAATACTATAACCCATTTAAACCAACACATAACGCACAGTCCCACAATATTGGTGGCCTCAGATGGTGGGATGATGAATGCCACCACTTAATTCTTAAACGGAAACGCCTTTTTAAAATCTATCGGGAAACATTAAACTTAGCGAGTTATATTCGGCTGAAACACCATACTGCTACACTACGCCGCATATTCCACCAAAAAACACGCAAAGCTTGGCAAACATTTATCAGTTCCTTCCATACCAGTAACAAGTTTATGGAACGCGGTCAGAGCACTGACGCGTGTCTCCACACAAATTACTAGACCTTTCATTCAGCCCGATATATTGGAACAATTCTTTTACTCATTAACTCCGAATACGGTGGTCCCACAGTTTATCCCTAAAAGCAACGATTCTACACGATCATCTTCAGTTTTGTTACAGAACATCACCCTACGTGAACTCACAACTACGTTACAAAAATGTAAAACATCCACACCTGGCCCGGGTTACATTAATTACACGATGATAAAAGCCCTCCCCAATAAGGCCTTACAAGAACTTGTTAATCACTACAACCAAATCCTACAAATCTCTACCCCTCCAGACGACTGGAATAAATTTTTCTTAATACCTATTCCCAAACCACGGCTACAGTTGAATGATCATAAGAATATTCGTGGAATAGTATTAACATCTTGTATACGCAAAACATTTTTAAAAATAATACTACAACGTTTTTTATGGTCCTTAGAATACCATGAATTAGTTCCCAAATACCAATATGCATATTTTAAAGGTCGCAGTTCACATGATGCCATAAATATACTACTAACTGACATATTGCTTGCTAAAACACGCAAATAGCACACAATTGCAATTTTTCTGGATATACGGGGGGCGTTTGATTCCGTCCCATTGCATATGTTATGGGCCTCATTATCATTCAAAGGCATTCCTACTTCGTTCATCACACTACTCCGAAACCTCCTTACATATAGAATGCTAATAATAAAACACCCCGATTCTTGACCTCTTTCAGGTCAGGCTACGGATGGAATTCCACAGGGCGATAATTTTAGTGGCATATTATTTGCCTTGTATCTCTCAAACCTAGAAAAGCGTGTACTACAATATGCCCGTATCTTACTCTATGCGGATGATATAGTCATTTACACATCAGAGAGAGATGTTGATAGTGCACGTAAGACTATTACTAAAGTAATGCTTGAAGTACAGAACTGGCCAAGTGCCCATGGTTTATCACTATCTCCATCTAAGTGTTCAACACTCATTTTTACGCAGAAATGGATCTACAACACTGAACCGCTAACAGTGGCTTCCTTTGAGATACCGATAAATACACATCACAAATATCTAGTCATCATCCCAGATAACAAACTATTTTTTTCTAGACATGTCCACTACCTCAGAAATACGGCTGCTAATTATATAAAACTGCTCAAAGCTATAACAAGACGATCATGGGGGGCGGACCCTACAACGATCAAGTCAGTCTACTGCGCTACAATTCGTTCAAGATTAGATTATTGCGCACATATCATTGATATTGCTAATCCCGCAACACTGAATAGGCTAAATACTATACAACACCAAGCATCACGTACTACCGACGAATGCTTTGCAAGTGGAAACGGGAGAACCACCACTCCATATTCGCCGACAGTACATTGCTTCCAAGTACCTACTACGATGTTTAATAACAGTTTCTAATCCTATTTTTACCGAAACTCCAACTACTGTATGATAGATACAATTCATATAACATAAAAGATAAAAGAATCTAATTAGCGTATTCCAACACGTATTGACATTAAAACCAATACCATAAGGAGCGCAAACCTCCCCCATTATATAGTATCGTATGAAGTGATCCAATACTACCCAGATACTATAAAAGCTACAACTACTAGTTTTGCTTTGCTACAGTATAAAACCTCTACGTTTTCATCGACCTCGAAAAATTTCGTTTATCAAACTCTAATATTGCTCATCATTTCTATACCGATGGATCTTTTTTTGCAAGTTGCTTTACGTCGCACCGACACAGATAGGTCTTATGGCGACGATGGGATGGGAAAGGGCTGGGAGTGGGAAGGAAGCGGCCGTGGCCTTAATTAAGGTACAGCCCCAGCATTTTTCTGGTTTGAAAACGGGAAACCACGGAAAACCCTCTTCAGGGCTGCTGACAGTGGGGTTCGAACCTACTATCTCCCAAATACTGGATACTAACCGCACTTAAGCGACTGCAGCTATCGAGCTCGGTACCGATGGATCTAAGAATTCCTACGGAGTAGGCGCAGCGTTTTATTATGAAAGAATACAACACATTGAACTATTTAAACTTCACCCGTATTTCTCTATATTCACAGCAGAACGTATAGCGATAAGACAAACACTAATGTATATAAAAAAACGAATCAATTCCAAATGCCAATATCTTCACAGATTCACTATCAGCGTTACAATCGATCCAGTCCTCTAAATTCACGCTTAACTGGTATGTTTATAATGTTAAGCAGCTACTATATGACTTACATAATGATGGTATACAGATTATGATTATATGGATTCCGGCGCATAAAAATATTCCCGGTAATGAAAAAGCGGATAAAGCTGCCAAAGAAGCATCACTGCTCAACACCCCTCCAATGACATTTATGACTCCAGTAACTGATGTAATTCCAATACGAAAGAAACATAAAAAATCAATATGGCAACAGTTCTGGAAAGAAACTGCAAGTATAAAGGGGAAATTCTATCACAGAATCCAACCCCCTCTGCCAATCCAACACTGGTATCAACGAACAACATACACACGACATCATATAATAAATATTATTAGGCTACGTTTCAACTATGCGCATACGCCCTTGTATAAATATCGTTTCAACATTGTCAACCAACCGTTGTGTCAGTGTGGTTCAAATGAGGTGGATGCAAATCACCTCATTCTACAGTGTCCGTTATATATTTAGGCTCGAACCCGCTTACTTACAAGTCTAATACATCTACGGCTACCGCTTCCACCAAGTGTTGATTGTCTTGTTTACAACCCGACACCGGAGGTAATATATATATATTAAACAGATTTTTAGATCATATGAAAATCATACTATAAGAAATTCCATCCGGTTAGCGTTTTCATTAATAGTTGTGTCATTTAAAAAAAGTCTTACTTCACACTGCCGACTATGCCTATTTAAGATTTGTTTCGGTTTTGTTTGATATACAACTCCACCAGGTACTGAGACCCTTGTTCGCACTGCTACTGTCATTTGTCGACTCTGTCACCTGTATTATAGTGTGTTGTTCTTTTGTTAGAAAAATCGAAATTCAGTAGGTATGGTTTAGGGTTACACGTCGTTCGTAGTAACACACGTTCTTGGTACTTTTCACATACATATTGAGCAATATCTACATCTATAATTTGTGTTATCCCATCCTCAATACTAGTTGCTTTAGTAGTTGAGTTATATTCTATGTCCTTCCCAATTGTAGACCCGGTCCAGTATGTCATAGTAGCAAGACGCCAAGATGGATTAGTTCGGCGTGAAGATATAGTACCTTGTGTCCCCATGCTTATTCCAAAGTCTATTCCCCTTATACCCTCACGATGTAGATTTTCACTCCTACTAGTGATCATTGTGTTAAAGTACTTTCTACCGAGCTCGATAGCTGCAGTCGCTTAAGTGCGGCCAGTATCCAGTATTCGGGAGATAGTAGGTTCGAACCCCACTGTCGACAGCCCTGAAAATGGTTTTCCGTGGTTTCCCATTTCCACACCAGGCAAATGCTGGGGCTGTACATTAATTAAGGCCACGGCCGCTTCCTTCCCACTCCTGGCCCTTTCCTGTCCCATCGTCGCCGTAAGACCTATCTGTGTCAGTGCGACGTAAAACAACTAGGAATAAAAGTACATTCTGAGTAGTTGCATTACTTCCACATACGAAGGTACGATCCCTACATGCTAATAACCAAGAAGTTTACAGTTTTACCAGCTTTAAAATCTGTGAGATAAAGTGTTTATTATTCATCATAAATAAGTGGTTATGAGTGTTGTGAAGTTTTTCATTCACAAAGTATTGGAACTGGGTGTTAGTTAAATACCGAGCCCAATTAAATATCAAGGAGAAGAAGAAGAAGAAGTTTCGAGACCGGGTACGGCGACCACAAGAATCTCTGAGCTCTCCCGAAGGCCACTCAAACTTCAGCTTCGTAAAGATAAACTATTGAAATATAGGTGTGTTCAATTGCCAATCAATTATTTGTCCAGTGTCAAAGGAGAGATCCCATCCGTACCATCAAATTCCGCGCCTCCAAAATTGAGTATTTAATATAGGTATAGGTATCGCGTAGATAACGATAGTAGGGCGCAATAGCGTCTGCGGGTGATAACGTCTACGGGTAGTAGAATATACGAGTCCAACACTCGGCCAGCTGGATTCCTCGTTGCACAACTTGTAAGCAAAGAGAATGTTTGTAAGGGGTCTTGATATCAAAAATAGCAGTGTGAGCGCTGAAGGTGTGGTTTGTTTGTGCCATCTGCCGGCATTCGCCTGAACTAATCGAATGGCTGCAATAGCCGGCAAAAAAAAACATATGTGTATTATGTTATCCAGTCCAACTGTAAGAATACGATAAATATAATGACCCTATTAAAAAATAACGGTGACATTGCAGATAGATTAAGCTTTCCATGTTATTTCCTAGTCTGCCTTATTATTACCATATATATTTTACCGAACTCGCACGCTCATGTTCATCGATAGTACTGATTATATAGGCTACTTGCTGAACGTATTTATTATTTGTAATTATTATGAAAGGTGTTGTCAATAAAATTTGAGGTTAGGTAGATACATAATTCCCATTGAACTATAGGTAACACTGGAATGCTGACTGCAGTGGTAGCTCTCCCAGAAAATTGCTTCCTGTTCCGTGGCTAGTCACGCCCCCTCGTGTACGGCAAACTTGACGAGGTAAAGAGCCTGGAAGTGTTATGTGTTATGTTTACACTAACAGGTAGCAGAAGAAAACAGATGTGAACTCACAAAAGCTTCGTTTCTACAAGTAAGCAGTCTAAGCACTATCTCACTGCAAAGCTATAAATATGGTATTTTAAAACGATAATTACTATTTTCCTCCGGTTTGGCTCTTGTCATTTTCTATGCTTATGGAGATATCTTACATGATATTCTGGCATATTAAATGTCGTACGTTTTATAGGTTATAGTCAGAATGATATTGTTATAGAATTTATAACTTAAATTTAAAATTCGTGGGTGCCCACCTGGTGGCCATGATCGTTAAGGCGCTGAAGTCTAAACGGTCTGACACCGAGGTTAGCCGGTTTGAGTCCCGTTGGTCGAAAAAAATTTCACCATCAGAATGTTGGCCGGCAGGGTAGGGGAGGTGGTGGTATACAATTTCGAATCACTAGATTGCGTGCCAAAAGCCTGGATTAAATTCCAAACCTCTGCGCAGTGCTCATATGGAGTGAGGGCATAGGACGCTGTTGATGGTGATTCGTCCGTCGGATTGAAACGTTAAACCTTGAGCAGACACCTTGGTGCTATTCGACAGGAGTAGGCTATGTGCTGGTACCGGGTTTCACCCTCTCCCTACTAGCATATATCACGTCATTCATTTCATCTCATTAAGTCCTCTGGTGAGGTTGACGTCAGGAAGGGCATCCGGTCATAAAAACCCGCCACGACAGATTCATCTCACCTCATACCCGACCCCTAGCGAAACGGGACAAGGGTTGGACAAACAAACAACAATTGTAGATTTCCGTAGAAACGTCCGGAAATATTTAAAAAATAGGTTATAGCTTTGAGAAGGATAGATTGGGCTCTAAAAATGGGAGATGTTCGATATATTTTCAACTTCTTTGGAATCATTTGAGAAAAGACTAAAGAAAAACTGATAGGAAATCTGCCACCTGGGCGGGTGCACTAAATGCAGATCAATAGTGATTATTTTGTTTATTAAGTGTAGCCTATATCCCAATATGAAGTTGTGTATTGTGTATGAATATATACACGCATACGTATGCTGCCTTTGTCCTGATAATAAATTTGGTTCAAAACTGATTACAATGTATTTTCAATTGACCATCATTCGCAGATATTTCCCATCTAAAATCACTAGGCTATAATTTTGTATGCATATGTTTCGTTTGTGTGGTGTCTATTTTATTGCCTTTTTAGTGCAGGTATCGGTCTCTAAAGCCAAGAATAACGGCCGACAGGATTCGTCATGCTGACCCCACGACACCTCATGATCTGCAGGTCTTAGGACTGAGCAGCGGCCGCTTGGTAGGCCCTGGCTCTTCAAGGCTGTTGCGCCAGAGGTTTGGTACTTTTTAGTGTAGATATACGTATTGACTGTATTGTGATCTCTTAAAGAAAAATGTTTGAGAATAATCAGGCCTAGAATATATTTCCATGTTCCCCAATATTCCTAACCATTTTCGGTTTCAAATTGCTATTAATCTTCAGAAAGATATATTTCACCACAAATGAGGTGAAATTTGCAAGAGACATTCCGCCTAAATGTTTAAAATTCGCTAAGATACCTGTGCCTCGTCGCATGTACGTATACGTCAGTCATGCCTCCATGCCGTACAGCTAGTCGCGCCTGAAGCCGCACTTCGCTCCCATACAGTCAGCGTTCCAGTATTACCTACAGTTCAGTGATAATTCCTAATGATGTTGACAGGGAGGAAATATCCATGAAAGATCCATCTGCGGTGTTAAAAACGTTTAGAATCTGTTGAAGTAAATAAAGAAATTAGTATATGCTACATATAGCATACTTGAATAATATATTATATTGATTTAAAGGTGGCGTCCGCGGCATGTTCGATCTCTAACGTAAGTTTCGCCCAGAGGGTACCGGAAGTTTTACCGATTTATATACATGCATTCACTTTGGAAGTTCTTAATCTGTTCAAAGATCTCTAGCGACACTTGGACATTTCACTAGTCGCAGTTGACGTCCAGATAAATTCCTCACTCTCCCGTTCTGTCTTTGACCTTCAGACAAACGCGGTAAAAATCCAAATTCACTAGGAAGTAGTAACGCGGTAAAAATCCAAAATCACAAGGAAGTAGTACGCGATATAAATTAAAATCGGCGGATATTACCGCCATTCCAATAGTTTAGTTGAATGCTGACAGATGGCACAAAACACACCTTTAGTGCACACACGGCTATTTCTGAAATCGAGACTCCTTACCGCTCCCTACAAGCATTCTCTTTGCATACAAGGTGTGCAGCGAGGAATCCAGCCGGCCGAGTGTTGGACTCGTATGTGCTACTGTGAGGAGTTGTACCACGGCTGAATTGATGCGACGCTCTAGACAGCTTCTTAAAAGGTGTGCAGCGATGAATCCAAGCGGCCGTAGTTTGGACCTCATAGACGCTACTCTGTTGGTCCAACTTACAGCCGGTTGGATCCCTACGCCTGTCGGTTCTATTTTTTTCGCCATTAGGGTAGTTTTAAAATTATTCGGCTTGGATTTGTTCGCATAGCCGTAAGTTTTCTCCAGTATATACTCTCTGGTTTGTTATCAACTGTTTATACTGAAGGTTGCTATCTTCGATCATCTATCTATAGATGGCTGATGACGTCACATTCTTGAAGCAAAGATCTCAATCAGCTGACTGGCGGGTAGCGCGAGAGTTTTGAACATTGTGTTTTAGGCGAGAATAGTGATCAGCGTACGTAGTAGTGACTTTTAGCTAATGTTAATGTAGCGATGGTGCCCCATTGCGTAGCGTATGGATGCAAGGAGACATTCAAAAAAGGATCTGGCATTTCCTTTCACGGGTATGTAAATATTTACCTAAATATCTCTGGTTCCTTAGACAGTCACATACTATAATGATGATATAAGGGGTTTCATACAATTGTTGTCAGGTGTCTGTAGAATACGTACATTTACATGTAACTTATTTTATTGGTTACACTTCCAGTTTCCCGGTTAGAGCAATTTGTGAATATTGTGCTTTAATTGATTTCAGTTTTCCTGCTGATGAGACAAGAAAAAAAGCAATGGGTAGTTGCTTTAAGAAGAGAGAATTTCGTGCCTGGAAATCATTCAAGATTATGCTCTAAGCATTTTTCACCGGAATGTTCTGAAAATAAACATTTGGTGTGGGAGTTAAACTGAAGCCAAATGCAGTATCAACTTTTTAAAGTTTTCTACCCCAGCTTTTACCAGCTGAGAAGAGGAAAAAACCTCCTGTGAAGAGGAAACTTCAAGTGGATCCTGCTGCATCAACAAGTTGTTTGTGAGCAGATTTTCTTATTTTTAATTATTTTCCATAGGTTTATAAAGGAATTTGACCTGTCATCCTTATGGGAATTATCTGTGTTTAAGACATTTAACATACTGTTCAGCTGCAATACCTATTGCAGCATACCGGTATTAGGTTACTCTTATATGACAAATATGTAAGACATTTTTGTTGTTGACCCTTATCATTTTCATATTTTTTTCAGTGCTCCTCAGGAAGGGGAGAATGAGTCTCTTCTTAAAACAAAGGTGTTCATAAAATCTTATATTGGTGATTACACTGAAGAAATGGTAAAATCACCATCATGTAGGTTGCCAGGGAAGTTATTTATAAATCCCATAAGAAGCCAAAATTGGAAGGACAGAAGTATCGGCGAGCTATTAATCAGTTGCAGAATAGGAAAGCCTTAGTAAACTATCTAAAGGAGAAAATTATAACCGAAGATGCTGTTTGCACGTTTGAGGTAAGAAAACAACAGCTTATTTATTTCGGTTTCCCTATAACCGCATAGCTTTGGTGGTGCTATTTCAGGGTCCAACCAGTCTCTGGGTTGATAATCTAACAGACAGACAGACAGACAGACAGACAGACAGACAGACAGACAGACAGACAGACAGACAGACAGACAGACAGACAGACAGACAGACAGACAGACAGACAGACAGACAGACAGACAGACAGACAGACAGACAGAGAGACAGACAGACAGACAGAAGCCTTTAGAAATCTGTAATTTCTTCGTATTGTCTCACAATCTCTGTTAAACAAATATTTCAAGAATAATGTAATACCATAAATTGACTTGTGCAAAAGCATAATGTACCTTTTAACTTCCATTGTTCCAGAAATGTCTTTCTCCTGCTGCTGCCCAACTTCTGATGTGAACAAAGGATGGTGATACAAGAGCAGAGTACCCTCCTGAACTACGCTGCTTTGCACTTATATTGAATTTCTATTCAGGTCGTGCATACAACTACTTGAGGGATGTATTTCCTCATGGTTTGCTCCATCCAAGTACACTGCGGAAGTAGTATGTCAGTGGATTTTAAGCCATGATTCAGTTCAGAGGCCGCAAATTCTCTCGTTTCGAAAGAGAAGGAGATGGCTATCAATGAAAAGCCCCTAGTGTGTGCATACGGAAGCACATTGAATTTGATGGAAAACAATTTCTTGGTTATGTGATTTGTGGTAATGAAATCGAGGATCAGGATTTACCCGAAGCCAAGGGGGCTTAATGTTTATGGTGGTCTCACTAAATGGACACTGAAAAATTCCAGTGGGTTATTTTTAGATTAAAGGTTTAAGTGGCTCGGATGGAGCAAACCTAGTGATTGAGTGCCTTGCATTTTTGAATGACCTAAATGTAATTGTAGTGTCACTTACTTTTGACGGTGCTGCTTCTAATTTATCCATGGCCCGTTGTCTGGGAGCTTCTTTTGATGAAAATAATATGGTGATATTGTTTGAAAATCCCTCAAATGATTCTAAAGTATTATTCTTCTAGATGCTTGCCATGCTAAAAAATTAGTGAGGAATACTATAGGAGCTGAGGGAACTTTTGCTAGGGGTGATGATGTCGTAGATTGGAGGTACTTAGAACAGCTAATGAAACTTCAGAGAATCGAGGGTCTTCATCCAGGAACAAAACTTACCAAAAGGCACATTCGCTGGGAGAAGCAATCCAGGAAATTAAAACTCGCCACGCAAACATTCAGTGAATGTGTTGCAAGTGCATTGACATATTATGACAGAGATTTAAATCTTCCTCAGTTTCAAGGGTGTGAGGAGACTGTAAAATTTGTTAGGCTCATGAACAATATATTTGATATCTTGAACAGCCGTAATCTTTGCTCAATCGGATGGCAGAAACCATTAAAAGCAGACAATATCCACAGTACGAGGGCCTATATTCAGGAGGCTATTTGAATATATATATAGTCACCGGAAGAGACGGGTGGTGGTGTTTGTCTAGTGAAGTGCTCTAGACCGAGCTCGATAGCTGCAGTCGCTTAAGTGCGGGCAGTGTCCAGTAATCGGGAGAAAGTGGGTTCGAGCCCCACTGTCGGCAGCCCTGAAGATGGTTTTCCGTGGTTTCCCATTTACACACCGGGCAAATGCCGGGGTTGTACCTTAATTAAGGCCAATACCGCTTCCTTCCACTTCCTAGGCCTTTCCTATCCCATCGTCGCCATAAGACCTATCTGTGTCGGTGCGACGTAAAGCAAATAGCGAAGTGCTCTAGGAAAACTAGTTTCATAGGTTTGATTGTGTGTCTAAAGTCTGTCTTAGGAGTGTATGACTCAATTTTGAACATGCCACAGCTGAAGATGCATTTTCTGATCAGGCCGATGACCTTCAATGTTAGGCCCCTTAAAACAACAAGCAGTATCATTTTCTGATCACTTACAAACTTAGTCAGGATCACCTGGAAGTACTCTTTTGTGCCATTAGGAATCATGGTGGTCATAACAATAACCCCACAGGTAGGCAGTTTTGCTCCATATACAG
Organism: Anabrus simplex; assembly: GCF_040414725.1. Taxonomy (NCBI): domain Eukaryota; kingdom Metazoa; phylum Arthropoda; class Insecta; order Orthoptera; family Tettigoniidae; genus Anabrus; species Anabrus simplex. The sequence goes on from NC_090266.1 coordinate 1,043,593,537, forward strand.
ATAGGTACTACAAGCAGTTCCAATTGCTCTGCAGCTGAGCCTACTCTAATTGTGAATTGTAAAGACGGCACTCAAATAATTGGTGATCATTTTAATCTGCCTGCCAACAGTACTGATGTACTTTTTGTTAGTCATGATCATGACTACATTCCACACCCAGCCAACTTGACATTGTATGTTGAGGATGTTGTGGAATATATAGCAGCTTGGCTGTGAAAAGATTACATAAAGCAGTTAAATGTGATGTTTGCAAGGCGGTTCTCCAAACAGCAGTCCCAAATTCAGCATTCAGCACTCCTGAAGAGAGAAACAGTGGTGGCCTTTCTATCCCATCATTAGATGTGGTTTACCTTTGCAGTGAAGATGGAAAGATGATGCGACAATTCCAGCACAAAATGACAAGGATGAAGTATCCTTTAAATGTACCTGAAATGGCAGCAATGAACCATGCTAAGAGAGACATGTTTGATGAACTTCAGGAGCATGCATTTGATTCTCCGCCCCTTGACAACCACATTCATCAACTTAAGCGGGCAGTTTTGATGGAATATTTTAAAGTGAGGTTCCACCATGAAGCACGGCTTGAAACAGATAAACTTCATAGTGTGAGGGTACGAAGCTTTCACCAAAGACCGTTCTATTCAAAAACCAGTAATGTAAGGTAGGCTTCTTTATAATATAATTGTTGCATTTGCTATATAAACGTGCTACAGAGTGCAGGCCTATATGAGGATTTCTATGCTTCCTGTGACTGGAAAATTCATATAGATTCAGGTTGCTTATGTCAGAGGATGCTGGTATGGTAGGCTAGTTTCACTGATTTGTATTAGTGTTCTACTTTAGGCATATTCTCTCTAATCATTCTGTCTATGAGTCAGGTTGATTTGTATAGAAATTAATTCCTAAATTACTTTTATATAGGCATGTCTTGTTTCTGTACTTTAGGAACAATGCTGAAGGATATTTTCTTTTCTTCAGATATTGCCTCCTATTTTTAGACCTACTTCAAATGTGGCATGTGCATTTGTTTATGTTGGGCTTTAAACTAAGCTTAATTAAGTAGGTGGCAGTGGAATTAAATTTTACCTGCGTAGCATTTTATGTATCCCTTTATTATTATTATTATTATTATTATTATTATTATTATTATTATTATTATTATTATTATTATTATTATTATTATTATTATTATTATTATTATTATTATTAGTGGTAGTAGTAGTAGTAGTAGTAGTAGTAGTAGTATTTTTATGTTGACGCAGCATATTATAACAGATCCCTGCTTCGTAGGCATAAATAGGTACTAAAACCAGTGCCAATTGGTATGCAGTTGACCCTACGGTATTGTGAATTTTTACAGCTTATGATAAGTGAATATTTCTTGTTATGGTACCTGTTTATCGTTTACTCTCGAGAGTCCATTTTTGTTGCCATCTGTTGGTGGTGTATGGTTCACTTACGTATGATTCTTGTGTTCTTTTCTTTCCATAATGGTCCTGTATGCTATGTGTTACTCTTTGTGTCTTGTGCTTGGGCATTGGTTTGAAGTAGGCCTATTTCAGTCAAAAGTACACCAGGCATGGTAAATACAATATTTTAAAGTTGTTTGTGAAAGTTATGAAGTGTTTATTGTAGATGTCAGTTGCATTTATATTGAAAATTAGGCTACACTTCCTTACGGAAAACTTTCAAAGGTTACCTTTCAGCTATTAACCCCAATGTGATGCGGTAATTGGAAAAACTTACTTTTCTCTTACATTATAATAAATAATTAACATTAAACAGTAAGTGTTACTCACGGAGATGTTATACTTGCAAAAATACGATCATAATGAAGGTGTTTATATCGTAGGTCCCTTTTGGTTTTAAGGATTTCCGTCGTAATTACACATTTATGTACACAGTTTTTATTGTCATTTATGCTTAACCAGAACACATAAACAGGGTACATCTCATATTCCGATTTCGTCGCCTTTTCGAATGTCAGTGTTTGACAATCTCCCTATATCCTCTCAGATTTCTGTTTGGTTCGTTTCCATGCAAGAAAAACCGTGAAGCACTATGCTGGGAAAATTCTAAACATCAGTAATGATAACGGTGGAGTAATTTATAATTTAGCTTTTCTTCGTCACAATCATAAAGCTGATTTAAAATTGTATTGGCCTTATGTACAAGATGAAGGAATGGCCAGTAAGGAAGACATTGTAAAGTTTTTGAGTGCTCCAGATATTAATAAGAGTGGTTTTTTTACTTTTCAGCAAGAAGGAAATTGCAGTGTACCAGAAAACACATCTATAGACAGTAATGACCCCAAATATTTCATTTGACTGTGTTCCGTTCTGTTGATTTGTGAAAATGCTTGTAAAATACTTTACTACCTTTATTTTAAAATTTCAGCTTAATTTAGCCATATTTGCATGGTATTTCACCTTAATGCAATATTATTCAATCACCAATTCCATTTAAAACAATCTTGATGACCAAAGCTACCCTCACGGAGTTTAACTTTGAACTGCAATAAAAAATAATGTTTGTTCACAGTTACCCGAATTGCAGGGTAACTTTGAACACTGCCTTTTATTTTTATTATATATAATAAATGTACATATGATCAATTTTGACATGCACATCCAATTGAGGTCCCTAATCACCCTACCTGGCTGCACTGATCCATTTAAAATAATTAAGAATATTTGAGGGGTAGCACAATAAAGTTTGAAAGTGTTCAAAGTAACCCCATTTTATGGTACTTCAGATATGGTATTATATCCCAACCCATTTTATTTAGGATATCCCACGAAATCGTATCAATTTCAGTAGCTTTTCAAATTTTCAAATTTTGTTTCTTATTGTAAACATCGTTATCATAAGTAATTTTGTTGCCTGTTGCCATTTCTTGATGGATACAGTACTTTTGCATCCATATCTTGGTACAGGCCAGAGTAAAGTGTAGCTTCCACCGAAGTCCCAGTCAACATCCATGGCTGTGGCAATATGGAAGTTGCTGGGGTATGGGTAGTGCTGAGTAATGACATTCAGAGCACGACTATTGCATCTGAGTGTTATTAAAGGTGTTGCTCATAGGGTCAGTCGTGCTGCAATAGTACTTTCTGACCCAGTGAGGAAAGCAATGGCAAACTACCTCACTCCTCATCTTGCCTAGTATGCCTCATTTTGGTGCTGTCATTGGTTTTTGGGGTTTCTTTATAACCGCATAACCTTTGGTGGTGCTATTTGAGGATCCAACCAGACTCTGGGCTGATGACCTAACAGACAGACAGGTAATTTTGAATGCTTCTTTAGTATTAGTCACCTCCCCTATCTGGACATTATCATTGTAACCGACAATCTTTAGATACTGCTAACTGAATACTTCTGTAGGCCGCCCCTAGTGGACTTTGAGCGAACTAAAAACCGTAGATAACTCGTCTTTGCCGAAAGAAAAGCGACAGAAAAAAGTAAAGATGGAGTGAGCTGTTTTTGTACATTTGTGTAGTGATAATTGTGGTGTAAAATAAAGTGTAGTTAAAGCAGATTCAGTGTGTTGTATACTTCACTACATAATTGGTGACCCCGACGTGATTCAGTGACGGAAGTGCGCAATAAACATCGCGAAGTGCATAAGTGTAGTGTAAGCGTGAAGAACAATGGATGAAAACAAAACAACGGGTACGCCATCGGCAAACGAATCCCATTCAGGACACATGGTGGGTGAAGCTAACAAGGTAAGCATCAAGATCCCTCCTTTCTGGATAGGAAAACCTGAAATATGGTTCTTTCAAGTGGAAGCTCAGTTTTCTATCTCAAGAATTACCCAAGAGGACACTAAATTTAACTACCTCGTGTCTCAGCTCGAACCTAAATATCTCGAAAACATTTGTGACATTTTCAAAAGTTCGGAACTGAATAAATATTCCGCGGTTAAAGAACGCCTTCTAAATACCTTCAAGGAAAGCGAAGATAAACAAATAAAACGGTTGGTAACAGGCCTAGAATTAGGCGATCTGATACCTAGTCAGCTTTTAAGGAAAATGCAGTCCTTATCAGGCGTGAATATTTCCGAAAAAGTGCTTCGTACCTTGTGGCTTGAGAAATTACCGGACTCTATCAAACATGTTTTAATCGTATCGGACGAAAACTTGGAAAAAATCGCAATTATGGCCGACAAAATCATTGAAATGAATCCCTGCAGTAAACTTTACAGTGTGGAAAATAGCGATACTGATGCGTCCGTAAGTAACGACGCTATCACGAAACTCTCTGCACAGATAGCCGCCCTAGAGCAACAGATAGCTTCAATGCGCACTTTTAGGCCCCGCAGTCGAAGTTCGAGCCGAAACCGAAGCAAAAAGAAGTACGATCCAAACGGAAAGTACTGTTACTACCACTTCAGATTTGGTAATAAGTGCTTCCCCGACAAATGCAAGCCTCCATGCTCGTGGAAAATTTCGGAAAACACCAAACAGTAGTAGAGTTGACAGCAAGCTCCACTACTGAAAGTATTAAGGATTGCTGTAAACCCCGTTTATTTGTACGTAACAAAAACACGGGTTTGCACTTCCTAGTGGATAGTGGAGCCGATGTTTCAATAATCCCTGTCACTTCCAGTAACAGAAATTGTGACCCAGATTTTAAACTGTTCAGCTAATGGCACAGAAATCCCAACTTATGGACTTAGAACACTGAATATTGATTTGGGACTCCGTCGACAATTTCAGTGGCCTTTCATAGTAGCTAAAATTGGCAAGGGCATATTAGGTGCTGATTTTCTGAAGAAGTTCAACTTACTAATTGACCTAAATAAAAAGCAGTTAATTGAAGGCGAGACTAAACTCTCTGCCATGGGTGAAGTAACAGCCATCACAGCTGATAATGTTGTTAGCACAATGTCAAATGTACAAAAGTTTGCCGATCTCTTATCCAGTTACCCAGATTTAACGAAACCTAATTTACTACCTATTCAAATCAAACACGACATTCAACACCTCATCCCAACTGAAGGCCAACCAGTTTATTGCAAGCCCAGACAGCTGGATCCTCGGAAGCTACACATTGCTAAACAGGAATTCCAGTTTATGCAAAACAGTGGAAATATTCGACCATCAAAGTCGCAATGGGCTAGTCCTCTCCAACTGGTCCTCAAAAAGGATGGAACTTTTCGAGCATGCGGTGATTACAGACGACTGAACGCACAAACTATCCGGGACCGATATCCAATTACTCGGATTGAAGATTTTCAACATATTTTGAGTGGTAAGAAAATATTTAGCAAGCTAGACCTCTTCAAGGCATATTTCCAAATCCCTGTAGCAGGGGAAGACAAATCTAAAACCGCTATTATCACTCCATTTGGCTTATATGAATTTAATGTGATGCCGTTTGGACTCCGTAATGCACCAAGCACCTTCCAACGTTTCATTAATGAGGTATTTAGAGGCTTAGACTTTATTTTTCCATATCTTGATGACTGCTTAATTGCTTCAGAATCAGTAGAGGAACATCGTGAGCATCTTAAGATTGTGTTTGAGAAGCTACATGAATTTGGCCTCCGAATCAATGTCTCAAAGTCTGTACTTGGTGTAGAGCAAGTGGAATTCTTGGGACACTTAATCACCACGGAAGGCTCCAGACCCTTACCAGATAAAGTGAAAGCGATTGTTGACTACAAACTACCACAGACAGTTCATGACCTTCGTGTATTCTTAGGTACCGTTAATTTCTACAGACGTTACCTCAAGGATGCAGCAGAAACGCAGTCTCTTTTGCATGCTTATCTCAAAGGTGCTAAAAAGAGATATAAGCGACACATTAACTGGACACCAGAAGCTATCACAAAATTTGAAAAATGTAAGCAGGACTTGGCAAATGCAGCACTGCTTACATTTCCAGACCCAACATACCAGCTGGCCCTGGCAGTAGATGCAAGTGACTTTGCAGTAGGAAGTGTCCTGCAACAGTATGAAGAGAAAGGATGGAAACCTATCGGATTCTTTTCGAAGAAGTTAAGCGATACACAGAGAGCGTATAGCACCTATGACCGTGAACTGTTAGGAATCTACCTCTCTGTCAAGCAGTTCAAACATTTTCTTGAAGGAAGAGACTTCATAATATATACGGACCACAAACCACTCACTTTTGCATTTAATCAGAAAAATGAGAAGGCATCTCCACGGCAGCTGCGACATCTTCAGTATATCTCCCAGTTTACAACAATCATCCAACACATTAGTGGCAAGGACAATATCGTTGCGGATAACCTGTCACGGATTGAATCTATGACTGTCATCGATTACGACACAATCGCTGAAAGCCAACGTCAAGACAGTGAACTTAAACAACTTCAAGAGGAAAGTCAGTCGCTCATGTTCAAGAGCTACCCACTGCCTTCTGGAAAGTTACTGTGGTTTGATACCTCCACAAACAACATAAGGCCATACATTCCAAAAGAATTTCGCAAACAATTCTTTCTTCAGATCCACAACATGGCGCATCCGGGGAAAAAGACTACTGTTAGGCTGATGACTTCCAAGTTTATCTGGCCTGGTATCAAGAATGACGTCACAAAATGGACGCAAGCTTGCATGGGATGTCAAAAAAGCAAAATAACAAGACATACCAAATCGCCAGTCAGCCATTTTTAAGAACCTGATGAGATGTTCAGCACTGTTCACATAGACATTGTTGGCCCCCTTTCACCTTCTGATGGCTATATCTACTGCCTCACATGTATAGATCGCTTCACCAACTGGATGGAAGCAATACCATTGCAAAATATAACAGCAGAGACGGTAGCAAAATCATTTTATGATCATTGGGTGACGCGGTTTGGAGTCCCAGCAAAACTAGTTACTGACCAAGGCCGACAGTCTGAAAGTCAGCTCTTTAAGAATCTTTCCGAATTGTGTGGTGTGAAGCTTAAACGTACGACACCCTATCATCCGCAGAGCAATGGTAAAGTTGAACGTCTGCATCGAACAATACACACTGCTGTCAAAGCCCACAACTCTATAAAGTGGACAGACACCCTTCCAACTGTGTTGCTAGGTCTACGCACTCGACGTTAGCCCCTGACGGGACGTACTCGGGCTCCACCTCGATACCACGGCCGAACCCTTACGGAACACGCCGAAGATTTCCGAACGGCGCACTGGCGTTGAGTTGACAATGCAAAAGAACGAACTGTAGGAGATCTGCTGAACGAACGAACGAACTATAGTAATGTTTATGAGGTACACTACGAATACATACGAAGAGAACCGGGCAGTGACGATTTCGTGTTTAAAGCAGGAAAGTGTATTTATTGTACGAGTGGTTTGAGAAGAAAATTACGTGCGTATATTTTCGAATATCTACTTGTGCATAGTGTTCGTTACTGTACCTGTGGGATTAATGTATTTCGTTTGGTGTGCCCAGCTATAGTGTCTATTTAGTTACGTGCCGCGTGTTTATTTAGTTTTTCTTCAGTTTAGGTAGGCCTACTTACATAGCGTTATAATGAGCAACGTTAAGAAATACTCGTGTTCTGAATGTGGTAAAAGCTATGAGTATAATAAAAAAAATTTTGGAAACATGTTTCTAAGGCCCATCCAGAGAAACTAGACGAAATTGCGCCTTGTTTAAAGGGCGAGACATCTCTTCCGCACCAGTGTAAATTTTGTGATAAACAGTTCACGCACAGTTATAATTTAAAACGGCACGAGCGTCAGTGCCACACAAACTTAATTGGAGGACCTGAGACAGAGGATAAAAAATGTCCTTCTTTCTCAAGCTTCCTAGAGTGGAAACAGCAAATTGAAAGCAAAACATGTTCACAGTATGTAAAGAAAAGGGTTTCTTACACTGCAACAGATAACACGAAGAGACATTACTATGTGTGTCATCGATCAGGCTTTTTTGTGTCTGAAAGTAAAGGCATCAGGCACTTGAAGCTTCAGGGAAGCAACAAAGTTGATGAGATCTGTCCAGCAAGTATTCGACTAATTGAACACGAAAATGGAATGTGTGAAGTAAAATATGTTCCCACTCACAGAGGTCATCAAAATTATCTAAGCCATCTTGCCCTCACAGATGTAGAGAAGAAAACATTAGCAACAGATATTGCCAACCAGATTCCCTTTCAAGCTATTCTGGACAAAATTCGCGAATCTGTGACAGACTCAAAGCTTGAAAGAATTCATTTAATCACAAAACAGGATTTGTATAATATTGAGCGTAGTTTTAACTTGAGCTCTAAATCTGTCAGACATCAGGAGGATGGTACAAGTGTTGAGGCCTGGGTCAATGAAGTTAATTCAGGTGACAGGCCCTTGTGTATTATTCTATAAACATCAGGGGACTACCAGTGAAAAGCATCCAAACCTCAGAAGTGATGACTTTATTTTAATTATTATGAACAGTGCTCAGAGTGAAATATTAAAGAAATATGGTAGTGACTGTATATGCACTGATGGAACACATGGGCTTAATAGCTACGGGTTTGAGTTAATAACGCTTTTAGTTCTGGATGACTTGAGAGAGACTTTCCTTGTGCATTTTTGATTTCCAATAGAAGTGACCAGAAAATATTGTCTCTATTTTTCACCTACATTAAGAATGAGGTTGGTTGTGTATCCCCAAAGGTCTTCATGTCCGATTTGGCAGAAGCCTTCTACAATGCTTGGAATGCAGTCATGGGACCTGCAACCATGAGATTATTTTGCTCATGGCATGTTGACAGAGCATGGAGAAAGAATATTCAGACCAAAGTAAATGGGAAGGAAAAACAAGGAAATGTTTATAAAATTCTGTGAACAATAATGCAACAATATTTAGATTTTTGTGAATTAAATAGGGGTGGTCTTGCACACCTAGTAGCTATGTCAGTGAGTGTACCTAAGGCATCATGAAACATTTGATTTAAAGTGGCTATGAACATTGTGCTTTGAGTGTTTCAGATCAAAAGCAGTTGTTATTTCAGTTAGGAATGAGTAGTTTGGATTGTTGTGATATGATGATGATGATGCTTGTTTAAAGGGCCCTAACATCTAGGTTATCAGCCCCAAATGTTGTGATATCAGTGTTAGATGAGATATGTGTTTGTGGCCTGTTGTATAGAAAAGGGTTTAGAATGTTTTGAAATATATAGTCAGTATGTAGGTAAATAATACACAGAATTAAGCAATCACTGTTTTCAGGATTTTAATGCAAAATGTAGGAAATTATGAGCATCACTGTAAAATTCTTGTTTGTAACATTGATAATTAATCCTATATGGACTACACACACACAAAAAGAAAAGAAAGAAAAAAAGGAACATGTGATACAGATTTGAGGTCCTTTATTTAATCATGAATAAACGCATTTAGGCATATACAAACTACTATTTATTTCTTCCTGAATTGAAATCCTCAGAAGTATTGTTCTGAAGGATCACTAGACGTTATGATGGAGGTGGTGCATAACTTGGTGGGTATAATTATTTTTAACTTACTTGCTTTATAGTTGACCTTTCATAGGGCAGAAGATTGCAAGTTGGAAAAGAGGTAAAGCTTTTTTTTGTGAGATCTACTTAATATTACATTTGAAAATTTAATGTGATTGGACCTTTTACAATAGACTCGTGGGCTGTACCACTGTCTGTTAAGAGCAAGAGATTATCTTCAGGGTGCAGGAGTACAGTACTGTACCATCTTCCCCTACCAAAGTCTTTCTCATCGAAATCAACTGCAATATATCCTATTATGAATACCTAAGTATTTTAGAATAGGTATTCTAGTTAAGAAAAGTATAAGTGATGTTTACATTTGTTGAAAGAATCATACAAGGAACAGTATCAAAGTCATGATGGAGGAAATTCAGGAGACAGAACACTTTAAGTCACTTCATAAACAACAGCAGTCATACTTGGCAGAGGAAGGAAAAACTTATCAGCAGCTTACTGTTGGACCTGTGTCTGGAAGTGAGTGAATAATCTGTACAAAACTCAAGGCTGCCCCTCAGTATTGATATACTAATTTTTTCTAAAATAAAACAAAAAGAAACACATTGCATATCTTCTTCACAAAACAATCTTTACATCACCTCTTACAGCAGTCTGTCATTTGCCCTTAATTTCTAATTTTTATCAGAATACTACCATAATACAATAAAAAAGTACTATAATCTGAATATTAGATCAATAACTAAAAAGGTTTACTATGAACCATTAAATTGCTATTTTTTCTGGAAAATGTTTGTTATAAGATAAGACATCCATCTAAGTTCTTCTGCATGCATTCTACTTCTTTATATACAAGCTTTCTCTTGTTTTAAAGTTATCATTCCATGAAATTCATTCCCTGAGCAACCTTTATATTGCCAAGACCATTTATTACACAGCTTTCTTTAACTTCAATTTTACTTCTTCAAAAAGCTTTTCACTAGTTGCCATTTCTTCACTTTTATTTCTTAAGTTTCTTGAAATCTTCAAATTCTTCAATATTTAAGTTGCATTTCTTATTTACTTTTCCAATTTTGATGCACTTTTCTTCCTCTCCATCAAGTTCATTTGGTGCTCATTCTGTCCTTTCTGGATGAGCAGTGTAGCAAGAGTGAGCAGATCTTGTCACTGTCAGTTGCTTCGTTGTGACCAGATCAATTGTGGTTTGTTTTACTGCAGTAATTTTTAAAAGCGTCCTGAATATTTGTTCTTGTATTTAATATTCCTGGTGACATGGGCGATGCTTTGTCATTGATCAAATCTTGGCTCTTCTGAGAGAAAGCTCTCTACATCTGCACTCCTACAGGATAGAGTGAAACATATCTTAATTGTATTTCTTACTTCAGGATATTTCCTTTTCCCACATGGAAGTTTTAGATTGATATGAGGTTTCTGGTTCTTTTAACTTACAGATTTTTAATTTGCCTTAACTTTCTCAAACTTAAATATCTTCCATTCATCTTGAAGGATAATACTATCCATGGAGGAAGACTGTAAGATTGACTTAATTGGAGACGGCGCGAACAAATTCGTTATCTTGGAATTACCTTCAGGGATACTCCAGTGTTCGACGAGACTGCTGTAATGAAAAACCTTCACAATAAGCTCCAAATTCTAACATCGTCGCCACTGCTTAAGGAAGACCAAAAACTCATAGTACTGAATTCCTCAATCTGTCCCACCCTGATGTACCCTTTCCTGACATGCAGTTTCAAGAAAATCGCACAGAAATTCTTATCCGATAGCAATAAAATGATTAAAAGTGCAACAAAGGAGATATTGCAGTTACCGACGGATACTCCAGATGGCATGCTGTACACCGAAAAGAAATACAAAGGACTCGCTCTTTTTAAAACCTCGTGGGAAATTTACCTTTAATGTATTAATGCCTGTAACATCTTGCTTAAGACTAAACACCCACTCCGCGTCGCTTCAAGGGATTCTCATGCGGAGAGTCAGGAATGCGTAGAACGCCTAAAACTAACAAACGCTGATATCCAGAAAATAAGCGCCAAGAACGGCTTGTACGATACTAAGAAGATTTGGCAAGAGCTACGAGAACGGGAATTCACCTCCTGGTGTTCACTGCCGCAAAAAGGACTCTGAGTACAACTGTACAAAGAGTACACACCAGCAAACTCTTGGGTGCGAGATCATACCGGACTGTATTGTAACGAGTGGAGAGAGGCTATAAAGATGACTGCTAATGTTTGTGCGGTGCGTTCGGTGCCAGGCAGGTCCCTGGACAACAACCTCTGTTGGCATTGCCACAGAGAGAAAGAAACTCTTGGTTATGTCCTGGGATTCTGCACACGCAGGGAGCTCCTAATAAACATGCAGCACCACCAGATCAGATCCCTCATTGCCGAAGAACTCAGAAAGAAGGGATTCAATGTACATGAGGTGATACACGGACTGGCCATAAACAGTAGTTCGCGGAGAATTGACATCATAGCCTTTAAAGACAGCAGCTCTCAAGGATTCATATTAGATCCAACTGTCAGATTCGAGCATCATAGCGGTCAGCCAGAGGAGGTTAATCTTGAAAAGATTAACAAATACAAATCCACTATCCCTTACTACAAATCTAAATACCACCTTCAGGAAATAGAAATACAGTAATGGTCGCGTTCGCGGTACCGTACCTCGTCATTTCGTCGCCATATGGAAGCGCTTCGAACTTCCAATGAAGCTCATCCCTGAAATTGCGACCCTCGTCCTCAGAGGCTCCATCAAAATCCTGAGACACCACCTCTACAGCTACAGCTCTGGAATGCCACACTAATTATACTGTACCTTTATAATTTAGAGTTTTCTTCAATTAATAGTTCTGTACAGAAATTTGATATGTTTTACCTTGTCCATAGTGGCAGATTGTAAATACAGGACGTTGTTCCTAAATAAATGGAAATGGAAATATTATTATTGTGAAGAATATAAGTCGATATATCAATGGGAAGAACCTTTGCAACCTTCACCATATCTACACAGCAGTGATGTGAACTTTTCTCCTTAGGTTGTAAAAACAGGTATGTATTAGAAAATATGCAGAAGTAGATTCCTCCCCCCTCCCCCACAAGATGTTTGCAACTGGTGATATAGTGTTCCTGTACACTTTTCAGAAGAAAAAAGGGCTTCTTTTTCTGGCAAGTCTTTCACAAAGTGCATAACTGAAATATCTCCTCCTTAATCCATGCTGTTTTCAGCCTTCATAATACATCAGTTTTGCAAACCTACAAATGATATAGTAGCCAAGATTCTTCAGCTCATCATACAGAAACTTGAATAAACATTCTCTCTTTTTTGGAAAGTCTCAGAGTAATCTAAACACCAAGCTTGATACTTGCTGTCGCTTAAGTGCGGCCGGTATTCAGGAGATATTGGGTTCGAACCCCACTGTCGGCAGCCCTGAAGATGGTTTTCCGTGGTTTCCCATTTTCATACCAGGCAAACACTGGGGCTGTACCTTAATTAAGGCCACAGCCGCTTCCTTCCCATTCCTAATCCTCTCCCGTCCCATCATCGCTGTAAGACCTATCTATGTCGGTGCAGCGAAAAGGAACTTGTAAAAAAAAAAAATCAAACAAAGCTGCACTAGGCATAAAAAATTCACCCTTGTATGTTACATTTTAAAAAAGGAAAGTATCGATTAATTTGTAGTTTTCCAGTTGATGTTACGGATCCACAAACTGTACTGGTATGTTTGTGGTAACACTCACAAAATATTTTTGAAGAGCGAGACTTAGTTCTGTCTGTTAGAACATGGTAGAAATTATTCAGTTCTCATGATGCTGTATGCATTTTTTATAATTTTTGAGTCAATAGTTATCAAAGTTCAAAAGCAAAATAATTTTCAGAAAATTTCAGCACTTATACTTCCCACTGAATATGGCTGTTGGCAATCCCAGCGAAAACTTACCTTATTTAAAGTCCACCATTAATGGTACCACATTCAATGAAAAATATGTGGCTTAATTAATGGGAAGTTTGTGTATGTACAGGAGAGTACAGTCTACACTGGAGGTGTGCTCAATGGGTTTGCTTAAATTATCAGCAGCAGCAAAAACTGTTGTGGCATCTTTAGTGCCTCTTTATTTATTTCACTTTTTTTTGTATCTGTCTCTTGGCACAGGCTAGAGCAAAGTGCAGCTTCTACTGAAGTCCCAATCTCATCCATGGCTGTGACAATATGGAAGCTGCTGGGGTATGGGTTGTGCTGAGTAATGACATTTGGAGCACAACTAGTGTTTGAGTATTATGAAAGGTGTTGCTCATAGGATCAGTCGTGCTACAGTAGCACCTTCTGGTCCAGTGAGGAAAGCAATGGCAAACTATCTCACTCCTCATCTTGCCTAGTATGCCTCATTTGGACTCTGCCATTATTTTTTGCAATTTCCATATAACTGCATAACCTTTGGTGGTCCTAATTGAGGATCCAACCAGCCTCTGAGCTGATGACCTAACAGACAGAAGCAAACTTTATACCTTACTCCTGTAAATATCACAGGTAAGGACCTAACATCCTACGCAAGTGAAGCCTGTTGTAACATGAGGGCTTAAAATTTGTGTGATAATAGCAGACAATAACAGAGTGAACCATGTAATGTTTAAGGACTTGTCAATATCTGCAAGTTATGAGTGTCATCTCTCAAACAATTTCAAAACTTTCATTTTTGACAGTCTGTATATTTTAAAAATTATCATAATCAGCTGAGCTTAATCAAACAGACTCTGCAAAAAGCTTTAATGTTTCCATCATTTTATTACCATGACAAATTAACAGCTGCCAAGTTCTCAGATATCAGAAGCGTGTACCCAAAGAAAGTGGTTGTTTGCTGAGAATGGCTCCCAAACTAAACTTCAGAATAGTTTTTCCACATAGGTACTCTTGAACAACAACTCTTGTGCAGTTAATAACTTCTATGAAACTACATTTCCTGTGATCAAACAAGAGTGTAGAAAGGAGTAAAGAATTGCACATTTTCTGCAAACTATGTCTCGGTAATGGAAAATAATGAATATTTAAAAAAGTTTTTGCATTTCCCTCTGGGAAAAATCAAATGGTAATAAATACTTTTCAATAAAGATGCTATGTTGTCTAGCAACCATGCAGACTGTGATCTGAAGTATTGATGGAGAATGGACCATGACATTAAGATCCATGGTTTGTGCAGCTCTCAAGGTAATGTCGCCAGCTAACATAATGTCACACATTTTGTTACATAACAGTATTACATTACACAAATGTTTGAATAACCATCAACTGTTAAGTCCAAATGTGTGGTTTATGGTGAGTTACTGTAGACATATCCTAGTGTGTGAACCATGGGCAACGGCTGAGTGGCAAAGTTAATCGTCTTCAGAGTTGGGATACCCATTGCTATGGAATTGGGGTGGACATTTTCGACATGTTCCAAGCTAGGACCCTCCTGTTGTTCTGGCAGCTAGAACTATACGATCAACCGGTGGTCTCTACCCTATAGGAGAGATTCTCACTGTGATTATGTGTAAGTAAGGCAGCATCCTGCTTCACAGAATGTACCAAGCTCAGAATATTTTAAACAAGCCTTGAACCTATGGGAGTAACTCAGTCCCACTTCTATTTGACAGGGGAGGGACCCCTTTTAAACTTACGTACTTAGTTATATCCTTTTACTCTTTTGGAGAGCATAGGGCTTTGACAATGAAGCGCCAAAGTATCCTATTTTGAGCTAGGGTTTTCAGTTCTCCAAAGGTCTTCCCTTCTTGTTTTGCCTCCTCCATCACACTGTCTCTCCATGAATTTCTGGGTCTACCTCTCTTCCGTTATCCTTGGGGTTCCAAAACAGAGCCTTTCTCTCCACTGCATCCTGCTGCTTCTGCAGTGTGTGACCGATCCATTTCAATTTCCTCCGCTTTATTTGTATGCCAATGGGCTCTTCTGTTTGTTTCCAGAGATCTTCCTTTGAAAATACTTTTGGCCAAAAATGCCTTAATTCTCCTTTAGCATCTATTTATAAATACATGTAGTTAATGAGTGATCTCTGAGGTAACTTTCCCGGTTTCACAACCATGTAACAGTACTGTTTTTACATTTGTTCGAAAAATGCGAAGTTTGGTTTTCATTGAGATTTCTCTGGCCCTCCATATCGGATAGAGTTGTATGAATGCCACATTTGCTTTGTGGATTCTCATTTTGACATCAGCAGCTGCTCCTCCATCCTGAGTAACCATACTGCCAAGATATGTAAACTCTTCACGTTGATATTCATTGCTTTTGTTTTCTGGGTATTTACCTTGGAAACTACTTGGCAAATAAAATGGAATTCAATGCGGATCCATCAATATCAATGAGGCTTATGCAAGAAAGAAAGTAGAACTGGCAGAGGTAAGTGGAGATAATGAGGAAGAGATAGATTAGAAAATGTTCTTAACAGGTGTTAAAATGGGAAGGACTGTTAATCAGGAGTTCTATTGCACACAACATAATTTTGGTTAGGCTCGTAAATGAGGAGATGACTTGGGTAGATTTAGCCATTGGAGGAATTAGGATGAGAACTGTCTGCGTGAACCGTGGCAGCTAATCACACTAACCACTACACCATAGAGGTGGTCGATTCAATACTATATCATACAATAAAACTTTCACCAAAGGAACAATATTACGCATTGAGTACAATTAAATAAAGTACGGTGTGATTATACAGTTAAAATCATTTAGTATTTGACTACACACTAAGAAACTAACAGCTACTAAAGAGACTGCCAGACTGAAGAATGCACGCGGTAAGCGGGTGAACCATACCTCAGTGCCCATGACCTTGGCAAAGAATATACCCTTGCTACCCTTCCTCATAGCACATGCAGTGTCCACTACTTGCTGTGGCGGTATACAAATCGGTTATCCGGGACGAACGACATTCTGTGCGTATTTCCTCTAAACATTTTGTTAATAATTAAATAAGATGAGGGAAAAATTAGCCGATAAGACAACAGGGCTTGTACAAATTGCTTTGTTTAAAAATAATTTCTATAATTCCTAGTTTCAGCTGGCTAAAATGGAATAAAAATGTAATCTTTTATCCACAAAGTGAGGGGGCAACTGCCCCCTTCCCCCACAATCGCCGCTACTGCCCTGTATAAAAAGGAAGACGGGAAGAAATGCAGAAATTATAGGGGCATCACTCAACTTTCTAAATCAAACTTTTGGAGATCATTTGAAAATGAATTAGGAATATAGTTGAACCGTTATTGGAGGAGGAGCAACGCAGGTTCAGGAACAACTGAAGCACTACAAACCTGATATTTGCCATCAGAATGATAACGGAGAAGCACTGGGAATAGGCTATGTTAAGAACTTAGTGATAGTTTTTATGGACATCGAGAAGGCCTACGACAGTGTTCCTAGAGAGATAATCTGGGAATACCTAGAAGGTATAGGTCTGCCAGACATCCTGATTGATAAAGTAAAGATGCTCTATCAAAAGTGCTTAAGCTGTGTCCAAATATTGGATGGAAGATCAGATTGGTTTGAAACCAAAAGAGAAGTCCAGCAGGGAAGTGCCTTGTCACCACTCCTGTTCATCATTGACATGGATTGGATCATAAAATCCAACAAAGAACATTGCAAAGAGCCTAACACTCTAATATTTGCAGATGATGTTCTGATCTGGGAAGAAAATGAAGCAGACGTACAGGAGAACCTAAATCCCTGGAATAGCAATTTAAAGAATATGGACTAAAAATCAATAAAACAAAAGCTCTTTAAATGACTATCAACAGTAAAGGCACAGATTCAAACAATTTCCTGGAGGGAAGTCTATTGCAGTCTGGTTCTAACTTCAAATAGGCTACCTTGGAAGAATCACTTCAAAAGATAACCCATTAAATTAAGAAATACTTAACAGGACTCAGAAATCTTCTCAATTTCATTTTCAAGTGAGAAACCTACTCTGGGATGATAAAATACCCCAGAAAGCAAAACTGACCATGTTTCATACCTACTTCATTCCATTTCTCACATATGGACTTGAAACATGTACCCTGCATAACAAGGCAAATAATCAAATCCAGTCAACAGAAATTAAATTCACCAGAACAATGAACCAAAAGACCAGGAAGGACAAGATTAGAAATGAAGCAAATAGAAAGGAGGCTGGCATCAAAATGCTTGTTACCAAGCTTTTAGGAAGAGGCAGGCTACAATGGTTTGGACATGTTATGACGATGGACAGAACGGGAACAGCAAGGAATTATTTTGACAGAGAAGTGAAAGGGGGAAGCCAAGGAATTGATGGATAGAGACAGTGAAATCTGAGGTCAGCAAGAGGAATGCCAAGTGGGAAGATATAGAGGAACAGAAACTAAACTGTAACAGGATGAAGTAGCAAGCGCTTGTACTCCACACCTGGGAAACTGGAACTTGAAGATGATGATGTATGGATGTAAGACATTTATAAAATTTACTTTGCACAGGAATCCTCTGGAAGTAAATTTCAGTTATGCAAATGACACCTCACTTTTCTTCCAATTTCTGATCATGGCTTAACAGTTGCAGAACTCTTAAGTTGAGCCCTGGCACACTAATGACTGACACTTTCAGCAGTACTACCATGTACCAGCAGGGAAGCTACAAACCAACAATCTTGAGAACAGATTTAGCTGTTACCTGCAGCTTTCAGGAAGGTAATTATCATATATCAGTCACACAGTTCATGGAGTGTGATAAAAAAAATCAAAATTTCATGTGATTTGACCTTTTTTTTACAATAGAAACAGGAGTGTACCACTGACCCTTTAGGATGAGAGATTATCTTTAGTGCTGTCGCCCAGGTGGCAGATTATACTTTAACTAGAAATACTGTTATAAGTCTCAATTAATACAGTATATGGTATTGATAACAGTAGCCAAGAGATTAATTATAATACAAGGTAGTGGAACTGAGGCTGTACTTGTATTTCGGTATTGCTGATCTTGAAGGATAGCCTATATCCATTACGGTAGTGGTTAGCGAATTTGCTTGAATCTTATTATCTCATGCTTGGCAGAAAAAAAAAAGAATACCCTTCAATATCAGCTCACTGTCAGTTCTGCCTACGGAATTACATAACCTCTTCTATAACCTAGAGGTACTGAGTTTGATGGGATTATATTCAACCTTCTCACTGTCACTTTCTTCTGACTTTCTGATGTAGATTCAAGCAAATTCACCAACCACTAATGGATATACCCATCAAGATCAGCAATACTGGAATAAAAGTACAGCCTTAGTTTCAGTACCTTGTACTATAATTAATTATCTTTTGGCTAATTTTATCAATCCCGTAGGTCTATACTGTATTAGTTGAGACTTAAAAGTGAAAGTATAATCTGCCACCTGGGCAACAGCACGTAATGCAGATCACTGATTATTAGTGCAATTCTTATTGATTAATGAAACTGTATATCGGTATCTAAGGTAAAATAGGGCATTCATTCCAATATATAATTTGAGGTTATAATACTCGATGCAATATTGAACTGAAATATACAATATAGACGTCAAATATAATACTAAAAAATACACAAATTTTTTTTAAATACATTTATTTATATAAAGCCTGTACATTTTAAAAGACTGTGCTTGCTTTAAACGGGTTGTAGATCACATGTACCACTCGGAGATATAACAACAAACAGTAAAAATCATTGAACTCCAGAGACCGAAAGCACTATCCAGTATCTTCTCACAAGCAACGGGTGGTCGATCACATGTACCACTCGGAGATATAACAACAAACAATAAAAATAATTGAGCTCCAGAGACGGAAAGCACTATCCAATATCTTCTCACAAGACATTCTCAACACACGAGTCACATTTATATAAACATATGCTAATACTCTGAGCATAAAATAATAGAAATAGCGCTGACCATGTGAAGCTGCAGTAGGTGAAAATAAACATACAGCAATGGTCTTCAGAATAGTTCAGTTCAGAGATCAGTTAGTGATTTGAACTACTCGATTCATGATGGCGGCGTACGCCATTCGGAGAGCTTCGGCTTGCTCCGTAAGGCTTCGGTAAAGCTTCAGAGTGGAGCCGTAGTACGTCCCGTCAGGGGCTAACGTCGAGTGGTCTACGCGCATCACTCCGGGAGGACTTGAACAGTTCAGTTGCACAAATGGTGTATGGCACGCATATTAGGCTTCCAGGTGAATTCTTTGATAACCCTCCATCTCATACCGAACCAGAAACTTTTGCCTCCAAACTTCAGCAGCACATGCAGCAACTCAGGCCTGTGGAAGTTAAGCACAAAACTTCCCGATCTGTGTTCATCCATAAAGACTTGAGTAAATGTACTCATGTATTTCTGAGAATCGATAGAGTGAAAAAACCTTTGCAACCCCCATATGAAGGTCCTTTCCTGGTAACTGCCAAAACTGATAAATATTTCACGGTTACCATAAAAAATAAATCTGTGAATGTCTCCATTGATCGCCTGAAACCAGCCTACTTCATAGCAGCAAATGATGAAACTTCTACAGCTCGTCATGAAGAACGACCAGGTGTCTTGCAAGGACTCTGCCCCCCTGATGGATCAACCGCGGATTCCCCGTACAAACCCAGCAAGGAGAAAGTGGTAACAAAATCACATAGTGGAAGGACTGTCAGGTTCCCCACTCGCTATTTAGATGATGTTGTATATATTTAATATTCTTGTGATTATGGTATATTTTGTTTATGTTTATATTGTCTTTGTATCGTAACTTGGTTACTGGAGGGGGAGCGGTGTAGGCCGCCCCTAGTGGACTTTGAGCGAACTAAAAACCGTAGATAACTCGTCTTTGCCGAGAGAAAAGCGGCAGAAAAAAAGTAAAGATGGAGTGAGCTGTTTTTGTACATTTGTGTAGTGATAATTGTGGTGTAAAATAAAGTGTAGTTAAAGCAGATTCAGTGTGTTGTGTACTTCACTACACTTCTGTCTTTTGAAGATCCTCGCATACACACTCCCCTTGTGCATTAATGATTCCTGGAATGTCCTCCTTGGTACCTGTTTCTGCCTTAAAGTACCTACTTCCTTGTTCACTAAAATTTGTATGACTGCCAATTATGCTTGCCATCATGTCAACCTTATCTGACTTCTTGCTAAATTCAATTTCCTAGGAAGCTCCTTCAATTTCCCGTTGCTTCCACAACCATTTCTGACTCTATTTATTTCTAACCTGCAGACCCTTCTTAGTCTCTTTACTTCTCTGTTTTAATATAGTGGTGTGTTGCCATTCCTTACCATTTTTGAAAGTACAAACCTATTTTCAAATTCCCCAACAACTGCTGTAAACCCATCCCAGGGTTTATTTACATTTTTAATTACCGTTTTCCACCGATCATATTCTTTTAAACTATTGCTTTATACGCACGAAAATTAATTTCAAAGAAACATACGTGTGAAAGGATAGGCCATTGCCCTTTATGAACCTCTCTGTGCTGTCATAGGGACTGGCATTTTCCATCAGAGAGGTACATACTTTTTATTGATTAGCTGCAGTAGTGAATGCGCCAAAAAAAGCAAGCTTTTGACAGACAGCTCCCTCGCTCAAATTCGTATGTTACTGCAGCGTCAGTGCCACACTGCCACTCCTAGTGTATATTTTACTAAGTCTAGGAATGGAATAACATTTGTAGTTGGCGACACGTCGCCACAAGTGGCGCATGCTACACCCGGTAACACATATAGCCTACCATATCTTTTCTGCCCCATTGACAACCAGCCGCACGCTACAAATAGCAACACTTGTTGCCAGCCGCATGCTAAATATTATCCTTTGCCGCGGGCAGTGAAATCATACCTTTATACTACATAGGCTGCCGGGTAGTGGTGGCTAGTATATAACGTAACAAGTATTTCAACCAGTACGCGCTTGTAACGGTTACAGCATGTAACGATTACAGGTTTCTTTTTTTCGGTGGGGGGGCCCGAAGCCCGCTCCCCCCGCGTGACCATCGACTCAATCTGCATGGCCCCCGACATGCTATTAATTTCTAAGGAGAAAGAGATAGCAGGGAAGAGTGGGAAGTGGAACAAGGAGCATCTGACTGTTTCCGAGTTTGGCTCGCTACCACGCAAGAGTTTGTGTTGGTAAGGTGGTGTTAAGGTGTGGTATTGAAGGGTCAGGGAAAAACCAGATAGGCAGAAAATAGAAAGAGCTTACATCTGACATCTTGTGATAGCACATTCAAGGATGTGGTCTGGAAAACTCCAGAGGTTGTGTTAGTTTGAGAAGAGGTATCATGCACCAGCCATCTGCCAGGGGATCAGTCCGTCTGGGCACTGCCGTGACTAGCGCGGGCCTTGCCGGTTGCGGAGCCATGCGTCGAGTACCACTAGGGCCCGCCGCACAGCGCCACCTCCTTGGGGTTACTCGTACCCAGTCTCCGATCCCGGAGAGGCTAAGCCCGCCGAGGCGGGGACCTACTGGAAGGAGGTGGGTCATGACGCCGGGCCTCCTTTCTCTCTGCCCGCGCCAGGCCCTGTAAACTGGGCAACAGCGATGGGAGGTGGGGTGGGCCCCGCGCAGTTGGCGCACACCAGCGCCTCCTTAAGTGTTGCGCAGGCCGTGTAGTGGTGATCACCCCACAACGGTTGCACCTCACTAGGGACCCATACCTCGCCTGCCGATGGCCCCACCTCAAACAGCGGAAACACTGCAAGGGCTGTTGAGGGGGACGTTTCGATCTCACCTGATTGCCGCTACCCGCTGAGGTCCTCTCCTGATCGGCTCCTCGGTCGGCTGCTGTCCTGGGAGCAGTTCTGTGTTGCGACTGGGCGGCCCTCTCCTGGTGGGCCGGCGTCTTCTTCTTCCTCCTGGTCCGGTGGCGGCGTCTTCTTCCCGGGGATCTCTTCTCAGCAGCGGAAAAGGCCACTTCCTGGTGGCCCTCCTCCCGGCCTGGTGACCCGGTGTAGCGGGTGGCTCCGCTGCGTCACCGTCTTCTTCCTCCTCCTGGCTGGCGGCCGTGGCGGCGGTCGGTGCTAACACTCGACTGCGTTCCCTGTCCTGTGGGGCGCACATCAATGTCTGGAGCTCGACAGACACAGTGGCACGTTGGGCCTGGACAGCAGCCTCTGAACGCCAGGGGGCGTCCTCCTCCAATGCTGTGCCACCGTCCTTCGTCACGGGCGCTTTTCTGGATTGCGCCCGGATGGCAGGCCCTTCCTGGTAGGCCTGCGTCTGCGTCCACTCCGCCCTGGCAAGTGGTCGACTTTCGGGGGTGGCGGCCTTGTTGGTCTGCATGTACTTCGTGAAGTACAGCGGTCCAACTGGGGGCGCGCCGTCGCGGCGATCGGGAGCGCCACCGTCATCCTCGATCCTCGGCTCCATCTGGGTGGTTGCATCCTCCAGGCTGCCCGCGGTATCCAGCTTCTCCCTGAGTCCTGATAGCCGGACAACCTGTTAATACTGGGACATCTGTTCCTGGTAGACGTTGAGGCGGATTGCGTCGTGGGGGAAGATCACGACTGCCCAGCCTGGGATCAGCTCGCCGATGAGTGGTGTGATCTCTTCTCCGAGGAACTCCGCGACCGTTGTGAGGAGATCGATTAAATTTATCGTCCTCTGGTACAATTGCACACCCCCCCAGCGGTTGTACACCATCAGCACCGGAAGTCTATCATCGGGGTGGGGCACCAATCTCATCCTGGCTTGGAGCACCTCCGTGACTGCCTTGTAGTCGTAGCCGGCCGGTCTCGGTGTGACGGATACCTTCTCCATCCTGGTCATCTTGAAAAAGAAATCCTGAAAGAGAAACAGAAAGCGAGCACTGGAAAGTGCTCAGCTCTGACAAATGCTCTTTCGAAATTGTACTAACAAGTACAGCTACCTGACTTGCACTTAGAAAGTACAGATCACCTGGCGAGGAGAGGGACAGCAGAGCGAGAGGCACGTATGTCCTTTTGGTTCGCTGTGAGACGTGCAAGCGTAAACATCGAACGCGCTATTCTGTTGTGTGCTGTGAGGTAGAGTGTTTCGAGTGGTATTAGTACAAAGTGCAAGAAAATGACAAGCTTAAATATTAAGAAAAATACAGTAAAATGTGCATTTCCTGATAAAATAAACAAACCCGGACCGACAGAAATTCATGAGTGGATTGAAACAGTTTTAAAATTATATGTGGGCCGATGATCTTCGATGTTAGGCCCCTTAAAACAACAAGCATCATCAAAATTAAATGTTGATCAAGTGGAAGCAATACAATTGGACAATTTGGAAACTGCAGTGTACATAAAATTAACCAGCAAACTTCTGATGGAACGCATTCTGACTTCAACAGCAGGAAAATCTCAGGTAAAGAAATTCAATGGTTCACTTTCGGAAGTAATTATAACATGTGCTGATGTGGACACGAAACTAGTACGGATAATGAATCTTCCTACTGAAATGGAAAATGAACGCGTGGCAACTTATTTCAGTAAATATGGGAAAGTTAGGGACATACGTAATGAAAACTGGTCTTCTACATACACATTTGATGTATTTTGTGGAATTAGAGCTATGCGTATCGAATTACAAAGTGCTATCCCGACAACAGTGACAATTGACGGATATAGAGCTTAGGTACTTTATGAAGGACAACCAAAAACATGCTATTATTGTAGTGGTAGTGACCATCTCCGACAAGACTGTCCGGTAAGGCGAGGAACGACTTCGACAGGTGAAACAGGACCTAGGCTTATGAGTCAAGTAGTTGCAGGGAACTCCACTGCCCCATCTCTCGCGAGCGACACAGTTGTAAACACAGGCAGAAGCGACAAGCTGGAATCACAACAGGTTATCGGTCTTGAGTCACAACAAGAACAGACCAGATACAGTACATGAAGTACAGGTTATCACAACGCAAGCAGAGATACATCCCCTTCCGATTAATCTTGTAACACATGGCCAAGGCAACTCAGTCGATGTGAACGGACCAGAAATTGATCCACAACCAGCTCATGTCGGAACTGTAGGACTGGAACAATCTACGGATCAGATTCAAGTTGAAGAACACTCACCCCACCATAACACAAATGTCACTGAACTTACGACAGGAAACGAAATTATTAATTCTTAACTTGCAAATACAGACTTTGACGTAACCAGTTTGTTGGCAGACAAGTTAAATAATTCTAGTTACCCCAACACTAGAAGTCCTCCGAAGGAAGATATGGAACTAGATACTGATGATAGTAACACCACCGAAAATTTGACAGGTCATAGTGAGATTCCTAACCAGCTGTGGTCAGATGACCTTGAACCCTCGCCTCTTACACTGCTTAACGACATTAAATGTCTGTCAGATCCAAGGGCTCGACAGTTCAGTTTGGTATTAAGATGAATGTTACATTCCTCATGCTATTGACGTACACTGTAATGACCCTAAACATTAACTGTATCCAGATAGCCAGCAAGCAGCAGCTTCTTAAGAAATTAATTCGTGACCAAAATGTTGATTTCGCATTGTTACAGGAGGTTGCTACAGATGATTTAATTCATATATTTGGGTATGAAAGAATAGTAAATATCTACGAGACCAGAAGAGGAACAGCTATATATATATATAAAAGATACAATTCCCCATACAGCTCCCGTATTTCTTCCCAGTTCCTGTGGTATCAGTTTCAACATAAAAGGACTTCTAATTGTAAATATTTATGCACCTTCTGGTTCTGAGGCGAGAGACGAACGAAATGACTTCTATACCAGTGATATTATACATCTAATTAAAAATCATAGAGATCGCATGGTTTTTGGCGGCGATTTTAATGCAGTTATCAATGCCGGAGATCAGAGCGGGAGTTTTCAGAAGTATATAATCTTATCAACTCTAGTGAAAGGGCTCAAACCGATAGACACCTGGGAATCACAAGCATCGCCCGACCCAGGCTATATATATTTTTGCGTTACAGGAGCATCGAGATTAGTCCGAATATATATCAGTCAAAGTCCTCAAGAGCATGTTGGGAATGCTGATGTGTGCCTCGTCGAGTTTTCGGACCATACAGCACATATATGTAAAATAAAGCAATCAGAGCTGGGAGTAGCTCGGGGAAGGGGTGTATGGAAACTCAATACGAATATTCTCAACCGTGAAGAAATGAAGGAACAGTTTTCTGTGCTGTGGCAACTATGGAGGAAACATACTTCCCGTTATACAACGAGACTTGAGTGGTGGATATCTTATGCAAAGCCCAATGTAATCAAATTCATGAAACGGTTTAGTGCTAAGTATACTGGACAGATCAATAAAAAATCCGAATTCTTTTACAAGTGTTTACGTCAGCTTTATAGGGAAGATCCCAGGAACCCATCAACATATCTACGTATCAAAAAAACAAGAGCACTTCTCCTCAGATTTTACACGGAAATGAATGAAGAAATTAAAATACGAGCACGAGATCATCGAAATGATACTGATGAAATGTCATCATTGTACCATCTCATTCGTGGGAGTAAACGAGGCAAAAATATACATATTTCGAAACTGACATCGTCAAGTGGGGAGCCTTCCGGGGATGTAAATATCATTAAGAACACAATTGAGCATTTCTTTTCACAATTGTATGAACAAACGAATGATGTTCTTGACAGCAACAGCGCCTTTTTTGATTCTGTTCGAGGAAGACTGACACATGTGCAACAAGACTATCTCATTGAAGAATTGCGGGAGGAAGACATTTATGAAGCTATACAGCGTAGTCTGCCTAACAAATCCCCTGGATTAGATAGCCTTGGACGAGAATTCTACCTGACATTTTGGCCCGTTATCATGGAAGACCTTACGATAGCCTTAAATGATGTGTTATATTCACGACCAAATATAAGTCGCCTAAAAGAGGGATTGATTGTACTGGTACCAAAAAAAGCCTAATCCTAAAAGTATAGATGATTACTGTACCGGTAAAAGAGCCCGACTCTCAGATTATATTTTAAAGTAAGAAAGTATATAGTTCTCAGGGCAAAAACTGGGTGACTAGTAGCTAGGGCTCGGTACAGGAGGTAGGGTCCTATCTACAAGAAAACTTTGACTTTGACTGAACATGAGTTTATTCATATAAGACATGAAATTGCACATCACCTCCAGGTAGATATAAGCTGTCTTCCACATAGTCCTATAATAAGGCTCGGATTCTCCAGTTCACCAAGCCGAGCAGGTTGGAACACGTTCCAGAAGATTCCAGGGACTCCGTACAGAAGCGGCTGGACTGTCTGGGTTGGTAGAAGGTAGAGATGCCTCGAACTTTCGAGGCCCAGGTTGAAACCCGATGATCCAGGTGATGTTGCAGATGATTATTTGCTACCCCAGTCCAATGTGACTGAGAGAGTTGATGTCTCCAAGGTCACTCGCAGTACTGGTAAATCTGAGTTCATAAAAACCTTGGATGATTAACCCATTAGCGAAGTCACTGGTTATTATTTGTCAAGACTTTCAAAATTTAACACTCGTAAAATGATATGTTTCTGTATACGAGGAAAATAAATAATTTCAGAGTTCACCACTAGCAAAGTCTTCGTCTCTGAATAAATACTGGCAAAAAAACACAAGTCCCTTCTCATGAAACTATGACCAAAATTAAAGTTCATCACTGACGAGGGTAAAGTCTTTGAATGAACACAGACGAAAAACATAAGTCCATCCACATGAATAAATTTACAGTCTATCACTGGCGAAATTTATAAGCCTTTGAATCAACACTGGCGAATGTACAAGTCTTTGAGTGAACATGTACGAAAAACACAAGTCCATCCATATGAATAAATTTACAGTCTATCACCGGCGAAATTTATAAGTCTTTGAATCAGTACCGGCAAAATTTATAAATCACTGTTTATTAGAGGAATGGGTCTCTTAACACTCGCAAATATTGTAGGTTTAATTTACGAAGAATTCGTTCTTTAACACACGTAAATAATACAAGTCCAATTACGAATTTAACACACGTAAATAATACAAGTCCATTTCATGAATAATTGGAAAAATTCCAGTCTCGAACACCCGTAAATATTGTAAGTTCAATTATGAAGACTTAGATAATGTTCTTTGACACTCGAAATATTGCAAGTCCACTTGAGAATACTTGGAAGAATTCGTTCTCCCACACTCGGAAAAAATACAAGTTCACTTTATGAATACTTAGAAAATTACAGAGTTCCTCGTCGGGACTGTCAGTACACGACGATAGTAGCAGCGAGTGTGTCCACGCTGACTACTCACCTGTAACTGAGTAAACAGGCTACAGTGGGCCCTCCTTTTATTCGATCCGGGACGTCTACGTCACAATACGGCTTGACTGAATATCTCCTAAATCCCTCGATGGATTTACTTGAAACTTGGGCATTGCGACGTTCAGGTGATCCCAAACAAGATGACATATCGCTCAAGCCGCTAGCATAATAATTACGGGAGTTACAAAATTTTCCCCGTCGAACAATCTGGAAGATATGACGTGGAATCTAGAATATACGAGTCCAGGCTGGGAACACGTGTTGTGACGGGCGGGCGGTCTAGCTAGCCCCTGTGGCTACGTCACAGCTCACAGCTGTCCTTCACTCGCTTGCTTGCCCCGCTGACGGTAAATAAACCAGGCGTGCTCAGAACATTACGCGTGATAATTAAATGTCATTTATACTCAAAAAATACTCATGTACAGGTCGTAACCGGTACATTACACACCAATTACTCTGCTGAATTTTGATTACAAGTTACTCATCCGATGTCTTAAACAGCGAATTACCTTCCTTATGTCCGATGCTTTAGGGTCACACCAATCGTGTGGAGCTCCCGGTAGGAACATTATACACTCAGTATGTGCAACAAGCGACATTATAGCCCTACCCGTTGGCTCAACGGTCAGCGTACTGGCCCTCGGTTCAGAGGGTCCCGTGTTCGATTTCCGGCCGGATCGGGAATTTTAACCTTAATTGGTTAATTCTAATGGCACGGGGGCTGGGTGTATGTGTTGTCTTCATCATATCATCCTCATCACGACGCGCAGGTCGCCTACGGGAGTCAAATAGAAAGACCTGCACCTGGCGAGTCGAACCCGTCCTGGGATATCCCGGCAATAAAAGCCATACGACAGTTCATTTCAGCGACATTATCAGTGATTGTAGGGTAAGAAGGCAGTGTAAACAACTAATATTTTAGATTTCGATCATGCGTTTGACAGACCTATTTAATTGCTGTTCTACGTGCAATGGGACTAGACAACTGCTTTATTAACATCCTACAACATGTTCTTCAGGGAGGATCTACGAAAGTCCAATTTAATAGTTTTTACTAAATTAATTAACATAAAAATAGGAGTACAACAAGGATGTCCGTTATCGATGTTATTATTTGTGCTATCTCTTGAACCACTATTGAGTAATTTAACATGTTTACGCGACAGAGATATGATGGAAATCCTTGCCTTTGCTGATGATGTCACCATCATTGCGGACCGCAGAACAAACGCACAAGATCTTCAAAAAACTATCAGTGACTACTGCAATATATCTGGTGCACAGCTAAACGTTAATAAATCGTGTTTCTTAAAACTAGGAGCAAGCCATATACGTGATAAACCTTTGTTATTTACCGGGCGAGTTGGCCGTGCGCGTAGAGGCGCGCGGCTGTGAGCTTGCATCCGGGAGATAGTAGGTTCGAATCCCACTCTCGGCAGCCCTGAAAATGGTTTTCCGTGGTTTCCCCATTTTCACACCAGGCAAATGCTGGGGTTGTACCTTAATTAAGGCCACGGCCGATTCCTTCCAACTCCTAGGCCTTTCCTGTCCCATCGTCGCCATAAGACCTATCTGTGTCGGTGCGACGTAAAGCCCCTAGCAAAAAAAACCTTTGTTAAACTGGGCAACGGTTCAGAAAGAGGTAAAAATCTTAGGACTTAATTGTTTTAACAGTATTCACCAAATGATCCAGCATAACTGGGGCAAAACAATGAATGTGATACGCGGACTGTTACACCGAGAAAAATACAGGAATCTATCATTAATGCAAAGAATGCAGTATATCAATACATACATAATCAGTAAACTGGGATGCATTGGTCAAATCCTACCTCTGCCTCGGGTATCCGGTATAAAATAATGTCTGCTGTAGGATGGTACATATGGCAAGGTTCAATCCTAAGGGTGAATCGTGATACTTTAACTCTGTCAAGATCTGCTGGTGGATTAGGACTCAAGAATATCCAGAATCATGTGACAGCTTTATTCCGCAATCGACACACAAAATTCCTTATTGGTGAAGGTCATCCGTATTCTCAAAATTTTCTCCAACAGTGCTGTAGTTTACAGCAGATGCCTAACCCTCCCCCTTTCCATGATGTGGATAAATTCGCCCCTCATGCACGATATTTAGAATATGAAATGAGCTCTCTACCACAAACTTTTATGAACAATAACGTGACCTCAAAAAGCATATATAAATTTCTTCAGCGTAGCCAATATGTAGCTCCCAGGATTCAGCAGTCTATTCTGGTATGCAACTGGAATCGCATATGGAGGAATATTACGCATCGGGTTCTTCCTCTTGAACTTCAAGCAAAGTGGTATATAGTTGTTCATGGCATTGTGCCGACAAATAGTAAACTGTATAATATTTGTATGGCAGAAAGTTCACTATGTACCGTGTGTCGCAGAGGAGAAGACACTCTTCTCCACCGCCTGCATGATTGTTCCCGTGTAACGCAAGCTTGGCGATATGTGACGTACATCATCAAACGGGCTGCTCGATCCCGAAGTTTCGAAGTACAACCGGAATGGATTGTCCGCCCCACCTTTGGGACAACTTCAGCTCCTTTTACATCTCTGCTCGTGTTGGTGATTGCAGTATACGTGCATACAGTGTTAAAAACCCATGGAACTTGGAACTCTCGATACCATAGTCTGTGTCCCGATATTCAAGATGGTATTGGTCAAGTTTTATTGTCACCAAAAGCAAAATATATGGGGAAATAAAGACCGTTATTGTACTCAATAATGGAAGACTTCTATACTGAAACCAACATGAATAATTAAGAAAACTATTTGTTTTTAATGTCTTTTGTCATTCTCCGAAACTTATGCTACTGTTCAGCTCAGTAAAGCCAAAACGAGTGTTTTTCAATTTTTATTTTTACTATTTGTATTTATTTTCATTATTTTCATCCTAACGCTTACATAGTAATGCTCCCTAACTCATTTCAATAGTGCCAAGTTATCAAGGCGAAAAGGGACCTTTTAATTTTTCAATCTGTATATATTTACGAGTACTA
Organism: Anabrus simplex; assembly: GCF_040414725.1. Lineage (NCBI taxonomy): Eukaryota > Metazoa > Arthropoda > Insecta > Orthoptera > Tettigoniidae > Anabrus > Anabrus simplex. Next base: position 1,043,624,242 of record NC_090266.1, read on the forward strand.
AGACATAAAAAGGAAAGGTTTGTAAATTTTAGGAATAAATAAAGAATATTTCTAAAAAAAACTACGACAGTCAAGCTCATCCTCAACGATTACAGGAGATATCCACTTACTTAAATAACAGCAGCTCGGCAATACTCGGGTGTACTCGGTTGGCACCGTCAGTACGCGGCCGTATTTGCTAACAATAACAGACTCCAGTAACCAGTATTGTACTAACCACTACTTTGTTAAAGCGTATTTTTATTGCCACAGATGTTAGAATAACAACTCGGCGATACTCGGGTGAACTCGGTTAATAAGGGCAGCGTGGGACCGTATTCGCTACCAGAACCGCCTCTATTAACCACTATTTTACTAACCGGGATTGAGTTGTTAACGCGTATATCTATCGTCACAGAAGTTATGAAGATGGCAAAGACGAGCTCTATGTGCTCATATTTCTCCATTATGGAGAGCGAGTTCGCAAAATATTCTATGAGTGGGAAGAAAAACTCTTGCAAGTCTTCAACAACAACAACAACAACAACAACAAGGAAAAGATAAGACCGAAAAAGACGCGAGTTACGATTTCGGCCAACAATGAATTTGAGAATAGCAATGCCAGCAGTCGCGTATTATAAGTAAATCAATTTTGTGTCTTCTTGCATTGGTGCTCAGATCATATAACGTAGTTGTAAGATACACGTATAAACGCCGGGAAGAAATTATCCCAGAAGCATGAACAGCTCAATCAATAACTTCAAAAAATTGCAAAACATCCAAGATTTACCTGCATTGCGTGTAATGTATCAACAAAACGAATACTAAAAATGAACAAAGTAAGGAAAACGCATAAACAAAAATAGAATCAATTCATTGAAATCGAAAATAAAAAAGTAAACTCGTGTCCTCATCCCGAGGTGGTGAAGCACTTTTCAGTTCAATTAAAAATACGAAGTAAATCACACCATCTCCATAATAAATTTCTTATTTGAATACGCTGATTTTATTGTGTCCACATAAATATGGTGACACGTAGGCAACTACATCAATCGGTCGACTGCTTCTGAACTACTTACAGTCCACCGACTGAGCAGAGACCGGTTTAATACCGAACAATACCGATAGTGGTGTTCCAGTCATTTTACCATTTCATTCTTCTTTTATCGATTTTGGCCATCTTAGGACCACGTAAAGTAACCCACTGCATTCATTTCGGTTTGTTTCCTACTTCCTTTCTTGTTTTCCAATAGTTATTTATTTTTTCGTTTTGTTCTGTTCACACTTCTCTCCAGATTTTATAACGTTCCTTCATTTCTTTCTTATAGAAACCCTTGAAATTATGTATTAATCGCCTAAAAGTTGTTCTGTCCTCTTATTATATCTGCTGTTATTGCTATCTCTGTCATATCACACTTTACAATTTGCATCCAATGATTACAATTCTTACTCTTGTAAACAAAATTAAAAATGTGTTTTGTGATTCCGGCATTATCCATCTTCATTATGTGACCAAATATCTTAACGCTCCTCTTCCTGATCGTATCAGACTTCCATTTAGTTTATTTTTGTAGAGGTCTGCATTTTTCCTGTTTCTGAACTCCCCATTTTCAGTCTTAAATGGACCTCGAATTTTTCTTAGGATTTATCTTTCCTTTTTTCTCTAGCTTTTCTATTTATCCTGTTTTCACGGAGAACAAACACATAGAGACATTCTGGTTTAATTAGTGTTTAGTATTGCCTGAGTTTACCCTTGATCTAGAAACTGTTATTATAGGTACCCTTGGTCAGATGGTAAGCTTGTTCCATTTTCCTTGCTCTTGATTTATTTGCCTCTTTTTCTAAACCATTGATCTGAACTACATCCCCAAGTACTTTAACTTTTCTATCATGTCGATTTTTCCATGTTCTGTTATTAGCACTCTAGGTGAATTTCCAATGTTCGTCATAAATTTGATCTTCTCAAAAGATATCTGGAGTCCAATTTTCTCTGCAATTTTTTCCTAATGGTTTGCCTGGTTAAGTACTGTTTGTATATTCTCAGAAAGGATTGCAAGATCGTCAGCGAAGGCTAAATAATTTATACTTACCCCTTTAAATTTCGACTCTAGCCTTATCTCATTGTAGATTACTCTTTCTCTCCAAGACACAGTTAAAAAATCAGGGACATTCCATCCCCCTGTCTCGCAGCAGTATTAATTGGAAATTCCCTAGAGATTTCTGCCATGAATTTCACTTTATGGAAACAGGCTGTGGATTTTCATTTTCACTTTTTGTCCGTGAGAGTATCTCTGATTATATAGTTTGATTTTGAATCTACTCCGAATTCGTCCAGAACGTGAAATAAGGTACCGGTAGTTCTATGTAATGAATAATAACAAGCTTTCCTGAAATCCACAAAGATTACGACGTAGCTCTTGCTCCTGATCTTTCTGTCCCGTAGTATTCACTTTTTCAGATTAAATATCTACTCCTTGCACGACGTGCCTTTTCTGATCCCTCATTGATATTCACTTATTCGTTTATTCCCTATAGGCTCAATCCTGTTTTGGAGAGCTTATTATAAGATTTTACATGTGCCTGATGCAAGGGAGATTACTGTGTAGTTGTTGACACCTTTCTTGTGTAGCGTGTGTATCAATGCATTTTTCCAATCTTCTGTAATTCTTTCTGTCTGCCAAATGTCTCTCAGTTCCTCTTTTGCTTGATTAGCAGTTTCCTTTCTCAACTCTGCCACAATCCAATCTTCGCCTGCACCTTTATTATTCCTTAGGTGTTGAATGATGTCTTCTACAGTATTTCTAATTCATCAGGTGATTCCGAGTCTCCAATTTTAATTTGTGGTTGATTGAATGTAAGACTTTCTTCATACTATTTACAGTTCAGATTTTTTCAAGATATATTTCCAAAATTTCGCAGTTGTCTGTATAACTGAGTCCAATATTTCATTCTTCGCCCTTAAAACCGAGGCCTGTTTCTTGACACTTTATCATTTCCACTTTAAATATTTTGTAAGAGTTTATCGTATTGTTCTTAGTGAAATATTCTTCAATTCGGGTGATTCGGCCTTTTTCATACTTGCTTTTGACAACTGTTATAGATTTGGATGTTTGTCTTCGGATTATCTTCAATTTTTGAACATTCTGATCAGTTTGATGAGAACGCCATCTTCTCCAAGCTTCCAGTCTCCCAGTGAGAGCTTCTTCACATTCTTCTTTCCACCATCTGTGCTTCTTGTTCTTTTTTGAGGACAGAGTTCCTGAGCAGCGTTATGCATTTGGAAAAATTTCTCTGTACGTTTATTTCCTATTTTTCTTTAAATTTTTGGTTCACCTCCTTCTTGTTTCTCATTTTTTCAACATCTTATCTAACTATTTTAGTTGCTTTTTTCCTGACACCATTTTCTTGATGAATCTCATTTTGATGGTCATGACTTTGGCACTTTTTTCAACTTTACATTCTGAATCTCTTCTTGTTCCTAGAAGAAATAGCTACATTCTCAATTAGGAATTCCCCTAGGCTTGGTTTAGGGGACCGCCAGGTTTTCTGTTTGCAGTTTAGTTCTTAATTGTAGGTAGACATTCATTTCAATTTAAAGGCCTTGAACAATTCAAACAGTCGCATTCCATTTTAGTTCTTTCTCTTGTGGACTGGGAAATCTTGAAGAATCATCTTGTATACTTTTTCTTTTCCAATTTGTGCGTTAAAACACCTAGTAACGCCTTGACATGATCATTTGTGATTTTATGAAATACGTTTTCGAAGATTCCCCAATATTCTTCTACTATGTCTGGCTTTTCCTTGTTGTCTTCATTGATGGGAGCATGAACGATGACCAGAGTATAGTTTTTATTGCCACATCTTAATGTCAAAAGAGGCAGTCTATCAGACGGAAAATAAAAATTTGTGACAGATTTCACCGTATTTCTGTTAACTACAGAGGCGGTTCCAAGATGTGGGACGTTCTTCATTATTCGTTTTCCAGGTCTTCCCTCGTAAATCCGGTAATTTTCTGAATCTACTGCATTTTCATCTATGTATCTCGTTGCCTGCAGTTCAAGTAGGCCTATCAAGTTTTCTGATCACCTAGAACTTTGGTAAGTGCTTTCAACTTTCCAACTTTGAGATGTGAATTAATATTGAGAGTACCAAAGAAGTACTTTTTGGTCTTATTTTTGCTTCTGAGCTTCCAGTGGAAAGCTCCGACTCATTATTCCATGCTGTTCTGGGCTCTACAAGATCCTCATGCCCAGTTGCACGGCTTACTACCGTGGTGGATTATCGTTTCCGGTTACCACCTGGAGTAGTATTTCCAAAAGTTTCCAGTGTGCATACAGGTTACTTGAATGGCTTGGGAATTGTTTTGGGCTGATCCAAGGTAAAATATACGGTTGTGAGCTGTAGAGTTTCATTTTCCAGCCACACCTCTCCTGCTGTACAAACGCTGACCACAACATCGCCCGCTATGGGATCAGGCATATGTGGATTTAAATTATGAAGACAGTTTATTCCCCTTCTCTGCCGTTGAGACTCAAAGGGCCGATTGCAGAAACGATGACTAGTTTTAAGGCTTAGGCATCGTCTACCTAAACAACGTCTAAATCATTCACGATCTTCCATTGCATAAACAATGTTCAGTCGATGTTTAACTAGACATCCCTTAAAGTTTCAATTTTGGTTTGAAAATGGAGACTGAAGTATCTTTCATGTAACTCTTTGCTTGTCGCAACCAATGAAATTCGTCAGTGCGCGCGCCGAACGCCAGTCAGCTGTTTGTCTTCCTACACATTACTCAAATATGGCTGAGCATGACTTGCCCACAGATAAGAGTATCGCTTTCGGTGCAAATTAAATCTCATAATATTATCGACACAAAAGCGACACGCCACCGTACGGGGAAGTGTAGCTTTTATTATAATGTTGTTACAGTGAGTGTAATCTACTCATAAATACGGTAGCTTCGACGAAGGGAAGATGAAGCAATAGTAATGTGTAACCGAGTGTGTTGTACGGGCCATATAGATGTAGCTTGCATTCTGGAGATCGTAGATTCGAAACGCATCATCGACAGCCGTGAAGATTGTTTTCCGTAGTTTCCCCATTTTTACACCAGGCAAATACTAGGGCTATTATAGCCACGGCTCTTCTTCCCCAGTCCTCTTTAAACGATAATCACCACCACTTGCCTTTTCCTATCTGATAGTTACCGAAAACCTATGCGATTATATATGTAAAAATCCCATACAACCTACTTTTTAGTTTTCACTATTATGTGTGTTTACTTGGCAGTAAATATAAGTGAATCTCTCCCGGTTGATGTATGTGACAGCCCTCAGCCGATCGGGACACGTAATTGTGATATGTATGTAGTCGAAGTGACCTATAATTCCATGGAAATTACCCCATGTATATAATAAAATATATCGATTGCCAAGAATTGTATTCAAGTTGACAGTTACCGGCCTGTCACTTTGTCAGTCTCAAGAAACAAGTCTCTCGTAAAGCGGAACCTTATTTTTTTATTATCTCCCCGTGCATGTCAAACGAATTGCTGCGATTTAGCAGCGGGCGACCCACAGAGAGGCCGTCGGACTAACCTTTCTTCCCGGAATCGTCTCAACATGATAATACAAATTACATATTTCACGGTACATAACCTCTGATTGTGATTCACTCCTGTCATTTGAGGTTAAACAGTGCTCTCGGCAGTGTTTAAACATGACCGGTTGAACATCGGTTTTAGACAGTGTCTAAGTGATAAATAACGTCTCTGCAATGCGGCAGCCATACTTAGGCATTGTTTAACCGTAGACATCGTCTAAATGCCGTTTCTGCAATCGGCCCAAAGTCTTCATCCGCCTTTGAAACTGTTCACCGTCTTCACCGACCCAGTTTCCCGTAGAGATTATTGTACGCGAACTTCTTAGTGATAGATTTTTGTACCGGGTTGAGGAGTAAGGAGGGAGCACTGCCGGTTTCGGTAATACTGCTAATTGAATGGAAATGAAATCTGAATTGAGTTGATAATATGATCGATCGATATGAATTTTCTAAACCTTTATTATCTTACGCCAACAACTGTGTCGCACACACAATATATAATACTATATAACATTTCTCGATGCGAAACGTGTTCCTAGCATGAAGTCTATGGTTTGGCTTTGCTGTGTAAACAACAACAGTACGAGTACGTAAATTGTACGCCAGATGTCGCACAGCGATCATAAACTATTCTTAGGTTTGTATTTCAAAGGTTGCCGATTCGAATCTCGAAGATAACCGAAGTCGACCGATTCAGCACTAGGGTGTAAATCTATAGCTAAAAAGTGCGCGGATAATACTTACCCCACCTTCCGCTGGGTTGTTTGGCTTAACAATGGCACCACTTGTAGGTTCATTGCCAGAGTTGGAGTGAAAGAGTTAGTTGGATTCTCTTGCTGAATCCAATGTGTTACAGTTGCAAATGATTGGCAACAACTTATTTCACTTCCAATTGCCAGAGTTCAAACAGTCTTCCCAGGTCGATTCCTGGGACCCATCGATTCATTCATTTTGTTGTGTTTCTTTCTAGTACTTTAACATCGCACTAACACATCGCAAGTTTTCAGCGATGCAAGGATGGCAATGCGGAAGGATTAGTAAGATAGTGGCCTGGTGTGATAATGGGAAACCATGGAAAATCAACTTCACGGTTGCAACTAGTGCTAGGATGAGTTGAAGTGGAGCGAAGCAGTTGTTTTCGCTCTTCCTCCGACGACTTCCGAGTGAAGTCACTGGCGGGTAATTCAAACGCTTCAAGCCGTGATCGCTGCTGTAACGGTTAACATGGACGGACGTACAATGTGGGTTTCAGTACGGCTTCCACAGACGCATGTAACGTCCTATGCCATGCAAATGCTGGAATCATGGGTTCGAAATCTACGTATTTGATGTTACGTTATATTTAAACGATTTTAATCTGCTGACCATGCTGTGTTCACTAGTCAGATGGACAGAATAATATAGATTCCATACACTCATATACTGTGTTTGCTACATTAACAGTACGTACCGTATATAATAACATTAGTTTAAGTAATGTTTGTATGCCAGGACAATTGATGGTATATTGTGTACAATGTTCTTACTCTTACATACAGTATATGCACCTATGAAGACAGACGTTTCAAGAGATACGCATTTGAATTCCTCTCTAACTGCAAAAGGGCTATCACTCTCCTGTCTGTTAGAGAACCAACATTCAGCTATTTATGTGACACGCTTTGCTTTATACGATTTGCTAGCAATTATTGCCTTTAGAGTATTTCCGCCTAAAGCTGTGGCATATCTACCTAGAACACATCACGGAGGGTATGGCATGTTGTTGTTCCGATCTATATATCCTAAACAAAGTCAGACCTATTCACATGCTTGTGTGTAACACAAATATGACGCATTTGTATTCCTTACATCTGACAAAGTGCGGCGTAATGGAATTTCATTTCGAGGGTTTAATTTTCGTACGAACCTTTTCAACACTTTTTCCTGCGCAATTCACAATTTTTCTTATCAGTTACCATGAATAGAGGTTAAGAGTTGTGCAAGTCTTTCCTTTGCGCCGTGTTACGATCGTATATTGCAACAGGGACGTTGTTACGACTACAAGACCGTGAAGTCACTTCGTCAAGATTCTCGCTGTGGGTAATTTTCACATGGTCCATTAGTTTAGATATTCCACCACAGTGGAATAAACCTTACCACACAGCTTACAATTCTAGGATTTATTTTCTTCACATTCATTAAAAATCAGACGGACTTTTTGGCATTTAATCAGTGTTCTATAATCTACACACCAATCGAATGGCTGCGCGGTTTGGGTCACGTGGCAGTCATATTGTGTTCGGGTGATAGTGGGTTCTAACCCACTGTTGGCAGGCCTAAAGGTGGTTTTCCATGGTTTTCCACGGTTTTCCATGTTCACGCCACGCAAATGCTGCGACTACCTTAATCAAATCCACAGTCGCTTCCTTTCCACTCCTAGGCAGTTTATATCCCATCGTCACAATAAGACCTGTCTTCATCGGTACATGCTGTACCGATAGCAGATTGTTTAAAAGTAATTGGCAAATTAAACACTAACGATAAATGATGAAGCATATATTTTCATTTTCCCTATATTCGCCTTCTTCATAATTTTTATAAAGCCGCATTTACCACGTTGGTAGCAAGTCCGCTCCGCACCAGTACAGCAACTGCGTAGAGACGGGACAAGAAAGCAGAGCTATTACTTTGAAACTGCTTCTAGCTTGCAGCTGCTTCAAGAAAAACAGCTTCATAAAACATATTGTTTTGACTGCTTCAGATTTAATAGCTTCGTTTTGTGGAGCACAGAGAACCTTGTGAAGCATGGAATAAACCTGAGCGGAAAGCAGCTTCTGCTGAATCTGCTCCGAATGCTACTGCTTATCTGCTTTGCCGTTGCGAACTTCTGTCCCTGGTCAATGACAGCAGGGATCTCCGACTAATGAAATGTCCAAGTGAAGCTAGAGATTTTTAAATACCGTACCATGGTTCTTAGAATAGTGCGATTCAAGCCAAGATTGAAAATTACGATGTAGACCCATATACTGTATATTCGTCGTATTAAGCAACGCGACACTTTCTTCAAGAGGAATATGTTAGTATCACAGAATACCCGAAGTTGCAAACAAGGGATCTCTGAAACAGGTGTCTTATAACAAAGTTCCACAGACGCTAAGCGACATTTTCCAGATGAGAAATATGATACTGCCACATAATATCTGAAGTTGCATACTGTAACGGTTCAAAACCTGTTACAAATGTTCCTCTATATTTATTATTATTATTATTATTATTATTATTATTATTATTATTATTATTATTATTATTATTATTATTATTATTATTATTATTATTATTATTATTATTATTATTATTATTATTATTATTGCGAACCGGCCAAACTAACGACCACGCCAATACCACTTCACTTCTTATGATCACTTCTTCCTTCCTCTTTCTCCACAGTGCCTTCATACTTTCAGAATGTTGCACTCTTCCATCTTCCCCCTCTGCGCTCTTTCTTTTCTTCCACAAGAACTTTTATGTTGGAAAGTCTTTTAGTGAATTGGTCTCTATCACGACATTGTTCATCTGAAATTCCTAACCCCTTGAGTTCTTCCTTCATCTGCTTGGCATATCCCCCTTGGCTCTTCAAATAATATATTTTACTAAAATTTGTTTATTATACCTTCCTGGATTCATTCTGACCATGTGACCATAGAATCGCAACCGTCTTTTCCTTATTGTTGTTTACAGGTCTTCTGTTCTTTGGTATATCTCCTTATTTGATCGTAATCTGTAGTTTCCCTCTACCACACTTGGGCCGTAAATCCTCCTTAATATTTCCAGGTTCGTTAGTGTTGCTGTTTCCACCCCATACAGAATCACTGGTTTTACCACAGCATCATAATGCCTTAGTTTGGCATTAATGAAAAGATTCTTTTGTTGTAAATGGCTTTGGTGGCAGTGTTTAGCCTTTCCAACTTAGGTCTCCTATTTTCCATGGCCTTTCTATCCATCCCGTTGCTACTGATAATCTCTCCCAGGTATTTGAACTGCTTGGTGACCTTCCCTTCGTCATATTTCGTCTTCGTTGTTCTTTTCAAATAATTCCCGTCCGTGCTCATCATCTCTGTTTTTGTGAAGGAGATATTTGAACCTGTTTTCTCGGCTATCTCCTGTAGTTCATTTATCTGTGTTATTGCTTCCTGTTCTGTCTCAGCGAAGAGTGCCAAATCATCAGCAAAGTCCAAACAATTGGTTTCGACATGTTTGTTTTTACTACCTATTATAGCACCTGAGTCATTATGTTTCCACAGTGTTTTCATGACCTTATCTAGAACCACGTTGAACAGTGTTGGTGATAAGCTGTCACCCTGTCTCAGACCTGTTTTTATCTTGAAGGGTTTGCCCATCTCCTCGAAATTTCACTTTGGATATGGTGTTTGTTAGTGTTAACTTAAGTAAGTTGAGTGTTTTTTGATCGATGCCATATTCTCTATCTATTGAATCGTATGCTTTTTGAAAGTCAACGAAAGGCATGAAGATGTTCTTTGGTCGCGCGTTGTAATATTTGATTATCACTTTTAGACTCAAGATTTGATGCTGGCAAGAGCGCCCTCTCCTGAAGCCACCCTGATACTCTCCCAACTTGTGGTCAATTTGCGGTGTCAGTCTGTTCAATAGGAGTTTAGAAAACATCTTATACGTGACAGATAAAAGTGCTATTCCTCGGTAGTTGTTGACGTCTGTTTTCGGTCCCTTTTTATGTTGCGGGTTTATTAATGCCACTAGCCGGTCTTCTGGTATTTTTTCATTTCTCCAAATATTCCAGAAAATTCTGTCGCTTCAGTGATAAATGCGTCATTGGCTATCTTCCACAGTTCTGCTATTACTCCATCTCCAACAGGTGCTTTGTTGCTCTTTAGGGAGTTTATTACTTCCCGTACCTCTTCCTCGTCTGGTGGTTCGAAATCTGGGTTCTGGATTGTGTCCTTCACAATCTCCAATTTTTCCCGTGGCGATTCACAGTTAAGGAGGTCTTCAAAGTACTTTGCAAGGATCTCAAGTTATCCTTATTGTTCAGGGCAAGAGTTCCATCTGTTTTCTTGAAAGGCAAGCTAGGTGCTACATAGCTTTTGATTGTATTTTCAAAGGCCCTATGGAAGAATCTGGTATTGTTTTTCTTGAAGTTCTCATCCATTTCTGTGACTTCTGCCCTCAGGTGTTCTCTTCTGACTCTTCCCAGTGTTTGGTGTGTTTGTTTCCTTATTTCTAGTGATTTTTCCAAATTTGTCACAGTCTTATTCTCGTTCCATGACTTCCACGCCGCAAATCTTTCTTTGATTGCATTTTCGCATTCTGCATTCCACCATGAATGCTTGCTTCGACGTTTCGTAAATGCTAATTCAACTGCTGGCACCTGCACACTTTTTGCCACTTCATTCCAATTTTTGGCACCTGTAGCCTTTTCCTGTATTCTTCCCTCTTTTCTTGGATGAGTAATTCACGGTCACTTTTTGGCACCCTTTTGACACAGGTATGTGTTTTTCGTCCGGGTATGAAATTCATCTTAATTTGTGATAAGTAATGGTCCGATGTTACATTCAACGCTTTTCTAACTTTCACGCTATGAATTTCCTTGTAATTGTTCTTGGATATCGCTACAAGGTCCAGCTGAATTTCGCCTAGCAAGTGGTTTGGTGATACCCACGTTTTCTTTTTGTTGGGGCGTGCTTTGAAATGGGTAGACATGAGTTTTAAATTGTTCATGTTGTATAAATTGATCAGTCTTTCTCCGTTTCTATTCGTCCTGTTGTGTGCCGGGTATTGTCCAACTATTCCAATGTACCTCCTTTACCGCCCCACTTGTGCATTAACCCGCGAGTGGCCGCTAGCCGAAATGTAACGTGAGTGGTCGCGCGTGAGACTTTCTCTCACATTAAAATAAATATGGCTTAATTCACAGTTTTGTGTGGCGTACGGCTGAAATTTACAACTGAAATGAAACGCAAGTTCTACCTTATATATTTAGATAAAAATGAAATGATTAGCTGTGTGAGAGAAAGAGAGAGAGATGGCGTATGGCTTTTAGCACCGGGAGTGTCCGAGGACAAGTTCGACACGCCAGATGCAGGTCTTTTGATTTGACTCCCGTAAGAAACCTGCGCTTCATGATGAGAATGAAATGATGATGACCAAGCTCGATAGCTGCAGTCGCTTAAGTGCGACCAGTATCCAGTATTCGGGAGATAGTAGGTTCGAATCCCACTGTCAGCAGCCCTGAAAATGGTTTTCCATGGTTTCCCATTTTCACACCAGGCAAATGCTGGGGCTGTACCTTAACTAAGGCCACGGCCGCTTCCTTCCCTCTCCTAGTCCCTTCGTGTACCATCGTCGCCATAAGACCTATCTGTGCCGGTGCGACGTAAAGCAACTAGCAAAAAAATGATGATGAAGACGATACATACACCCAGCCCCCGTGTCAGCGAAATTAACCAAGTAAGTTTAAAATTCCCGACCCCGCCTGGAATCGAACCGGGACTTCTGTGACCAAAGGTCTGCACGCTAACCATTTAGGATGGAGCCGGACATGATTTACTCTTTATTAAAGACACAAATTACTACTTAAAATAACATATTGAATGTACATACAAATAACTTCCGTCCTGAAGTTGTAAAAAATAAAATCTCACACATACATTATATCTAGTAATATTCACCTACAAAGCAAGGTTTATGAACACAATAACATTTTCAGAAACAAGAAGTGTTCATAATACAAATACTAACGCGTACAACAGGAGTAAGTTTCCCGCTCCACTTCAAAATAACACCAACGTCATTAGTCGCGCGATGAGAGAATCTCTCTCGCAGCGCGCACGGACACATAGGAACCTTTGTTCTGACTAGGGGAGGGGGTGCTTATCCTTCAAATGTGAATCGCTCTACTCACGAAAGTTATAAACTCAGCTAGACGAGGGAACAGTCACCTCCCATTCATCACTGTGAAGTAATATCACAATAAAAATGAATGTGAGAGAAAATCTCATATAGCGACCACTCGCGGGTTAAAGTTCCCCAGGAGAATTTGGATGTTATTTTTTGGGATCTTGAGTATTTCGTCCCCCAGTTTGTCCCAAAACTCTTCAACCATATCGGGGTCCTTTTTATTATCCTCAGTTATTGGTGCATGAGCATTTATCAGCGTGTATTTCTTATTCGCTGATTTGACCGTCATGACCGATAGTCTTGAGTTTACACTCTTGATGTCGACTATACTGTTTAGAAACTTTTTGTTTACTGCAAAAGCTGTTCCCAGTTGCGGGACTTTTTCACGATCTTTTTCCCTGCTTTTCCTTTGAAGATTCTGAACCCATCTGATTCAAAGGGTTCTTCAACCACATACGCGTTTCCTGGAGGGCCAGTATTGAGATGTCGAGTCTATGTAGCTCCGCTGTTAACTGTTTCAGTTTTCCAACCTGAATAAGGGAGTTGATGTTGAATGTTCCAAAATAGTATTTTCTCTTATTCTTGAACTTAGCAACGTTGTTGTGATGCTCCGATTCACTCACGAGCTTCAAAATGTGAGGCACCCTGGAATCTGAAAGCCTGATTTTGTCTTCAGGGTAATTTCATTCGTAAGAAGCTTGTTCCATGGTTTTAATGTTCATTTTAGGGGTTAGACATAGTCCAACGTTGTTCAACTAATGTTGTTAGCCTTAGAGGGCCTCGTGATGTTTTCTGGCGAAAGGCAGACATTTCCTTCTACCTTAAATAGGTATGGTTTTCCCGCCAATACTCGGGTGGCTGATTGCAGTGGTTACCCACTGGGCGATGGGGTCGCCACATCCCTACTCCTAGTTATTATTATTATTATTATTATTATTATTATTATTATTATTATTATTATTATTATTCAAATCTGTCATTTGATTTCGCTATTTATTAGTCATCGCTTGCTCGATTTCATTTATTATGTATCATAGGTATTGTACCAGGAATGCCTAAGGCCTGGAACATAGTTTATTAAGTAGCAAAGTATTTGCAACGGGACGGCGGGAACACTTGAGTACAGCGCGCAAGATAACGGGACGGCACGGAGGTAAGGAACTAAGAATGAGAGAGATAGCTACGTCACCGGCTATGACGCAATCATCACGTGAAGCTGACTCGCTCGTCTAGAATGTTCTGGAAGCTTTTTTTAATCTCCTAAACCCTTTTGACTTGACTTAATTCCTGTCGTTCCTTGTGGAACATAGGGCATCAACAAAGCATCTCCATCTGATCCTGTTGCCAGCCAACATCTTCACCTCCCTCCAGGTCTTGCCTTCTTCCATTGCCTCCATGTGTACAGATCTTCGCCACGTTTGTTAGGGCCCTCCTCTCATTCCATAGCCCAATTTTCGTTAGCCTTTTCAAGCCAAAGGTCGTCACCTTTGGATCAGCCCGGTTTCTCATTGTTGATGTTTCTGTAATAAGGTAATTTAAGGTTGTGCGAGTTATTGGCCCACAGCACCTGAGCTTGGTGGTGGGGCTGCCACCTACGCCTCCAAGCCTGCTGTTTTCTGTTGGGGTAGTCTACCCTAGCCTTTGAAGATCCCTCTTCACCACAAGGCAGTGGTTTTCCTCTTTATTTTATCCCAAGAGGAAGGGTTGTCTCCTCCGCCAACTTTGCCGTACCAAAGGTCTCCTTCTCCGCAACAGTTGCCGTTAAGGACTTCACCAGAGCCCCGTTAACGTTACTTTTCAGGGTTCCTGTAAGGCCTTCACAGCTACCGTAGCGGTCCTGGGGCACACAAGGTCCCCGCTGTACTTCACCCTTACAGGCTATCCCCTACTTCGTACCGTTGCGCGTCCCCCACGACGTGGACGAGGGATTGGACTTATGGGGGACCCTAAACTCTTTAAGATACAGAAAAATGAAGCACATCATCGTGAAGCCCACTATTTAACGCCACCGTGTCAAAATTTCACATAAATCAACCCACAGATTATGGAGATATTGAGTTGGAAAGAAATCACATTTTCCATGAGCAAACAGCAGCTCTCCTCGACTTTGCGAGGGACACTAGAGAGGTATAGCCAGTTACAAATTGCAACTCAACCATGAAAGATCGTCATACTGTCGCCGTGTACGGGTAGTGAACCTGGAAACTTTGTCGTGCGTTACATCGTACTAATCGTCATACTTGTAAAACATTTCAACAGTGCATCGGAACTTAGAATAATCCAGCGTGTGTCAAGACGAACATTTCTTGGTTAATAGCTCGGAACTTATAAAATTTCAGTGGGTGTTAATGTGAACTTTAATATTTGACAGTAATAGCTCGGAACTTATAATATTTTGGAGATCTCTGAACTTCGCATTTTCGTAACAGAGTGTGAACAAATTCATTTGACGTTGTCTTACTTGTGAACCGTGACATAAGATAACCAAGTGTATCTTAAGGTTATTTTATAACAAATTAGGGGAATAACACACATTATCTCGTTAATATTTGTGTCATGAACAATATTAGGAACACTCAAACTGTGTCCTTTGTGTGTATGGTGAGTGAACTGAATTTACACTTCATAACACGACAATTTTTAGTCTTCGTATTTTATTTTCAACCGAATACAGTGAGCTTTAGAAAGCCAGTGGCATTACTTACCCGTGTAAATAGGATGAATTTTTCAGAACCTGTGTTTTGAATTGTGTTCTCAAGGTAGAATTTCCGAACTGTGTTTATTTGAACTGTGCTTCGAAACCATAACTATCTCGAACTGTGCTATTATTTAAAAGTGTATTCCTAGCTATTCAAGTTATCTTTGTTCAGAACTGTGCTTCTCATTTCAAACTTTACACGGTAGTCTGTGATTCGAACTGTGATACTAAGCGCTGTTTACTAGTGTTTCATTCATTTTCACTTAATCGAATCGTGCTAGTTCGACACTCACAATTTAAACTGTCAACTGAACTTTCTCGTGTCAGCACAATTTACTAAGTGACACCAGAAATCTTGACCGAGTGTTTAAACCTCATATCAACCTGACATCTGATACGACGTGGAAGATGGTACGTGGTAGCGCGTGAGCGATGGTACGTGGTGCAGCGTAAGATTAAACGTGGCACATCGTGGTAGATAGTACGTGGTGCTATGGTGGACATCACGACACCGACGGAGTCCCAATCCTGTTCGCTGAACCGCATTCACCAGTTCCAGTATGAAATTTATTCAGGTGATATGAGTGCATTTAACATCAAACTTCTGAACTGTAAAGATAGTGATTACCTTCAAGTTAAACGTCATTCACTTAATTTCAAAGTGTTAAATAGTACTAGTCATTTACAAAGTCATACTAGACTTTCTGAAATAGTAATATTATATTTTCTATTTTCAAGGGCTAATCTAAAAATACTTTAGAAATTTCAAGTGATAATACTAGAAAAGACTTTAGGTATTTCAAATAATCATTTTAGAAAGACTTTAGGAATGTGAAGTGCTAATTATAGAGAGACTTTAGGTTTCAAGTGATACTTCTAGAAAGACTTCAAGTTTCGTGTGATATTGCTAGAAATACTGTAGGTTTCAAGTGATATGTCTAAAAATGCTCTAGGAAATTATTAAGCAATATTTATTCAACGAAGAAGATTGCTTTATTTTCAAATTTAGTTCGTCACAAGCATTTATTAGGATTCTTAACATTGCGTATAACATGCAGTAATAAATCTAATAGGAGAGAGTTACAATTGTATGTATATTCAGTCTTCAGCCCTAAGGCTGGTTGGATCCTCAACAGCTCTGCCATCAGCTGTCATAGATGGCCTAGGCATCACGGATGAGGCGTACTAGGGAAATGAGGAGTGAGGTAGTTTCCCGTTGCTTTCCTCACCGAGCCAGAAGTTGCTATTACATATCAGTCTGCCAAGCCCACTGAAATGCATGCACCAACCGACCCTATGAGCAACATTTTCACACCATTCATAGCAGGGACTGGCTGCACAAGGAATGGCATTACTAGCATCGCTCATACCTCAGTCACTTCCATATTGTCAAAGCCAAGGATAAGACAGAGACAGATCAATGAAAGTAACAAATTTGCTCTAGCCCATACCAGAAGACATAGTGCACTGTAAACACTAGGTCCTGCCAGCAAAGGCATGAGTTACAATTAATTTCTGATTTCAAATCCGAAATAGTAAAGAGATTATTTATGCATCATATCAGTTAAACAAATTTAACCTTAGAAAAGTAACATCTATTATTTCGCACTGGGAACTCCTTTCTCTGTACCGGCTCCTAGGAACTGAACACTCCCTAAGACCATTCTCATGCTCCTTTCCCTGTGAATTTTCCTGGTACAGTATGTGTGTGTTAGTATTAAGGGAATCTGTATACTGTGAGATTTGCTGTTTTCTGTAAGATATTAATTTATTATGTTAACCTACGTTTAAGAAGTTGTATTATGTGGTGTAATACTGGTACATTTAGTGTCGAGTCACGGTTCTACCCCATACGTCACTGAATTCATTGAGAAAAAGTAGGTGATCGAGGGAGATTTTACTCTGCCTGAGGCGATTGCAACATTATGTTCTATACTTCGAAACTTGATTTGAGTTAGGTCATGGTCCATTTTAACCACGACCCAGGCGTAAATCATGTGACAATTAGAATCCATAAAAGGGCTGGTATCCTATAGCGGTCAGTCATTTGAATAGTGAGGCCTCAGTCGGTCAGTCAATTGGATGGTGAAGAAGCAGTCAGTTGGATACGGAGCCTTCGGTATCAGACGTATTAATGTTCGGAGTGAGTTCCGTGTATGCGTTCAGTCAAGTCTACTTCCGTCGTTCGGTGACAGCCGAAGGTAGAGTCTTCGTAATGGAGACTAACAGTTCGGTAGATTACGTGTAAAAATGATTGTGCAGTGAGGTTATATTTGTAGGCCATGCTATATTTCGTTGGTGAAACTCACAGGATAGATCACCAAATTACGTTTGAGATACCTATAGCTGATGTCAGATACAAGGAATACGTCATAATAACACTTAAAATGCCCAAGGTACTGTAGTGTGAACCAGTGAGGGATAAATTTCCTGTACAGATTTCAAATGTCCGGTCAAGAGTAAAGTTAATGCCTAGAACTTCTGTCCGTTATAACTTGAGAGTTTTATTTTGTAATTTCTGTATCGCAGCAAATCTCAGTCTTTCAATTTCAAAATTAAGAATATATTTTTTTTAGTATCAAGTACAGTTAATTACTTTATTTCATCGTAAAAGTGATAGTCCCAAAATTATAGTTGGGAAACAAACTTCAATATCCTTTTCCCAAAACCTATTCTAGGTTAAGCTGTCAAAGTATGCTTATTACCCTACCACTAGAGATATTCAATATTCTCATACTATTATTGTTTCATTTATTTGTAGCTGGTACACCCTTCCCGCGTCCAGGATGGGTCACGTAAAAGAAATCCGGGACATTCTCTCAAGGATATTGATTGGATAGTCGTTTTACGTGGGATTAGAAAAAAAGTCGATACGCCGAGCAATTATTTTATGTATCATCCGACGTATCCATAAATCATATGAATACCAAAATTTCCTCACTTAGACTCTATGGCATCTTATCATAGCTAGCTATAAATAAGTCATCCAGTACATATAAACTACTATGATTTATTAATAAAAATAAAATCTTGGAACAGAAAAGTGGAATAATAAAAAACAAAATTCGAACTTAATTCACAAGTTAACATTTGGTAGGTTGGAATTATTTGTTAGCAATCACATTCTTCGTAGCATATTTTATATCACCATTGAAATAAGCTAATGATTTATTGTATTTACAATATTTGCAACATAATACTGTTAATAAAAACAAGTTGATCATGGGAAGCTTGGTCATATTAAGGTATCATATTCCTTGCAGCAAAGGTTCCCTATCCATTGTAATATTCTTATTAGTTTATAGAATATTTTGGTAAGATATTGTATCGTGACTTTCAATCGTGAATTATCTCATGATATTTAATATATCTCCTCACAAGCCGCGAACAGCTGTAGCCGTGTTGAAACACCGGATCCCGTGAGATCTCCGATGTTAAGCAACATTGAGCGTGGTCAAGATTTGGATGGATTGCCAAGCGCTGTTGGTGAGGGTAAGGGAATGGAGGAGCGGAAAGGAACTGGCCATCTACGGTACGTAAACTCCGGCTCAGGCACACGTCTGCGGAGGTTCGGACCTGCCTTCGGGCACACAAGCCTACGGAAGAAGTGATGAGTTTCCGATAATTCAGCAAAATCTTGCTTTAAATCAGTTGAAATTATCTATTCATTCAACTTCATGTCTCAAAATAACCTTCCTATTTACATTAATCATTAAATCTAGCATAGTATTTCTAACCTACAGTATAGTGGGTCTCGCGTGATTCAATTAAAGCATTAGGGAAAATTCATTCTTGAAGATACTGTACGGAACCAACTTATCTAAATTATTATATACAGTATCAATGATCCATCATGTTAATCTAAGTATGCCATACTCAATTTTAGAAGAGTACAACTTTACAGAATAAACCCTAAGTTAGTACTTCCAAGCGTAATGAATATTCGTTCTTATAATGATATCTTTTGATGACCACGTCCTAAAAACTTATTCTATGATGGTTAAGATACACCACACTTATTGTTACACATGGATTCTTGACAAAATATGCCATGTTATTCCATCTCGAACGTAATTGATCCTAGTCTGGGACAATCCACTTCTTCTTTCATTTCATCGTGGGATACAATTCATCCAACTCACCTTTCCTTTCTTTAATATAACGTATCTATATCCTCTTCATTTACTTATTTCAACTCGCATCTCTTCCTACTATTCCCAAACTTTCACATAATCACTTATGTCTGGCGCACAAATAACCCCATTCTCATGCCTTCTCATCATTGTATCTATATCTTGTCGAATTACAATAACATTCCCCCTGTCTACTGACATTTCCATATTTCGTAATACTCTTCTTCATTATAGCAAAGTATCACCTATTCATATTATTTAAATGGGTCATCTACATTCATATTAACCTATCACTTGGAATCTATACAATATCATTAAGTATTCTTCTTGTTAGAACTTCACATCTCCTATGGCATTACTTGGATATTCGTTTCTATATCTAAGGTTTGGTTATGTTTCTATAGAAGACCGCCTAATTCCTTTATATCGATCTAATGAGAAATCACTCGCGAGTATCTACTATGATATACTTTAATTTGAAGAATGTACGGCAAGCGGATGATGAAGAAATCGAAAGAATATATGAGGAGATAAAAGATTTAATACAATATGTAAAAGGTAACGAGAATCTAATTGTGATGGGAGACTGGAATGCAGTGGTAGGCCAAAGAAGAGAAGGTAGTACAGTAGGAGAATTTGGATTGGGACAAAGGAACGAAAGAGGAAGTCGGCTGGTTGAATTCTGCACTGATCATAATTTAGTCCTTGCCAATACTTGGTTCAAACACCACAAACGACGGCTGTATATGTGGACGAGACCTGGAGACACTGGAAGATATCAAATAGACTTCATTATTATTAGGCAGAGATTCAGAAACCAGGTGTTGGATTGCAAAACTTTCCCAGGAGCAGACGTGGACTCTGACCGCAACTTGTTGGTCATGAAATGCCATCTGAAGTTGAAGAAACTGAAGAAATGAAAGAATGCAAAAAGATGGGATCTAGACAAGTTGAAAGAAAATAGTGTGAGGAATTGCTTCTGGGAACATGTTGAAAAAAATCTAAATGAAAAGGTTTAATGAAACACTATAGAGGAAGAGTGGAGAGTCATGAAAAATGAAGTCAGTAGGGCTGCTGAAGAAATGTTAGGAAGGAAGAAAAGATCAACTAAGAATCAGTGGATAACTCAGGAGATACTAGACCTGATTAATGAACGACAAAAATACAAGAATGCTGGAAATGAAGAGGGCAGAAAAGAATACAGGCGATTAAAGAATAAAGTGGATAGAAACTGCAAAGTAGCTAAGGAAGAATGGCTGAAGGAGAAGTGCAAGGATGTCGAAGGCTGTATGGTCCTGGGAAAGATAGATGCTGCATACAGGAAAATCAAAGAAACCTTTGGAGAAAGGAAATCTAGGTGTATGAATATTAAGAGCTCAGATGGAAAGCCACTTCTAGGGAAAGAAGACAAAGCAGAAAGATGGCAGGAGCATATCCAACAGTTGTATCAAGGTAAAGATATAGATAATTTGGTTCTGGAACATGATGAGGCTGTTCATGCTGATGAAATGGGAGACCCAATGTTGAGGTCAGAGTTTGACAGAGCTGTGAGTGACCTAAATAGGAACAAGGCACCTGGAATTGATGACATTCCTTCTGAATTACTGACTGCCTTAGGAGAAACCAGCATGGCAAGGTTATTTCATTTAGTGTGCAAGATGTATGAGACAGGAGAAGTCCCATCTGATTTTCGGCAGAATGTTGTTATACCTATTCACAAGAAAGCTGGTGCTGACAGGTTTGAAAAGTACTGCACCATTAGTTTAGTATATCATGCCTGCAAAATTTTAACACGTATTATTTACAGAAGAATGGAAAAACAAGTTGAAGCTGAGTTGGGAGAAGATCAATTTGGCTTCAGAAGAAATGTAGGAACACGTGAAGCAATCCTGACTTTACGTCTAATCTTAGAGGATAGAATCAAGAAGGACAAGCCCA
The DNA here is from genome assembly GCF_040414725.1 of Anabrus simplex. NCBI lineage: Eukaryota > Metazoa > Arthropoda > Insecta > Orthoptera > Tettigoniidae > Anabrus > Anabrus simplex. The sequence goes on from NC_090266.1 coordinate 1,043,645,503, forward strand.
CGTACATGGCATTCGTAGATCTAGAAAAGGCATTCGATAATGCTGATTGGACCAAACTATTTATGATTCTGAAGATGATAGGGATCAGATACCGAGAACGAAGAATTATCTACAATCTGTATAAAAATCAGTCTGCAGTGATAAGAATCGAGGGCTTTGAAAAAGAAGCAGCAATCCAGAAAGGAGTGAGGCAAGGCTGCAGTTTGTCCCCTCTCCTTTTCAATGTTTACATAGAACAGGCAGTAAAGAAATCAAAGAGAAATTTGGAAAGGGAATCACAGTCCAAGGAGAGGAAATCAAAACCTTGAGATTTGCCGATGATATTGTTATTTTATCTGAGACTGCAGAAGATCTCGCGAAGTTGCTGAATGGTATGGATGAAGTCTTGGGTAAGGAGTACAAGATGAAAATAAATAAGTCCAAAAGAAAAGTAATGGAGTGCAGTCGAACGAAGGCAGGTGATGTAGGAAATATTAGATTGGGAAATGAAGTCTTAAAGGAAGTAGATGAATATTGTTACTTGGGTAGTAAAATAACTAACGATCGCAGAAGTAAGGAGGACATAAAATGCAGACTAGCACAAGCCAGGAAGAGCTTTCTTAAGAAAAGAAATTTGCTCACTTCAAACATTGATATCGGAATTAGAAAGATGTTTTTGAAGACTTTCGTGTGGAGCGTGGCATTGTATGGAAGTGAAACATGGACGATAACTAGCTCAGAAAGAAAGAGAATAGAAGCTTTTGAAATGTGGTGTTACAGAAGAATGCTGAAGGTGAGATGGATAGATCGATTCACGAATGAAGAGATACTGAATCGAATTGGTGAGAGGAGATCGATTTGGCTAAATTTGACGAGAAGAAGGGATAGAATGGTAGGACACATCTTAAGACACCCAGGACTTGTTCAGTTGGTTTTTGAAGGAAGTGTAGGTGGTAAGAACGGTAGGGGTAGACCAAGGTATGAATATGACAAGCAGATTAGAGCAGATGTAGGATGCAATAGTTACGTAGAAATGAAAAGGTTAGCACAGGATAGGGTGGCATGGAGAGCTGCATCAAACCACTTAAACACAACAACAACAACAACAACAACGGCAAAATCTCAACACTTCAACTACCAATTATCCTTTAAAATAATATCTACCTAACTACATGTTTTTATTTGTGAAACGTATGTTTTTTCCGTTGCTTTTGGGATGATTTATGCAACATGAATTTTCCGCTGCCGTGGGAGATCTCCATGCCGTGTGGCTGGCTTAGCAGTCGTCATCTGCGATGTCGGTCAATCATCGTCCAGCTCAGGTTATCGCAGGTAGCCTGTCATTCATCTTCTTACGGAGCCGTCATCTTCACTCGTTCAATTATAGAAATACAGAACATACATGAAATCAGCTTATACACGTGGGTGCTAACAAAGCCTTCTGATTTAACAATTATTTATCTCCTTTTAGAATTTCTTTGACTGATCTGTATCTTTTATCAGACTCCCAATTTGTCTGCAATATATTCAAAATATATGTCGAACGAGTGTGCTTTATGATTTACGCTAGAAATCGTATTGCGTTCTTGCGACTTATTGCTTCTCTAGTTGATTCGATTCCCTTGGCGTCTTCAATCTGGCTGATTTTCATCTCTTGGTAAAGGTTTCAAGTGAAATTAACATGCTTTTGTGTTCAAATATTGATTTTTTGCGCGTTGTTTCGAGGTATAATCGTGGATGATATTTTCTTTATCCAAACCCTCTTCTTTCTCGATGCATTTATCTGATTTAATTCTCTCCTTACTCTCCTCGTTGTTAAAGTCTGTCATCTTGTTATTTTCTACAGTGATGGGTCCATTTTTAACAATCCGGATCCTGTTATGGTAGCTTTTCTCACTGGCATTATGATTATATCTATTTCAATATTGCCTCAACCTTAGCTCCTATGATCTTCTGTGAAGTTATTGATTCTGTTTAATTTCGATGTGGGTAATCGCGCTTATTCCGACTCGATTGGATTTTCACTTCGGGAATTGTGTAATGAGATGTTGGCGCCTTTCATCAACTAAGGTTTTAGTATTTCTGGTTACTCTATGTGTAATCAATCAGGTAATTACAAGGTGAAGGCCCAACAACAGGGTACATTTTATGTGGAAACCCGAAGGCAAGTACGAAGTGAGACCACACAGTGCGAAGGTTAATTATTACAGTTCATGCATAGTTAATTATTAGAGTAAATCATCAGAAAGTGGCGCCAAGCGTGGGGATCGAATAATTCAGAATATTTTCTGGATGACAACTTACCATATATTGAATTTGGGAAGATTATGCACATCTAAACCAACGGAATTATAACAGGCAAATGTGAGGAGTGTAATTTTCTGTTCAATATTTGTATTTTGGGGGCACGTCAATGGACGTAAAAAGGGAAATCAAATTGAGATCGCGTACTATTACTAGAGAAACAAAGGTGGACAAGGAAGACAATAACATGTCATGTAAAATGGAGGGTATTGCTTCTAAGGAAATCCAAGTTGTTGTTGAAAATAGGGAGTTGATGACCACGGTGGAAGGTTCTGAAGTAAGTCAGGAAAGTGCATAAGTTAAGAAGAACGTTGAACCTTAAAAAAGTCGCGGGAGGATTAACTTACACCTTTTCAATTTGCTGATTTCCAAAATGACCGAGCTCAGAGAAAATAATAGTAAACAGGTCAATAAGAGGATGGAAGAAATGATTTGTAGTTGTAACGAAGATTGTAATACACAAATTAAATCTATTCATGTCAGCGTTTTCCGGGCTTGTAGGCCGTGGTCCAGGAGCGAGTGAATGTCCCGACGTTTCACCGAAGACTGCGTTCGGCATTGTCAAGGGTTCCGACTGACTTCGATAGCAGCGAAGCTCTCAGTGGAATGAAGTGCTGTTGTAATTCCACCTGCTTATACAGTGCAGGATACGGTACGCTGCTCGCCTATTGGCCGCTATGGTGAGGCGGGTCGCTGATTGGCTGTTCTTCGGCCAATGGTTGAAGCGTTAGGGAGCCCGATGTACACTGACCTGCCTTGGGGGAGACAGGCAGCCGATCACCCGTTGCTTTCTTCTGGTCTGCCGCGGCTATCGTGTCCTTCAGAGTTAGAGCTTTCAAGACTGGAAACCAGGCTTTGTTTACCCGTTCAGATTCCTCCTTACGGTTGAAGCTGTTGGTATGCTTTAGGATTTCAATGGCTTCCCTCTGTAGCCGGGCGTGATAAGACGCAGTAGTTGACAGTACTTCGGTGTTATTGTACTGTATGTCATGGCCTGCTAGCAGCGAGTGTTCAGCGACTGATGATCTATCTGTCTGTCCCAGCCGGCTATGTCTGTTATGCTCCTTCAGTCGTGTGGCGATGCTGCGTTTGGTAGTCCCTATGTATACCTGGCCGCAGCTGCACGGGATCTTGTAGACACCTGCTGTGGAGAGAGGATGGCGCTTGTCTTTGGCAGACCTAAGCAGTTCCTGGATTTTCTTCGTCGGCCTGTATATGGTTTTAACCCCATGGGACTCCAGTAGCCTCCCTATTCTGTCAGTTACTTTCTCGATATACGGCAGAAAGGCTCTAGCTGCCGTCCGCTCCTCTTCTTTTTTCTTGGTTGTTGGACGTCTGGGATGGAGTGCTCGCTGAATATCTTTAGGGCTGTACCCGTTAGTGAGTAGGGCCCTATTGAGGTGGCTGAGTTCTTCGTTTAAGCGCTGAGGTTGACAAATTCTCTTAGCACGGTCGGCTAGCGTCTTAATCACTCCGTATTTTTGTCGTGGGTGGTGGTTGGACGTCTTTTGAAGATAGCGGTCTGTGTGGGTCGGCTTGCGGTATACTGTGTGTCCCAAGTTTAAATCGGAAGTCCTCATTACCAGAACATCGAGGAAAGGGAGCTTTCCCTCGTTTTCTGTCTCCATAGTGAACTGAATACTGTTGTTAATACTACTCAGATGCTGTAGAAACAGCTGTAGTTTTTCCTTTCTGTGGCTCCAGATCACAAAGGTGTCATCTACGAAGCGCAGCCACACCTTAGGTTTCAGCGGTGCGGTCTCGAGTGCTTTTTCTTCGAACCTTTCCATATAGAAATTTGCTATCACCGGACTCAGAGGACTGCCCATGGCGACGCCGTCCACTTGTTCATAGAAATTGCCATTCCACAGAAAATAGCTTGTCGTGAGGCAGTTGTTGAACAAGTTGGTAATATCCTCGGGAAAAATCCGAGCGATGTGGTCCATGGCCTCATTCACAGGTACCTTAGTGAAGAGTGAGACCACGTCAAAGCTGACAAGCAGGTCTTCGGCTTCTAGCTGGATGTTATTCAGTTATTCTATGAAGTGGCCTGAGTCTCTGACGTACGACTGTGTGCCACCGATGTACGGTTGTAGCAAGGTGGTCAGACGTTTAGCAATATCGTAGTTCGGTGATCCAATAGCACTCACGAGGGGCCGTAGAGGTACGTCGTCCTTGTGTATCTTGGGTAAGCCATATAGCCTCGGAGGTAGAGCTTCACTTCTGGAGGTTTCCCTCTTCACACTGTCTGGCAATGAAGAGGCCTCGTATCTCTACGGCCAATCGTGAGTGCTATTGGATCACCGAATTACGATATTGCTAAACATCTGGCCACCTTGCTACAACCGTACATCGGTGGCACACAGTCGTACGTCAGAGACTCAGGCCACTTCATAGAATAACTGAATAACATCCAGCTAGAAGCCGAAGACCTGCTTGTCAGCTTTGACGTGGTCTCACTCTTCACTAAGGTACCTGTGAATGAGGCCATGGACCACATCGCTCGGATTTTTCCCGAGGATATTACCAACTTGTTCAACAACTGCCTCACGACAAGCTATTTTCTGTGGAATGGCAATTTCTATGAACAAGTGGACGGCGTCGCCATGGGCAGTCCTCTGAGTCCGGTGATAGCAAATTTCTATATGGAAAGGTTCGAAGAAAAAGCACTCGAGACCGCACCGCTGAAACCTAAGGTGTGGCTGCGCTTCGTAGATGACACCTTTGTGATCTGGAGCCACGGAAAGGAAAAACTACAGCTGTTTCTACAGCATCTGAATAGTATTAACAACAGTATTCAGTTCACTATGGAGACAGAAAACGAGGGAAAGCTCCCTTTCCTCGATGTTCTGGTAATGAGGACTTCCGATTTAAACTTGGGACACACAGTATACCGCAAGCCGACCCACACAGACCGCTATCTTCAAAAGTCGTCCAACCACCACCCACGACAAAAATACGGAGTGATTAAGACGCTAGCCGACCGTGCTAAGAGAATTTGTCAACCTCAGCGCTTAAACGAAGAACTCAGCCACCTCAACAGGGCCCTACTCACTAACGGGTACAGCCCTAAAGATATTCAGCGAGCACTCCATCCCAGACGTCCAACAACCAAGAAAAAAGAAGAGGAGCGGACGGCAGCTAGAGCCTTTCTGCCGTATATCGAGAAAGTAACTGACAGAATAGGGAGGCTACTGGAGTCCCATGGGGTTAAAACCATATACAGGCCGACGAAGAAAATCCAGGAACTGCTTAGGTCTGCCAAAGACAAGCGCCATCCTCTCTCCACAGCAGGTGTCTACAAGATCCCGTGCAGCTGCGGCCAGGTATACATAGGGACTACCAAACGCAGCATCGCCACACGACTGAAGGAGCATAACAGACATAGCCGGCTGGGACAGACAGATAGATCATCAGTCGCTGAACACTCGCTGCTAGCAGGCCATGACATACAGTACAACAACACCGAAGTACTGTCAACTACTGTGTCTTATCACGCCCGGCTACAGAGGGAAGCCATTGAAATCCTAAAGCATACCAACAGCTTCAACCGTAAGGAGGAATCTGAACGGGTAAACAAAGCCTGGTTTCCAGTCTTGAAAGCTCCAACTCTGAAGGACACGATAGCCGCGGCAGACCAGAAGAAAGCAACGGGTGATCGGCTGCCTGTCTCCGCCAAGGCAGGTCAGTGTACATCGGGCTCCCTAACGCTTCAACCATTGGCCGAAGAACAGCCAATCAGCGACCCCCCTCACCATAGCGGCCAATAGGCGAGCAGCGTACCGTATCCTGCACTGTATAAGCAGGTGGAATTACAACAGCACTTCATTCCACTGAGAGCTTCGCTGCTATCGAAGTCAGTCGGAACCCTTGACAATGCCGAACGCAGTCTTCGGTGAAACGTCGGGACATTCACTCGCTCCTGGACCACGGCCTACAAGCCCGGAAAACGCTGACATGAATTGTAACGCCGGCCGTGAAAGCCTCAATTGCTACATAAATTAAATCTATAAATACAAATGGAAGAATTAATTGAACAACGCGATCAATAATAAAATACATGGGTTAAGTGAATCACTAAATAGGAAAATAGATACTAAGATAGTAGAGGTAACTGATCATATATCTTAGAGAATAAGACAGATAAACAGTTTGTTGAAATCAGCGCTGAAATGGAATTAAATCGAAGCAATCTTCATACTCAGACCGACTAATTCAAGGAAACATATACAGAGAATAGTCAAAATCACACAGTTAAATAGTAGGATTTCTAATAGTCGGGAAGAAATTCAGGATATTGCGGCCGGCTCCAGGGCTACATGGTTAGCGCGCTGGCCATTGGCCGCTGTGGTGCCGAGTTCGATTCTCGGCATGGTCGAGAATTTTTACCATGATTGGTTAATTTCGCTGGCTTGGGGACCGAGCGTATGTGTCGTCTTCTTCATCATTTCACCCTCATCAGGAAGCGCAGGTCTCCTACTGGTGTCAAATCAAAAGACCTGCATCTGGCGAGCGGAACTTGTCCTCGGACACTCCCGGCTCTAAAAGCCATACGCCATTTCATTTTTCAGGATATGGTAGAGAAAAGATTAGACAAGATCCACAATACAGTAGGACAAGATACGAGGGAATATGCCAGTAGAGTAGAGCATGTTGAAAGAAAACTTGGCGAGGTCAGTGAACTAAGGAACAAACAGGAATCTTCGTCACAGAATGCAACAGAGAAAGTGGAAAAATTACAGGAAGAATTGATTATAATAAAAGAGAATGCTGAGAGAGTAGTGGAAAAATATTTTGAAATGCCAGAGAGTACTATGGCAAGAAATTAGAGAAGGCCAGACTGCAAGAGAAGTGGTAGTAACGAGTAGTTTATTCAGTAGGGACCAAGATTTGCATGAGTTTTCTGGGATAAAGTGTAATCCAATGGAATTTGTAAATTAGTCGAGAAAAGATTTTCAAGTAAGTTGAGGGATAACATTATCGAATGACAATACAATCGAATGCTTTTATCGGCGAGAATAATACTTAGTTTCAAGTATACCGGAATTCTATGTCAAATTTAGGCATATTTAAAGGGAAGTTCATTGACAAATTTTGGGATGAATACGTACAGGGTCGCGAGAGAGAACGTATTATATTTGGTAAATATTGACAACAGGAGGGAGTCTCTATGATTGAATGTTTTCTGGCACACGAGATCATATGGAAGAACCTTAATAGTATTGGGTTAGAGGTGGCTATAGTGTGGATTATGTAGAAGCACTATTCTGATAGGATTAGGGAAGCTGCCTGCATGCAAAAAGTCAGCACTATAAAGGAAATGGAGGTAGTATTAGACAGTTTCGAGGCCCTGAGTAGTAATGTAGGTGGTAATCGACCCCAAAATAGAACAGTAGAGGAAGGGGAAGACATGTCAGATAATTATCAGATGAGGGGCAATTATTATGATCAGCAGTGGACTAATAGAAATTTCAATGGTGATAGTGGTCAGCAGAGGTATCACAAACAATCCAGAGAAGGGAGGCGAGGAAACTATATAGGTCAAGGTGATGGGAGGCGTGAGAATCTGAATTATATGAGATATTCTGGACGGAATAATCAGAGAGAGAATGATAGGCCGAATAATAATGTCAGCCAGGATTGACCGCCGAGCCAGAGCACTTTAAACTCTCAGCGGGATGGATAAGTAGGTCACGTGGACAGTCCGAAGGTACAAGTTTTCAGAAACAGAGAGGTAGTGTAAATAACTGTGTAGTGAAAATAGATCTAAGAGGACAACGTGCTTGTAACCTAAGTAATTTTATGTAAAATTATTTAAGTAATGACGTAGTCATAGCTAACGAAGTAATTAATGGTAGTATTAATTCATACATAAGTGATATGTTAAGTGATGTAAGTACTTGTAATACTGAGAAAATAAATAGTGATGTAGTAACTCCTACGATAGAGATTATGATATGGAAAATGAAAGTGAAAGTACTGTTAGTTTATTGTAGTGAAAGGTCATGCATTAGCTCAAAACTATACGACAAGTTCTGAAAGAAATTCAGGATATAACGGAAATTCCTGTGAGGAATACTTATATTATAACAGCGGTTGGTAGTAAGTCACATAGAGTAAATAAACTGATAGCGGTACAATTACGAGTGAAGATGAATGCAACTTTCAGCCATGCCTTGTTGTACCAAACCTTGTGTATTCGTTTATTCCAGGAGCTGAATGACTTACAATTCATGGGGATAGATTAGACTTTGATTTGGGTAATGTTTGTTTGTCCTGGGGGAAAACTAGCGAAGAAGTATGTGTAAAATATGATGTGTCCGAGTTAGGTTTTGGTAACGTGTGTTCAATTAAAGATATGAGAGAGGTGAATGAAGTTGTACCTAGTGAGAGGAAATGTTTTGATATGTGTCACGTGCCCATACGACAGGATCCGAGGGATAATGTGTATTAGGCAGTGGCGAGAAGTAATTTAAGTGAGTTTCAGGAAGATCAATTGTGTTCGATGTTAGTTGAGCATCGAAACGTATTTAGCGATAAGCCAGGAAGAACACACGTGTATGAATACAAATTTGTAATGCATGGCATTTGATAATTAGTGGGACCTAAGTACCCCAATTTAATATGGAAGTGCCATCAAAGAACAAGTGAACATTGTGCTGGATTACGGAATAATTGAATCATCTTGTAACCATAGTGTCAATCCTTTAATTATTGTTGCCAAGAAGGTTGATTTCAATTTGAGTGACAAGGTGCTACTGGGGAGTCCATTTCCATCATCAGGAGATGCTGGAACTATGTCTAAATTCTTTCTTTTGTATCAGGGTTATTTCACGATTGTGAACCGTATCGGGAAGTGTGCATATTCTTTACAAGATCAGGAAGGGATTATTGTCGGTACTTACAACATTAGAAACTTAAAGATGTACGTCACGTGAGATTTGTTAGACATTAGTAAGATAAATAATTCATGTAAGAAGCTGGCATAAAAAGTGTAATTTCTTTGAATTTGCGCGTGAATCAAGTGTCGTATTGGTGCACTGAACTCCCGAAAATGGATATATAAGTGTAACGATGTTGTGAGTGTGTATGACGATGAGAGAACAGGACATTCAAGAGTCATCTATTATGACAATGTGCAAGAAGAGTTCTTATATAATCTTTCAAGAGAGTAATATTTTATAAGTTGTATTGAGATGTTGTAAACAGAATGTTGTGCACTCATTTACAATTGTTTGTATGTGTCAATTTCAGTGTTATATTAAGTTGTTCACAAATCAATCGGTTCAAATCCCGTTACAAACATTCCTCTATATTTATTATTGTTATTATTATTATTCATACACTTCTCCACAGGAAATATGGGTAGTAATGGGGCACGGGATGCACCAAGTGCCTTACATAATTAAAGTATTTACACATTATAATACAAACGTTGATGTACATGTATATACAAAACTGTAGATCACGGGATCTTCATCTTACGAGAGGAACGATCGCACAATGTTGCATGTTGACAGGAGGACAGAATGTTGCATAATTTTGTAGATGTTCGGTGGAAGACCCAGTTCTCGCAGACTCTTGTGAAGTGTGTGTGGAATGAGGCCGTTGACTGACAGAATCACAGAAACTATTCGTACCAGTTTCATCTTCCAGATCCTCGTTATTTCTTCTGCAAGTTCTTTGTACTTGGATATTTTTTCACTGTACTTCCTATCAATGTTGGTGTCATTGGGGATAGCGATGTCAATAATGAAAGTCGTCCCAGTTTTCTTGTTTACCAGCATGATGTCTGGCCTGTTATGGTTGACTGTTTTGTCTGTCACTACAGCAGTGTCCCATTAAAGCTTAATCGACTCGTTCTCCAGGAATGGTGTTGGATGGTACTTGTAATAAGGGGTACGCTCCTGAATTAATTGGTTTTCCTGAGCAAGTGCCTGGTGTATGATTCCCGAGACATGATTGTGTCGTCTCGTGTATTCTACGGGGGCAAGTACTGGGCAGCCCGCAGTGATATGGTCGATGGTCTCGAGATGAACGGAGCACCGTCTGCATTTGTCGGAGAGTACGCTGGTGTCTTTGATGATGTACTTTTTGTAATTGTTTGTAGCTATTACTTGGTCTTGTATAGCAACTGCAAATCCCTCTGTCTCCCCAAATAAGCGCCCACTTTGTAACCACATACACGACGCATTCTTGTCTATGCTCTGTTGGTTTAGATTGCTGTAGTATTTTCCGTGGAGGGTCTTATCTCGCCATGTCCTTTCTTTCTCCTGCAGGGATACTTGGTGATTTGTATGTGGGTCAGAGGCATTGTATGGATACAGAACAGTGTACTTGTCAGCAAGTACTACAGCTTTATGGAGAAGGCTGTTTTCTTGCTTTTTATGGAAGTATCTCCGTAGGTTCTTTATCTGATTCAGGAGCATGACTTGAAGATCCAGTACTTCTCGGCCACCCGATTTTCTTGGGAGAGTGACCCTTTCCATGCATGAATTGAGATGATGTAATTTATAGGTGGTGAGCAAAGTTCTCGTTTTTCTTTGTATGCTGTCTATTTCTGTAGCAGGCCATTTCAAAATTCCGAATGAATAAACAAGGGTTGGAATAGCGTACGTGTTCATTGCTTTAATTTTGTTCTTGGCATTTAGGTAGCTGCGCAAAATCTGATGCAACCTCGATGTGTATTTATCAGTGAGTTCCTGTTTGATTTTCTTGTGCTCCAGAGTTGTATTCTGAGCAAATCCAAGGTACTTGTATGTCTCTGTTTGTGTCATTCCTTCAATTAAAGATCCGGTATGGAGCTCATATGGTTGGGAGTTTGTGTACCGACCACGTTCAATTGTTAGCAGCTTACATTTCTTTACTCCCAACGTCATTCCCACATCAGATGAGTAGGAGTCTATTATGTTCAGCAGGGCGTTCATTTGTGTTTCGTTGTGGGCATACACTTTCAGATCATCCATATAAAACAAATGAGATATTCTGTGTTTCCCATTGTTATATTTAATATCAAATCCAAAACCAGTAGCTTTTAGAAGATTGGATAGGGGATTCATTGCAAGGCAAAACCTCAGAGGACTTAATGAATCTCCTTGAAATATACCACGTTCAATTTTAATTGTGTCGGACATGATACATTTATTTTCTGTCTTAGTGCAGAGCATTGTCTTCCAATTGTCCATAGTAACTTCAAGAAAATGAATTATGGCAGGACTGATCTTGTACAAATGAAGTATTATTATTATTATTATTATTATTATTATTATTATTATTATTATTATTATTATTATTATTATTATTATTATTATTATTATTTGTATTCAATTCTATCATCTGATTTCGCTATTTATTAATTGTCGCTTGCTCGATTTTATTTCATTTATTGTGTATCATAGGTATGTATATGTTAGTATTGAAGGAATCTGTATACTGTGAGATTTGCTGTTTATGTAAGATATGAATTTATTATGTGAACCTATGTTTAAGAAGTTGCATTAGGTGGTGTAATACTGGTACATTTAGTGTCGAGTCATGGTTCTACCCCATACGTCACTGCGTTCATTGAGAAAAAGGAGGTGATCGGAGGGCGATTTTACTCTGTCTGAGGCGATTGCAACATTATGTTCAATACTTTGAAGCTTGGTTTGAGTGAGGTCATGGTCTCTTTTAACCACGAGGTGGGCGTAAACCATGTGGTAATTGGAATCCATGAAAGGGCTGGTTTCCTATAGTGGTCAGTCATTTGGATGGTGAGGCCTCAGTCGGTCAGTCAGCTGGATGGTGAATAAGCAGTTATTTGGATACGGAGCCTGCAGTGATCAAATGTATTACATGTTCGGAGTGTGTTCCGTGTATGTGTTCGGTGACAGCCGAAGGTAGAGATTTCGTAATGGAGACTAACAGTTTGGTGGATTTCGTGTAAAGTTCATTGTGCAGTTTGGTTATATTTATAGGCCATGCTATATTTCGTTGGTGAAGCTTAAAGTATAGATCACCAAATTAGGTTTGAGATACCTATACCTGATGCCAGTTACAAGGAATACGTCATAATAACACTTAAAGTGTCCAAGGTACTGTAATGTAAACTAGTGAGGGATAAATTTCCTGTACAGATTTCAAATGTCCGGTCAGGAGTATGTTAAAATTCTTATTTATTTTTATTTCTTTCTTTTCAATATTCGCACCTGAGCCAATTCTCTTCTTGGTGCAATACAAATAAATTACAATGGCAGCTGTATTCACAATATAATTACAAAATAAAATACAGTAAGTATATAATTTAACATAATGTAATAGATAAGATAGAACAAAGCTTCCTAACCATAATTACTATACTACTTCAAGTATTTAGTTGAAGATAGATAAAGTTGGTTACATTTTTATATTTTTTGGAAGTGAGTTATACATAGTTATAGAAAAATGCCAAAGATAATTTTGACCATATCTTCTAGAATGAATATGATTGTAGTGAATATTATAAATAATTCTTCTTTCATTATTATGAATCTGTGAATTGGTACTTCCTGATGTGATTGAGCGGACTAATTTGTTTTGAATTTTGTAGATCATAATTATAGAAGCCTTTATGCGGAGGTTTGGAAGTGATAATATATTACAATGTTTATACAGATCCTTAGTCGGTGTCAGAATGGGGAGTTCGAAAACGATTTTAGTGCTCTTTTAAGGACCTCTAAGTTTCCAAATAATACTTTATTACAACATCCCTGGACATGTATCATGTAAGAGATGTTGCTTTCAATAAGAGCATAGTAAGTACCCTTCATCAACCCACGAGAGAACTTATATCGCAATCTACTAAGGATGCCAATTAAAAATTGTCTCCACGAGATTACTCCACGACAGATTTTCATCTATAATCAGTCCTAAGAATTTAGTATTGTGCACTGTCATTACTCTGTGATTGAAGAAAAGCAGATTTTTATCCAAATTTAATACACATAAAAGTTTGTGAAAATTTATGTAGTTCGTTTTTGTTAGATTTATAGTTAATCGGTTGGAATTAAGCCATGTTTCATATAATAGAATATCCTGCTGCATATTTTGTTGAAGTTCATGACTGCTAGAGTCCTCATAAAAATATTAGTGTCATCAGCAAAAATGGATAGTCTTCCATTTAATTTAAGGTGATCAATATCATTAATGAAGATAAGAAACAATAAAGGCCCCAGCACAGAACCCTGAGCACACCAATTGAGATCACCTTTACATTACTCTGAGTATTATTACATGTAACAAACTGCTCCCTATTAGAGAGGTAATCAACAAACCAATCCAATCAAATGCAATACCTTTAATGCCTGCTATTTCTAATTTATGTAATATAATTTTATGATCAACTGTGTCAAAAGCCTTTCTAAGATCTATAAATAAACCAGCTGCTAACATACCTGAGTCTAAAGCTTGTTGTAGTTTAATAATAATAATATCCTCAATAGCATTACTGGTACTCGAGTGAGGTAGGAAACCATACTGAAATTGATAAAAATATTTATTATTTAAAAAATCAATTTTCTTTTTTAACCATTTGTTCTAAAATCTTAGATAAAGGAGGTAGTACCGAGATTGGTCTGTAATTACTTACATTAAATTTATCCATGCCTTTATAGATTGGCACAACTCTGGCGATTTAAGTTTGGCTGGTACTTCACCCTCTGATAGAGGTTTGTTAACTAATTTTGTGATGTGAGGTATAATACATTTTAGAGAGTCTCTTTATAAGAATATTACTAATACCAAAACAGTCAACACTACAACTGTTTTTAACATTATTAATTATAATTTGTTCAATTTCATTTTCATTAGTAGGGGTTAAAAATAAGGAATTAGATGGGCCATGTTCAAGGTGAGGGTATTTAGAATGAGGAACGTTCTTAGCTAAAGGCAGACCCATATCAGTGAAATAGTCATTTAATATAGTAGAAATTTGATCAGAATCAGTCACCAACGTATCGTTTATTTTCAATTGTTTTTCTTCATGGTACAGTTATTAGTTGTTAAAATACACTGACTTAGCAAATGTCATGGGATAGTCACCTAATAGCGTGTGGGACCTCCTCTGGCCCTGCGAACTGCAGTGAGACGCCGTGGAAGTGATTCGACAAGTCCCTGGTAGTCCTCTGGACGCAGCTGACACAAAACCGTTTGCAGAGCGGCCGCCAATGCTCGTCTGTTCGTGGGTGCAGGATCCATGGCATGGAGCCTGCGTTCCAGGACAACCGAGATATGCACGATAGGGTTCATATCGGGGCTCCTGGGCGGCCATAGCAGTCGTTGTACCACCGCTGTATGTTCTTGGAACCATTCCCGAGCGACGTTGGAGCGATGTGGCGGCGCGTTATCATCTTGAAAGAGCGCAGAACCGTCTGGGCCTTGGAAGGCCAAAAATGGGTGGAGATGGTCTCCGAGCAGCTCAGCATACCGCGTACCATTCAAAGTCTCTTCCAGAACAACTAGGGGGCCCATTCCATACCAGGAATATGCACCCCAGACCATAACAGAGACACCAACGCCCTGGACCACACTTTCGAGGCAGGCGGGATCCATCGCTTCATGTGGTCTGCACCATACACGGTGCCTCCTATCGGCATGGTGCAGTTGAAATCGTGATTCGTCCGACCATATCACGTTACGCCATTGTTCCAGTGTCCATCCCTGGTGACTGGCGACAAATGCGCGTCGTTGTGCCCGATGACGTTGGGTTAACAGTGGCACTGCTGTGCGGCGCCGGCTCCCATACCCCATAGAACCCATGTTCCTACGGATTGTCCACTGGGAGACGTGTCTAGCACTGCCTGTGTTGAATTGAGCTGTGATTTGTTGCACGGTTGCCCGTCTGTCACTATTGACAATCAGTCTCTGATGTCGCCGGTCACGGTCATCGAGGGTGGCTGGACGGCCGGTCGTTCGTCTGTTTTGGACGGTGACACCCCCATTCAACCATTCACGATACACCCTGGATACGGTTGATCGTGTGAAGCCGAATTCCCGCTCCACTACCGAAATCGCACCTCCCATCCCTCGGGCACCGACCACCATACCCCGTTCGAACGGTGTGAGCTCACGACGACGTTCCATGTTACGCCTGTCACATGCACAGCCACTGCTCAAAAGGTCTCCTATAAAACTGCCGCTGGCACAGGGGGCGTGTGGTGCGCAGACAACACACCTGCGCATCAGTGCTCCGCTATCCCATGGCATTTGTTCAGTCAGTGTATTATTAATAACTTTCCACTGATTATTTGTGCTGTTTGACCTATTGATATAATAATTATTTTCTAGGTCCCTTTTCATTCTAGTAACCCTGCTACATATGTCTTTATAGTCTTGTATTAACTGCTGTGAAATATAGCCACATCCCATTCTAAATCTCATCTGTTGTCTTTTAATTTTATAATATGAATTTTTTGTTTGATTAAATTTAACCGCTCTGAAGTAAACCATGGGCAAAATGGTCTAACTTTCTTGTTTAGATTAGAACTTTCGATTTTAAATAAAGCAGTACTTTCTTTAAAATATTTAATTAATTTATTTGTTATGATGTCCGAGCTATCCTCTTCATGTATAGTTAATGGCGTTTGAGACATGTGTTTTTCCATAAATGGACATGGTATTTTGTAGGTTGCATTACACAATTCTTTGTGTATTCATTTTGGGTGTAATATTAATATCCAAGGTTAATAAATTGTGATCACTCAGATCATTTATTATGTTATATATTTTATATTTTCAGATTCTGTGTACGTAAAAATGATCTAAAAGTGTACTAGTTGTCGATAAAATTCTAGTAGGAAAGACAGTGTCACATGAACTCTGATTATAACACCCACAGTGATTCTGAAGCTCAGTAGATATATGACTCTGTTCTAATTTATTTATATTAAAGTCTCCAACAGTAATACAAAATGCTTTACCACATTTATTCCAAATATCTTCTAAACATTTTAGAAAATATTTTGAATGTTTGGTATGAGCGTTATATACTAAGTGAATGTCATTCACAAAACCCTTTTTCTCGATTAATAATATACTATATGAACTGGCATTACTGTTAATAGATAATAATACATTACCCTTATACGGTTCCTTTATATAAATAAAATTACACCATCCCTATAATGTGATCTAGAACAAAAGAGACCATCATATCCATTCAGATTAAAATATATTTCTTCCTCAGGAGAAGCCTATGTTTCAATAATTACAATGATTTCAGGATATTGTGCTTCTTGTATTGTATAAAGTAAATTACTCCACTTATTACGAATGCTTTGGGAGTTGATGTATGGAATTATAATTCCATCTTTGTTAGTAAGCTACTGTAATTCACTTAGTTGGAATTCAAAACCTTCCACAATGAATAACGTGGATTATTCATTTACCTACAAGTAAATAGCCTACCTGTGTCCTAAGGGGAAGAGAGAGGTAAGACATCATCTATGTTTCTGATATGTATAATGATAGAAGTATCATTTCTTCTTACAAAAATTCTCCCTTCCCTTGACTACACATACTTGAAGCCTTTTGCTCTAAGGTCTTTAGCTCTCTTAAGAAGACCTTTAGATTTAGCTGTTAGGTGGTCAATGATGTAAATAGTATGGTTAGTTGCATTAATATTAAGTTCAGTGGATGAAAGTTGCCTTACATTTTTCTTTGCAACAATAAGTTCATGCTTCTTCCATCTATACACGAACTTAACCACAATAGGTCTAGGCAGAGATTTAATGGACGTTGGAATTCTATGAGGAAATTCAATGTCTGTTTTATTGATTACACAGCCAACTGCTGACCCAATATCCGTGACTAATTTATATACGTCCTAACTTTGTAGCTCTGGTATACCATGAATTTCCAAGTTATTACATCGTAAGTATTGGTTAAGTTGATCAATATCGTCACAAGATTTGGATTTCATAGTTTCAAGTTCTAGTTGCAGTTCATTTACTACCTTTCGAATATATTCAATAATTTTCGTATTGAAGTCGATGCTGTCCTTAAGCCTATAAATTACTTTATCGATTAGTCGCTCAAGGCTACAATCGAAGAACGTAAGGGTACTCAGTATTTCACGAAGAGTTGATTCTAAATTGTGAAGTCCACTTTCAGCAACTTGGATGTTAATTTCGTCCACTTCGAGACACTTTAACTGACCCTGGGTATCCACATGCTGCTGTTCTAGTTCTTATTCTTTTGCTTTTGCTTTTGCTTATTCCGTGACATAACCTACAATTACACTACCACAAAGCGAGAATACGAAATTATATAATTACGCAGCACTTTAAGGTTGGCCAGCAGTACGTGATTTTTCCTTTCAATCGCCACTTGGAAATGTACATTACTATAATGTAGGAAACCTTAAAATTCCTTTTAATTACCCGCCACAAACACTATTTTAAGAGACAAACATACATCACACAATATTAGTGCCGCCATGTCTTGTTAGTGTTAATGACTAGAGCTTCATTCCGTTGTAACATGAGAGTTTTATTTTGTAATCTCAGTATCGCAGCAAATCTCACTCTTTCAATTTCAAAAATTTTGAATATATTTTGTTTAGTATCAAGTACAGTTAATTGTTTTATTACATGGTAAAACAGATAGTACAAAATTATTGTCGGGAAACAAACGTCAGTATCCTTTTCCCAAAACCTATTCAAGGGTATGCTGCCAAGGCAAGCTTATCATCCTACACCCTGGAGATATTCAAGTTCCTCATACTATTATTGTTACATTTATTTGTTGCTGGTGCCCATCATCAACTAAGTTGTTAGTATTTCTGGTTACTGTAGGGGTAATTAATGAGGTAATTGCAAGGTGAAGGCCCAACAGAAGGGCACATTTTATGTTGAAACCCGAAGATAAGTACAAAGTGAGACCACATAGGGCGAACATTAATTATTATATTTCATGCACAGTTAATTATTAGAGTAATCATCACAATACAAGGGGTCTCTGAAACGGATGTCGTATAACAAAATTATACTATATCTATCTACCCTCGCTAAATTATCATATTCTTGCAGGTGCACTTCGCAGAGATGTTTTCTTAGGCATGCGACATTAAAAATTTCAGCTTACCATATGTAGTAACTTGGCCTATTTTTTAATCATTTTCATGAGCCTTCTGTGGTAGAAGTAATTGTAAAAGCAACTAGAGTTATGGGTAATAATTAGTGACAAGTTTGAATACATTAAGAACACTTAATGTGAATACATGTATATAAATCAACATAAAATATATCTCAAATAATATTATTTACGACTACATGTGGCATACAATAATTTTTAATTTAGCATATCCTTATTTAAACTTATCTCCTGGTACTTCAGTAGTTTTCACATTTTACATGTTTTAATACCGAAGAGGCCAGGCTAGCTTGAGCAAGCGGCGAGAGAGGACGTGTTGCGTAGTGCGTGACGTAAAGTATGGTGGGAGTTGAACAGTACCGGGCCGCTATCGGGAGGTGGCAGTGGAAGCAGGGCAAGAATTCTTAGAATGGTTTGGAGAAAAAAGAAGAACGGCAATTTCAGCTGGAAGACTTGGCAGCAATTAAGGATATAGTGAGGGAATTTATACAAGAAACTTGCCCTGGGGACCAGATGACGGAGATGATGAAGGAGCAATCAAAGGAGATAGGGAATATGAAGAAATGGCTGGAAGCAAAGACAGGAGAAACGATGAACAAAACGTGGAGCAACGAGAAAGAAGTAGAGCTGTTAAGATGGAAAGTAAAAATATAGAAGAGGAAGTGCTGAAGCTGAAGAAAGAAGCAGAAGTGTGCAGCCAGGGGAGGATGAAGAAATCCATATTTGTTTATAGTGTCCAGGAAGACGAGAGGGAAGGCAAGGTGGACGTAATTTGTAAAGTGGTGGAGATTATCCAGGACAAGATGAAAATAAATTTTAGTGAAGTGGATATAGACGATGTGGAAAGAATGGTTAAAGCTAAAGATCGTACACCAATAATAGTAAAGTTACTATCTTCTTTAATGGCAGAAATAGTGTTAAGGACTGCCAGTAATTTACAAGGACACAAAATCTGGGTTAAGAGAGATATGGGTAAAGAAGGAAGTGAAAATATGAAAACTTTGAAGCGGCATTTATGGTGGGCGAGACGCCAAGCGCTGAGAGCACACATAAGTGGGCAGCGGCTGTTGGTGTCAAATGGAAAATGGTTTCGAGGGTGGCCGGTGTCAAAACTGAAAGCGATGGACAATTATGACAGAACAGAGGAGGAAGTGATCGCAAGGCAAGATGGAAGGAAGGACGCAGAGCGAGTTATGGAACGTGTGGAGGTAGGTGAAGAGAGCTACCCAAGTGGAAGCGGGCAGCGCAGTGCTGATGTGGAAAAAGGGATTCGGGAATTGGTGAACGAGGGAGAGACTCAAGAATCGTTAAGAGCAGAGTGTAGTGAACAAGTGAACAATAAAGGTGGTGATATGCGCGACAACAGAAAGGAATAGGAGCTATGAACAAAGGAAGAAGTATGAGTCTAAAAGACTTGTGGGGTAGAAGGTATAAATGTTTGGATGATAAAGAGGGGAAGAGAGCGACAAAAATGTTAAGGAAGGGAGAAATGGAGACAGAAAGTGAGAGGGCTATGTTAACAAGAGGCAAGATTGAGGGAAGAAACCTGGAATGGGGAGGTTAAGTTATCAAAATTGGAAAATAGGGTTTGTGAATATTGACGAGCTGCTAGACAAATTAGGTAATAAAAAGGTTAAGAAAGTAGTGGAAAGTCACGATATTGTGGTAATCTTGGAGACGTGGCTTGAAAGAGGGAAGGAGGTAACATGAGAAGTGTTTGTCGTTAAGTATAAGTACATAAGGCAGGAGAGGGATAAGGGGAGAACACCAGGAGGAATAGTGGTTCTAATAAAGGAAGAATTTAGTGGACTAGTTGAGGGTATTGAGACAGAGATGCAAGAAGTGATCTGGATTAGATTTAATATGGGGAGGGAAAGAGTGAGGGTTAAGAAGGTAAGTTTAGCATTTGCATATTGCCACCCTAGGAGTTCGTTATACACAAATACATTTTTGGGGGAGTTATTGCTGGAAATTAGTATGATAAGATGGGAGTATAAAGAAGAAGAAGAAGAAGATGGCATGTTGTTATTTGGAGACTGGAATGCGAGAATAGGGGAGCAGATCCCAGTATACAGTAAAGGAGACGGAAAGGAAATGAGGGAAAGTAGAAGAAGTGAAGATACAGTCATAAACAGCCATGGAGGTGAAATTTTAGAAATGTGTGCAGCGGGAAATTGGTATATTCTAAATGGTTGGAAAGAGTGAGACAGGAAGGTGAAGCTGACTTATGTTACAGAACAGGGAGGAAGCGTGATTGACATAGTAATAAGTTCAGAAGATATGTTAGAAAAAATCATAAGGATGGAGGTAGGAAATTGGGTTGAATCACATCATTTTCCAGTGTGGGTTTTGATTAAGAAAAGAGGGTAGGGAGGGACAAAAAGAGAGAGTTAAAGAGCAGTGATGTACTAGGGAGAGGGTATATGAAATATAAATGGTCAGAGAAAGCAAAACAGGAACTGGATAAGATCATAAAAGAGGAGTTATAATTAGTAAAGTATGGTTGGGAGGTTGCGTTGGAGGAAAACAACATAGATAGAGATTTGGAACGGATTTTATACCCAATCAAAGGGTAGCTCAGATAGACAGAGGCAGGAAGAGTAATAGGAGAGCGGGGGAAGTCTGGTACAGTAAGGAGTGTGTGGAATTGCGAAATAGGGTTTTGGGTGCGTTAAGAAAGTATAGAAAAGGTGAGAGTACAGAAAGACAAGTTTTCTGTAAATTAAGGAAAGACTACAAAAGGGAAATCAGTGTGAGAAAAAAGGTATGGATAAAAGAACGAACGGAAGCGATAAATGAAGAGTGTAGGACGAATTAAATGAAAAAATGGGAGAGAATAAACCGAAGCAACAAGGGTGGAAAGAGATTTGAGAAACCAATTATCGAGGATGTGCAGTGGGTGAACTATTTTAGTGATCTACCTGGAGGGGGAAGGAATGGTGTAGAGAGAAGGGGTAAGAAGTTATTTGGAGAGATAGGGGGTATCGATATACAATATGAACTGGACAAAGGAATTTCAAAAGAAGAAGTTATGGAAATGATACCTAAAATTAGGGGTAGGTGTGCGGGAGGATGCAATGGTATTAACAAAAATGTTTGGAAAGAATTAAGCAAAATTGGGCTGATTATAGGGGGCATAGGGTAGTTATTTAACAAGATTCTTGAGGGGGAGAAGTATCCAAAAGAATGGGAAACAGGAATTGTATGCCCAGTATACAAGAAAAATGTAATAAAAATATCACTAACAATTATAGGGTTATAACGCCGTTAGATCCTCTAAGTAAAATTTATACAGGAGTTTTAGCAAACAGATTAAGAGACTGGGCTGAAGAGAATTCGGTTTTGTCAGATTTCCAAGGGGACTTTAGAAAAGGAAAAAAGAACGGTAGACAACATCATAATAGTGAAGATGATTTTAGATAAAAGGCAAAGTTTATGTAGCGACAATTTATTTTGAAAAAGCGTTTGATACGGTAAACAGAAGTGCGTTAGTAGAAAAATTGTGTAGGATGGCGGTTTCTGGGAAGATGATACCTGCAGTGGAGGCGATGTATAAGGAGGTCAGGTGCTGTGTTAAGTTGGAGGAAAACAGGTTAAACAGCCCATTAGAGTGTAAGGTGGGTTTAAAACAAGGTTGCAAATGATCTCCGATGTTGTTTATTCTATTCATTAACGACATTTTGGATGGACACGGTGGGAATAATTGGGTGGCACCGGTTCTAAATGGAATGGGGATCCCGGGTCTAATTTTTGCGGACGATGTGTTATTGCTGATTTTAACTGTTGGTGGGATTCATCAAAGTTTAAATGCAGCGCCAGAAAATGCAAAGGAATGGGCCTTGAAAATTAACGGGAATAAATCTAAAGTTTTAGAAATGCAGAAACATAAAGTGTGAAAGAAAAGAAAAAATATTTGGATGGTCCAGAGATAGAGGATAGAACAAGTAAATAAGTTAGAATATTTAGGCGTGACTTATGGCAGTCTTAGACTTAGTCAAAATTTTAGGGTGTAAATTTTCGGGAATAAGCTATAAAACTGTGAGGTTATTCTTAAGATCAGTAGTATTTGGCAGGGAAATGTATGGGGCAGAAATATGAGAGCTGGAGGAAAAGAGGGTTAAATTAAGACAAATTATGAGTAAATTTGGTAAGGCTATGATGGGGCTCCCCCAGTGCACAGCAAATGCTGGGGTGGAATTAATGTGCGGAGAAGATATAGAGGTTCATTGAGTGAAAAGAGTAGTCAAATACTGGATGGGTTTGAAAACAGGGGAAGGAGGGAGGGTGCTTGAGGCTGCGTACGAACAACAAAAGAAAAGCATGTATAAGGGGTGCTGGCTAGAAAAATTAAATTAAACTTGGAGACGGTGGGAATGAGGTACATGTGGGAAGAGGTTTGGAAGAAGGAAGTTAGTGGACAGAGGGTGCTTTTAAGGAGTGTCAGAGATATTCAAAGACAGCAGTTGATAGAAGAGTGAAGGAACAGAGGATCGATTAGTGTTTTTAAAAAGTGATGGAAGTGTCAGTGTTAAATATTAGGAATGTTGATAGTTTTAACAGAGGAGGATTACTATGGTGGCTGATGGGATTTATACAAGAATAATGGATGGAAGAAGGGCAAATAAAAGTCACTATGCGTGTAATGTGGGGCATTAGAAAATGATCTACTATTAATAGGTAATTGTAAATGTACCGGGCGGTACACCTCCGCTCCGCTAATTCAAACATTGCGCCAGTTGAAACTCCTCTACTGGAGGAAGCCTGAACTTTAACTACAGTGCTAATTCTCAAGTTTCTCAGAAGATGTCCCTACTTGTAAATTTTGAAGTGTTCTGAACTGTGTCGTTTTCGATGTATTTTTGTTTTGCCTGTAGTAAGAAGTGTGAACATTCTCTTCTAGATGGCACTACTGAAAGACTACAATGGTGCACCCTAGTGCGAAGTGAAAGAACTGTTTTTGTTTTGAGAAATTTTGTGTTCAAAAGTTTGTTCTTTGTTAAATTTCTTTCAGTCATTGTTTAGGTAGGCTGAATAACCCTGCTCTTTCCCCTTGTTTTGAATTTACCAATCCCGAATTTCTCTAATTAATTTTCCACCAATAATGTGTTTCTTCTTCATCTGGTGTAGGGGTTTTCATTGTTAGCCAATAAAATGATTGTGGGCGGGTGTTATCATTCCTGAAAGGTCTCGAATGTTCCGCGAGGGTATATAAACTGCTGATTTTCGGGTCTCTGCGCCACTTCAGTAAAATCTATCAGTGTGTAAATTATGT
Organism: Anabrus simplex; assembly: GCF_040414725.1. NCBI lineage: Eukaryota > Metazoa > Arthropoda > Insecta > Orthoptera > Tettigoniidae > Anabrus > Anabrus simplex. The sequence goes on from NC_090266.1 coordinate 1,043,669,165, forward strand.
AGCAGCATCGGGCGAGTTGGCCGTGCGCGTTGAGGCGCGCGGCTGTGAGCTTGCATCCGGGAGATAGTAGGTTCGAATCCCACTATCGGCAGCCCTGAAAATGGTTTTCCGTGGTTTCCCATTTTCACAAAAGGGAAATGCTGGGGCTGTACCTTAATTAAGGCCACGGCCGCTTCCTTCCAACTCCTAGGCCTTTCCTATCCCATCGTCGCCATAAGACCTATCTGTGTCGGTGCGACGTAAAGCCCCTATCAAAAAAGTTAAGTAGCAGGGGGTGGGAAGTGCCTCTTTCTTCGGGCAGCAGTTCAACCACCAGGTAATGGCCGTCTTATAACTTATTTTCTTGCCAGCTCAGCAGTTTAACCCTCGGGGCGGGTTCGAAACCTTCTACGATGTAACTTTCCTCTAAAATGTAAAAGACTCTTGATCTAAATTCTGCCTCTGTTACTACATATGGGGATAGAGTGTGCTTAACCCTCTCGAGCTCCCACTCATATTGCTCTGAGGTGAACTTATTTTCACTACCATTTCTTCTCTTCTAATATAATGTAAATCGTTTTCTTACACTGACTGACAGAGCAAATGCAACACCAAGAAGGAGTGGTCAGAACTTTATGCCAATTGCAGGGTAGACTGACGTCACTGAGGTATGCTCATGATGTGAAATGCGCCGCTGTGCTGCGCACGTAGCGAACGATAAATGGGACACGGCGTTGGCGAATGGCCCACTTTGTACCGTGATTTCTCAGCCGACAGTCATTGTAGAACGTGTTGTCGTGTGCCACAGGACACGTGTATAGCTAAGAATGCCAGGCTGCTGTCAACGGAGGCATTTCCAGCAGACAGACGACTTTACGAGGGGTATGGTGATCGGGCTGAGAAGGGCAGGTTGGTCGCTTCGTCAAATCACAGCCGATACCCATAGGGATGTGTCCACGGTGCAGCGCCTGTGGCGAAGATGGTTGGCGCAGGGACATGTGGCATGTGCGAGGGGTCCAGGCGCAGCCCGAGTGACGTCAGCACGCGAGGATCGGCGCATCCGCCGTCAAGCGGTGGCAGCCCCGCACGCCACGTCAACCGCCACTCTTCAGCATGTGCAAGACACCCTGGCTGTTCCAATATCGACCAGAACAATTTCCCGTCGATTGGTTGAAGGAGGCCTGCACTCCCGGCGCCCGCTCAGAAGACTACCATTGACTCCACAGCATAGACGTGCACGCCTGGCATGGTGCCGGGCTAGAGCGACTTGGATGAGGGAATGGCAGAATGAGTCACGCTTCTGTTCTGTCAGTGATAGTCACCGCAGACGAGTGTGGCGTCGGCGTGGAGGAAGGTCAAATCCGGCAGTAACTGTGGAGCGCCCTACCGCTAGACAACGCGGCATCATGGTTTGGGGCGCTATTGCGTATGATTCCACGTCACCTCTAGTGCGTATTCAAGGCACGTTAAATGCCCACCGCTACGTGCAGCATGTGCTGCGGCCGGTGGCACTCTTGTACCTTCAGGGGCTGCCCAATGCTCTGTTTCAGCAGGATAATGCCCGCCCACACACTGCTCGCATCTTCCAACAGGCTCTACGAGGTGTACAGATGCTTCCGTGGCCAGCGTACTCTCCGGATCTCTCACCAATCGAACACGTGTGGGATCTCATTGGACGCCGTTTGCAAACTCTGCCCCAGCCTCGTACGAACGACCAACTGTGGCAAATGGTTGACAGAGAATGGAGAACCATCCCTCAGGACACCATCCGCACTCTTATTTACTCTGTACCTCGACGTGTTTCTGCGTGCATCGCCGCTCGTGGTGGTCCTACATCCTACTGAGTCGATGCCGTGCGCATTGTGTAACCTGCATATCGGTTTGAAATAAACATCAATTATTCGTCCGTGCCGTCTCTGTTTTTTCCCCAACTTTCATCCCTTTCGAACTACTCCTTCTTGGTGTTGCATTTGCTCTGTCAGTCAGTGTATATAAGTCACCTCTTTAGTATGGGATTAGCCCTTGCATTAGCGGCCTAGTGCCAAGTAGGTTTTAAGAAGGCGTATTTGGAGTGCGGTTTCGCCTCCTCTCAAGTTGGTATTTTGGAGGCCATGTTATTGTCCTGTTTCTTTACTTAATAGGCCTCAGTAGGTTGGGTACTTTTACCCCTGTTTTCATGTGTTTGGAGGTCAGCTTGAAAGTTGAGTTTGGTGTGGCCTTTGATAGGCTGGAACTTTGAGAGCGGGTTGCTCTTTCAAAAAAGGTTTCTGTGTGCCTTGAGGAGGCTTTACTGTGTAATTGGGAGTAAGTGCCCCCGGGCATGATAGGGGTTTTCTCCCCCTTTGTTGAATCTTGTATATTCGAGTAAAGTTGGGCTAATTGCTCAAGAATTGTGTGTCTGGGTCTCAGAGCCCATATCCTGTAACTACCGTAATTGTACATTCTTGATTGGTTGCTAGGCTACTGTGTACCTGTTATATTTGTTATTTATTGATCTTGAAAAGAAAATATAACCTTGTTAAATTTTAAATTAACTTTAATTTCGTAGATTGAGACCTATTCATCCCAGCACCTTCTTTCACCTCTAACTACCACGGATAACTCCGTAACAGTAAAGATACGGAAAAGGTAAGAAATAAACTTCTGATTGCCATTAAACGGGAATTATTAGAAAAGGGATGAGCAAAAAATCGTAGGGTGGATTTTCCAAGAATGGGGGTACGGGGAGGAATTAAATAGGTATTTATGTGCGGTAAGGAGCGTTTGTGAAATAATGATAAAGAGGAAAATTCATAATGTTATTTGGGTTTGAAATAAGTTATGCGACAGCGGTGAGGTTTTACTGGCTAGTCACGGATGTATAAGACTTGAAAGTGGATGTGAAAGGAAGTGTAAAGAGCTAAGAGTGTAAAATGAGAGTGAATTAGAGGAGTGTGTAAGAGTGATGAGTAAAAGTTAGATGTAAGAATTTGTAGGAGATAGGTTAGTTAAGGGCGGTTAAGTAAGATAAGTATGGTTATATATGTGTGTGAAGGGTGAGTGAAGTATTGTTGAGATAAGGACAAAAACTTAGAAGTTTCGATTATATCTAATTGTTAAACCTGGAGATTCATTGTAAATGTGGAAGGTTTGTGAAGTGTAATTTAGATGGGGGAAGTGGTGTGATATTGTAATTTTGGAAGGTTTAAGTGATAAAGATAGGACATGTTAATATAAATATGGCAAGAGATGGACGTATAATTGAAATAGTAGTGGTAAGTAAGTTAGATAATGAAAGACATGACGCAACTGTTGACGCACAAGTGAACTGGTAATTCGAGGGTCGTGGGTTCGACTCGCAGTGTGGAGACTGGTTTCTTGTCAAAGTTTATATTATTCATTTTCCAATTACGCAAAGAGGTGAATAATTCATTTTATTTATACGCAAAATGCGTAGAAAGGGTAAAACAATTGGGATTTAATTGTCAGACTTCTTTCTACATGCGCCAAGAATCTATTGTTTGTGTTCAGTCGCCAGGAGCAACCTTCACTTGTCAGGTGAAAACTAATCTTACAGCGAAACGGCTATTCACGTTTATGGCGCATTCCACAAAGAGGGGAGATAACCAATAAAGGAGAAAAAGAAGAATTTCTGTTCGAACACGTCGGGAAAGTTCGCATCTCCAAATTTTCTACAATTTTGCGCTCATTAAAAAATGACGTCCTATATGCCTTTTGCATAAGTAAAATAAATTAAAATAAATTAATAATATAGAAATTGAGAAAAATATTCTCCACACGGAGAGTGGAACCCACGACCATTGAATTACTAGTCCAAGCTCTTACCGCTACGCCAACTACTGCGCGGCGTGCGCGCTAACGTAAGTGGCTTACACGGTGCGTGAGCCGCTTCAACATTTTTATTTTTATTTTCTATACGCTTGGCCATCTGGAGTTCCCACATTGGGTACTTTCATTTCTAGCCAAGCCCTGCATGTTCTATAAATTTGACCGAAATCGGTGGTGACGGGTAGAGAATGTTCCCTTGTTAGAGGGGTCTGGATTAAGGCTAGCTGCCTTTCTCGACATCCCCTTTCGCCAACACCAATTCAGAGGAGGGTCTAACTTTAGTAGATTATAGTTTTAAGGCTAGTTGCCCTTCCATACACAATCTTGGAAAGGGGCCAAACTTCAGAGGATTAAGGCTATAGTTGTCCTCGACATGTCCCGTCCCTGACACTATCTTGGAGGGGTCTAACCTTACTGGGCTATAGTTTTATAGTGAAATGCCCATCTCGACACTTTTTTCATCCTCCTCCTCTTCTTCTCGACAGCATAACGTTACGGTGGTCAGCTTAATCCCTCCTCCTCCTCTTTGTAGCGGAGGTCAGCTTAATCCCACTTCCTCCCCCTTCTCCTTACAGCGGTGGTCAGCTTTATCCCTCCTCCTCCTTACAGTTACAGAGGTTAGCTCAATACCTCCTCCTCCTCCTCCTCCTCCTCCTTAAAGTTTTACGAACATGTGCCCTTCCCTTCGGAAGAAGCCTAACTACACCATCGCTAAAGCTTTAGGTCTCTATCGGACGCGTGACCTCCCCTCCTGAACAAGATAAAACATGTTGTTAATCAATCCTATTACAGAAAACAGGAAAAATGTCATTGTGCTGTGCTCCTCTACCAAGAGTAACTTTCTTTTGTGTTTAGATCATATATTCGAACACTGATTACTTTGTAATGAAATCTATCCCTAATCACTCTGATTAATAGCAGAATAAAAATACCAACACATTACTACTATTAAACATTCTCTTTCTATTACTGTAATGGATTCGAACCCCTGTTGTCTCTGTTATGGAATCGAATATTGATTAATTGTAGAATAAAAATACCAACACATAACCAATATAAGAAAATTCTTTCTATTACTGTAATGGATTCGAACACTGATTTACTCTGTTGAATGTCAGAATTTAAAAAAGAAAATCTCTAGAGAAAAATAAACATGGATTCGAACGCCGTTCTCTTTGTCATGGAATCGAACTATCATCACTCTGATTAATAGTAGAATAAAACACATAACCAATATTAAAAAATCTCTTTCTATTAATGTAATGGATTCGAACACTGATTACTCATAAGATAACAACGGACAATACATGTTAACCAACGCACTACATCTTATGTTCGTTTGTACACTTATTTGATGACATACACAAGCAGCACTCTCTATTGTAAAAACCAAACACACACAAAAGTACGGAATTGATT